>NW_026555322.1:600000-1200000 GCF_021234165.1 Pteronotus mesoamericanus | reverse complement strand
GAGCTGAAAGTGCATGTTGATTGTTATCTTGTGTAGGTGGGGCGCTTCTCAACATTTAAATTAATGAACCAGTTCATCCTGAGTAAGCCAACTTGTTCATTTATATCTACTTAGATCCATTTGTGGCTTTAAATGGCAAAAAAAATAAAAAAAATTTTAAAAAAAGCCTTAAAATCTAGTTTCAGAAATAAGGCATATACACAAAAAAAGATAACTAACAGATTATACATATATGCGCACTCATTGCAAAATGTATGCTCTCGATATGTAAAGAAGGTAGGGGTTTCTATAAGCTGTTCAATGAAAGAGGAATTGTTTTTTCTCTTATTCTCCCTGCATCGTATAACTTACTCTTCAACACAGAAATGTCCTTGAATCCTAGGTAAAATGTAATACTCATTTTTAAATGCTGCTGCTAAGTTTATAACTCACTGTTAGGCTGTTTGATTTATGTCAAAGTCATCTCAGAACAGAAAGGAGGTAGGTGTAGGGAGGAAACATTTCCTGAGTACCTGCTCTTATGTCAGATACTGTGATGGCACTATACTTAACAGGTGTTTTTCCCTTTACCAGTAGTCCTGTGAGCTAGATAATGATACCCTATTATATTGGATCACCTCTAATGAGAATTTCAGAGGTTTAATATTTTTTCCTAGATTCCCATAGCAGGCAAGTGGTGTATCTGTTTTGTGTGATAATAAAACCCATTCGCTATGCTACCTTACAGTCCTCAGACATTATTAGCTGGTGGCCCTGAAGACTCTGTCTGGTTTTAATGATTCAGTTTGCTGTAGATAATGTCCCTGCCAGTCTTGCAGTTCTTCACCTTCTCCAAATGCACGTCCATTAGGCATGTGGCTGTACATGTCTGGGGTCAGGAGAAAAGTTGGATGAGTATATGGATATGAACTGGCAGTGTGTTAAACAGTAGGTACCCAGAATTGTTCAGTAAGATGTAAATTTGGAGTCATCAGCAAGTGAAATATGCTATATATCTTTATCTTTTTCAATGGTTACTTTTTTCAAAGAATGAACCGTTCTGTACATTGTTCCACATGTTTAAGAAAAATTGCTTTCTTCCTTGGAAAATCAGTCTTTTTACCATTTGTACTTTTTCCTATTTCATATGTATGTTATGAAATGGCAAAAGGCTCTATCTTTTACTAGTAGTCTAGTCCGCTTTCTGCTTTTGTACCAGCCAAAACTACAAGATAAACTTCATCGGAAAAATTTAGGCCCAGAATTACAGCTTTATCAACACAGAACAGGAAAGCTGAGAGACAAGCTGCTGTCTCATCTGATGTAACAGTGATTCCTGGAAGTCTTAATGGTTCAGAAAACATCCCCAGGGCTTTTGGATTATTGGATGTGTTCTCTAAGGCTCCATAATTCCATAGTAGGAATTATAGTCTGGTCTGAGCTGAAGAGAATGTCTCTGTTTGTGAAAATAATGGGTTATATGCTTTGAAATTTTTAAACAGTTCAGAAACTAACACAAGATCATACTGTAAACACTGTTTGTAACTTGCTTCTCCCTGCCATTATCTATATATTGTGAACATCTTTCCATGTCAATAAAGATGCTTCTACAACATATTTTTTAATTACTCAATGTTCTTTGTATATGTCTACAGGTAGTGCATAGTAACTAATTTTTTACTGCATATCCTCTTAATATGCACAAATTCTTTTGCAAAAATAGGGCTATAGTGTTCTGCAAGTTTTTGTCTTTCCAATTTTATAATTTCAATTTAGCGTTATACAGATTTGCCACATGCTTTTTATTTAATAGCTTTCTTGAGATATTGATATACATTAAACTACATATTCAAAGTACACAATTTGATGTTTTGATACATGTATACACGTGAAACCATCACAACAGTCAAGAGAGTGAACGTATCAAACCCTCAAAAGTTTCTTCTGTGTAATCCCTCTCTCGCACCCCTCCTTGTGTCTGTTAGCCCTCAGACAACTACTAGTCTGCCTTAAGACAATATAGAATCATTCTCATTTTCTGTAATTTAGTATCAATGGAATCAGTGCATATATTCTTTTTAGGGGGGTCTGGTTTCTGTCACTATAGTTTGAGATCTATCCATGTTATAAGTATCAATAATGGCTGTTTATTACCAAGTACTATTACACTGTATGACTAAACCACAGTTTCTTACCCATTTACCTGTTGATAGACATTTGGATTATTTCCAGATTTGGGCTATTAGAAATAAAGCAGCTATTAGCATTCATGTACCAGTCTTCCTATGGATACATGCTTTGCTTTTCTCTTGGGATAACTGGATCAAATATTTATGTTTAACTTAATTTTCCAAAGTATAACATTTTACATTCATGCAGCAGTGTATGAAATTTCTGATTCCTCCACATCCTTGCTAACACTTGGTGTAGTCAGTCTTTGATTTAAGCCATATCATCGTTCTAATTTGCATTTCTGTAATAACTAACAATGTTGGATATCTTATGTACATTTGACATCCATATATCTTAGATGATGTATTTGTAAATCTTTTTAAGAAATTGGGTTCATGTTTACTGTTGGTTTTTAAAAAAAAATATCTTAATTATGTTTAGAGATGTGAAGGGAGGGAGAAGGAGAGGGAGAAGAAACATCAACATGTGGCTGCCTCTTGTGTGACCCTACTGAGGACCTGGCCCACAACTCAGGCATGTGCCCTGACGGAATTGAACCAGAGACCCTTTGATTTGCAGGCCTGCATTCAATCCACAGCCACACTAGCCAGAACTTATTGATTTTTTAAAGAGTTTTTTATATATACTGGATACAAACAATTACCAAATTCATATTTTACAAATATTTTCTCCTAGTCTGTGGATATTTTCACTTTCCTAAAAATATTTTTTAAGGAGCAGAAGTTTTTAATTTTTATGAAGAACAGTTCTTTTTAAAAAATTTTTATTTTTAGAGAGCAGAAGGGAGGGAGATAGGGAGAGAAACAGCAACTTGTAGTTGCCTCTAGAGTGCCTCCTACTGGGGACTTGGCCTGCAACCCAGGCATGTGCCCTGACCAGGAATTGAACCAGCAACCCTTTGGTTTGCAGGTTGGCACTCAATCCACTGAGCCACATCAGCTAGAGAAGAAAAATTCTTTTTACCAGTTGTATTTTAGTGTTACATTTAAGAAATTGTTTCCTAAACAAAGTAACAAAAATTTTATCTTACATCCTTAAAAGTTTTACAATTTTAGGCTTCACATGTTGGTTTATGATCCACTTTGAGTTTTCTGTATATGATAAATTATAGGTTGAAGTTCATTTTTTGGCACAGTGATAACTATTGTCCCAGCATCAATTGCAGGCATTATTTGTCTTTCACGACCTGCCTTATTTCACTAATACCCTCCAGTTCCATCCATTGCTGTAGTGAATGGTAGGAGTTCCTTCTTTCTTTCAGCTGCGTAGTATTCCACTGTGTAAATAAACGTACCATAGTTTTTTGATCCACTCATTTACTGATGGACACATAGGCTGTTTCCAGCACCTGGCTAATGTAAATAATACTACAGTGAGTATAGATGTACATGGGTTCTTTTGAATTGGTGATTTAGGATTCTTAGGGGATAATCCCAGCAGTGGAATTGCTAGGTCAAAAGGCAGTTCCATTTTTAGTTTTGTGAGGAAATTCTGTTTTCTACAGTGGGTGCACCAGTCTGCATTCCCACCAACAGTGCACTAGGGTTCCCTATTCTGCAAAAGTCTTGCCAGCACTGTTGTTTGTTAATTTCTTTATGATGGTCATTCTCACAGATGTGAAGTGGTATCTCATTGTGGTTTTAATTTCAATCTCTCTGATGGCTAGTGATGCTGAGGATCCTTTCATATGTCTGTGGGCCTTCTTTATGTCCTCCTTGGAGAAGTGTCTGTTCATGTCCTCTGCCCATTTTTTATTTGGGTTGTTTGCCTTCCTGGAGTGGAGTTGTGTGAGTTCTTTATATACTTTGGACATCCAAACCCTTGTCCAAGGTATCATTGACAAATATATTTTCTCATACCATCGGTTCCCTTCTCATTTTGCTGATGTTTTCTTTAGCTGTGCAGAAGCTTTTTATTTTGATGAAGTTCCATTTGTTTATTTTTTCTTTTATATCCCTTGCTCTAAGGGACATATCAGTGAAAATATTGCTGCATGGAATATCTGAGAGTTTCCTGCCTATGTTCTCTCTCCTCTAGGACTTTTATGGTGTTGTGACTTATACTTAAGTCTTTTATCCATCTTGAGTTTATTTTTGTGTATGTTGTAAGGTGGTGGTCAAGGTTCATTTTTTGCATGTAGCTGTCCAGATCTCCCAACACCATTTGTTGAAGAGGCTATTTTCACTCCATTTTATGCTCCTGCCTCCTTTGTTGAACATTAATTCACCATAAACATATGGGTTTATTTCTGGGTTCTCTATTCTGTTCCATTGATTGTTGTGTCTGTTCTTAGGCTAGTACCAGGCTGTTTTGATTACAGTGGCCCTGTCGTATAGTTTGATATCAGGTATTGTGATCCTTCCTACCTCATTCTTCTTTCTCAAAATTGCTGCGGCTCTTCAAGGTCACTTATGGTTTCATATAAATTTTTGAAATGTTTGTTCTATATGTGTGAAATACATCACTGGTATTTTAATAGGGATTGTGTTGAATCTATACATTGCTTTGGGTAGTATGGGCATTTTGATGATGTTAATTCTTCCAATCCATGAACAAGGTATATACTTCCATTTGTTTGTATCTTTGTTAACTTTTTTCTTCAGTGTTCTGTAGTTTCCTGAGTACAGGTCTTTCTACCTCCTTGGTTATGTTTATTCCTAGGTACTTTATCTTTCTTGCTGCTATAGTAAATGGGGTTTTTCCCCCTAGTTTCTGTTTCAGATATTTCATTGTTGGTATACAAAAATGCCTTCGATTTCTGAACATTAACTTTGTATCTTTCTGTTTTGCCAAATTCACTTATTAGGTCCAGTAGCTTTTTGGTGGAGTCTATCGGGTTTTCTATGTACACTATCATGTCATATACTAATAATGACAGTTTTACTTCTTCCTTTCCAATTTGGATGCCTTTTGTTTCTTTGTCAAAGCGGACATCCTTGTCTTGTTTCTGATCTTAGTGGGAAAGCTTTTAGTTTTTGCCTGTTGAGTATAATGTTGGCTGTAGGTTTCCTGTATATGGTCTTTATTATGTTGCTGTTTGCTCCCTCCACTTCCACTTTGCTGAGCGTTTTTATCATAAATGGGTGCTGTATCTTATCAAATGCTTTTTCCACATCTATTGATATGATCATGTGGTTTTTGTCTTTTGTTTGTGTGATATATTATGTTTATTGATTTGTGAATATTGTACCATCCTTGCATCCCTGGGATGAATCCCATTTGATCATGGTGGATGACCTTTTTGATGTATAGCTGGATCCAGTCTGCCAATATTTTGCTAAGGATTTTAGTGTCTATGTTCATCAGCAATATTGGCCTGTAGTTTTCTTTCTTTGCTGCGTCTATTTGGTTTTGGGATTAAGATGATGCTGGCCTCAATAAAATAAAAGAGTTTGGGAGTCTTCCCTCTTCTTAGAATTTTTGGATTAGTCTGAGAAGGATAGGGGTTAGCTCTTCCTTATATGTTTTGTGGAATTCTCCTGTGAAACCATCTGGTCCAGGACTTTTGTGTGCCAGGAGATTTTTGATTATTGCTTAAATTTCACTAGCTGTTATTGGCCTCTTCAGGCTTTCTGCATCTTCTTTCAGTTTTGGATGGCTATAATTTTTCTAGAAATTTGTCCTTTTCACCCAGGGTTTCAAATTTCATGGCATATAGTTGTTCATAGTAATTTCTTGCAATCCTTTGTATTTCTCTGGTATTAGTTGTAATCTCTCCTCTTACACTTCTGATTTTATTTATTTGGGTCCTGTCTCTTTTTCTTAATGAATCTGGTTAAGGGCTTTTCGATTTTGTGTATCTTTTCATGAACCAGCTCCTGGATTTTTTGATCCTTTGAATTGTTCTTTTAGTCTCTATTTCTTAATCTACTCCAATCTAGGTTATTTCCTTCCTTCTAATTGCTCTGGGCTTTGTTTATTTTTGTTCCTCCAGTTCTTGTAGATGTAAGGTTGGGTTTTTTATTTGAACTGTTTCTACCTTTTTTAAGGTAGGCCTGTATCAGTATGAACTTCCCTCAGGACTGCCTTTGCTGTGTCTGATAAGTTTTGGACTGTTGTGCGTTCATTTTCATTTGTTTCTGGAAACTTTTTCATTTCTTCCTTGATCTCATTATTAACCCATTCATTGTTTAATAGCATGCTATTCAATCTCCACAAATTTGAATGTTTTTGAGTTTTTTCCTTAAGGTTTGTTTCTAGTTTCAGGCCTTTGTGGTCTGAGAAAGTGTTTGATATGATTTCAGTTTTCTTGAATTTGTTGAGGTTTGTTTTGTGGCCTATCATGTGATCTAACTTTGAAAATGTTCCATGGGCATTTGAAAAGAATGTGTATTTTGCTTCTTTGGGATGAAAGGTTCTATATATATAATATTAGTTAAGTCCATTTGTTCAATGCTGTAATATCCTTGTTGATGTTTTGTTTGAAAGATCTATCAATTGTTGGCAGTAGGATGTAAAAATCCCCTACTATAAGTGTGTTGCTGTTGCTATCTTTCTTGAAATCTTCTAGGATTTTCCTTACATATTTGGGTTCTCCTATATTTGGTGCAATAATGTTTATAATGTTTATGTCTTCTTCCTGGATTCTTCGTTGAGTATTATGAAGTTTCCTTCTGTGTCTCTTTTTTGGCCTTTCTTTTGAAGTCAATTTTGTCTAATATAAGTATTGTTACCCCAGCATTTTTTTTTCCTGTTCATTTGCTTGGAATATTTTTTCCAACCATTCGCTTTCCGTCTTTACAGGTGTTTTGTTCTGCGATGGGTCTGTTGTAGGCAGCATGTGGGTGGATCACGTTTTCTTATCCATTCAGCTACCCTATGTCTTGGAACTTTTAATCCACTTACATTTAAGGTTATTATTGATAGGTACTTATTCATTTCCTCCTTTGTGCCTGTGTTCCTCTCTGTGTCACTCTTTTTCTTCCTCTTCTTATAGCAATCATTTTTAGCATATCTTGCAGTGCAGGTTTGATGGAGGTGTATTCTTTTAGCCTTCCTTTGTCTTGGAAACTCCTTATTTCACCTCTCATTTTAATTGAAAGCCTTGCTGGTTAGAGTAGTCCTAGTTGCAAGGCTTTGCTTTTCATTACTTGGAATATTTCTTGCCATTTCCTTCTGTCTTGTAGTGTTGCTGCTGAGAAATCATCTGCTAGTCTTATCACAGCTCAGTCATATGTTACTTCCTGTTTCTCCCTTGCTGCCTTTAAGATTCTTTTTCTTTAAAATTTGGCATTTTTATTATGATGTGTCTTGGAGTAGCCCTCTTTGGGTTCATCTTGATGTGGACTCTCTGTGATTCCTGAATTTGCATGGCTTTTTCCCTCTCCAGGTTAGGGAAGTTTTCTGTAATTATTTTTTCAAACAGGTTTTCTATCCCTTCCTCCTTTTCTTCTCCTTCTGGTATTCCTGTGATTTGAATGTTGTTGCGTTGCATGTTGTTTTGTATTTCCCTGAAGGTATCTTCATATTTTTTTAGTCTTTTTTCATGCTGCTCCACTACCTGTGTATTTCTTTCTACCTTTTCTTCCAGCTCACTAATTTGCTCTAGCAAGCCTGTTTGTAATTTCTTCTAGTGCATTCAGATGTAGTATTCTTCATTTCTTCCTGGTTCTTGTTTACAGTTTCTGTTTCCTTTTTCATACTCAGTTCCTTGTAGTTGTCAGTGAGTTCCTTGAACATCCCTATAACCATTATTTTGAATTCTATATCTGATAATTTGCTTGCCTCCATTTCATTTAGCTCTTTTACTGGGGAATCATCCATTCCTTTTGATTGTGGATTCTTTCTTTGTCTCCCCATTTTAGGTGATTCTTTTTGTTGGTTTCTGCAATTCTGGATGCTGTGCTTTGCCAGCTGTCTTTGTAGGGTGAAATTCTGTGGTAGAAGTTCTGTGGGACTCAGTTGTGTGTGGTCTTTCTGATCTCCTACACAAGGAGATCAACGACCACACAACTAGGATTGCCCTTTCTTCCCTTTCTGTGGGCCTTCTTGTTGAACTTGGGTTTTACCTGTTAGTGGCTCCTTCGTTGGTGGGTTCTCCTCTCCAGTGAGTTAGTGGTATTCACAACTCCCACCTTTTATTGTATGCTGTTGTACAGGTGTTGGTTAACAAAGTAGTACTACCAGACAACCAAACCTACGCCAGCACAAAGAACCCCCCTACCACATCAGCAGCCTCAACCACAATTTAAGATTAGTAAAGGTGAAGAGAAATTGTGGATATTGTAAGATATGACAAAGGTAATATGAGATGACTAAAAGAGGGGAAAATGTTATGTGGTAAGAGGGAGGAGAATTGATAAGAGTTGGGATAGATCTGAAGCAAAGAAAGGGAGAGAGCAAATTTACAATGTAAGTAGAACACAAAAGGGTGAGGGCACAATGTGGTAAGGAGGGGGAAGGGTATACTATGATGTTTAAGTAAAATTGAAAAGGTACTAGACCAATGGGTGCAAAATTGCAGAAAAACCTCAGCAGGCTTGATAATAGCAACAGCTGAATGAAGTTTAATAAAGGCGGAATGGAAATAATATTATAGAAAAGTGCAAAGTGAATATGAGTTGTCTACAGTAAAGAAAAATGACTTTGAGAGGATGGGGGAAGCAAACTAATAAGAGTAAGGAGTAAAGCCCAGATTAAGAGAGCAGGAAAAAGAAAAATTTTTAAAAAAGGGAGAGAAAAAACAATGAAATAAAATTAATCACTCCACTTATCAGGAACAGGGGGGAGGTGAAATGGAGTATGACAGCAGGAGAGTATTCTATAGGATTTAAAACACAAACAGGTCGTGAACAAATAGAAGTTCCTATGGAGAAGTACAGCAATAACTGATATTTCACCTAACTATCCATTGTTTGTAAAAGGTGAAAAAGAAATGACTCTTACTAGAGGGGAAAAAGAATGTAAGCTGCCTTAAGAGAGAAGAGTGCTTATTGCTTATGCAAGGTTAGATGGAGGAGAAATAGAGTAAGAGATGGAAACTTGGTATAGTGTGAGAGAAAATAAATTTTACAAGAACAGTAATAAAGCTCAGGAAGATGGTGAAATGGATTAAGACCAGGGAAGGGTGCTGTGTGGGATCTGGAATAACAGTAGTATGATAAGAAATATATAATCTAAATAAAAAGAATAAAAAATAAAAGGCTAAGAGTAGTATGTTATTTAGAATATGTGTGAAGTGAAAAAAGAAACATTAAAATGCAATATGAAAGGGAGAATTTTTTTAAAAATCTAATAATAAAAGGAAACAAGCAGACAAAAAAAACCCTAAGTAAATGGAAAGAGAAATTTAAAAAACTTGCAAGTTTGGAAGGATAGCAAAATGAAATTTGCCTCAGCTGTTGGTGTTCATTTTCTGACTTCTTTCTGGATCCATCTCAGGTTTTCTCAAAGCTCCAGGTCTTACTGTCTTACTCTTGGGGGAAAAAAAAGTCTCCTGCTGATTTTATACCTGCCAAGCCAGTTTTGCAGGTCTTCCAGGATTCTGCAGGCAGAGGAGGGCTGGGCTCTGTTTTCTTCTTTTCCTGTGGTTCTGCAAGGATAAGGCTCAATCTGGGCTACAATATTCACAAGTTCCCAGTTTCAATCCCACACCCTCAGAGCACTGTCCACCCTGCCCACTTGTGCCAGGCTGGCGCTGATAATCCACCTCATTTTTCAATCCTTAGATCAGTCTGTGAGGTACACCCAAATCACGTCCACCCTTCTCCCTCTTTGTTGTCCTGGCTGCTGAGTGCACGAGACATTCCTGCATGGCAGCTCAGTTCCCATATCGAAAAATGCGTCTCTGTGCACTGATGCCTCTTTGAGCCCATGCTGCTCCCCTTTGATCAATCTGTGAGGCACCCTGAGTGGAAGCAAAGTGCACCCACACTCCTCCCCTTTCGTTGGGTGCATGGCCCCTGGGCAAGCTAGGACTTCCCCGCTCTGGGAGGGGAGAGAGCTGCAAGGTTTCTATCACTGACTCCACTCTCCTCCAATGCTCCCGCAGCAGCTGAGGTCTCTGGCACAAGGCCTGGGGACCTTCCTATCAGCCTACAAAATCTTACAGCTTGTTTTTAAGCGTCCTCTGCACAGTTTGGCTTCCAAATTTCATGTCAGCTGGGATTCTGTTGACTTGTTCACTCTGTTCTTCAGAAGGTGCACGAGCAAGTGGGCTCGACTCCCACCTACATCACTGCCATCTTCCAAAATCAAAAATTAAATATTTAAAAATTTAGGTATCACCAGCAAATAAAACTCACTGCTTACCCTAAAAGTCTTGTTCTATGCACATGTATTATATTTTTGAAAATTAATTAGGTTAATGTGCCTTACAAGGAGTGCTAAGGGGAGTACTTAAAGCAAAAATAAAGAAGGCTAATTAATATTGTAAAAACATACGAATGTAGATGTAAAACTCACTGGTAAAGGTCAGATATAGTCAAAGTCAGATTATCAAATACTGTAATGGAGGTGTGTAATTCCCTTACAACTGTAGTATAAAAGGTAAAGCATTTTAAATAACCATAAATACAATTATTTGTTACTGGATAAACAATATGAAAACAGGTATGTTGTAATATTAATAACCTAAAATATGAGGGCAGTAAAAGTGTAAAGTTTAGGAATGCTATCAATGTTAAGTTGTTATCAGCTTCAAGTAGGGTGTTATAAGATATTTTAGCATCATGGTAACCACAAAAGGAAAAACCTGTAGTACAATGGTTACACAAAAGGTTTTGATAAAGGAGTCAAAGCACAAAGCTATAAAAAGTCATCAAATCACAAAAAAAAAGACAGCAAGATTAGAAGAAAGGAACAATGGACTAAACAATCCAAAAACAATTTAAAAAATGAGCAGTAGTAAGTCCTTACGTAACAAAAATTACTTTATAGGTAAATAAATTAAATTATCCAATCAAAAGATACAGGATGAATGAGTGGATTAAAAATAAAAAGATCCAACAGCATGCTGCCTACGAAAGATGCACTTTAGTTTTAAAGACACACATAAACTGAGAGTGAACGGATGGAAAAAGATATTTCAAGCAAATAGTAACCAAAAGAAAGCAGGGATAACTTTACCTTTATCAAAGAAAATAGAGTTTGACCTAAAAATGGTCAAAAGAGACAAAGAAGGTTATTATATAATTGTAAAGGTGTTAACCCATCAAGAAGATATAACAATTGTAAATACAGGAATGAGCAGAAATAGGTTCACAGTTTTTCATATGGAAAAAGGCATGTAGGTTATAATTAGAATAATACAAGAATAAACTCTGTGTTCCATGTACTCACAACTGTAAACCTACTAATGTCCACTCCTATACTTATGCACCCAATATCAGAGCACCTAAATATATAAATAAAATACTAGCAAAACTAAATGGAAAAATAAACAATAATACAATAATAATCAAGGACTTTAATAACCCACTCTCAGCAATGCATAGATCATCCAGGCAGACAATAAATAAGGGAACGGCTGATTTGAAAAACATAAACCAACTGATCTAACAGACATTTACAGAATACTCCATCCAATAACAGCAGAGTACACATATTCCACAAACACACATGGAACATTTTCTAGGATAGATCTAGATCATAGGTTAGATCACAAAACTAGTTTTAGTAAATTTAAGAAGATTGATGCTCTCCAGTTCCATCCATGCTGTCACGAAGTTTAGTAGTTCTTTTTTTCTTTCTGCTGTGTAGTATTCCATTGTGTATATGTACAGGACCCAGAGACATACGAAAGGATGCTCAGCATCACTAGCCATCAGAGAGATGCAAATTAAAACCACAATGAGATACCACTTCACAGCAGTCAGAATGGCCATTATGACCAAATCAACAAACAACAAGTGCTGGTGAGGTGGAGAAAAGGGAACCTTAGTACACAGTTGGTGGGAATGCAGACTGGTGCAGCCACTGTGGAAAAGAGTTTGGAATTGCCTCAAAAAGCTAGAAATGGAACACCCTTTTGACCCAGCAATTCCACTGCTGGGATTATATCCTAAGAATCCCAAAACACCAAATCAAAAGAACCTATGCACCCTAATGTTCATAGCAGCACAATTTACAATAGCCAAGTGTTGGAAGAAACCTAAGTGCCCGACAGTAAATGAGTGAATCAGAAAATCATGGTACATTTACACAATGGAATACTATACAGCAGAAAGAAAGAAAGAACTACTACCCTTCGTGACAGCACAAATGAACTGGAGAGCATTATGCTAAGTGAAATAAGCCAGTTGGTAAAAGACAAACACCATATGATCTCACTTTAAGTGAAACTTAATCAATAAAGCAAACAAGCAAGCAAAATATATCCAGCAACATTGGAAGAAAAAACAAACTGACAGTAATGAGAAGGGAGGTGGGAGGGGGCAAACAGGGAAAATAAGGGAATGGGTCAAGTCAAGGAACACATATAAAGGACCCATGGACAAAGCCAAAGTGGGGAAGGATTGAGGGTGGAAGGTGGGGGTCGGGATGTGTGGGGCAGTGGAAAGTGGTGGTGGGAAAATGGAGACAACTGAACTTGAACAAGAATAAAAAAATAAATTTAAAAAAAGAAAAAAAAAAGAAGATTGAAATAATACAAAGTATATTTTTTGACCACAATGGTATGAAACTAGAACTCAGTAATGGAAGGAAAACAGAAAAACTCACAAATGCATGGAAAATAAATAACACAATCCTGAACAACAAATGATTAACAAACAAAAAAAAGGAGAATCCAAATCAACAAAATTATAAGTGAAAGAGGAGATATTACAACTGATACCACAGAAACACAAAGGATCAGAAGAGACTACTATGAACAATGCATAAAACAAATTGGACAATGTAGGAAAATGTATAAAATCCTAGAAATATACCACTTAGAAGAAATGGCTAAATTCCTAGAAACATACCATTTAACAAGGCTGAATAAGAAAGGAACAGAAAAACTAAACTGAACAATAATCAGTAAGAATATTGAATCAATAATCAAAAAATTCCAAACAAAGAAAAACCATGGATTACCAGATATCTTCGCTGGAATATTGTACCAATTATTTAAAGAACAATAATGTTCAACCTTCTCACACTCTTCCAAAAAAACTGAAGAGGAGTGAATTAATTATTATTTTTTGGACACATGAGCTTTAATCCTTCTTTTAATATTAACTTGCACTGTGACTTGAGGCAAATTACTTTTCTCTGGACATCAACTTCTTTTTTTTTTAATTTATAAATGATGTTTATTCTATTACAGTTGTCTCAATTTTCCCCCCTTTACCCGCCTCCACCCATCCCACTCCACTACCCCTCCCACAGTCAATTCCCACTCTGTTGTCCATGTCCATGGGTCATTCATACATGTTCTTTGTCTACTCTCTTCTCCTTCTTTCCACCATTGTCCTCCTTCCCCATCCCCTCTGGTCACCTTCAGTCTGCTCCATGTTTCCATGCCTGTGGTTTATTTTGTTCATTAGTTTATTTTATGGAATAGAGTCCAAGTATAGGTGAGATCATATGCTGTTTGTCTTTCAACAACTGGCTTATTTCACTTAGCTTGATATTCTCCAGTTCCATCCATGTTGTCGCAAAAGGTAGGAGTTCCATCTCTCTCTCTCTCTCTCTCTCTCTCTCTCTCTTAAATGCAGATTGATTTCATTTATTTTTTAAATGTCAAAGTTAATTATAAAATATTAAAAAAATAAAACCATTATCAAGTCACAGCAATTAAAACAACATGAAATCAGCACAGAAATAATCAAGTAGATCAATGAAATAAAATGAGCATTCTAGAGACAAATGTATATATCTGTCTAACAATGTAATATATGATTAAGCTGATAGTTCAAAATCAATGGATAAAATAAGGCTTATTCAACAAAAACGGTGCACGGACCACTATTACTTGAAACAAAACAAATACAGAGCCCTATTTCACACATTATACCAGAAATATTCAGGTGAGTTAAAAATCAATATGTAAAATCTTAGGAGTTTTAGGAGAAAATGCAAACTAATATTTTTCTTACACTGAAGTAAAATATTCAAACCCCGAAGCTATAAAGTAAAATATTGACAATATGACTACATTAAACATTGAAGACTGTACAGTAATACACATATAAAAAAGTTAAAGGACAAGTAATAGAATAGGAAAGTATTTGTCACACATCTAAAAAAGAGTTAATGGTTTGTCTTTTAGTTTTGGTGTTTTTTTTTTGTTTTGTTTTGTTTTGTTTTTTAGGGAAAAGAATTCTACAAACATTTAATCAAAAATGGATAAAGAATACCAAAAAGTCATTTAATGCTTTTTAAAAATACTAGAAATAGGCAAGAAATATACAAAAACAGGTTTAGTTTCAACAAATAATAAAGGAACAACTAAAAGAACACATCATTGTCACAATCAGATTAATACGTATTAAAAAATATTGGCAATATCAAGTATTGGCAACAGTGAAAGGAACTGGGTATTCATAGACTCTTTTTCTGTATCTTAAAACAGTCCCTTTAGCATACTTTGCAGTGCTGGTTTGGTGGAGGTGTATTCTTTTAGCCTTCTTTTGCCTGAGAAGCTCCTTATTTCGCCTTCCATTTTCATTGAGAGCCTTGCTGGGTAGAGCAGTCTTGGTTCCAGGCCTTTGCTTTTCATGACTTGGAATATTTCTTGCCACTCCCTTCTGGCTTGCAGTGTTTCTGTTGGGAAGTCAGCTGCTGGCCATATCGGGGCTCCCTTGTATGTTACTACCTCTTTCTCCCTTGCTTCCTTTCGGATTCTCTGTCTTTGATATTTGCCATTTCAATGATGATGTGTCTTGGAGTGGGCCTCCTTCGGTTCCTCTTGAATGGGACCCTCTGTGCTTCCTGGACTTGTGTGACTTTTTCTCTCCTCCAGTTAGGGAAGTTTTCCATCATTACTTTTTCAAACAGGTTCTCTTTCCCTTCCTCATCCTCTTCTCCTTCTGGTATCCCTCTTATATGGATATTATTACGTTTCACGTTGTCCTGCATTTCCCTCAATGCCTCTTCATTCTTTTGGAGTCTTTTTTCATTTTCTTTCTCTTTCCAGGAGCTTTTTTCTACCTTGTCCTCCAGCTGGCTGATTCGATCCTTGGCTTCATCTAGCCTGCTTTTGATTTCTTCTACTGTGTTCTTCAATTCAGAAATTGTATTCTTCACTTCCTCTTGCCTCTTATTGACAGTTTCTATGTCCTTTTTCATGCTGATACAGTTTACAGTAAGCTCCTTGTAGTTTCCCTGCAGTTCCCTGTAATTCTCTCTGAGCTCACTGAGCTCATTGAGCTTCCTTGGAACCATTGTTTGGAACTCAATATCTGATAGTTTACTTGCCTCTATTTCATTTAGTTCTCTTTGTGGGGATTCCGCCTTTCCCTTCGAGTGAGGGTTATTTCTTTGTCTTCCCATTGTTCGTGAGACTCTTCTTTTTTCTTCTGCTTCTTAAGTTGATCTGTCTTGATTTCCTGACTTTGTGGTGTGAACTTCTATGGTTGGAGACCGCTGTTTTTACTTTCTGGATCTGCCTCTGATGATGTCAGATGTCATCCCTGTCTGACCTTAGGCAGTCTATTCGAGACTTCCCGGAATCTACTGTTTGTGGCTGTCTCCTTCAGCTGTTAATCTATTCACTCTGTACTCAGCAGGCCACCTTAGACAGCTCAGGGCGGGGTGGATTCCCTCCTGGGGGTGGGTTTATTGGGGCCTTTCACGCTGCTGCTTTATGGGAGAGGAGGTCAGTACTGGGATCTCGCCGGCTACTCTTTCCCTTCTCTCCCCAAAGTCTCTGTCCCCAGTCTCTCCTCAAGTGTCTCCAGAACTCTCTGTGCTCCATTTAGCCAGGCATCTACTATCCGTGGTTGCCCCTCAGCATTCAGCAGGCAGCTTAAGCAGCACAGGGTGGGGTGGAATCCCACCTAGGGGCAGGGCTATTGGGTCCTTTGCTGCTGCTGCCACTCAGGGGGAGTGGTCTGCCTTAGCATGTTGGTTGTTTTCGCATGGGGAGTGAGTCAGCACCAGCATCCTGCTGGCTACTCTCTCAGTTCTCTCCCCAAAGCCTCCTTCCCCAGTCTCTCCTCAGGTGTCTCCAGCCCACTCTGCCCCCGCCTTTGCCAGAGACCAGGGTAAATGGCTGCAAATAGAAACTTATGCATTGGCCCTTTAAACAGATCTTTGTGCCTCCAGCTGCCTGTCTCTGGCAGAGAGCAACCCTGCCTCTTTTTGCAGCTCGCTGTTTTCTGTGTACTTTTTGGGCTCTGGTGCTGTAGGCTAGAGATCCCCACTTTTGGTTTAGACCCTGCTCTTCTCAGAGGGATCCAACTGGCTGTTTCAATGTCCTTCTGCTCTTCTCAGAGGGCTCCAACTGGCCGTTTCAATGTCCTTCTAGTGCTGCCACCCGTGGGTGCTCCACCCACCTTCTCGAGTCTCTAACACACTCGTTACCAGTTAGATTGTGCAAAGCAGATTCTTCTGTCTCCGAGGGTACAAGGCTCCTCTCTCACTGTTGTTCAGTTGTTTGTTCCAGGTGATTTCTCCACAATTTAGTTGTAATTCCACATTGGTCCTGGGAGGACGTCAGCGTGACTTCCACTCACTCCTCCGCCATCTTGATTCTCCTCTAATTAATTAATTAATAATTATATTTTGTTCATTACTTATTACAGTTGTCCCAATTTCCCTCCTTTGCCCCTCTGTGCCCAGCACCCGTTATCCCCTCAGGCAACCCCTACACTATTGTTCATGTCCATGGGTTATGTGCATAAACCCTTTGGCTACTCCATTACCTGAGTGTACTTTACATCCTCATTGCTATTCTGTAACTATCTATTTGTACTTCTTAATCCCATCTCCTCTTCACTCATTCTTCCCACCCCCACCCATCTGGCAACCATCAAACACTCTGTATCCATGATTCTGTCTCTGTTCTTCTTGTTTGCTTAGTTGGTTTTTTAGATTCAGTTGTTGATAGATATGTATTTATTGCCATTTTATTGTTCATAGTTTTGATCTTTTTCTTAAATTAGTCCTTTTAACATTTCATATAAGAATGGTTTGGTGGTGATGAACTCCTTTAGTTTTTTCTTGTCTGGAAAACTCTTTATATGCCCTTTGATTTTAAATGATAGCTTTGTTTGGTAGAGCAATCTTGGCTGTAAGTCCTTGTTTTTCATGACTTTGAATATTTCTTGACAATCCCTTCTAGCCTACAAAGTTTCTTTTGAGAAATCAGCTGACAGTCTTATAGGAACTCCCCTGTAGCCAACTAACTTCTTTTCTCTTGCTGCTTTAAAGATTCTCTCTTTATGTTTAACCTTTGGCATTTTAATTATGATGTGTCTTCGAGTGGACCTGTTTGCATCCATCTTGTTTGGAACTCTGTGCTTTCTGGACTTGCATGACTATTTCCTTCACCAAATTAGGGAAGTTTTCTTTCATTATTTTTTTCAAATAGATTTCCCATGTCTCACTCTTTCTTTTCTCCTTCTGGCACCCCTATGATGTGAATGTTGGAGGTCTTGAAGTCTTCCTAGAGGTTACTTATACTATCCTCATTTTTTTTGGATTCTTTTTCTTCTTGTGCTTCTGATTGGGTGTTTTTTGCTTCCTATGTTCAAATTTTTATTTAATTCTGGGTTCCATCAGCTCTACTCTTGTTTCCCTGTAAATTGTTCTTTATTTCAATTAGTATATCTTTCATTTCTGACTATTTCTTTTTTATGCTGTTGAGGTCCTCACTATGTTACTGAGCATCCTTATAACCAGTGTTTTGAACTCTGCATCTGATAGATTGCTTATTTCCATTCTGTTTAGTTTTTTTCTGGAGTTTTAATCTGTTCTCTCATTTGGGCCATATTTCTTTGCTCATTTTGGCAGCCTTCCTATATTTGTTCTATATATTAGGTAGAACTGCTTTGACTCCATGTCTTGGTAACATGGCCTAATGTAGGAGATGTCCTGTAGGGTCCAGTGGCACAACCTCCCCTATCACTCAAGCTGGGTATTTGAAATGCACCCTTCATGTGGGCTGAGTACACCCTTCTCTTGTAGTTGAGCCTTGGTTGCTGTTGGGTGATCAATGGGTGGGATTTACCCAGGGCAGTCAGCTACAGTGACTGGCTGTGACCATTTACCACAAACTGCTGCCCTCTGTGGATAATTGGCCATGCGGGAGCAGGTTGGTGGTGCTCTGACATGGTCTGTAGCTGTCCACTGGGTGCATCAGCTTTGTGTTTCCCAGATGCTGGAAGCCAAGATCAGGCCCCACCTATGTTCTGCCTGAGGCAACCCTGCCTGAGCTGTAAAGCAATCTGAGGTGGCTTCTACTTGTGCTGGGCTTGGAGATTCCCAGATGAAGCCAAGCTGTGAATCTAGGCTGACTGCTGCTAGTGCTGGGCTTGGGGCTACTTAGAAAGGCATATGTAGTCTGGGAGCTCACAGACGCTGGCTGTTGCTTGAGAGGATTGTGAGGTCGTGAAACATAAGCCAAGAGCAGTTATTCATGTGGAAAAGTCAGGGTTAACAGTTTGGGTGGGCCTTTAAGTTGGGTGGAACAGAGTCTCAGGGGATCTCCAGGGCAAGA
Organism: Pteronotus mesoamericanus; assembly: GCF_021234165.1. Classification (NCBI taxonomy): domain Eukaryota; kingdom Metazoa; phylum Chordata; class Mammalia; order Chiroptera; family Mormoopidae; genus Pteronotus; species Pteronotus mesoamericanus. Next base: position 1,181,243 of record NW_026555322.1, on the reverse strand, counting down.
CAAATAGTGTTAGCCAGGTTGATGGAACCTCAGGTATGGCACCTGTCTGCTGGCTCTGTGGCTCTGTGGGTGGGGGGAGGGCTCAGAAAAGGGACAGTGGACTCTGCCTGCCTTTCATTCTGAGAGAAAGCTGTCCCATAGCTCCCACATTGATGGTAGATACTTCAGTTCCTCCCAGTATGTCACTAGTGCCTTTCAAGCTCCTACCCTAGTCCTGGATCTGGTAGTGAGTCAGAGGGAGTGAGTGGAGTAAGTGCATGTATGGGTTCTTTACGAGGAACTGCTTGTGACTCCAGAAGTTTCTTCCACCAATCCATTCCTAACTGTTTTATGCAGCCAGAAGTTATGGGGACTTATCCTCCCGGCACTGGGACCCTGGGCTGGGGGTCCTGGTGTGGGGATGGGACTCCTAGCTCCTGAGATATGCCTCTGAACTTTTATCCTCCACACACTGATACGGGACCAGCCTGTTCCACCTCTCTGCACCTTCTACCAGTCTGGTTGGATGTGGTTTGTTTAATTCTTTAGTTTTCAGATTTCCATCCAACTCAATTTCTGATAGTTTTGAGTGATGGTTGTTCTATATTTTAGTTGTAATTTTTATGTGGTTGTGTGAGGAGGTGAACTGTGTTTACCTATGCTACCATCTTGACCAGATATCTGGAGTGAACACTTTTAAACTCATTTTATAAGGTCAGCATTACTCTGATACCAAAGCCAGATAAGGACACCACAACCCCCCTCCACCCTGAAAAAAAAACTACAGGCCAATATCTGCAATGATTGATGAAAAACTTCTCAGAAAACTACTAGCAAGCCACATACAGGAGCATACTAATAAGGTCATACACCACTATCAAGTTGGATTCGTCCCTTGGATGCAGGATAGTTCTATGTAGGCAAATCAATAAATGTGATACGTGACATTGATAGAATGAAAGATGAAAGTTGTACAATCATCTCAATTCGTGAAGAAAAATATTTGACAGGATTCAACATTTTTTATCATAACAGCTCTCAACAAATTAGGTATAGAAAGAATGTACCTCAACATAATAAAGGTCATGAGTTTTTTCTCTTTTTTCTTTTTTGCTAAATTCCTCATCCCCCTCACAATTGTTGGCCTGTTCTTTGTATGTCTCAATTTTGCTTGTTAGTTCATTTTGTTTATTAGATTCCACATATGAGTGAAATCATATAGTACTGGTATTTCTCTGACTGGCTTATTTCACTTATGGAAAAAACTCATGGGCACAAATAACAGTGTGGTAATTGCTGGGGAGAAAGCATACAGGGAGGTAGAGGAGGGAATGAGGGGATAAATAATGATGGAAGGAGAGTTGACTTGAGTTGGTGAACACACAATACAGTGTACAGATGATGTGTTGTTGAATTGTGTACCTGAAAGCTGTATAATTTTGTTAATCATGTTAACCCAATAAACTCAAAAAATAAAAATCCATAACAAAGTCCATATATGACAGTCCCACAGCTAACATACTCAATGATGAAAGGTTGAAAACTGTTGTTTTAAAATCAGAAAAAAAATACAAGGTTGCCCACTCTTACCACTCCTATTCAGCATAGTATTGGAAGTCATAGACAGTGTATTCAGGTAAGAAAAATAAATAAAAAGGTATCAGAATTACAGAGAAAGAAGTAAAATTATCTCTATTTGCAGTTGACATGATTTTATATATAGAAAATCTTAAAGACTCCACCAAAATTTTAGATCTAATCAACAAATTCAGTAAGGTTGCAGGATACAAAATGAGCATACAAAAATCAGTAGCAGTTCTATATACTGAAACAAATTATCTGAAAAAGATATAAACATCCTATTTACAATAGCATAAGAACAACAAAATACTTAGGAATAGTCCTGGCTGGTGTGGCTTAGTGGATTGCGTGCCGGCCTGCGAACCAAAGGGTCACTGGTTAGATTCCCAGTCAGGGCACATGCCTGGGTTGCAGGCCAGCTCCCTGGTGGGGGTGTGTGCAAGAGGAAACCGTGTATTGGTGTTTCTCTTCCTCTCTTTTCCCCTCCCTTCCCCTCCCTCTAAAAATAAATGAATAAATAAATATACTTAGGAATAAATTTTACCAAGGAAGTGAAAGATCTCCACATTGAAAATTGTAGTACATTGTTGAAAGAAATTGAGAAAGATGCAAATAAATGGAAAGACATCTCATGTTCATGGGCTGGAAGAAATATGAATTCAATGTAATTCCCATCAAGATTCCAATACAGAGTTTTTCTACATAAATAGAAAAAATTCTAAAATGTGTATGCAACCCAAAAGACCCCAGATAGCCAAAACAATATTGAAAAAGATTAACAAAGCTGGAGGCATTACACTACCTGATTTCAAACTACACTAAAAAGCTACAGTCTATAACTGTAGACTATAGTTAATGATACTATATTGCGTATTTGAAAGTTGTGAAGAGAGTATATCTTAAAATCTCTCATCACAAGAAATTGTAATTATGTAAGGTGACAGATGCTAACTTCACTTATTGTGAGGATCATTTTACAATGTATACAAATATCAAATCATTATTTTGTACATCTGAAACTAATATAATGTTATATGTCAATTTTACTACAATTTTAAAATATAAAAAGTATACAAACAACAACATAAATTTTAGTAATCAAAACAGTAAGGTATTGGCATAAAAAAACACATAAACCAATGAAAAAAATTGAGTGCCCAGAAATAAACATAATATTTGACAAGGGAGCCAGGCATGCTCAATGGAAGAAAGACAATCTCTTCAATAAATGTTGCTGAGAAAATTGCATATCCATATGCAAAAGATTGAAATTAAACCCCTATCTTACAAAAATTAACTCAAAATGGATTAAAGACTTAAATGTAAGAATGTAAACCAGAGACCAAGACATCTTTGGAGTAGGTGTAAGCTACACACACATCCTCCTGGTGCCAAACCAGATTTACAGCAAAAATATAGAGCAATCTACGTGAATGACCAACTGATGGACAGCTGAACAGGAGTATTATATCCAAGGATTTATAGAAGAAGCTACACAGAGACTGGTAAGCAAGGCAAAGAAGCAGAGAGGGTTGGTCTCTGCACCCAGGTGCAGTGGTTGAGAAGCTGAAGGGATATTTTGGATGCAAAAGTCCCCCCTGATTAGTCCCCATGCTGGCACTATGAAACCAGAGCACCAGGGTTGGGAAGAGGAGGTTTTATAGTATCTGGCAGCAAAAATCAGTGAGGACTCTGTCTGTAGGGAAGAGGAAGGAATTTGCTAGAATCCCAGATGCTTTCCTAAAGGGTCACCACACAGAAGCTTGCTCTTGGTCACCTACCCAGGGCTCTGGTAGAGAGAAGGTGACTCAGGACATACGGGAGTCCTAAAGAGAAGATCTGGATGGCATAGCTCCAAAGAGATCTGGAAGGTCAGCTACTGAGGTCCTGTTCCTGAGTCAACATCCCACACTGCCATTAGGTGTCATTTCCCAGGGTTGAGCGCTCTTATTCTTACAGTACCAGCTGGGGGAGTGCACTAACCTGGTCTTCCAAATACTGGTGACACCACCCTGCCAACCTTGAGTTCAGCAGAAAGGACTGTTTTCTGCACCCAACAGGGACCTATAGTGAGCTCTTTTATCTGGAGAAACTATAGGCGGAATGTCAGATGATCATTGAAATGTGTGGCTTTGAATGTGGCCAGTCTTTCCCCCCTCCCATGGGTTTGGCAGGTGCTACCCCCAACAGAAGACTCCCTTGTCAAGGTTTCTGAGATCATGGCTGTGGAGCTAAGGGGAGGCATGAAGGTTGTTCCCCTCCCGTGATCCAATGCCACCCCCAGCAAACGGCTGCCTTGATTGGTTTTTCTAAGTTCCACCAACTGGGTCCGTCCAGTTGGGCTCAGTTATGCAGGCGGGAAAGGGCACAGCTTTGAGCTGGGATCTTTGGAGCATGGTTCCATTGGGCCTCTGACAGCATGACTGTAGAGCTTGGGGGAGGTATGCAGTTTGCTCTTCTCCCACACACTAGTGCCACCCCCAATGGAAGACTGCCTTCATCTTTTTTACAAGTTCTGCTGGTCCTTTTAAAAGGGCCAGTTCCATGGGGTGGGGAGAAGGCAGCTCCACTCAGAGCTGGGGTATTAGGAATATGTCTCCCTCAATGGCTCCAGTCTGGGGCTCCAGGAGGCATGGCTACAGAGCTAAGAGGAGGAGTGCAGCTTGCCCCCCTCCCACAGGCCCGCCAGTGCCACCCCCAACAGAAGGCTTTCTTGATCTATTTGCCCAAATCCTGATGGCCCTGCCCTGTTGAGTGTGTTTCTACAGTGGGGATGGATGACTGTGGTGCACTCCTCCTGGAGGAGCTAGAGTTGCCGACTCCAGCAGAGACTGAGTTGTATGTCTCTGGGGAAGAGGCCACATTCTCCCTAATGAATGACTGACCACACTCCCCTGAAAGAGGGGACATACTAGCCCCATCTTCCCAGCCTGATCACCCTATCCTACCAAGTTTGGGCCATGTGGAAGGGTCAGAGGGGTGTGGAAAGCTTGAACCCACTCTACAGCCTTTCTTCATAAGACTCTGGAGGAAGTCCAGATAATCTCTAGGTGGGGGGAGGTCAAGTAGCTGATATGTGGACACTGACCTCAGGAAGTCTTTAACTTTTATTTATCTGCCTCCAGATCAGAGCTTCAAGTAGATGATCCTGGTACACATCCTGGCCCCTCCCAAACACACCAAGGCCCAGTAGACACAGTCACAAACAGTTAATAGCATGGTAGATATAGATAGATAACCCAAGGCTGGCTACACACACACTCTCTGACATCAACCTCTACTGGAACTCATGCCAAGGGGACCCAAACAACACAATCAGTGGTAGGCTTCAAACCACACCAGAGCTCTACTCAGCTAACCAAACAAATAGCACACCCAAAGGGTGATCCAGCAGATACTAGACCCTGCTGGAAACAACTCTGCCTTCAGGGGGAAGCCCCTGAACAGCAACTCATTCACGATGAACATGGTCTATCCTTATAGTCAGTCAGCCTGAGGGTTAACTATATCCATGAACAGGCCAGCAGCATTCAACACTCAGCTACAGCAAGAGAAAGCACATAACCCACACAAAAATCATTTCTGCAGAAGTCAGCTCAAGTGATCTAGAAGATTGCACCACTGAGAGCCACAAGGTACCACAATCACAAAGCCCTCATAATGAGCTTGGGAGTCAGAGAAGACTTACCTAGTACACAGAGACAAACACAAAAAGTCAGCAAAAATGAGGAGAAAAAAATCTTCCCAAAGTAAAAGAACAAGAGGAATCCCCAGAAAAAGAATTAAGTGAAATGGAAGCAACTAAGATACCAGATACAGAGTTTAAAACAGTGGTTTTAAGGATGCTCAAAGACCTTAGGGGAAGAATGTATGATCTTAATAAGAATTTAAACAGAAAGTAAGCATTAGAAATGACATAACAACTATAAAGAGTCAGACATGAAGAATACAATAACTGAAATAAAGGGATCAACTGAATGTTAGACAAAGCAGAGGATTGAATCAGCAAAAAGCACCACAAAAGAGCAACAATGACCAAAAAAAAAAAAAAGAACAAAAAATTGGAAAGTCTAAAAGACCTCTGGGATAACATCAAGTGTACCAACATTTGCATCATAGGTACACCAGAAGGAAAAGTGAGCAAGGGATAGAGAAACTGTTTGAAGAAATAATAACAGGACATTTCCTTAACCTGGCAAAGGAAAAAGTCACACATGTAAAGGAAGCTCAGAGAATCCCAATCAAGATGAACCTAAAGAGGCGTACATGAAGACACATCATAATTAAAATAGCAAAGGTTAAATACAAAGAGAATCTTAAAAGCAGCAAGGGAGACAGAGTTAATTATGTAAAAGGAATCTCCCATAAGGATATCAGTTGATTTCACAGTGGAAACACTTCAGGCAGGAAGGGATTGGCATGAAATACTCAAAGAGATGAAAAGCAAGGATCTACAGCCAAGACTATCTGATCCAGCAAAGCTATTACTTAAAGGAGAAGGCAAAATAAAAAGCTTCCCAGGGTGGGGGAGGGAAAGCAAATGGAGTTCAATACCACCAACCAAGTATTGCAAGAAATGTTAAAGGGCATCCTTGAAGAAGAAGAAAGAAAAAAATATAGGAGAACCAAGATGGAAGAGGAGTGAGTGGAAGTCACACTGACTTCTTCCCAGGACCAACTTGGAATTTCAACTAAATTGTGGAGATATCACCTGGAACAAACAACTGAACAACAGCGAGAGAGGAGCCTTGTACCCTCGGAGACAGAAGAGTCTGCTTTAGCACAATCTAACTGGTAAGGAGTGAGGTAAAGACTTGAAAAGGCAGGCGGGGTGTCCACAGGCGGCAGCACCAGAAGGATACTGAAACGGTCAGTTGGATCCCCCTGAGAAGAGTGGGGTCTAAACCAAAAGCAGGGATCTCCAGCCTACAGCAACAGAGTGGCAGCTACAGATAGTAGATGCCTGGCTAAATGGAGCACAGAGAGTTCTGGAGACACTTGAGGAGAGACTGGGGACAGAGACTTTGGGGAGAGAAGGGAAAGAGTAGCCGGCGAGATCCCAGTACTGACCTCCTCTCCCATAAAGCAGCAGCGTGAAAGGCCCCAATAAACCCACCCCCAGGAGGGAATCCACCCCGCCCTGAGCTGTCTAAGGTGGCCTGCTGAGTACAGAGTGAATAGATTAACAGCTGAAGGAGACAGCCACAAACAGTAGATTCCGGGAAGTCTCGAATAGACTGCCTAAGGTCAGACAGGGATGACATCTGACATCATCAGAGGCAGATCCAGAAAGTAAAAACAGCGGTCTCCAACCATAGAAGTTCACACCACAAAGTCAGGAAATCAAGACAGATCAACTTAAGAAGCAGAAGAAAAAAGAAGAGTCTCACGAACAATGGGAAGACAAAGAAATAACCCTCACTCGAAGGGAAAGGCGGAATCCCCACAAAGAGAACTAAATGAAATAGAGGCAAGTAAACTATCAGATATTGAGTTCCAAACAATGGTTCCAAGGAAGCTCAATGAGCTCAGTGAGCTCAGAGAGAATTACAGGGAACTGCAGGGAAACTACAAGGAGCTTACTGTAAACTGTATCAGCATGAAAAAGGACATAGAAACTGTCAATAAGAGGCAAGAGGAAGTGAAGAATACAATTTCTGAATTGAAGAACACAGTAGAAGAAATCAAAAGCAGGCTAGATGAAGCCAAGGATCGAATCAGCCAGCTGGAGGACAAGGTAGAAAAAAGCTCCTGGAAAGAGAAAGAAAATGAAAAAAGACTCCAAAAGAATGAAGAGGCATTGAGGGAAATGCAGGACAACGTGAAACGTAATAATATCCATATAAGAGGGATACCAGAAGGAGAAGAGGATGAGGAAGGGAAAGAGAACCTGTTTGAAAAAGTAATGATGGAAAACTTCCCTAACTGGAGGAGAGAAAAAGTCACACAAGTCCAGGAAGCACAGAGGGTCCCATTCAAGAGGAACCGAAGGAGGCCCACTCCAAGACACATCATCATTGAAATGGCAAATATCAAAGACAGAGAATCCGAAAGGAAGCAAGGGAGAAAGAGGTAGTAACATACAAGGGAGCCCCGATATGGCCAGCAGCTGACTTCCCAACAGAAACACTGCAAGCCAGAAGGGAGTGGCAAGAAATATTCCAAGTCATGAAAAGCAAAGGCCTGGAACCAAGACTGCTCTACCCAGCAAGGCTCTCAATGAAAATGGAAGGCGAAATAAGGAGCTTCTCAGGCAAAAGAAGGCTAAAAGAATACACCTCCACCAAACCAGCACTGCAAAGTATGCTAAAGGGACTGTTTTAAGATACAGAAAAAGAGTCTATGAATACCCAGTTCCTTTCACTGTTGCCAATACTTGATATTGCCAATATTTTTTAATACGTATTAATCTGATTGTGACAATGATGTGTTCTTTTAGTTGTTCCTTTATTATTTGTTGAAACTAAACCTGTTTTTGTATATTTCTTGCCTATTTCTAGTATTTTTAAAAAGCATTAAATGACTTTTTGGTATTCTTTATCCATTTTTGATTAAATGTTTGTAGAATTCTTTTCCCTAAAAAACAAAACAAAACAAAACAAAAAAAAAACACCAAAACTAAAAGACAAACCATTAACTCTTTTTTAGATGTGTGACAAATACTTTCCTATTCTATTACTTGTCCTTTAACTTTTTTATATGTGTATTACTGTACAGTCTTCAATGTTTAATGTAGTCATATTGTCAATATTTTACTTTATAGCTTCGGGGTTTGAATATTTTACTTCAGTGTAAGAAAAATATTAGTTTGCATTTTCTCCTAAAACTCCTAAGATTTTACATATTGATTTTTAACTCACCTGAATATTTCTGGTATAATGTGTGAAATAGGGCTCTGTATTTGTTTTGTTTCAAGTAATAGTGGTCCGTGCACCGTTTTTGTTGAATAAGCCTTATTTTATCCATTGATTTTGAACTATCAGCTTAATCATATATTACATTGTTAGACAGATATATACATTTGTCTCTAGAATGCTCATTTTATTTCATTGATCTACTTGATTATTTCTGTGCTGATTTCATGTTGTTTTAATTGCTGTGACTTGATAATGGTTTTATTTTTTTAATATTTTATAATTAACTTTGACATTTAAAAAATAAATGAAATCAATCTGCATTTAAGAGAGAGAGAGAGAGAGAGAGAGAGAGAGAGAGAGAGAGAGATGGAACTCCTACCTTTTGCGACAACATGGATGGAACTGGAGAATATCAAGCTAAGTGAAATAAGCCAGTTGTTGAAAGAAAAACAGCATATGATCTCACCTATACTTGGACTCTATTCCATAAAATAAACTAATGAACAAAATAAACCACAGGCATGGAAACATGGAGCAGACTGAAGGTGACCAGAGGGGATGGGGAAGGAGGACAATGGTGGAAAGAAGGAGAAGAGAGTAGACAAAGAACATGTATGAATGACCCATGGACATGGACAACAGAGTGGGAATTGACTGTGGGCGCAGGGGGTGGGGGTGGGATGAGTGGATATGGGTAGAGGGGAAAAATTGAGACAACTGTAATAGAATTAACATGATTTTAAAATAAAAAAAATTTAAAATAAAAATAAAATGACATAAAAGTAAAATAAAAAAGAAAAATTAGAATCAGGAACATAAGAATAAACAATAAAATAACAAGTAACAACATATAAAAATAACTTTAAATGTAAATGAATTAAATGCTTCAATCAAAAGACATAGGGTAGCCGAATGGATAAGACAACATGACACATATATATGCTGTCTATAAAAGACCCACTTCAGAACAAAATATGCACATACTTAAAGTGAAGTTATGGAAAAAAAAATTTTCCGTGCAATTCTAAATTTAAAAAAAGCTGGAATAGCAATACTTGTATCAGACAAAATAGATTTCAAAAAAGGCTGTAGCAAGAGACAAAGCAGGACACTATGTAATGATAAAGGAAGTGATCCAGCAAGAGGATATAATCATTGTAAACAACTCTGTACCCAACACAAGAGCACCTAAATATGTAAAGCAAATCCTGATGGACATAAGGAAATATATGGGCAGTAATACAGTCATAGTAGGGGATTTTAACACCTCTTTGACAAGATCGAAGAAGATCATAGCAAACAAGATCCAGGAATACATTAAAAAGATAATACACCATTGTCAAGTGGGATTTACTCTGGTGATGCAAGTTTGGTACAATATTTACAAATCCATAAATGTGGTACATTACATAAACAAAATTAAGAATAAAAACCTCATCATAATATTAATAGATGCAAAAATGGATTTGATAAAATCCTGCACCGAATTATGATAAAAACTCTCAGCAAAGTGGGAATAGAGGGATCATACATACCTCAACATAATAAAGGCCATATCTGACAAGCCTACAGCTGATATCATGCTTGATGGGCAAAAACTAAATTGTTTCCCCTAAGATCAAGAACAACACAAGGATATCCCCTTCCACCTCTCTTATTCAACACAGTACTAGAAGTCCTAGCCATAGGAATCAAACAAGAAAACAAAATAAAAAGCATCCAAAATTGAAAAAGGGAAGTGAGACTGTCATTATTTGCAGGGTACATGATATTGTACATAGAAAACCCTAAAGACTCCACCAAACAGTACTGGAACAGATAAATAAATTTGACAAAATAGCGATACATACAATTGATATTTAGAAATCAGTAGCAACTTTATACATCAATTCATACGTAAAATATCAGGAAGAGAATTTAGAAAACAATCCCATTTATCACTGAAGCAAAAAATAAGGTACCTAGAAATACATTTAATTAAGGAAATAAAAGACCCTGCCCCCTACCCCCTCCCTCCCTCAATCCTTCCCCCCTTTGGCTTTGTCAATGACTCCTTGCTATACGTTCCTTGACTTGACCTTCCCCTTCCTTTTCCCCGCCCACTCCTCCCACCTTCACACTTGTATCTCTTGGTTTGTTTTTTCATCCAGTATTACTGATCTTATTTTTCTTGCATCTTTGTTTTGTTGGTTAGGTTCCACTTATAGGTGAGATCATATGATATTTGTCTTTCACCCCTGGCTTACTTCGCTTAGCATAATGCCATCTAGTTCCATCCATGCTATTGCGAAGTGCAGTAGTCCTTTTTTCCTTTCTGTTGCATAGTATTCCATTGTGTAAATGTACCATCATTTTTTGATCCAATCATCTACTGATGGGCATGTAGGCTGCTTCCAACACTTGGCTATTGTAAATTGTGCTGCTATGAACATTGGGGTGCATAGGTTCTTTGTAATTGGCATTTTGGGATTCTTAGGGTATAGTCCGAGCAGGGGAATCACTGGATCAAAAGGCAGTTCCATTTTCAGCTTTTGGAGGAAATTCCAAACTGTTTTCCACAGTGGCTGCACCAGTCTGCATTCCCACCAACAGTGTACTAGGGTTCCCTTTTCTCCCCAGCGTCGCCAGCACCTGTTGTTTGTGGATCTGTTTATGATGGCCATTCTGACCGGTGTGAGGTGGTATCTCATTGTGGTTTTGATCTGCATTTCTCTGATGGCTAGGGATGCTGAGCCTCCTTTCAAAGGCCTCTGGGCCCTCTGTATCTCCTCCTTGGAAAAGCGTCTGCCCAGGTCCTTTGCTCATTTTTTGATTGGATTGTTTGTTGTCTTGGAGTGGAGTCCAGTGAGTTCTTTATATATCTTGGAGATCAAACCTCTATCTGATGTATCATTAGCGAATATATTTTCCCATACTGTTGGCTCCCTTTTTATTTTGCTGCTGTTTTCTTTAGCCATGCAGAAGCTTCTTCTTTTGATGAGGTCCCACTTGTTTATTCTTTCCTTTATGTCCCTTGCTTTAGGAGAAATATCAGTGAAAAATTTGCTCTATGGGATATCTGAGAGTTTCCTGCCAATGTTCTCCTCTCGGACTTTTATGGTGTTGTGACTTATATTTAAGTCTTTTATCTATTTGACTTTACTTTTGTGTATGGTGTCAGCTGATGATCCAATTTCAATTTTTTGCATGTAGCCACCCAGCTCTCCCAACACCATTTGTTGAAGGGGCTATTATTGCTCCATTTCATGCTTCTGCCCCCTTTGTTAAATATTAGTTGCCCATAGAGACCTGGGCTTATTTCTAGGCTTTCTATTCTGTTCCACTGGTCAATGGGTCTGTTCTTGTGCCAGTACCAGATAGTTTTGCGTATAGTGGCTTTGTAGTATAGTTTGATGTCCGGTATTGTGATCCCTCCTACTTTGTGTTTCTTTCTCAAAATTGCTGCGGCTATTCGGGGTCATTTATTGTTCCATGTACAATTTTGAAACCTGTCTGTTCTATTTCTGTGAAATATGTCATTGGTATCTTAATAGGGATTGTGTTGAATCTATAAATTGCTTTGGGCAACATGGACATTTTGATGATATTAATTCTTCCAATCCATGAGCACGGTATATGCTTCCATTGATTTGTGTCTTCCTTAATGTCTTTCTTCAATGTTGTACAGTTTTCTGGTTATAGGTCTTTCACCTCCTTGGTTAAATTTATTCTAGGTACTTTATTTTTCTTGTTGCTATATCGAATGGCATTTATTTTTCTGATTTCTTCTTCTCTTTCATTGCTGGTGTACAAAAATGCCTTTGATTTCTGAAAATTGACTTTGTATCCTGCTGTTTTGCCAAATTCACTTATTTGGTTGAAGAGATTTTTGGTAGAGTCTACAGGGTTCTCTATGTACACTATCATGTCATCTGCAAACAATGATAGTTTTCCTTCCTCCTTTCCTATCTGGGTGCTTTTTATTTCTTTTTCTTGTCTGACTGCTGTGACTAGGACTTCCACTATAATGTAGAAAAGAAGTGATGAAAGCAGACATCCTTGTCGTGTTCCCGATCTTAGTGGGAAAGCTTTTAGTTTTTGCCCGTTGAGTATGATGTTGTCTGTAGGTTTTCAATATATGGCCTTTATTACTTTGAAGTATGCCCCATTTATTCCCATTTTGCTGAGTGTTTTGATCAAAAATGGGTGCTGTCCCTTATCGAATGCTTTTTCTGCATCTATTGAGGTGATCATGTGGTTTTTGTCTTTTCTTTTATTTATGTGATGTATTACATTTATTGACTTGCGTGTATTGAACCATCCCTGCATCCCTGGGATGACTCCCACTTGATCGTGGTGGATAATCTTTTGAGTGTATTGCTGGATGCGGTTTGCCAATATTTTGTTGAGGATTTTAGCATCTATGTTCATCAGCAAAATTGGCCTGTAGTTTTCTTTCTTTGTAGGGTCTTTATCTGGTTTTGGGATTAGGGTGATGCTGGCCTCATAAAAAGAGTCTGGGAGTCTTCCCTCCTCTCGGATTTTTTGGAATAGTCTGAGAAGGACAGGGGTTAGCTCTTCCTTAGAAGTTTTGTAAAACTCTCCTGTGAAACCATCCGGCTCAGGGCTTTTGTGTACCGGGAGTTTCTTGATGACTGCTTCAATTTCTCCAGCTCTTATCGGTCTGTTCAAGCTTTCTGTTTCTTCCTCCTTCAGTGTTGGAGGAATATATTTTTCTAGAAATTTGTCCATTTCATCAAGATTTTCAAATTTCTTGGCATATAATTGTTCATAGTAGTTTCTTACAATCCTTTTATTTCTGTGGTATCAGCTGTTATTTCTCCTATTTCGTTTCTGATATTACTAATTTGGGTCCTCTCCCTTTTTTTCTTGATGAGTCTGCTTAAAGGCTGGTCAATTTTATTTATCTTTTGAAAGAACCAGCTTCTGGATTGGTTGATCCTTTCAATTGTTCTTTTCTTCTCTATGTCATTCGGTTCTGCTCTAATCTTGACTATTTCCTTCCTTTTACTTGCTCTGGGATTTATTTGTTGCTGTTTCTCCAGTTCTTGAAGTTGTTGTGTTAGGTCTTTTATTTGAAATGTTTCTATCTTTTTTAGGTAAGCCCGTAATGCTATGAACTTCCCTCTCAGGACTGCCTTTGCTGTGTCCCCTAGGTTTTGGACTGTTGTCTGTTCATTTTCATTTGTTTCCAGACATTTTTTGATTTCTTCTCTTATCTCATTTTTGACCCATTCATTTTTTAATAGTGTACTGTTCAGCCTCCATGAGATTGCAAGTTTCTGAGGTTTCTCTTTGAGGTTGATGTCCAGTTTCAAGCCCTTGTGGTCCGAGAAAAAGTTTGGTATTATTTCAATTTTCCTGAATTTGCTGAGGCTTGCTTTGTGTCCTATCATGTGGTCTATCTTTGAAAAACTGCCATGAGCATTTGAAAAGAATGTGTATTTTTCTTCTTTGGGATGTAAGGTTCTATATATGTCAGTTAAGTCCATTTGATTCAGTGCATCATTCAGCTGCACAATATCTTTGTTGATGTTTTGTTTGGAAGGTCTGTTCATTTTTAACAACGGGGTGTTAAAATCTCCTAGTATCAGTGTGTTGCTGTCTATATTTTTCTGGAAGTCGTCCAGGATTTTCCTTATGTATTTGTGTGCTCCTGTTGTTGGGTGCATATAAGTTTACAATGTTTATGTCTTCTTGATAGATTCTTCCTTTAAGTGTTATAAAGCGTTCTTCTGGGTCTCTTTTTATGGCCTTTGTTTTGAAATCTATTTTTTCTGATATAAGTATTTCAACCCCTGCTTTCTTCTCTTGCCCATTTGCTTGGAATATTTTTTTCCATCCCTTTACTTTCAATCTGTGTAGGTATTTTGCTTTGAGGTGGGTCTCCTGTAGGCAGCATATGTGTGGGTCATGTTTTCTTATCCATGCAGCTATCCTGTGTCTTTTGATTGGGGCATTTAGTCCATTTACATTGAGAGTTATTACTGATACAAACCTATTCATTTTTTCTCCTTTTACCTGTGTTTTTCTCTTTCTCACTGTTTTCTTCCTCTTCTTAAACTAGTCCCTTTAGCATATCGTGTAGTGCTGGTTTGGTGGAGACATATTCTTTTAGCCTTCCTTTGTCTGAGAAACTCCTTATTTCCCCTTCTATATTAATTGAGAACCTTGCCAGGTAGAGCAGCCTTGTTTGTAGGCCCTTGCTTTTCATGACTTGCACTATTTGTTGCCATTCCCTTCTGGCTCGAAGTGTTTCTGTTGAGAAGCCAGCTCCTAGCCGTATCGGGGCTCCCTTGCATGTTACTGTCTCCTTTTCTCTTGCTGCCTTGAGGATTCTCTCTTTGTCTTTGATAGTTGCAGTTTTAATGATGATGTGGCTTGGAGTGGACCTCCTTGGGTCCCTCTTGAGTGGGACCCTCTGTGCTTCCTGGATCCATGAGACTTCTTCTCTCCTCAAATTGGGGAAATTGTCCATCATTACTTTTTCAAAGATGTTCTCTCTACCTTGCTCCTCTTCTTCTCCTTCTGGTATCCCTATAATGTGGATATTATTGCGTTTCATGTTGTCCTGCATTTCCCTAAATGCCTCTTCATTCTTTGAGTCTTTTTTCCATTTCTTGTTCTTTCTGGGATCTTTTTTCTACCTTGTCCTCCAGCTCGTTGATTCAATCCTTGGCTTTCTGGTCTGCTTTTGATTCCTTCTACTGTGTCCTTCAATTCAGAAATTGTATTCTTCATTTCCTTTTATGTCTTCTTGATAGTTTCTATGTCCTTTTCCAAGTTGATATAGTTTGCTGTAAGATCCTGATAGTTTCCCTGCAGTTTCTCATAGTTCTCCTGGAGCTGGCTGATCTCATTGAGCTTCCTTAGAGCCATTGTTTTGAATTCAATATCTGATAGTTCCCTTGCCTCTATTTCATTTAGCTCTCTCTGTGGGTATTCTCGTTTTCCACTCATTTGGGGGGAACTTCTTTTTCTTCTCATTTTTGTGAGTCTATTAAGCAATTTATTTATTTATTTATTTATTTATTTATTTATCTATCTATATCTTTGCTTCTGCTTCATTTGCTCCATCTAGATTTCCTGACTTTGAGGATTAAATTTATATCGTAGTAGGCGGGCCTTTCTATTTATTTATTTATTTATTTATTTATCTATTTATCTTTACTTTTCTTTCTGGGCCTGCCATTGATGATGTCATTTGTTGACCCTATATGACTTTGGGTCGCTTGTTTGAGCTTTCCAGGAGTCTGTTGTCTATGTCTGACTCCTGCTTTGGGCAGCTCTGTGACCCCTTTGGCCAGGGATCCACTATTTCTGTGGATCGCTCTGCAACCTCTTGCTGGCTCCTTGAGCGCGCTCCCCGCCTGGCAGGACCCCCACCACAGCTGGACGCGTGCACATTTCCCGCAGCCGAGGAGCGCTTATTTGCCCCACCTTGTGCACTCCTCTGGTGCCCACACCGGGCGGGTGCCCCGGCACTGGTCAGTTTAGTGTCTTCTATTGTGTGCTTTCCACGCTTTTGGCTGTTTGGGGGCATCACCTGCCGGCGCAAAATGAAGACTACGGAAATGGGAAGAAGTCAGCTCCCGTACTCTCCGGTTAATCCTGTCTCCAGTCTCTCCTCCAGGATCTCTGGGCAGCTCTGTGACCCCTTCAACCTGGGATCCACTATTTCTGCAGACCGCTCTGCACTCGCAGGCCGCTGGGGCGCCGGTTTAGGCCTGCCCTTGCCGATTTGTGCACCCCCTCACAGGCCCCAGGCGCCAACCTACGGGAGACCTCACCACCCCGTGAGTTCACCAATGCGCACAGGAGCTCGCCAACCCTCACCCGGGTCACTCGGCGTGTGTGCCCACGTGCTTGCAATGAGTGGTTTTGGGCTGTCTATTGTGTGCTTTTCAGCTTTTGGCTCTTTGGGAGTGTGGCCTCTTCCCTGGCAATGGAGACTAAGGCAAGGAGAAGGAGTTGGGACTCCCTGGTTCCTCCTCCCATTCTTTCCCCAAAGCCTCCATTTCCAGTCTCTCCTCAGGGGTCTCTGGGCAGTTCTGTGACCCCTTCGGCCAGAGATCCACTATTTCTGCTGACCGCATTGTCTTCCCAGGCCGTCTGGCTCCCACGCGCCCTGCTTCTGCCTCTTTGGGGGCGCGTCCTGCCTGCACAAAATGGAGACTACAGAATGGGGAGGGAGTCTGGACTCCCCAGTTCCCCCTCCTGTTCTTTCCTCAAAGCCTCTGTCTCCAATCTCTCCTCAAGGCTCTCTATGCAGCTCTGTGACCCCTTTTGCCAGGGATCCTCTATTTCTTTCAGTCTGTCAGCACTTAGCCCCCCAGCTCACATGTGCACAAGCTGTGTGCATAGCACACAAAAGGCAGGTTAATTGATTCCCGTATGCCTAAGCGAGATGGTAGCTGCAGAGTTGTAGGTGAGTTATCACGGGGGCTCCCCCGGCCACCGTCTAAGTTCTCTTCACAAAGTTTTCCTCACCAATCTTTTCCCAGGCACCAGCCCACTCTGCTGCCGCCTCTACCCAGAGATCAAGGAGGGCAGTTGCCACTGCAAATTTTTGCGTTGGCCCTTTATATGTCTCTTTGCGTCCCCAGCTGCCTGTCTCTGGCAGAGAGCACCCCTAAGCTTTTCAGGGCTTCGTTTTGTCTGTGTGTTTTCCTGGTTTTAGCGGCTGTAGTCTAGGGGTCCCTGTTTATGGTTCAGACCCTGTTCTTCTCTGGGGGATCCAACTGGCCGTTTGAATATCCCTCTGTTGCTAGTGCCCGTGGGCACCCAGACTACCCTCTTGAGTCTCCACCGCACTTCTCACCTGTTGGGATGTATGAGAGTTGAATCCACTGCCTGCCCGTGGCTTCAAGGCTCCTCTCCCTCTATCATTCCATTGTTTTACAGGTGATTTCTCCACTGTTTAGTTGCAATTCCAGTTTGGTCTTGGGAGGAGGTCAGCGTGACTCCCATTCACTCCTCCACCAACTTCAAATCCTCAATGGTATTTTTTTACACCAACAATTACCTATCAGAAAGAGAATCTAAGAAAACAAGCCCATTTCGGACAGAGGCTTTGGGGAGAGAACTAAGAGAGTGGTCAGTGGGATCAGGAGCTGACTCTGCCCCCATACAGAAGCAGTCATCTTGCTCAGGCGGACCACTCTTCTGAGTTGCAGCATTGTGAAACAACACAATAGCCCCACCCCAGGAGGGACTTTGCCCTGCCCTGTGGTGCTTAAGCCTGACTGCTGAATGAAGAGTAACTAGATTAACAACAGAAAGAGACAGCCACAGACAGTAGATTCCTGGAAGTCTTGAACAGATTGCCTAAGGTCAGATGAGGTTAACATCTGATATCATCAGAGGCAGATCCAGAAAGAAAAAGAAAAAACAGTGGTCTCTTGCCATGGAAGTTCACACAACAAAGTCAGGAACTCAAGCCAGATCAATTTAAGAATCAGAAGTAAAAAAAGGAGAGTCTCACAAACAATGGGAAGACAGAGAAACACCCCCCATTCGAAAGGAAAGTAGGAATCTCCCCAAAGAGAACTAAATAAAATAGAGGCTAGTAAACTATCAGATATTGAGTTCCAAACAACAGTCTAAGGAAGCTCAATGAGCTCAGTGAGCTCAGAGAGAATTACAGGGAACTGCAGGGAAACTACAAGGAACTTACTGTAAACAATATCAGCATGAAGAAGGACATAGAAACTATCAAAAAGCGACAAGAGGAAATGAAGAATACAACTTCTGAATTGAAGAACACAGTAGAAGAAATCAAAAGCAGGCTAGATGAAGCCAAGGATCGAATCAGCCAGCTGGAGGACAAAGTAGAAAAAAGCTCCTGGAAAGAGAAAGAAAATGAAAAAAGACTCCAAAAGAATGAAGAGGCATTGAGGGAAATGCAGGACAACATGAAATGTAATAATATCCATATAAGAAGGATACCAGAAGGAGAAGAGGATGAGGAAGGGATAGAGAACCTGTTTGAAAAAGTAATGATGGAAAACTTCCCTAACTGGAGGAGAGAAAAAGTCACACAAGTCCAGGAAGCACAGAGGGTCCCATTCAAGAGGAACCCAAGGAGGCCCACTCCAAGGCACATCATCATGAAAATGGCAAATATCAAATACAAACAGAGAATCCTAAAGGCAGCAATAAAGAAACAGGTAGTAACCTACGAAGGAGGCCCGATACAGCTAGGAGCTGACTTCTCCACAGAAACACTACAAGCCAGAAGGGAATAGCAAGAAATATTCCAAGTCATGAAAAGCAAAGACCTGCCACCAAGACCACACTACCCAGCAAGGCTCTCAATGAAAATGGAAGGTGAAATGAGGAGTTTCCCAGAAAAAAAGAAGGTTAAAAGAATACACCTCCACCAAACTTGCACTGCAAGATATGCTAAAAGGACTGCTTTTACAAGATGAAGAAAAATGTGAGAAAGAGAGGAACACAGGTACAAAGGGGGACAATGAATATGTACCTATTTGTAGGGGGCCCCTTTGAGCGGTATCAGGGACTGTAGTCTCATGCAGGTTGGGGTGTGAGAGAAACCCCATAAGGCTTAGCTAGAACACTGGTAATACAGTTCATAAGTAGAACTGGATAATAACTCCGAGGGCACCCAGGAAAAATTGGACCTAGAAGTAAAATATTCCTTGAAGCATGCTTTGTTTCTCCCTCAGGCTCTGTTAATCTTATACCAGATAACCAGCTGAAAGCTGAGCAGGCAATTTACAAAATTCCTGGACCGTGACCCAAATCTCATCTGACGCCATATGTTTACTCATCTTAGACCCAAGCAATTCATTGTGCTCCAGCTGTTGTCTTCTTTAAAAAAAATCACCTATTCTCTGTAAGGTTAATTTACTGATATAATTAGATTATCTATACATTCCTGCTACCTATTCCCAACTTGTAACCATCTCAATAAAAGCCATTGAGCACGGGGGCTCCAAGTATTCTCCTTGAGAGAGAATCGCCTTCTCTTTTCCTTGACAAGCAAATGGTGTCTGGAACGACTCATCCATCTGTGGTGAATCAGGGTACCTCGCAGGCTGATTCCCCCATAACTATCAATAATAACTTTAAATTTAAATGGATTAAATGCTCCAATAAAAAGACACAGGATAGCTGCATGGATAAGAAAACATGACCCACACATATGCTGCCTACAAGAGACCCACCTCAGAACAAAAAGACCCACACAGACTGAAAGTAAAGGGATGGAAAAAAAAATATTCCAAACAAATGGACAGGGAATAAAAAGCAGGGGTTGCAATACTTATATCAGACAAAATAGATTTCAAAACAAAGGCCATAAAAAGAGACTCAAGACAGTTCATAATACTCAAAGGAATAATCCATCAAGAAGACATAAACATTGAAAACTTATATGTACCCAACAGAGAAGCACCCCAATATATAAGGAAAATCCTGGACGACTTCCAGAAAGATATAGACAGCAACACACTGATAGTAAAGGATTTTAACACCCCACTGTTAACAATGGATAGATCTTCCAAACAAAACATCAACAAGGATATTGTGGAACTAAATGAAGCATTAGATCAAAAGGACTTCACTGGCATATATAAAACATTTCATCCCAAATAAGGAAAACACACGTTCTTTTCAAATGCACATGGAACATTTTTAAAGATAGGCCAAAAAATTCAAGAAAATTGAAATCATAACAAGCATTTTCTCAGACCACAAGGCCTTTAAGCTAGAAACCAACCTCAAGGAAAAAACTCAAAAATATTCAAACTCATGGAGGCTGAATAACACACTATGAAACAATGATTAGGTCAATAATGAGATCAACGAAGTAATCAACAAGTTTATGGAAATGAATATAAATGAACACACAACAGTGCAAAATCTATGGGACATAGTGAAGCCAATACTTAGAGAGATGTTCAAAGCAATACAGGTCTACCTAAAAAGGATAGAAACATTTCAAATAAATGACCTCACTCTCCAGCTTCAAGAACTGTGGAAACAACAGCAAAGAAATCCCAGAGAGAGTAGAAAGAAGGAAATACTCAAGATCAGAGCAGAATTAAATGACATAGAGACTAAAAAACAATTCAAAGGATCAACAAATCCAGGAGCTGGTTCTGTGGAAAGATAAAGAAAATTGACAAGCCTTTAAGCAGACTCATCAAGAAAAAAAGGGAGAGGACTCAAATGAATAAAATCAGAAATGAAAGAGAAATAACAACTGATACCACAGAAATACAAAGGGCTGTAAGAAATAACTATGAACAACTATAAGTCAAGAAATTTGAAAACCTGGGTGAAATGGACAAATTTCTAGAAAAGTATAATCTTCCAATACTGAATGAAGAAGAAGCAGAAAGCCAGAACAGACCGATAACAGCTGGGGAAATTGAAGCAGTAATGAAGAAACTCCCGGCACACAAAAGCCCTAGACCGAACGGTTTCACAAGAGAATTCTACAAAACATTTAAGGAAGAGCTAACCCCTGTTCTTTTCAGACTATTCCAAAAAATGTGAAAAGAGGGAAGACTCCCAAACTCTTTTTATGAGGCCAGCATCACCTTAATCCCAAAACCAGATAAAGACCCTACAAAGAAATAAAACTACAGGCCAATTTTGCTGATGAACATTGACACTAAAATCCTCATCAAAATATTGGCAAACCGCATCCAGGAATACATTAAAAAGATCGTCCACTATGATCAAGTGGGATTCATTCCAGGCATGCAAACATGGTTCAGTATTCACAAATCAATAAATATAATACATCCCATAAACAAATGGAAAGACAAAAATCACATGATCGTATCAATAGATGCAGGAAAAGCATTTAATAAGGAACACCACCCATTTATGATTAAAACACTTAACAAAGTGGGAATAAAGGGGGCATGCCTCAACATAATAAAGGACATAATTTGAATTTCTAAAAATTGATTTCAACTACCAACTTACACCATGCACAAAAGTAAACTCAAGATGGATAAAAGACTTAAATATAAGTTGTGACACCATAAAAGTCCTAAAGGAGAACTTACGCAGGAAACTCTCAGATATTCCATGCAGCAATATTTTCACAGAAATGTCTATAGAGCAAGGTACATAAAGGAAAGAATAAATAAATGGGAATTCATCAAAATAAGAATCTTCTGCCTGGCTAAAGAAAACACTTCCAAAATGAGAAGGGAACCAATTGTATTGGAAAATATATTTGCCAATGATACCTCGGACAAGGTTTTGTCTCCAAAATATAAAAAGAACTCAAACGAATCCACTGAAGGAAGACAAAAAACCCAATTAAAAACTGGGCAAAGGACCTGAACAGACACTTCTCCAAGGAGGACATACACAGGGCCCAGAGACATATGAAGGGATATTCAGCATCACTAGCCATCAGAGAAATACAAATTAAAACCACAATGAGATACCACTTCACATTGGTCAGAATTGCCATCATAAAGAAATCAACAAACAACAAATGCTGGCCAGGTTGTGGAGAAAAGGGAGCGCTAGTGCACTTTTGGTGGAAATGCAGACTGGTGCAAACACTGTATAAAACAGTATGAAATTTACTAAAAAATTTAAAAATGGAACTGCCTTTTACCCAGCAAGTCTACTGCTGGGATTATATCCTAAGAATTCCAAAACACCAATTCAAAAGAAACTATGCACCCCAAATTTCATAACAGCACAATTTACAATACCCAAATTCTGGAAGCAACCTAAGTGCCCATCAATAAGTGAGTGTACTAAAAACAATGGTACATTTACACAACAGAACAGTGCGCAACTGAAAGAAAGATCTACTACCCTTTGCAACAGCATGGATGGAATTGGAGAGCATTATGCTATGCTAAATAAGGTAGGGGATGAAAGGGAAACACGATATGATCTCACCTATAAAAAGAAACTAATCAAGAACAAAAAGCCAAGAAAAGATAACAAAAAACTTTGAAAGAAAAAATAAATGGACAGTAATGAGAAAGAAAGAGCAAGGAGGGTAAAGGGGGAAAGAACAACAAAGGTCAAATCAAGCAACATGTAAAAAGGACCCATACAGAAAGCCGAAGTGGGGAAAGATTGATGGTAAGAGATGGGGGTGGACAGGGCAGGCGAAAGTGGTGGCGGGAAAAATGGAGACAAATGTATTTGAACAATTAAAAATAAAAAAAGAAAACAAGCCCATTTGCTGTTGCAACGATAAAAAAAATAAGGTACCTAGGAATAAAGTTAACTAAGGTGGTAAAAGAACTGTACTCCAAAACCGTAGGACACTGAGGAAAAAAATAGAGAAGGATACAAGCAAGTGGAAGCATATACCACATTCACAGATTGGAAGAATTAACATTATTAAAATGTCTATGGTACCCAAAACAATCTATAGATGCAACACAATTCCTATTAAAATACCAATGGCATAATTTACATATCTGGAACAAATAATCCAGAAATTTATATGGAACCAGAAAAGACCCTGAATAGCCTCACCAATCTTAAGAAAAAAGAACAAAGTTGGAGGTGTCACAATACCTGATATCAAACTATACTCTAAGTCCACTGTAATCAAAACAGCCTGGGACTGGCATAAGAAGAGGCATATAGGTGAATGGAACAGAGTAGGGAGCTCAGAAATAAACCTATGCCCATATGGTTAATTACCATATATCAAAAGAGGCAAGAATATACAATGGGATGAAGACAGTTTATTCAATAAATGGTATTGTTAAAATTGGACAGGCATATGCAAAAATGAAACTAGGCCACCTTGTTACACCATATACAAGAGTAAGTGGATAAGAGGAAGTTTCGTTTCTTAAAATAATTTCAGCTAATGCACTTTTCTAACTCAATGAAATGCAGTTCTAGGAAGCAATCATCAGAGGCTGCAGAAAACATGAGGTGAGAGTGAAGTCAGGGGAATGGTGGCGTGAGAGATCCCCTTTGTCTCTCCCCTTGAACTTTTAAAAATTTGAAATGCTATAACTCAACAAAGAATTCCCTGCTAAACACACAAAAACATGTAAAAATTGTATTGACTACCTTGTCACGCAAATAAGAAGTGACTGTCAGCATTGAGGCAAGAAGAACCTGAGAAAAACATGAGAACATAGGTTCTATTCCACAAACAGCTCACAGTCACAGAGAAATTGGACTGATAAACAGGAAATTGCAATGTAAACTTAATAAAGACTACAGTAGGAGTGATGATGGATGCTGTGGGTAGCAAGGGTAGCGAGCTTAAAGGGATGGGAAGTGGGCATTCAGGAAAGGTTTCTCAAAAAACGCGACATCTACATGGACTTTTCCCCCTCTCAACTGAAAAAGTATTTCTTTGATATATCCACTTGGCTATCTTTTAGGTACTTCAAACTTAATGTAGCCAACTGGGGTGCCTGCTTCTGCCATCAGCAATCACTCATCTCCCAGTTTTTTCCCCATTTCTGTAAAATCTTCATCCAGTTCCTCAAGCCAAACACCATTTGAGCACATCATTCTTTCATTAGACCGTAAGCGATTCCCTTTGGTCATCTCACCAAAATATTTCTCTTAATGTCCAACTCTTTTCATCGTCACTGCCACCACCCTAATCTGAAACATTATTATTTCTTGAACAAACTGGAAAAATAGGTTTGAAAGCAACCGAAACATTGGGCAAGGTTACCAAGTTCTGAATTCCAGGTGAGCAGAAAAAACTGCACAAAATCAGCAACAGATCAGAGTGCTCTGGTGAACTAAGCCCTTGGGGATTTCAGACCATCAAACATACAGTTTCCTCTAGAACTACAAAAAGAAAAATGCTGGTTTCAGAAATCAAATTGAACAGACACATTGTGGGGAATGGGATGGGGGAAGGATCCAGAGAAAGCTGATCTTAGGCAATATTGTGACAGCAAAATAAACTTCTCACGGAAAGAATAACACCTTGGAAGTCAAGACCTGTACAGCATGCGAACACATCAGAAACACAGACACAAAGTAAACGGAAACTCTACCCTAACTTGAGAGTTGAGGAACAAAGAGTTGAAAGAAACATTTAGAGCTTTGAAACAGCATAAATCAGAAAGAGTACCCAGAAATACGTTTTCTTCAGACTCACACGAAATGAAGTCAACAGCACTTACCTGTACCCAAAGCTTAGTCATTTTCCTTTAATGCCATTTTAGGTTTAATGCTGTTTTCTTTGCGCAGCATAATTTTTAACAGAGAACGATGTTTAACATGGAACACTGCGGATATTTACCTAATCTGAGCGTTAGAAACATTTACCACATGTAAAGATGCTCACTGACATCGAAGGTGAGTAAATTTTTAAAGTTTGTCTTTGAGATGGTCAACACAAATGCTTATTTTTAATTGCCCATGGCTTAGTCTTTTGAAGCAATCACTACAATATGGCAGTGGTTATGATTTTAGGAAGGGCCTATTTTGTTGCCATGCATTAATTTACATATTACATTTAGTGTGTCAGAAAACACCCATACATTAGCACACTAGAGAAGAAGTGGGGGCAGGTGAAGCCCAAGTTGTGTGTTGAGGAAAGTCCCCCGGAGGCTCAACCATCACTGGGGAAGAGCCAGGAATGTGGGCAATCTCAGATCGCCGGGTCTCATGAAGACAATGGTCCCCTGAAACACGCAGATCAGGGCAACCCTACTGTCATTGTACCCAGCTTGCGAGCGTTGTGAGTTCCTAAAGCTGTGTGGTCACGTGGATGCTGCCATCCTGTGGATGCTATAGGTCCGTGGCAGGCCCAGAACTACTGGTCATGTCAGCATCTGAGTTCACGTGGTCTCTCTGGACCTGTTGCCACTATGGTCATGAGGTAGATCTAGCTCTTTAGGTCACTAGAGTATCGTGGACTCCTAAAAATCCTGCCCACTGTGTGTACTCTTCCTGTCCTGTGGCCCTTACTAGTTAGTGGCGTGTGGAAGCCTCAGCCCTCAAAATTACATAAATGAACGGCTTCTTAGGGTTGTGTGGATACTATGATCGTGTTTGCCGCTATGGTCACAGGTCAGGCTCAGCCACCTCGATCACGTAAAGATGGTGGGCTACGGGAGTCTGCCGATTCTTAAGTCAGCAGTTTCGTGGCTCCTACTATCACTAGACAGGCAAAGCCCCGCGCAGTACGTGAGCACTGCCGCTACCCAATCACTGTGGGTCATGTATATCCTATGGTCACGTACCACGCTACGATCACGTACCAGGCTATGATCTCGTACCCGCTATGATCGCACTGTGATCACGCGAGACTCAGTTGTCCCAGTCACACGAGGACTGAGGGCTCTTAACACCTGCGTCTTTCGGTCTTGCGGACGTGTCGCGAAAGGCCCTGGAAGTCAGGTAGGGCTCCACAGCTGCGTGTCACGTGGATCTTGCAGCCCTGTTACTCCCTATGGTCATGTCCGCCATTTAAGTGTGTAGTAACTCCACAACTACACACTTGGCTCGGCGTAGCTCGGCGTAGCTTTCTGAGGAGGCTGCCCTGTAGGTTCAGAAGGTTGTTAAAATTGTGGTCCGTGCCCTGGCTCAGGGGGAGTTTTGAGGAGACTGGCTCGGGCCATAACCTTTCCACCCATTTACATCCTGCCTCGGTGAGCGGTGGGTGGTACTCGGTAGGAGGGGCGCCATCAGGGTAAGAGGATTGGGAGTCTGTAGCGCAAGTTTTCTGAGAGAACTGGCGACAGTGAGAGGGCGGCGCGGCAGGGCTTTGTGGGCTTCTCTCAGTGCCCAGGCGCGCCCCCGCCCGCGCTTCCCATTTCCCTTCCCCGCCCCCACATCGAAGCCCTGCTCTTGCTTATCACCCTCCCATACCCACTGTCTGTGCAGTGTGATGGCTCACTGTGCCCCTCGGACCATGTGTTATTAAAGGCACCAGTGACCTGTTAGATGCCACTCTGTATACACGATTCCAAATCTGATTTTAGTGTCTGTCCCTTATTTGCTTCTAAAGAGAGAGAGAGGAGGAAAAAGAAAGGATTTTTAAAAGGAATTTGATTTTTTTTTTCAGTAAAAGTGTGAAAGGAGCATGATGTGAAGATTCAGAATTTATTTATTATATTTACTTTGCTGCTCAGTAGTTTCTTTTTGTGTTATTATTTTTTAAATCCTCACCTAAGGATATGTTTATTGATTTTAGAGAAAGAGGAAGGCAGAGCAGGGAGAGGAAAGGGAGAGGAAAGATCCATATGAGAGAGAAACATGAATCAGTTGCCTCTGCCACCGCCCGGACCAGCGATTGAACCCCACAGCCTACCTGTGTGCCCTGACTGGGATCGAACCCACGATCTCGGTGTACCGGTCCATGCTGCAGTGTATGGCAGGACGCTCCAACCTACTGCGCCACCCTGCCGGGGCTCAGTAGTTTCTTTAAAATGCATGTGGGGTGGGATGCCTCAATCTTTCTGTGCTTGGGATCCCTAAATGGTTTAAACCAGTCCAGCCAGACACTCTTAGCTTTTGATTTTCTAACCACTGCTTCTTAGACTCCTTGAAAACCCCCTGCTTTTCTTAATGTGGAAAACAATAGTGAGTGTATTTAAGAAAAACACGTTAAGTAAACTTAGGAGGGATACGTTTCGTAAAAACCACATAGCTGCTACAGACTGAGTACAGTTCAGGAAAGAAAGGACCGTGTTCACATTCATGGGCAATTTAAATGTCGTTTGATGGATATTTAAAGAATATTATTACTTTTGCTATTATTTTTATTGTATTACATCCACCTTATTTTTCTCTCGTTTCAGCACTTCCAAGTTTGTCCAGCGAGACAGTATGTCCGATAGACAGCAACAACAAAAGTGTGATCTCCCATTAAAGGAATATGGGACATACAGAGATGAAGGTAAAAGGATTTCCATATTGTAGTATTTTTTAAGGTAATATGCTAACATGCAACTTGAATCTCAAAGACAGGGGTAGCGTTTTAGTTGGTTCAGGCTGCTATAAAAGGACACCATGGACTGGGTGGCTTATAAACAACACAAGTGTCCTTCTAACAGTTCTGGAGGCTTCTGAGAAGTCCAAAATCGAGGCACCAACAAGGTCAGAGCCCATTTCCTGGTTCACAGATGGCTGTCTTCTTGCCGTGTCCTCACGTGGCAGAAAGGGCAAGGGGGCTCTCTGGGTCCCTCTTTTTTTAAAAAAAGAAAAAAAATTATTTATTCATTTTTAGAGAGAGGGAAAAGGAGGGAGAAAGAGAGGGAAGGACACATCGATGTGTGGTTGCCTCCCATGCGCCCCACACTGGGGACCCGGCCCCGCAACCCAGGCATGCAACCCGCCCGGGAGTTGAACCAGCGACCCTTTGGCTCTAAGGCTGGCACTCAATCCACTGAGCCACACCAGCCAGGGCATCTTTTATAATGACACTAATCCCATGCATGAGGGCACCTCCCCCGTGACCTAATCACTTCCCAAAGGCCACATCTTCAGATGGCATCAGGTTAGGGGTTAAGCTGAAGCATAAACATTCAGCCTAAAGCAGGTAGTTTCCTCAGCTTGTATGGGAATGGAACATTTTTTCACAGACCATTTGAGGTACTCCTGTGTTTTGGAAAATATTTTAGGAGACCTTGTTCAACCTAATCCTCTTCTAGCACATTAACACTTTGTAGCCAAGTTTACCTAGAACACTGTCATGTACATTTATTAGTG
The DNA here is from genome assembly GCF_021234165.1 of Pteronotus mesoamericanus. Taxonomy (NCBI): domain Eukaryota; kingdom Metazoa; phylum Chordata; class Mammalia; order Chiroptera; family Mormoopidae; genus Pteronotus; species Pteronotus mesoamericanus. Next base: position 1,153,161 of record NW_026555322.1, on the reverse strand, counting down.
TGTATAATCTATGCTTCTCACTAAGGAACTACTTATTTCTCCTCAACTCATTTTATCTTATTTCATTAGTCAGTCTCTCTCATGCTTAATCTTTCCACTTGTTCACTTTTTACATACCCCTAATTTATAAGTACATTTCCGATATCATGATGGCAAGAAATCAGTGCATAAATGCTAGTCGTTGGGAAGTCGCGTGTGTGCACACACACACACACACACATGCATGTATATATGGCAACGAAGGCAGTGCCCCAGTCTTAGGGCAAGATACAACTTCCCTGTAAAGATGAGCGGATGCAAGATCTCTCATTTTATACCAATTTTCCACACTTTTTCAAAACCAGCTGTTATTACTTAATAATTATAGCTGCCATTTTTGAGTTTTTATTTTATGTGAAGCACTGTGGTATTAGACAGCCTCAAAATGTCAATGGCTTATTCTTCACTCGTACTACATGTCCATGGCAGGTGTACGTCCATCACAAGGTGGTGGAAGTTGGAGGTCTGAGCAATTCTTATTGGAGTAACTTGGAGACCCAAACTGACAGAAAATCCACCATCTAGAAAATTGTCAGTCACTGTGCCAGAAGGCCCTGGAGGGATTTTAACCAACCACCACAGAAATGTTTTCTCACAGAAATAACGCATGTCACTCGCAAACCATTATCCTGAACTAGTCACATACACCACCCCACTCATCAAAAAGGGGGCCAGGCAGTGCATTTCTACCAGGTGTCTGCAACAGGGGAAAAAATGGAAACACTTGGCAAACAGCACCGCTGACCACCACATCGTTGAATTGAAGCTCAGAGACGTTGGGTACTACCTAAAATCACATAGGCGGTGACAGACCACGTTCAGTAGAGTCCATGCTCTTTCTACTCCTACTTTTTTTCTACATTTACACTATCTTTTTAAATGTAGTTCATATATACTTACCATAAAAACTCCTTTACTTCAATGCTGCAGTTCCATCTCCCTTAATCACCTGATAGTCATTCCAGCAATGGGGTTGAGCAGACATGATGGACTCGATTTAAATCCCCAGGGCTGGTAAGCCACATGTCTTTGTTTTCCAAGTAAATAATTGTATTGCCTATTTGGATAGCCATGCTATTCAAGGATAAAAGTTATGAAAGAAAATCTGATGATAGGTGGAGAGACTGTTCACCTGCCATATACTTAATAAAAGTAATCTCATGCCTTTCCGTGTTGCGAAGGAAAATAATAAAAACAAGAGCAAAAAATAATGAAATTGATAACTGATATGAAAGAGCTGGGAAAAGTGCTAGATGTTAGTGCTTTCGAAATATAAGAAAATAAACCTCTGGCACAGTGAGTCAAGAAAATTAAGAGGCACCAATAAGCCACTTTTGAATCGGCATGACATCATGTCCTGCTTGCAGTTATAGCAAAGATGTAAAGGATAAGACAGGCAAATAATTTGAAAATTTATGTGGATGAATCCTAGGAAAAACATAACCTTTTATATTGAGGACATATTCTTGACACACGATGCATGAGAAGAGATAATTGCTGGGCAATCTTACATAGTTAGAGAAATGTAAAAAAAATGGAAATAAGATAATAGCAAACTAAATGCAGCAATGGCTAAGACTGATAATACAGCATGATAAAGTTGTGTTAATCCCAAACTTGCAGTGTTGGTTTAACATTAGGAGATCCATAATGTAATTTAATACATTAATAAGATAAAGGAGTAAAGAATAGGGTGATTATCACAAAGATTCTGGAGGAAAAAAAAGCGTACAATAAAACTCAGCGACCCATGGAGATTAAACATGAACACCAATAGCTCTCTCAGCTAGCCGGGAATACAAAAATACTTTTGAAAACTGATAACAGGTATTTAAAAAAAAATTATAACGAACGCCACATATAACAGTGAAACATCCAAAGCATTTCATTTGAAATCAGAATTGGCAAAAATCTCTCATAAATGATCACGTTTGTTCAAGATCTAAACTGAGACCGCTGGGCATTGCAGTAAGGCAAAAATAAATAAATATATACATATATGCATAAGTTAATAATGGTATAAATGAGAAAAGAAACAAAACTGTAAGTATAATTGTCTTTATATAAGACTCAAGAGAATCTACCAAAATATAGTAATAGCGACGTGGATGTAAGACTAATATATACAAAATAATTGCAACGAATAGAAAACAACATTTTCATTTACAATCGTAAAAATTTGGTTCTGTGAAGTATACTGTGAATTGGCTGACTTGGCAAGTATTCCAACACTAGTAAATACTCATATACTTTCCTGTGCTGTAGAGCCTGGAAAGCTTAAAACAAAAATAGAGACTTAAGTGAGTCAGTGAGTGAGCGTGTGTGCACGCGCTAGAGCCCCTTGCATATAAGGTCCCAACCAGACCTCCGTGTATTGAGGATATGCACCATCCTGAGACTTGGGGGCATAACTGAGTCATGTGGGAGCCACATAGGGGTCAATGATGTGGTCAGCTACGTATGATGAAAGAGGCCTCTGTTTTTTATAGGGCAGCCATAGCAGAGTTTCTGGAATTCGGTCTCTGTTATACATGTCAAGTAGCAGGGAGACAGCAGTGGTGTTTCAGCTACATATAGAAGTCTCATAGCGTGAATGAGCTTCCCCTGGCTGTGTAGCATCTAAGCTCACTTTCCTGGCCCTCACAGAGTTTTTGTAGGCTACGTAATACATTTCATTAAAGATGTCTTATTTTTATGAAATAGTTAGAATGAACTCTAATGTCATGGGCAGAGTACTTGACCCCAGAATAGGTTGCAAGTGAAGGGCCCCAAAGGAAATGGAGATTTGAAATAGGTTATCTGACCTAGGTAGATGTGAAGATAGCAAAGATCCAATTGTTGTTAGACGATATTTTGGTGTTCCATAGCATGCAATGGTAAAACAGTTGCAAAAGTTATCACTTGTATTCACTTGAATTGAAATGCGTTTAAGGCCAGTGTGTTGGTGGACCAAGGGGCTGCTATTAGGGACTCAGAGGACACTCCTTCCCCCCACAGCATTGAGGAACATATTGAGGAGAAGGACATCTTCATCTCTGAAGTGTTCTGAAGTGGCTGACTTGTGTTGTGAAGAGGAGATGGGACGGGAGATACTGCCATTGACATGGTCCCCTTATCTCAGTGGGGATGTTGGAATCCGAGAGACACAGGCTAAGTGGAAGCACTTAACCTTGTGGGTAACGTTTTTGTTGACATACAGCGACCTTTGAAGGTGGCCTGTTGGTCAGCGGGTACCTTGGATCTTGAAAAACCTGAACTTCCTCGAAAGTTGCATTTGACTAGTGACAAATAAAGGAAATATAAATACTTATTTGTATTAAAAATAGAAGAGCTTAATATAAATAAATAAAATTCTGGATCTGGTGACTTTAGCCAACTTGATGTCTAATGAGGGGCCCTTACTCAGCTCCCACACCTGGCCCGGAACACCATGAAAAACTACTGAGGAAAGACCCTACGGTGAAAGAGTTAGCTGTCATAAGTCTCCCTGGGCTTCGCCAAAGGGACCTCCAGCCGTTTACCAGAGATACTGTGCGCTTGCTTTAAGGACACTTGCTCTAAGCCAGAGCTGAACAAGCTTCTTCCGGAAAGGGCCAGAGCATACATATTTGAGGCTGTGTGGGTCATTTGGTCTATGCTGTAACCATTCAACTCTGCCATTGTGAGGTGAAAGCCGCCATAGAAACAGCACGGCTGTGCTGCAGTAAAACTTTATGTATGGATGCTGATGTGTGAATTTCAAATAATTTTTACGTGTCAAGAAATATTATTCTTTTGATTTTTCAACAATGCGAATATGAAAACAACCATGCTAAACTTACAGGCTCCACAAAAACAGGCCACAGGCCAGGTTTGGCCCATAGGGCATAGTTTACCAGTCCCTGATCTAAGCTAATGGAATCACTAGCACCTCAGACACTGAGCAGAAAGTCAGCAAAATGAGGTGGCAGCCATTCCGGAGGATCTTCTGGCATGCATAAACCAAAAGCTGGTATTTTACCGCAGTGGTTTTCAACATTGGTTGCACACTGAAGTCACGTGGAAAGTTTAACAAACATGGTTGTCTGGGTCTGACCCCAATTCTGCTTTGATTGTTGTGGGTGTTGCCAGATGCTAGTGACTATTTCGGTCCCCCCTAGTGACTCTAGTGTGTAAACAAGGTTGAGTATTACCAAAACAATTTAAATGTTGAGAGTGCAAACATTTTACAGTTACTAATTTGTAATTTTTATACTCGCGGTTTTGGCATAATATTGAATAATATTCTAATAATAAATACATATCGTATTTTAATAATAATAATAATAATAATAAAACAGCTGTAGTGGGAAGCATGAAAGAGTAATTCCCGTGCAAGAACGAGAGAAAATTCTCTCTTTATGAAACAGAAAGGAAATGGGAAGACACAGTGGTAAGCAGGGGCCACCCGTGGTAGGGCCAGGGTGGGAGCTAATCCACTGGTGAGGCCAGACCAAGGTATGGATTAAACCAAAGCGCCGAGGAGCCCAGGGCTGACTCTGCAGTGAAGCCTCCTCTGTGGGAGACAGCCTCAGCCCAGGGTAAGCATGGGAGGGACAGAACAAACTCAACAAGTCCAATGATTTTCACTGAGGGGATAGAAAAATAGAAAAGGCTGGTAAAGGCCTTAAGATAGTATTTCCCTAGAGAGATAAAGGAGTGACAAAGAAAGAACTTATGCCCGTTATAAACAAAGAAACAAACACACACACACACAAACAAACAAAAACACTGTTCAAGAAAGATGGCTGATTGAACACAAAGATCTACTTTCACTTCCTCCTGAAACCTCATTAAAGCAACATCAAAGGTAAACAGATACATACAAGGGGATATTACTCAGCAACAAAAAAGTCAAGAACAGGGATGGAGCTCGAAAAATTATGCTGATTTAAAGCCAAACACAGCCCCGGCTGGTGTGGCTCAGTGGATCGAGTGCTGGCTTGTGAACCAAAGGGTCGCCCGTTGGTTCCCAGTCTGGGGCACATGCCTGGGTTGCGGGGCCAGGTCCCCAGTGGGGGGCGTGCGAGAGGCAACCACACACTGATGTTTCCCTCCCTCCCTCCCTCCCTCCCTTCCCCCTCTACAAATAAATAAAATCTTTAATAAATTAAAGAAGCTAGACACAAAAGCATATGAAATGCATGATTCCATTTACATGAGATTCTTGAGCAGACAAAAGTTAAATACGTAGTGACAGAAAGCAGATCAAGGTTTAAGTGGACCTGGGAGATGAAGAGGAGATTAATTGGGAACCTTTTGCAGTGTGGTATATGCCTTGTATCTTATTAAGGTGGTGGTGAGCCTTAATCTGTGATTTTTACGTATAAGTAATTTGGGGAGAAGGAAAGGTGGCTGTATCACCCAAAGCGAAAGGTACTAGCTGCTTTATAATGCCCCTGTTATCACTTTTGATTCTGGCAGCAAGGCTATGAGACAGGGATTGTGCTGAGATGCAAACATTCAGTAAGTGGATGACTGTATGTGTGTATGGGTGTCTGCGTGTGGGTGTGTGTGGGAGTATCCCGCTGTGACTTTTATCACATATCCACTCTCCTGAGAGAGTCCCAAATCAAGGCCATGCTTGAGGTCGCCTGTGTCTGAAGCACCTTGATGAGGGAGGCCTCTGTCCTTGTTCAGGCACTAGAATTTCTTAGTTGGTTGGTCTGGGAAGTGCTGCAGCTGTTAGCTAACTCACATTTATACTTTCTCCTCAGCAACGTTATTGCTGAAGTCAAATCAGTTCTCAAAAATTACTCTAGCTCTTCCTGTAAACCATGTGTTGACTCCCTACCCTTACTGCTCCCTTTAATATTCCCTTTACTTTCATTGGATTTTCATGAAAATGCTTTGATTTCCTGGCTTTCAGCAACACTGCCAAATAAGGTGCCACTTGGGTGTGGTTATTGCTGTTTACTAGCATTATGAACTCATGGCTTCTTAACATGTTCATGGGCCCCAAACCATTGTCACCCAGGGTTGAGCAGAGTGAAATGATTAGACCTACGTTCTGCTGCTGGATTGAAAACTGATGGTGAGGGGGCAGGGATGAGACCAGAGGACTAGATGGAAGGCAGCATAATCCGGGATATAGACGTTGGTATCTTGGCCAGAGCGCGTAGTAATGGAGGTAGCGAGAAGTGGCTAGATTCTGGGTATACTTTGGGAGAGAGGCCTAGAGAACGTCCTGATCACTGGGACGTGGCGTGTTGGAGAAAGAGAGCACGGCAGTGCCCTCCCAAGTTGTGGGGACTGAGCAAGTGGTATTTATGGGTAAAATGCTCTACCCATGTTCAGTTTCACTTCCAGTGCCACACGCATGGAAGGTCTCAAAGGCTGTGAGTTATAGGATTGTCCTGACAGTGGGCCATACAGTGACAGCAATGACTCCCCAGAGGTGTTAATCTGACGCCTGGTTGTCATCAGTACATCGCTGAATGATCAGCCATGACCGGAATTTTGCTCATGAGTGGTGGCCCTGAGGCAACACGGGCTAACTAATGAACAAAATGTACAACACACAAGCCTAGAGAATATGAGACCCCAAAGGAAGCTGGTTTCTAACCGTCCAACTTCCGTAATCTAACAGTCTAACTTCCGTAATCTGCTCACTCAAACCACTAGTGTTGTTGTCTGCTGGTGCACTGTCTCAGTCAAATGTGGTAGAGATAAAACAGCCTTAGTGAATCCACATATGGGAGAGAGACTACCTTGTTTCTGTAGATGCATGCGCCGCCCCCCTACCCCCGCCCCCGCAAATGCCAAATCCTTCCACATCGAGAATTGACATATGTTGGCGGGAGTGTTTGTTGGGGAAGGGATGGACAGCAACACAACTCCCAGGAGAGCATACAGAGTGCAATATTACCAAGGCACTTTATGAGCGTATCTGTGGTTACAATCTCCAATAAGGTAGATGTCAGAGCAAAAAATTTTAAGAGATGAGAGGCATTATGTAGTGATAAAAGAATGACTCAGCCAGGGAGACATAATGATCCTAAGGGTGTATGCAACTAACAACACAGCCAAAAAGTACACAAAACAAAAACTGATGGTGCTGAAAGGAGAAACAGGAAAGCCCAAAATGAGAGTTGGGCTCTTCAATACCCGCCTCTCAGCAAGTGACGGAATTACTAGAGGGAAAATCAGCAAGGATAGAAGAGACTCGAATAACGCAGCAAACTACCCGGATCTCCCTGACAAATAGAACACTGCACCCAACGGCAGCAGAATACAATCTTTTTCACGTGTCTATGTAACATTCATCAAGACAGGCCACCTCCCGGGCCACTAAGCAAACCTCCACAAGTTGAAAGAGAATTGAAATTACACAAAGCATGTCCTCTGACCATAAAGGGATCAAGTTAGAAATCGATAACAGAAAGAGAAAGGAAGAATCCGTAGAAATTGCGAAATAGTAGTTGACACACCCTTCCAGTTTCCATGTTATAGAAGGGGTGAGGTTAGAAAGAATTGTCTCCTGGACTCAAAAGCACTTCAGACTGGACGAAGAGAAAGCTCTCTCTGTATATGTCAAATACAGCATTGTTTGGAGCAAGGCTGGAGGGAGGGGGACAGTTTAGGAGGCTGTTACCTCCGTTTCACCTGACATTAAAGCTTGTACTGCACCAACAAAGGAAGCACAGCTTGCTGAGTGTTAGTGGAACCAGTTTGGTGGCTGATTGGGTCTGGGAAGCATGAGGGAGATTGCTTCCCATGTATCGGTGAGGTAGTTAGAGAGCCCTGAGAGAGGCAAGATTCACATGCCTTCCTGATGTGTGGCCGGCGTCCAGTCTAACCCACGGATGCATACACCTCTGTTCTTTATACATCCTGCTCCATTTTTAAAGAGTTTCCACACAGTTTCCTCCTCCTCTCCCCCTCTCCCTTCCTCCTCTTCATCCCGCTCCTCCTTCTTCACCCTGCACGATTTGTCCCCGGCTAGCATCATCTGTCAGATAAGGCTCTCCTATCCGGACAGGCAGAGGAGTTTCCTTTCTGGGGTTTGAGGGACTGGTCCCTTAGGGCAGGGTGGCGCTTTGCTTGCCCTGCCATGGTGATAGCCTGAGAGATGGTACCTGGCAAGCGGGCACAGACGCATCTCCAAACTTGCATTCCCCCCCCCTCCCTTGTTTCAGAGGACAATGATGCTGGTAGCTCACCTCAAGGAAGAAAGAAAGGTTGGGGTTCTTTTCGAGGTAATTTGGGCAAGAGGAGCCCTCATTATCAGCACGGTGGATATGAGCTTCAGCCTTCACACCTCCAGAGGGATGATGGAGACGTGGAGATGAGGGGTGTCCTGAAGTACCAAGTCAGACAGTAAGTGACCGGGCATCCTGGTTTGCATGTAGCAGTCCATGGGACGATGCAACCCTTTCACTCTCTGTGGTTTTATTTTTGTTCTTCTCTCACTGGAAAACTGAAGAGTGCTAGAAGTGAAATCATGGTTCGGCAACTGTAGTCCTGATGTCAGAGAAGCAAGAGAGTATAGAAGACTTTCTTAGCATTTATGGCCACCCTTCTTCTTCTCCACAGCACTCCCTATACTATGGGACATGACAAGAGGAGAGTGAAATGGCATAGTGAAGGCCAAATCCGTGTTACTCTGTGGAGTAACAGGAAACATCTCACGAGAGAGATGGGGGAGGACACAAGAGATGGAACCCAGTCCAGTTGGTTCAAGATCACAGTGAGTGTCCTGAAATAATGTATGGGTGTGCGGGAGAGAAAGGTCAGGTGCACTCCTGCTGGTCTCACGTAGAGACACTCAGTAGTTTGCTGGGGACAGTTTACAATCTGTCCTTTTTATTACTAGGAGTTAACATTCTTACTCATCTAAGGGTGCTTTCAGAGAAGCAATATAAGGAAACAGGCTGACTGTATGGAAAACGGAGGAGGCTGTCTAAAGGCAAAGGTGGAACTACCACCACTGCCAAGGAAATGGAGCAAGTTCACCCTGGATGTCTCAGTGTGGCTCAAGCTGAGTGTGGGAGATGGGGGCGGGGGGTCGAGCGTCTGGAAAGCTTGTCAGAGGGTCGAGCAGTATCCTAGATAGGATCTCCTGGAGCTTTACAAAAGGAGGAAAACGTCTAACCTTTTAAGTTGATTATGGGGCGGAGAGCTTTGCATGGCGAGATAACGGATTTAAGCACCCCGTATTTGGCACAAACGTAAGAAATCATGCCAGTGATCCCTTCTTTAAACGTCCCTTAAAGCTGAGTAGGAGTTTGGGAAAATACTGTGTGAGGCCTGTTCTTCAGCCTTATTCCATGTGGTTCCTCCTGCCTCTATGCTTTTCTTTTGACCTTTAGATTCCCTTTGGAAAAAAGTATGACAAGACCTGGCTAATGAATTCACTCCAGAGCCATTGCAGTGTCCCCTTCACTCCAGTGGACGTAAGAGAGGACGGTGAAGCCAGATGAGGGGGCACAGGGAAGGGGGAGAGACCTGGCTCAGCTGGGGCCATGGGCCTCTGACACTGTTGTTGTTGCTTCGATCCCTGTAGTTTCATTATGTGCAACACAGGGCTCGGTTCTTTGTCCAGGATGCTAGCGCTGCTTCTGCACTGATGGATGTCAGCTACAAGATTTGCGATGAGGAGAACAAAAAGGTGTGTGTGGAGGGCATTATCTCTACTCAGTCCTGAGGAAGGAGGACAGGCAGAGCTGGTCAGCTTCTTTGCAGCTAGAGTTCCCGGTGCTTATCCCTCCTCTTCTTCCTGCAGATACCTATCTTTGTCAATACTTCTGCTGTACCTTACTCTGTGCGGGATAAGTTGGCGCCAGAAAAAATGGAGCAGCTAAAGGTAACGCAGTCTCAAGGGTACATGTTTGCCTCAGACCCACCTGTTCCTCCTCTAGTCCCCGATTTCCCAGTCACCACCACAGCCTCAGAGCTCAGTCTCCATCTCCCTCTGCAGCTGACCATGAGCAAACGATATGAGGTCTCCCGGAAAGCTCTTGATCTCCAGAGCCTACGCTATGACCCAGGTACGGCTGACAGCAGTAATTCTGGGGCAGGTGAGGGCAGAGGTCACTGCTTGGGAGGGAGACTTAGGGATGGTAACCAGGGAAGGTTTGCTTCTGGTCCTGGACCCCTCTCAGCCTTCTCATTCCCTGCCCTTGACTTCCTGAAGACTTGGTGGGCCACGGCATTGACATAATCCTGAATCGCAGAAACTGCATGACCGCCGCCCTGCAGATCATCAAAATGAATTTCCCGGAGGTGAGGCCTTAGGTCCAGTTCTGGTGTTATGGCTGGGGGTGGAACAGATGGGACGGAGAGCAGTTTTGTCTCCGAGGTCCCAGATAGGAACCGTCACTCTAACTCTTCTTTCCCAAAGCTGTTGTCCTTGGACTTGCACAGCAACAGACTCTTTCAGCTGGATGGCCTGTCTGATATTACACAGATGGTCCCCACAGTCAGGATCCTGAACCTGTCCAAAAATGAGGTGAGAGAGGGACAGATCAGAGTTTGGTTGAGGGTGGTGGGCAGTGGTTATCAGAGCGATGATGGCGGGCAGGCACAGGCACCTGTGGGTAAAGGAGGGGGCTGTGGGTTCAGGGGCTTGGATGTCCCTCTTTCCCTGGGACTCTTTTTGGACTTCCTCCCCACATTTTTCAGCTTAACTCCACCTGGGAGTTGGGGAAGATCAAAGGCCTGAAGCTCGAAGAGCTGTGGCTGGAAGGGAACCCCTTGTGTGACACCTTCCCAGACCAATCTACCTACGTAAGGTCAGTGCGAAGCCCTGTCACCCTTCCTGGGGACCTTTGATCCCTGGGAGCCCCGCCACAGAAGGTGGCATCCCCGGTGCCTCCTCTGAGAGGACCACAAGCCCCACCTTCTCTTTTCTGTGCCCGTCACCTATGCGTAGAGGTCTCCTCTCCCTCCTCTGACCTGCTTAGCTGCTCTCCTGGTCTGGGGTCTGGCTCCTGACTCTGCACCCAGTTTCCTCTAGGGGCCCGCTTTGTGACTCTGCCTCTAGTTTGCTCTAGCATGCCACCCAACAGCGTGCTCCAGGGTGCAGGGCCTCCCCTCCTCACCAGGACTAGGAGGAGGCAGATACTGCGGAACGTCCTCCACCCCAGAGTCAGGCTGAGACAGGCCTTCCTGCTTCTGAGGTGACACAGAGTACCCCTATCCTATTGCGGGAGGAACCTTCTTTCCCATGCGTCAGAACGGTCTCCCCTCGAATGCCAGGTTGGCATGGGGACCTTCCCCGCGCCCTGTGGCTGTCATCACGACATCCGTTCTTTTAGTGCAATGCCAGGGGATGGGGCACCCTTGGGAGAATCCAGAGTTCCCTGAGTCAAGAGGCCAGAAGTGAGCCAGCGCCAGTGAGCAGAGGGCCTCCCGAGGTAGCAGTGGAAGGCAGAGTGCAGAGGGGGTTGAGGAGAGGGAGGGGCAGTCCTATTAGGGGCACTGCCCCTCCACACATCCCATCACCTGCCTGGTCCTTCAGAGGAGCCCTGGGACGTCAGCCATGGGAAGGATTCCTCAGGCAAGGAACCAACTAAGACCGGCACAGGTGCACAGGAGCCATGAGGAGAGAAGGCGGTGATCATAAGAGGGGGCCACAGACCCCCAACCCCATGCTGAGCTGGGGCCCGACCTTTACCCCTCCTGCGAAAGGTCTCCTGGGCCCGTGGCTGCTGCGTCTCCGACTCTGAGTTCAGACTGAGCCCCCGCAGTTGACAAAGGCTCAGTCAGCATCCAGGGGCCCTTCGGCCAACAAGTGCATGATTTCCATCCCTCGCTGGAGACCCAGGGCCATCCAGGGACAGTTGAAGGAAAGGGCTGCTGTAGGGGAACCGTGTTCCCTTCCTTCTTTCTCCTTATCTGACGCCATCCCCCACCACCAGAGCAGAGCATCTTTCCCTTCGCTCTTTTTCCCCTTTTCGCTCGTCTCCACTCCCCCTATGTCTTCCCAGCCTCCTCTCCTATCTTCAGCCCCCTTCTTTCTTCTTCCCCCTCCCTTTCCCTCCCTGCCTCCGGATCCCTCCCTCACTCCCCTCCCTGCTCCAGCATCCTGAGCCATGCATGGGGTGGGCCCTGGTCCTGGCAGGATGCTGGACCCCCAGTGAGGTAGCAGAGCCCTAGGCTCCACCCCCTTCCCACTTCTCTGGAGCCTTCACTGGGGACCAGGAGGAAGAAAGGGAGGCAGGGGAAGGGAAGAAGCCCTGGAGTCTGAGACCCAAGTGCTGTGTCTTGTGGCCCTGGAGAAGGGAGTGAGGGCCCTCTGGATGGGAGCTAACGAGCAGGATGGAGAGGGATTGAGGGAGAGGGAGGGCAGGAGGGAAAAGGTGACGGAGGGAGGGAGGAAGGGAAGCGATGTGAATGTGAAGGTGTGGAGCGAGATGAGGAGACTGCGTGTTTCTGAGACTCCGTATGGCAGAGGGTCAGTGCTCAGCAGGGAAGTGGGCCCAGAGCCCTAGAAATCAGAGGCTGAGGAGGGGAGGGGCTGCTGGGTGGGCAGAACACCTGTCTCTGTTCATGCCATCAATGCCATCAGTGTTTTAACTAAATGGAAGCACTGCAACCCAAACTATCAACCATGTCTTTCTGTTTTTCAATTTGGACAGTGCCATCAGGAAATGTTTCCCCAAGTTGTTACGCTTGGTAAGTGCCTTCGTTCACCATCGCCTCTACTCACGCTGACGACCTCCACACCTGCCCTCAAGCACTTTGTTTGAGTCTTGCTTAAACTACGCGTTTGCTTCAGACCCTTATCCATTTTGGGGGACATGGACTTCTGAAAAAGACATGAATATGATCTCTGTGGAAATGTACACACAGAGAGAGCGAGACAGGGAGAGAGGCAGGGAGGGAAGGAGGTGGGGAGGAACAGAGAGAGGCAGGCAGGTAGGCAGACACACACACACACACACACACACACACACACACACACACACACACACACACACGTGTTTCCAGTAACTGCAGAGACTTCCAGGACCTCATGATGCAGACGCCCCCTGTAATCTTGGCCATTGAATTTCCAGGTCCTTTTCACTCCTGACCTCTGTCCTTCACTATCCCATGAGCCCATCCATTCCCCTAATGATTCAGGACAAGTTCCCTGGTCTACACTGCCAACTTCCTCTCCCCTTCTCCAGGATGGCCGGGATTTACCCCCACCAATTACCGCTGACGTTGACAGGCCCGACCTAATAAAGCCCTACAAGGTGAGGGAGAAAGATCAACATTTGGGGTATTTATTGCAAGGGAGGCTTTATCAGCCACATTGCCTCAAATGCCTTTGATTCCAGGAACGGTATGAAGGATCTGATGTTGTGAAGAGTCTAGTGCTGCAGTTCCTGCAGCAGTAAGTACCCCTGGGTCACCCGGAAGGAGGGAGGCCTGGCACACACCGGGCCACCCAAGCACGGGTTTGCTCATGAGAGTTTTCAAGTCCCATTTGAGGTCCAGACCATGGAGATAGACTGTCTTCACTGTCCCCTCACAGATACTACTTGATCTATGACTCTGGAGACAGACAGAGTCTCCTCGGTGCTTATCACGATGAGGCCTGCTTCTCCCTGACCATTCCTTTCAACCCGAACGATCCAGACCCGTGAGTATCGCAGCTCAGACTCTTCCCCTGGGCTGTGTGGCTCCCCAGCAGACACAGGCCAGCTCATGGGAACACCCACAGTGGTCTCAGACTACCACGTGCTGTTTTCTTTTCTGCTAGAAGCAGCTTGTTCGAGTACTTCAAATATAACAGGAATATGAAGAACCTCAAGGACCCCAGTGCGTGTGGGATGGGGAAGACTGGGCAGGGAAAGGGGGCATGAAGGGGTCAGTCACAGGGCCCTGGGTGTGGCAACCCTGACCTTTGCTGTCCTTCCCCCACAGACCTGCGCTTTCAGCTGCTGAAACATACAAAACGTGACATTGTGTGCTCCCTCAGTGTGTTGCCCAAAACTCAGCATGACTTCAGCTCCTTCATCTTGGACACGTGGTTCCAGTCGGTGAGAGCCCCCCTTCCTCCCTCGGGCTGGCCCAGAAAGATGCAGGTGGGTGGGAGGTGTAGACGGTGACCGAGCACCTGCATCCTTCTCTTTCAGGAAAGCATGATCTTCGTCTGTGTCAACGGGGTGTTCAAGGAAGGTGAGTGTGTGTAGAGTCCCCTCTCCAGATGCCCCACTTGTCCCTCCTGCAGGCTGGGGTCTCTCTCAGAACTCTCCCAACTTCCCCGATCCCTCCCCTTTTTCTCCTATTCCCTCTGTGTTCTCCTGCTTCCACTCTGCCCCCAACCCGCCTTGGTCTGACCCGCATCCATGCCTGTCAGCCCCACACAGCTGGAGTGTTAGGGACACAGGTGTGGGGTTTGGTGGCTGTCATCCCGGATCCTTACTCTGAGAACCTGGGCCGGTTGCACGTAACTCTCATTTTCCTCTTTTGCAAAATGGGTCTAATAATGCCCACCTCTTGGGTAGCTGCAAAAAATGAGTCCAATGAACTTGTCGAGTGGTTGTCCTAGGACGGAGTAAGGTCCATGTCAGTGGGAGAAGATTGCTCCTACTGTTGCCCTCCCCATTCCCGACACCCTGACTCCCAGGGGACAGCTGTTCTCTTGGGCATGTATGGAGTCTGACCCTGACTGGGGAACGCAGTGGGGGGTGTGTGAAGCATTGTGACTCTAAAGGGGTGTTGTTGTTTTTGTTGTTGTTGTTGAAGTGGAAGGAAGGTCTCAGGGTTCTGTCCGTGCCTTCAGCCGGACCTTCATCGCTACCCCTGCCAGCAATTCCAGGTGAGTGCTGTGCTCTGGGTGGGAACAGGCAGCCCAGCGTGGGCTCAGGTGTGTGGGTGTGTGGCAGTGAAGATTTGTTGTTTTCTCAGTGTTGTGGGAAGCCAACAGGTAGATCCAAGGATCTCTCTGGCATTGGGGTAGGAGTGGGGGCTCTGGAATTAGAACACTGGGTTCTGTTTGTGACCCCAACACTAACTAGATTTATACCTTAGTGAAATCTCGTGACGTCTCTGTGGCGCTATGTGTTCCTCTGGAAAATGGGGTTAGACTGTCTTCTCCCTTGGTCTGTTTTCCAGAGTAAATGGAGCACGGTTAGATGTAAGAATCTAGTGAAGCTGAGAGGCATTCTCTCCCAGGGTGAGCTCAGCGGGAGCGGCAGAGCTACCAGGCAGGGATTTGGGGTCAGGCCTAGTCAGGCTATGGAGGAATCTGGTTGCTGAGTGGCACTGGAAGCAGAATCATTGTTGAGGGTGTGGGGTTCTCCATCCATCAGTTGGCTGAGGGCCCATTTTTCTCCAGTCTGTGTGTCGTGAATGAGGAGCTGTTTATGAGGGACGCCACACCTAAGAAGACTCAGAGTCCATTGTCCACCTACATGCCCACGCCCTACTGCAGTCCTCAGCCCACTCTCTCTCAGGAGCAGCAAGAGATGGTGCAGGTTTCCTTCAGGCTGTCTCAGATGAGCCTCTAGTGGTCTCAGAAGTGAGTGCTGTGTGTGCATGGGGATAGGAGGGAGCGGGGAGGAACAGAGGACTGAATAGTGGGAATTTGCAGGTAATTATTTTAGATCTGTTTATTTTTTGCTACAGAAGTTTACACGTGAAAAATAGTTTCATTTTATGCTAATACATTTAAATATATCATAACTACCTGTTTTTCCTACTGTGCGTACTGTTTTGAAACTTCTTTTATTTATTAATTATTAATTATTAACACCAGCATAGTTTCCTCTCGATATTTGTTGAGCTAGCTAACTTGTTCCTGGTAAGATCTGTATATTAAACAACTGAATTCCAGTAGGCCATAAGCTACTTTTATTGATAGATATTTGTCTTTTCGCTGTTTTTTCAGCATTACTTGTAGTGCCATCTGGCCATCCTGGGGCATACAGCTTGGTAAACTCAAGAGGCTTCCTTCTGTAGCCTATATTTAGCAGTGATATTGTGTGGTCAAACTGTCTCCACTTTGGCCCTCAGGGAGATCACCTTTCCTCCCCCATCACAGGTGTTCTTAGTACAATGACGAGATGATACCAGAACTTAAAATTCTTTACTCATGAAGAAGTGAAGCCTGAGAATTCAGAGATAAAAGTAAACAGGTCTCCATGCTTTTAGCAAGGCTAAGTGGACAGAAGGCAGGAGGCCTGGGGATGAATCTCAGGGTGGCTGGCTCTATTGTCTTCTCAATGCTCTCTCTTGACTTTCTCCAGATAAACGGCAAGATCCCAGAGGAAGCCTTCACACAGTGACCTAGGATCTTGTAAAGAAAGCCCAGGAAAGGAGCCCTTAGGTGTTCGTATTTTCATCCTCATCACATTTGTTATATCTGTCCCCCAACCTGAGGTTTTGGGATGAGTCTGCTCTAGGAATTTAAACTTTTAATATTGTTTACCCAAAGATGAATTGAAGAAGTCAGTTAAAACTGAATATTGACTTAGACCAAAGAGCATTAAATGAAGAAAAAGAAAGGTGGGTACAGTCAGTGTCAGTTCAGGAAAGCTTGTTACTTTTTTAAACGGAAATAAAGTAAAGAGAAAGAATAAACAAATGTAAATCTAGTCTCTAAAAAAGAATATAAGAAGGTAAGAACACAAGAAAATAAGAGAAAAGGAAACTTGTTGAAGAAAACATAGAAGAGTCATTCTTTGGGACGAATCTACTCTTGGATTTTGAACTTTTTAGTTTTGTTAACTTAAGGTTGAATTAAAGAAATAAATTGAAGTGTTTGGTTCCATGAAATTCGTGTTATTTGAATTTCCTAAGTGGATAGTGACTTGAACCTCTAAAAAGAGCCAAATGATGTACAAGTATTCAATATGCCTTTTTGTCAAGTTACTTTTCCTCATTTTCTTAAAAAAAAAGAGAGAAATCACATGTTTCTTACATATAATGTAATTTCGCTTAATGAAGTTGTCTCTGTTTCTATTCATCAAATTGCTTTGCTGGTGAATTATTTACCCATGGGAGATAATTTAAGTGAAAGAATTACCAGGCATTACAGAATCCATTCTCTGTTTGGGTTTGTGTGGGTGTTGGTGGTGCTTTGTTGTTATTGTGTCTTTGTTTATGTTTCTTGATTTTCTCCAAGAAAAATGTATGAAGAGAATTAGACTGATTTTTTTGTTTGTTAAATCTAATTTGCTGTGTATTTTTGTATTTCATAGTGCCGAAAGTGGAAAATGAAACAGTCTATAATAATATTAGACAATATATAATTTTCAAAGTACTGATACAAAATCAGTCTCTATTCTGGAAATGTTTATATTATATTAAAGTGTTTTCTACATTTAATTTTATGTAAATGATCACTTCCCAGCCAAAGGTGACTTTACTTTGAGAGGAGGAGGGGAAATAAACAGTTTGCACCTCTGGGGAGATCACATTATAAAGCTGTAATAATTTTATTTCTTCTACATCTTGCTTAGTAGAAGCCAATATCCAGACTTGAGCTCAGTTGTAAGTTAGAGAAACATAACTGGCTATATACTTAAAGGTGAAGAAGGAAGGATTTATAAGTGAGAGTGGGCTATGAGGGTGCATTACCTTTAAACTGTTTCCTCTAGATTATTATTATTTTTTATTCTAGTGCTCCCTTTTTTTATGATAGGCACTTCCTGTAAGAATTTGAACATCACCGTAGTATAGAAGGAGTGATAGCCTGGGAATCCAAATCTCCAGATTCCAGTTTCAGTAGTACCATCAAGTTTCTGTATGACTTTGTTGGAATACTATGAGAATTCAACATGGAGTCATTAGGGACAGGAATAAATAGGCTAGAGTGTTCCCTTGATGTGTTAATCCTGCCAAAAAGTAAATAAATTTAGATAGTGATGTATCTGCACTTAGGCAAGTCATTTAATAGTTGGTTTTTCTTGAGATTTGAATAAAATGGTGAATATGAGCTGAAGTATATTATGATTGGTTGGGTTTATACCTGGATGAATGAATAATCCAGAAGGGATTTAAGTGGTACCTGAATTAACTTTTATTCCACAAGCCTGTTGGTATAAGATTATTTGGCGCTATATTATCACTTTCCCTGTTTCTAACACATCTGATATACTGGAGAAAAGGGGGAAGAAGAACCCCAATCAAGCAAGTAGACTGTCAGTTAGCCACAAAAAATGGCAAATTCTCTTTCCTGAACTTTCCAAGAAAGCAACATTTCTTTTTTCACAAAAAGAATGTGAGCCAATATAAATTGTGAGCATTGTTAGAATTGATAAGTTCTTTTGCAGAAGTCCATTTTGTGTTTAAATCTGGGGGATGGGAATTCAAAACTATACATCATAAGAATATTCACTAAGATACCAAATTACTGTGATCTTTTCAAAGTAACTTAAATAGATTAAGAATTCATTAGAATTAGCCACACAATTTTAATCAGCACTGGATAAATCAATCATACAAATTTTAGACATTAAAATCATTTAAATTGGGTGGTGTGGCAAGTTGGGGGAGGGATAAGGTTGTGGTGCCAACTACATTATTGAGAGGGTCACCAGCTCATGCTCTAGAAAGCACTTTTTAGAAATTTTAAGACAAAAAAAAAAAAAAAAACCTCTAGGACAAAAATAAACGTCGTGTTATGCCACCGTAAAATACACTTTCTGTTAACCAGAAAGTGTTGTTTTCCGGTTGAAGCTGGGGAGAAGGACCTGTGCACAACTTTGGCACATTTGCTTTGCTCCCAACTTCTGCATCTGAACACTTGGAGGTAAGAGTGTAAGTCAAGATATATAATCCAAAACGAACTCCACTTCTGGAGTTAAGTGCCGAATCTAGTAAGATAAAATTTAATTAAGTATCAAATTCTGCATTTGGCTATGGAAGACACTACAAAAACATATTCGAGGAGACATAGTTTAAGATATTGCATGTGGAAACAGTGTTGGGACTTTGATTACAGGCTTGGTTTGAAAGAGTAGTATGCTCATCCAGACATAAGATCATATATGCTCTAAGGCAAGTTATTGAAGTCAGTATTCAGACAAGCAAATTAATAGCCTATAGCTTCATTGGCGTATCCTCAAATGAATAGAAGGCAGACAAAGGCAAATCTGGATGAATTTGGAAAATGATTTTCAATAACTGGAGCTATAGAAAAAATTAAATTGATTACCTTGTCATGCAGATAAGAAGAAATGACTGTCAGCATTGAAGCAAGAAAGAACCTGAGAAAAAACATAAGAACATAGGTTCTATTCCACACACAGGATTGATGGTGGGAGATGGGGGTAGACGGGGCAGGCGAAAGTGGTGGCGGGAAAATGGAGACAAATGTATTTGAACAATTAAAAATAAAAAAAGAAAACAAGCCCATTTGCTGTTGCAACGATAAAAAAAATAAGGTACCTAGGAATAAAGTTAACTAAGGTGGTAAAAGAACTGTACTCCAAAACCGTAGGACACTGAGGAAAAAAATAGAGAAGGATACAAGCAAGTGGAAGCATATACCACATTCACAGATTGGAAGAATTAACATTATTAAAATGTCTATGGTACCCAAAACAATCTATAGATGCAACACAATTCCTATTAAAATACCAATGGCATAATTTACATATCTGGAACAAATAATCCAGAAATTTATATGGAACCAGAAAAGACCCTGAATAGCCTCACCAATCTTAAGAAAAAAGAACAAAGTTGGAGGTGTCACAATACCTGATATCAAACTATACTCTAAGTCCACTGTAATCAAAACAGCCTGGGACTGGCATAAGAAGAGGCATATAGGTGAATGGAACAGAGTAGGGAGCTCAGAAATAAACCTATGCCCATATGGTTAATTACCATATATCAAAAGAGGCAAGAATATACAATGGGATGAAGACAGTTTATTCAATAAATGGTATTGTTAAAATTGGACAGGCATATGCAAAAATGAAACTAGGCCACCTTGTTACACCATATACAAGAGTAAGTGGATAAGAGGAAGTTTCGTTTCTTAAAATAATTTCAGCTAATGCACTTTTCTAACTCAATGAAATGCAGTTCTAGGAAGCAATCATCAGAGGCTGCAGAAAACATGAGGTGAGAGTGAAGTCAGGGGAATGGTGGCGTGAGAGATCCCCTTTGTCTCTCCCCTTGAACTTTTAAAAATTTGAAATGCTATAACTCAACAAAGAATTCCCTGCTAAACACACAAAAACATGTAAAAATTGTATTGACTACCTTGTCACGCAAATAAGAAGTGACTGTCAGCATTGAGGCAAGAAGAACCTGAGAAAAACATGAGAACATAGGTTCTATTCCACAAACAGCTCACAGTCACAGAGAAATTGGACTGATAAACAGGAAATTGCAATGTAAACTTAATAAAGACTACAGTAGGAGTGATGATGGATGCTGTGGGTAGCAAGGGTAGCGAGCTTAAAGGGATGGGAAGTGGGCATTCAGGAAAGGTTTCTCAAAAAACGCGACATCTACATGGACTTTTCCCCCTCTCAACTGAAAAAGTATTTCTTTGATATATCCACTTGGCTATCTTTTAGGTACTTCAAACTTAATGTAGCCAACTGGGGTGCCTGCTTCTGCCATCAGCAATCACTCATCTCCCAGTTTTTTCCCCATTTCTGTAAAATCTTCATCCAGTTCCTCAAGCCAAACACCATTTGAGCACATCATTCTTTCATTAGACCGTAAGCGATTCCCTTTGGTCATCTCACCAAAATATTTCTCTTAATGTCCAACTCTTTTCATCGTCACTGCCACCACCCTAATCTGAAACATTATTATTTCTTGAACAAACTGGAAAAATAGGTTTGAAAGCAACCGAAACATTGGGCAAGGTTACCAAGTTCTGAATTCCAGGTGAGCAGAAAAAACTGCACAAAATCAGCAACAGATCAGAGTGCTCTGGTGAACTAAGCCCTTGGGGATTTCAGACCATCAAACCTACAGTTTCCTCTAGAACTACAAAAAGAAAAATGCTGGTTTCAGAAATCAAATTGAACAGACACATTGTGGGGAATGGGATGGGGGAAGGATCCAGAGAAAGCTGATCTTAGGCAATATTGTGACAGCAAAATAAACTTCTCACGGAAAGAATAACACCTTGGAAGTCAAGACCTGTACAGCATGCGAACACATCAGAAACACAGACACAAAGTAAACGGAAACTCTACCCTAACTTGAGAGTTGAGGAACAAAGAGTTGAAAGAAACATTTAGAGCTTTGAAACAGCATAAATCAGAAAGAGTACCCAGAAATACGTTTTCTTCAGACTCACACGAAATGAAGTCAACAGCACTTACCTGTACCCAAAGCTTAGTCATTTTCCTTTAATGCCATTTTAGGTTTAATGCTGTTTTCTTTGCGCAGCATAATTTTTAACAGAGAACGATGTTTAACATGGAACACTGCGGATATTTACCTAATCTGAGCGTTAGAAACATTTACCACATGTAAAGATGCTCACTGACATCGAAGGTGAGTAAATTTTTAAAGTTTGTCTTTGAGATGGTCAACACAAATGCTTATTTTTAATTGCCCATGGCTTAGTCTTTTGAAGCAATCACTACAATATGGCAGTGGTTATGATTTTAGGAAGGGCCTATTTTGTTGCCATGCATTAATTTACATATTACATTTAGTGTGTCAGAAAACACCCATACATTAGCACACTAGAGAAGAAGTGGGGGCAGGTGAAGCCCAAGTTGTGTGTTGAGGAAAGTCCCCCGGAGGCTCAACCATCACTGGGGAAGAGCCAGGAATGTGGGCAATCTCAGATCGCCGGGTCTCATGAAGACAATGGTCCCCTGAAACACGCAGATCAGGGCAACCCTACTGTCATTGTACCCAGCTTGCGAGCGTTGTGAGTTCCTAAAGCTGTGTGGTCACGTGGATGCTGCCATCCTGTGGATGCTATAGGTCCGTGGCAGGCCCAGAACTACTGGTCATGTCAGCATCTGAGTTCACGTGGTCTCTCTGGACCTGTTGCCACTATGGTCATGAGGTAGATCTAGCTCTTTAGGTCACTAGAGTATCGTGGACTCCTAAAAATCCTGCCCACTGTGTGTACTCTTCCTGTCCTGTGGCCCTTACTAGTTAGTGGCGTGTGGAAGCCTCAGCCCTCAAAATTACATAAATGAACGGCTTCTTAGGGTTGTGTGGATACTATGATCGTGTTTGCCGCTATGGTCACAGGTCAGGCTCAGCCACCTCGATCACGTAAAGATGGTGGGCTACGGGAGTCTGCCGATTCTTAAGTCAGCAGTTTCGTGGCTCCTACTATCACTAGACAGGCAAAGCCCCGCGCAGTACGTGAGCACTGCCGCTACCCAATCACTGTGGGTCATGTATATCCTATGGTCACGTACCACGCTACGATCACGTACCAGGCTATGATCTCGTACCCGCTATGATCGCACTGTGATCACGCGAGACTCAGTTGTCCCAGTCACACGAGGACTGAGGGCTCTTAACACCTGCGTCTTTCGGTCTTGCGGACGTGTCGCGAAAGGCCCTGGAAGTCAGGTAGGGCTCCACAGCTGCGTGTCACGTGGATCTTGCAGCCCTGTTACTCCCTATGGTCATGTCCGCCATTTAAGTGTGTAGTAACTCCACAACTACACACTTGGCTCGGCGTAGCTCGGCGTAGCTTTCTGAGGAGGCTGCCCTGTAGGTTCAGAAGGTTGTTAAAATTGTGGTCCGTGCCCTGGCTCAGGGGGAGTTTTGAGGAGACTGGCTCGGGCCATAACCTTTCCACCCATTTACATCCTGCCTCGGTGAGCGGTGGGTGGTACTCGGTAGGAGGGGCGCCATCAGGGTAAGAGGATTGGGAGTCTGTAGCGCAAGTTTTCTGAGAGAACTGGCGACAGTGAGAGGGCGGCGCGGCAGGGCTTTGTGGGCTTCTCTCAGTGCCCAGGCGCGCCCCCGCCCGCGCTTCCCATTTCCCTTCCCCGCCCCCACATCGAAGCCCTGCTCTTGCTTATCACCCTCCCATACCCACTGTCTGTGCAGTGTGATGGCTCACTGTGCCCCTCGGACCATGTGTTATTAAAGGCACCAGTGACCTGTTAGATGCCACTCTGTATACACGATTCCAAATCTGATTTTAGTGTCTGTCCCTTATTTGCTTCTAAAGAGAGAGAGAGGAGGAAAAAGAAAGGATTTTTAAAAGGAATTTGATTTTTTTTTTCAGTAAAAGTGTGAAAGGAGCATGATGTGAAGATTCAGAATTTATTTATTATATTTACTTTGCTGCTCAGTAGTTTCTTTTTGTGTTATTATTTTTTAAATCCTCACCTAAGGATATGTTTATTGATTTTAGAGAAAGAGGAAGGCAGAGCAGGGAGAGGAAAGGGAGAGGAAAGATCCATATGAGAGAGAAACATGAATCAGTTGCCTCTGCCACCGCCCGGACCAGCGATTGAACCCCACAGCCTACCTGTGTGCCCTGACTGGGATCGAACCCACGATCTCGGTGTACCGGTCCATGCTGCAGTGTATGGCAGGACGCTCCAACCTACTGCGCCACCCTGCCGGGGCTCAGTAGTTTCTTTAAAATGCATGTGGGGTGGGATGCCTCAATCTTTCTGTGCTTGGGATCCCTAAATGGTTTAAACCAGTCCAGCCAGACACTCTTAGCTTTTGATTTTCTAACCACTGCTTCTTAGACTCCTTGAAAACCCCCTGCTTTTCTTAATGTGGAAAACAATAGTGAGTGTATTTAAGAAAAACACGTTAAGTAAACTTAGGAGGGATACGTTTCGTAAAAACCACATAGCTGCTACAGACTGAGTACAGTTCAGGAAAGAAAGGACCGTGTTCACATTCATGGGCAATTTAAATGTCGTTTGATGGATATTTAAAGAATATTATTACTTTTGCTATTATTTTTATTGTATTACATCCACCTTATTTTTCTCTCGTTTCAGCACTTCCAAGTTTGTCCAGCGAGACAGTATGTCCGATAGACAGCAACAACAAAAGTGTGATCTCCCATTAAAGGAATATGGGACATACAGAGATGAAGGTAAAAGGATTTCCATATTGTAGTATTTTTTAAGGTAATATGCTAACATGCAACTTGAATCTCAAAGACAGGGGTAGCGTTTTAGTTGGTTCAGGCTGCTATAAAAGGACACCATGGACTGGGTGGCTTATAAACAACACAAGTGTCCTTCTAACAGTTCTGGAGGCTTCTGAGAAGTCCAAAATCGAGGCACCAACAAGGTCAGAGCCCATTTCCTGGTTCACAGATGGCTGTCTTCTTGCCGTGTCCTCACGTGGCAGAAAGGGCAAGGGGGCTCTCTGGGTCCCTCTTTTTTTAAAAAAAGAAAAAAAATTATTTATTCATTTTTAGAGAGAGGGAAAAGGAGGGAGAAAGAGAGGGAAGGACACATCGATGTGTGGTTGCCTCCCATGCGCCCCACACTGGGGACCCGGCCCCGCAACCCAGGCATGCAACCCGCCCGGGAGTTGAACCAGCGACCCTTTGGCTCTAAGGCTGGCACTCAATCCACTGAGCCACACCAGCCAGGGCATCTTTTATAATGACACTAATCCCATGCATGAGGGCACCTCCCCCGTGACCTAATCACTTCCCAAAGGCCACATCTTCAGATGGCATCAGGTTAGGGGTTAAGCTGAAGCATAAACATTCAGCCTAAAGCAGGTAGTTTCCTCAGCTTGTATGGGAATGGAACATTTTTTCACAGACCATTTGAGGTACTCCTGTGTTTTGGAAAATATTTTAGGAGACCTTGTTCAACCTAATCCTCTTCTAGCACATTAACACTTTGTAGCCAAGTTTACCTAGAACACTGTCATGTACATTTATTAGTGTGTATAATCTATGCTTCTCACTAAGGAACTACTTATTTCTCCTCAACTCATTTTATCTTATTTCATTAGTCAGTCTCTCTCATGCTTAATCTTTCCACTTGTTCACTTTTTACATACCCCTAATTTATAAGTACATTTCCGATATCATGATGGCAAGAAATCAGTGCATAAATGCTAGTCGTTGGGAAGTCGCGTGTGTGCACACACACACACACACACATGCATGTATATATGGCAACGAAGGCAGTGCCCCAGTCTTAGGGCAAGATACAACTTCCCTGTAAAGATGAGCGGATGCAAGATCTCTCATTTTATACCAATTTTCCACACTTTTTCAAAACCAGCTGTTATTACTTAATAATTATAGCTGCCATTTTTGAGTTTTTATTTTATGTGAAGCACTGTGGTATTAGACAGCCTCAAAATGTCAATGGCTTATTCTTCACTCGTACTACATGTCCATGGCAGGTGTACGTCCATCACAAGGTGGTGGAAGTTGGAGGTCTGAGCAATTCTTATTGGAGTAACTTGGAGACCCAAACTGACAGAAAATCCACCATCTAGAAAATTGTCAGTCACTGTGCCAGAAGGCCCTGGAGGGATTTTAACCAACCACCACAGAAATGTTTTCTCACAGAAATAACGCATGTCACTCGCAAACCATTATCCTGAACTAGTCACATACACCACCCCACTCATCAAAAAGGGGGCCAGGCAGTGCATTTCTACCAGGTGTCTGCAACAGGGGAAAAAATGGAAACACTTGGCGAACAGCACCGCTGACCACCACATCGTTGAATTGAAGCTCAGAGACGTTGGGTACTACCTAAAATCACATAGGCGGTGACAGACCACGTTCAGTAGAGTCCATGCTCTTTCTACTCCTACTTTTTTTCTACATTTACACTATCTTTTTAAATGTAGTTCATATATACTTACCATAAAAACTCCTTTACTTCAATGCTGCAGTTCCATCTCCCTTAATCACCTGATAGTCATTCCAGCAATGGGGTTGAGCAGACATGATGGACTCGATTTAAATCCCCAGGGCTGGTAAGCCACATGTCTTTGTTTTCCAAGTAAATAATTGTATTGCCTATTTGGATAGCCATGCTATTCAAGGATAAAAGTTATGAAAGAAAATCTGATGATAGGTGGAGAGACTGTTCACCTGCCATATACTTAATAAAAGTAATCTCATGCCTTTCCGTGTTGCGAAGGAAAATAATAAAAACAAGAGCAAAAAATAATGAAATTGATAACTGATATGAAAGAGCTGGGAAAAGTGCTAGATGTTAGTGCTTTCGAAATATAAGAAAATAAACCTCTGGCACAGTGAGTCAAGAAAATTAAGAGGCACCAATAAGCCACTTTTGAATCGGCATGACATCATGTCCTGCTTGCAGTTATAGCAAAGATGTAAAGGATAAGACAGGCAAATAATTTGAAAATTTATGTGGATGAATCCTAGGAAAAACATAACCTTTTATATTGAGGACATATTCTTGACACACGATGCATGAGAAGAGATAATTGCTGGGCAATCTTACATAGTTAGAGAAATGTAAAAAAAATGGAAATAAGATAATAGCAAACTAAATGCAGCAATGGCTAAGACTGATAATACAGCATGATAAAGTTGTGTTAATCCCAAACTTGCAGTGTTGGTTTAACATTAGGAGATCCATAATGTAATTTAATACATTAATAAGATAAAGGAGTAAAGAATAGGGTGATTATCACAAAGATTCTGGAGGAAAAAAAAGCGTACAATAAAACTCAGCGACCCATGGAGATTAAACATGAACACCAATAGCTCTCTCAGCTAGCCGGGAATACAAAAATACTTTTGAAAACTGATAACAGGTATTTAAAAAAAAATTATAACGAACGCCACATATAACAGTGAAACATCCAAAGCATTTCATTTGAAATCAGAATTGGCAAAAATCTCTCATAAATGATCACGTTTGTTCAAGATCTAAACTGAGACCGCTGGGCATTGCAGTAAGGCAAAAATAAATAAATATATACATATATGCATAAGTTAATAATGGTATAAATGAGAAAAGAAACAAAACTGTAAGTATAATTGTCTTTATATAAGACTCAAGAGAATCTACCAAAATATAGTAATAGCGACGTGGATGTAAGACTAATATATACAAAATAATTGCAACGAATAGAAAACAACATTTTCATTTACAATCGTAAAAATTTGGTTCTGTGAAGTATACTGTGAATTGGCTGACTTGGCAAGTATTCCAACACTAGTAAATACTCATATACTTTCCTGTGCTGTAGAGCCTGGAAAGCTTAAAACAAAAATAGAGACTTAAGTGAGTCAGTGAGTGAGCGTGTGTGCACGCGCTAGAGCCCCTTGCATATAAGGTCCCAACCAGACCTCCGTGTATTGAGGATATGCACCATCCTGAGACTTGGGGGCATAACTGAGTCATGTGGGAGCCACATAGGGGTCAATGATGTGGTCAGCTACGTATGATGAAAGAGGCCTCTGTTTTTTATAGGGCAGCCATAGCAGAGTTTCTGGAATTCGGTCTCTGTTATACATGTCAAGTAGCAGGGAGACAGCAGTGGTGTTTCAGCTACATATAGAAGTCTCATAGCGTGAATGAGCTTCCCCTGGCTGTGTAGCATCTAAGCTCACTTTCCTGGCCCTCACAGAGTTTTTGTAGGCTACGTAATACATTTCATTAAAGATGTCTTATTTTTATGAAATAGTTAGAATGAACTCTAATGTCATGGGCAGAGTACTTGACCCCAGAATAGGTTGCAAGTGAAGGGCCCCAAAGGAAATGGAGATTTGAAATAGGTTATCTGACCTAGGTAGATGTGAAGATAGCAAAGATCCAATTGTTGTTAGACGATATTTTGGTGTTCCATAGCATGCAATGGTAAAACAGTTGCAAAAGTTATCACTTGTATTCACTTGAATTGAAATGCGTTTAAGGCCAGTGTGTTGGTGGACCAAGGGGCTGCTATTAGGGACTCAGAGGACACTCCTTCCCCCCACAGCATTGAGGAACATATTGAGGAGAAGGACATCTTCATCTCTGAAGTGTTCTGAAGTGGCTGACTTGTGTTGTGAAGAGGAGATGGGACGGGAGATACTGCCATTGACATGGTCCCCTTATCTCAGTGGGGATGTTGGAATCCGAGAGACACAGGCTAAGTGGAAGCACTTAACCTTGTGGGTAACGTTTTTGTTGACATACAGCGACCTTTGAAGGTGGCCTGTTGGTCAGCGGGTACCTTGGATCTTGAAAAACCTGAACTTCCTCGAAAGTTGCATTTGACTAGTGACAAATAAAGGAAATATAAATACTTATTTGTATTAAAAATAGAAGAGCTTAATATAAATAAATAAAATTCTGGATCTGGTGACTTTAGCCAACTTGATGTCTAATGAGGGGCCCTTACTCAGCTCCCACACCTGGCCCGGAACACCATGAAAAACTACTGAGGAAAGACCCTACGGTGAAAGAGTTAGCTGTCATAAGTCTCCCTGGGCTTCGCCAAAGGGACCTCCAGCCGTTTACCAGAGATACTGTGCGCTTGCTTTAAGGACACTTGCTCTAAGCCAGAGCTGAACAAGCTTCTTCCGGAAAGGGCCAGAGCATACATATTTGAGGCTGTGTGGGTCATTTGGTCTATGCTGTAACCATTCAACTCTGCCATTGTGAGGTGAAAGCCGCCATAGAAACAGCACGGCTGTGCTGCAGTAAAACTTTATGTATGGATGCTGATGTGTGAATTTCAAATAATTTTTACGTGTCAAGAAATATTATTCTTTTGATTTTTCAACAATGCGAATATGAAAACAACCATGCTAAACTTACAGGCTCCACAAAAACAGGCCACAGGCCAGGTTTGGCCCATAGGGCATAGTTTACCAGTCCCTGATCTAAGCTAATGGAATCACTAGCACCTCAGACACTGAGCAGAAAGTCAGCAAAATGAGGTGGCAGCCATTCCGGAGGATCTTCTGGCATGCATAAACCAAAAGCTGGTATTTTACCGCAGTGGTTTTCAACATTGGTTGCACACTGAAGTCACGTGGAAAGTTTAACAAACATGGTTGTCTGGGTCTGACCCCAATTCTGCTTTGATTGTTGTGGGTGTTGCCAGATGCTAGTGACTATTTCGGTCCCCCCTAGTGACTCTAGTGTGTAAACAAGGTTGAGTATTACCAAAACAATTTAAATGTTGAGAGTGCAAACATTTTACAGTTACTAATTTGTAATTTTTATACTCGCGGTTTTGGCATAATATTGAATAATATTCTAATAATAAATACATATTGTATTTTAATAATAATAATAATAATAATAATAAAACAGCTGTAGTGGGAAGCATGAAAGAGTAATTCCCGTGCAAGAACGAGAGAAAATTCTCTCTTTATGAAACAGAAAGGAAATGGGAAGACACAGTGGTAAGCAGGGGCCACCCGTGGTAGGGCCAGGGTGGGAGCTAATCCACTGGTGAGGCCAGACCAAGGTATGGATTAAACCAAAGCGCCGAGGAGCCCAGGGCTGACTCTGCAGTGAAGCCTCCTCTGTGGGAGACAGCCTCAGCCCAGGGTAAGCATGGGAGGGACAGAACAAACTCAACAAGTCCAATGATTTTCACTGAGGGGATAGAAAAATAGAAAAGGCTGGTAAAGGCCTTAAGATAGTATTTCCCTAGAGAGATAAAGGAGTGACAAAGAAAGAACTTATGCCCGTTATAAACAAAGAAACAAACACACACACACACAAACAAACAAAAACACTGTTCAAGAAAGATGGCTGATTGAACACAAAGATCTACTTTCACTTCCTCCTGAAACCTCATTAAAGCAACATCAAAGGTAAACAGATACATACAAGGGGATATTACTCAGCAACAAAAAAGTCAAGAACAGGGATGGAGCTCGAAAAATTATGCTGATTTAAAGCCAAACACAGCCC
This sequence comes from Pteronotus mesoamericanus, assembly GCF_021234165.1. Lineage (NCBI taxonomy): Eukaryota > Metazoa > Chordata > Mammalia > Chiroptera > Mormoopidae > Pteronotus > Pteronotus mesoamericanus. The sequence goes on along the minus strand of NW_026555322.1, from coordinate 1,123,366 downwards.
CGGCTGGTGTGGCTCAGTGGATCGAGTGCTGGCTTGTGAACCAAAGGGTCGCCCGTTGGTTCCCAGTCTGGGGCACATGCCTGGGTTGCGGGGCCAGGTCCCCAGTGGGGGGCGTGCGAGAGGCAACCACACACTGATGTTTCCCTCCCTCCCTCCCTCCCTCCCTCCCTTCCCCCTCTACAAATAAATAAAATCTTTAATAAATTAAAGAAGCTAGACACAAAAGCATATGAAATGCATGATTCCATTTACATGAGATTCTTGAGCAGACAAAAGTTAAATACGTAGTGACAGAAAGCAGATCAAGGTTTAAGTGGACCTGGGAGATGAAGAGGAGATTAATTGGGAACCTTTTGCAGTGTGGTATATGCCTTGTATCTTATTAAGGTGGTGGTGAGCCTTAATCTGTGATTTTTACGTATAAGTAATTTGGGGAGAAGGAAAGGTGGCTGTATCACCCAAAGCGAAAGGTACTAGCTGCTTTATAATGCCCCTGTTATCACTTTTGATTCTGGCAGCAAGGCTATGAGACAGGGATTGTGCTGAGATGCAAACATTCAGTAAGTGGATGACTGTATGTGTGTATGGGTGTCTGCGTGTGGGTGTGTGTGGGAGTATCCCGCTGTGACTTTTATCACGTATCCACTCTCCTGAGAGAGTCCCAAATCAAGGCCATGCTTGAGGTCGCCTGTGTCTGAAGCACCTTGATGAGGGAGGCCTCTGTCCTTGTTCAGGCACTAGAATTTCTTAGTTGGTTGGTCTGGGAAGTGCTGCAGCTGTTAGCTAACTCACATTTATACTTTCTCCTCAGCAACGTTATTGCTGAAGTCAAATCAGTTCTCAAAAATTACTCTAGCTCTTCCTGTAAACCATGTGTTGACTCCCTACCCTTACTGCTCCCTTTAATATTCCCTTTACTTTCATTGGATTTTCATGAAAATGCTTTGATTTCCTGGCTTTCAGCAACACTGCCAAATAAGGTGCCACTTGGGTGTGGTTATTGCTGTTTACTAGCATTATGAACTCATGGCTTCTTAACATGTTCATGGGCCCCAAACCATTGTCACCCAGGGTTGAGCAGAGTGAAATGATTAGACCTACGTTCTGCTGCTGGATTGAAAACTGATGGTGAGGGGGCAGGGATGAGACCAGAGGACTAGATGGAAGGCAGCATAATCCGGGATATAGACGTTGGTATCTTGGCCAGAGTGCGTAGTAATGGAGGTAGCGAGAAGTGGCTAGATTCTGGGTATACTTTGGGAGAGAGGCCTAGAGAACGTCCTGATCACTGGGACGTGGCGTGTTGGAGAAAGAGAGCACGGCAGTGCCCTCCCAAGTTGTGGGGACTGAGCAAGTGGTATTTATGGGTAAAATGCTCTACCCATGTTCAGTTTCACTTCCAGTGCCACACGCATGGAAGGTCTCAAAGGCTGTGAGTTATAGGATTGTCCTGACAGTGGGCCATACAGTGACAGCAATGACTCCCCAGAGGTGTTAATCTGACGCCTGGTTGTCATCAGTACATCGCTGAATGATCAGCCATGACCGGAATTTTGCTCATGAGTGGTGGCCCTGAGGCAACACGGGCTAACTAATGAACAAAATGTACAACACACAAGCCTAGAGAATATGAGACCCCAAAGGAAGCTGGTTTCTAACCGTCCAACTTCCGTAATCTAACAGTCTAACTTCCGTAATCTGCTCACTCAAACCACTAGTGTTGTTGTCTGCTGGTGCACTGTCTCAGTCAAATGTGGTAGAGATAAAACAGCCTTAGTGAATCCACATATGGGAGAGAGACTACCTTGTTTCTGTAGATGCATGCGCCGCCCCCCTACCCCCGCCCCCGCAAATGCCAAATCCTTCCACATCGAGAATTGACATATGTTGGCGGTGTTTGTTGGGGAAGGGATGGACAGCAACACAACTCCCAGGAGAGCATACAGAGTGCAATATTACCAAGGCACTTTATGAGCGTATCTGTGGTTACAATCTCCAATAAGGTAGATGTCAGAGCAAAAAATTTTAAGAGATGAGAGGCATTATGTAGTGATAAAAGAATGACTCAGCCAGGGAGACATAATGATCCTAAGGGTGTATGCAACTAACAACACAGCCAAAAAGTACACAAAACAAAAACTGATGGTGCTGAAAGGAGAAACAGGAAAGCCCAAAATGAGAGTTGGGCTCTTCAATACCCGCCTCTCAGCAAGTGACGGAATTACTAGAGGGAAAATCAGCAAGGATAGAAGAGACTCGAATAACGCAGCAAACTACCCGGATCTCCCTGACAAATAGAACACTGCACCCAACGGCAGCAGAATACAATCTTTTTCACGTGTCTATGTAACATTCATCAAGACAGGCCACCTCCCGGGCCACTAAGCAAACCTCCACAAGTTGAAAGAGAATTGAAATTACACAAAGCATGTCCTCTGACCATAAAGGGATCAAGTTAGAAATCGATAACAGAAAGAGAAAGGAAGAATCTGTAGAAATTGCGAAATAGTAGTTGACACACCCTTCCAGTTTCCATGTTATAGAAGGGGTGAGGTTAGAAAGAATTGTCTCCTGGACTCAAAAGCACTTCAGACTGGACGAAGAGAAAGCTCTCTCTGTATATGTCAAATACAGCATTGTTTGGAGCAAGGCTGGAGGGAGGGGGACAGTTTAGGAGGCTGTTACCTCCGTTTCACCTGACATTAAAGCTTGTACTGCACCAACAAAGGAAGCACAGCTTGCTGAGTGTTAGTGGAACCAGTTTGGTGGCTGATTGGGTCTGGGAAGCATGAGGGAGATTGCTTCCCATGTATCGGTGAGGTAGTTAGAGAGCCCTGAGAGAGGCAAGATTCACATGCCTTCCTGATGTGTGGCCGGCGTCCAGTCTAACCCACGGATGCATACACCTCTGTTCTTTATACATCCTGCTCCATTTTTAAAGAGTTTCCACACAGTTTCCTCCTCCTCTCCCCCTCTCCCTTCCTCCTCTTCATCCCGCTCCTCCTTCTTCACCCTGCACGATTTGTCCCCGGCTAGCATCATCTGTCAGATAAGGCTCTCCTATCCGGACAGGCAGAGGAGTTTCCTTTCTGGGGTTTGAGGGACTGGTCCCTTAGGGCAGGGTGGCGCTTTGCTTGCCCTGCCATGGTGATAGCCTGAGAGATGGTACCTGGCAAGCGGGCACAGACGCATCTCCAAACTTGCATTCCCCCCCCCTCCCTTGTTTCAGAGGACAATGATGCTGGTAGCTCACCTCAAGGAAGAAAGAAAGGTTGGGGTTCTTTTCGAGGTAATTTGGGCAAGAGGAGCCCTCATTATCAGCACGGTGGATATGAGCTTCAGCCTTCACACCTCCAGAGGGATGATGGAGACGTGGAGATGAGGGGTGTCCTGAAGTACCAAGTCAGACAGTAAGTGACCGGGCATCCTGGTTTGCATGTAGCAGTCCATGGGACGATGCAACCCTTTCACTCTCTGTGGTTTTATTTTTGTTCTTCTCTCACTGGAAAACTGAAGAGTGCTAGAAGTGAAATCATGGTTCGGCAACTGTAGTCCTGATGTCAGAGAAGCAAGAGAGTATAGAAGACTTTCTTAGCATTTATGGCCACCCTTCTTCTTCTCCACAGCACTCCCTATACTATGGGACATGACAAGAGGAGAGTGAAATGGCATAGTGAAGGCCAAATCCGTGTTACTCTGTGGAGTAACAGGAAACATCTCACGAGAGAGATGGGGGAGGACACAAGAGATGGAACCCAGTCCAGTTGGTTCAAGATCACAGTGAGTGTCCTGAAATAATGTATGGGTGTGCGGGAGAGAAAGGTCAGGTGCACTCCTGCTGGTCTCACGTAGAGACACTCAGTAGTTTGCTGGGGACAGTTTACAATCTGTCCTTTTTATTACTAGGAGTTAACATTCTTACTCATCTAAGGGTGCTTTCAGAGAAGCAATATAAGGAAACAGGCTGACTGTATGGAAAACGGAGGAGGCTGTCTAAAGGCAAAGGTGGAACTACCACCACTGCCAAGGAAATGGAGCAAGTTCACCCTGGATGTCTCAGTGTGGCTCAAGCTGAGTGTGGGAGATGGGGGCGGGGGGGTCGAGCGTCTGGAAAGCTTGTCAGAGGGTCGAGCAGTATCCTAGATAGGATCTCCTGGAGCTTTACAAAAGGAGGAAAACGTCTAACCTTTTAAGTTGATTATGGGGCGGAGAGCTTTGCATGGCGAGATAACGGATTTAAGCACCCCGTATTTGGCACAAACGTAAGAAATCATGCCAGTGATCCCTTCTTTAAACGTCCCTTAAAGCTGAGTAGGAGTTTGGGAAAATACTGTGTGAGGCCTGTTCTTCAGCCTTATTCCATGTGGTTCCTCCTGCCTCTATGCTTTTCTTTTGACCTTTAGATTCCCTTTGGAAAAAAGTATGACAAGACCTGGCTAATGAATTCACTCCAGAGCCATTGCAGTGTCCCCTTCACTCCAGTGGACGTAAGAGAGGACGGTGAAGCCAGATGAGGGGGCACAGGGAAGGGGGAGAGACCTGGCTCAGCTGGGGCCATGGGCCTCTGACACTGTTGTTGTTGCTTCGATCCCTGTAGTTTCATTATGTGCAACACAGGGCTCGGTTCTTTGTCCAGGATGCTAGCGCTGCTTCTGCACTGATGGATGTCAGCTACAAGATTTGCGATGAGGAGAACAAAAAGGTGTGTGTGGAGGGCATTATCTCTACTCAGTCCTGAGGAAGGAGGACAGGCAGAGCTGGTCAGCTTCTTTGCAGCTAGAGTTCCCGGTGCTTATCCCTCCTCTTCTTCCTGCAGATACCTATCTTTGTCAATACTTCTGCTGTACCTTACTCTGTGCGGGATAAGTTGGCGCCAGAAAAAATGGAGCAGCTAAAGGTAACGCAGTCTCAAGGGTACATGTTTGCCTCAGACCCACCTGTTCCTCCTCTAGTCCCCGATTTCCCAGTCACCACCACAGCCTCAGAGCTCAGTCTCCATCTCCCTCTGCAGCTGACCATGAGCAAACGATATGAGGTCTCCCGGAAAGCTCTTGATCTCCAGAGCCTACGCTATGACCCAGGTACGGCTGACAGCAGTAATTCTGGGGCAGGTGAGGGCAGAGGTCACTGCTTGGGAGGGAGACTTAGGGATGGTAACCAGGGAAGGTTTGCTTCTGGTCCTGGACCCCTATCAGCCTTCTCATTCCCTGCCCTTGACTTCCTGAAGACTTGGTGGGCCACGGCATTGACATAATCCTGAATCGCAGAAACTGCATGACCGCCGCCCTGCAGATCATCAAAATGAATTTCCCGGAGGTGAGGCCTTAGGTCCAGTTCTGGTGTTATGGCTGGGGGTGGAACAGATGGGACGGAGAGCAGTTTTGTCTCCGAGGTCCCAGATAGGAACCGTCACTCTAACTCTTCTTTCCCAAAGCTGTTGTCCTTGGACTTGCACAGCAACAGACTCTTTCAGCTGGATGGCCTGTCTGATATTACACAGATGGTCCCCACAGTCAGGATCCTGAACCTGTCCAAAAATGAGGTGAGAGAGGGACAGATCAGAGTTTGGTTGAGGGTGGTGGGCAGTGGTTATCAGAGCGATGATGGCGGGCAGGCACAGGCACCTGTGGGTAAAGGAGGGGGCTGTGGGTTCAGGGGCTTGGATGTCCCTCTTTCCCTGGGACTCTTTTTGGACTTCCTCCCCACATTTTTCAGCTTAACTCCACCTGGGAGTTGGGGAAGATCAAAGGCCTGAAGCTCGAAGAGCTGTGGCTGGAAGGGAACCCCTTGTGTGACACCTTCCCAGACCAATCTACCTACGTAAGGTCAGTGCGAAGCCCTGTCACCCTTCCTGGGGACCTTTGATCCCTGGGAGCCCCGCCACAGAAGGTGGCATCCCCGGTGCCTCCTCTGAGAGGACCACAAGCCCCACCTTCTCTTTTCTGTGCCCGTCACCTATGCGTAGAGGTCTCCTCTCCCTCCTCTGACCTGCTTAGCTGCTCTCCTGGTCTGGGGTCTGGCTCCTGACTCTGCACCCAGTTTCCTCTAGGGGCCCGCTTTGTGACTCTGCCTCTAGTTTGCTCTAGCATGCCACCCAACAGCGTGCTCCAGGGTGCAGGGCCTCCCCTCCTCACCAGGACTAGGAGGAGGCAGATACTGCGGAACGTCCTCCACCCCAGAGTCAGGCTGAGACAGGCCTTCCTGCTTCTGAGGTGACACAGAGTACCCCTATCCTATTGCGGGAGGAACCTTCTTTCCCATGCGTCAGAACGGTCTCCCCCTCGAATGCCAGGTTGGCATGGGGACCTTCCCCGCGCCCTGTGGCTGTCATCACGACATCCGTTCTTTTAGTGCAATGCCAGGGGATGGGGCACCCTTGGGAGAATCCAGAGTTCCCTGAGTCAAGAGGCCAGAAGTGAGCCAGCGCCAGTGAGCAGAGGGCCTCCCGAGGTAGCAGTGGAAGGCAGAGTGCAGAGGGGGTTGAGGAGAGGGAGGGGCAGTCCTATTAGGGGCACTGCCCCTCCACACATCCCATCACCTGCCTGGTCCTTCAGAGGAGCCCTGGGACGTCAGCCATGGGAAGGATTCCTCAGGCAAGGAACCAACTAAGACCGGCACAGGTGCACAGGAGCCATGAGGAGAGAAGGCGGTGATCATAAGAGGGGGCCACAGACCCCCAACCCCATGCTGAGCTGGGGCCCGACCTTTACCCCTCCTGCGAAAGGTCTCCTGGGCCCGTGGCTGCTGCGTCTCCGACTCTGAGTTCAGACTGAGCCCCCGCAGTTGACAAAGGCTCAGTCAGCATCCAGGGGCCCTTCGGCCAACAAGTGCATGATTTCCATCCCTCGCTGGAGACCCAGGGCCATCCAGGGACAGTTGAAGGAAAGGGCTGCTGTAGGGGAACCGTGTTCCCTTCCTTCTTTCTCCTTATCTGACGCCATCCCCCACCACCAGAGCAGAGCATCTTTCCCTTCGCTCTTTTTCCCCTTTTCGCTCGTCTCCACTCCCCTATGTCTTCCCAGCCTCCTCTCCTATCTTCAGCCCCCTTCTTTCTTCTTCCCCCTCCCTTTCCCTCCCTGCCTCCGGATCCCTCCCTCACTCCCCTCCCTGCTCCAGCATCCTGAGCCATGCATGGGGTGGGCCCTGGTCCTGGCAGGATGCTGGACCCCCAGTGAGGTAGCAGAGCCCTAGGCTCCACCCCCCTTCCCACTTCTCTGGAGCCTTCACTGGGGACCAGGAGGAAGAAAGGGAGGCAGGGGAAGGGAAGAAGCCCTGGAGTCTGAGACCCAAGTGCTGTGTCTTGTGGCCCTGGAGAAGGGAGTGAGGGCCCTCTGGATGGGAGCTAACGAGCAGGATGGAGAGGGATTGAGGGAGAGGGAGGGCAGGAGGGAAAAGGTGACGGAGGGAGGGAGGAAGGGAAGCGATGTGAATGTGAAGGTGTGGAGCGAGATGAGGAGACTGTGTGTTTCTGAGACTCCGTATGGCAGAGGGTCAGTGCTCAGCAGGGAAGTGGGCCCAGAGCCCTAGAAATCAGAGGCTGAGGAGGGGAGGGGCTGCTGGGTGGGCAGAACACCTGTCTCTGTTCATGCCATCAATGCCATCAGTGTTTTAACTAAATGGAAGCACTGCAACCCAAACTATCAACCATGTCTTTCTGTTTTTCAATTTGGACAGTGCCATCAGGAAATGTTTCCCCAAGTTGTTACGCTTGGTAAGTGCCTTCGTTCACCATCGCCTCTACTCACGCTGACGACCTCCACACCTGCCCTCAAGCACTTTGTTTGAGTCTTGCTTAAACTACGCGTTTGCTTCAGACCCTTATCCATTTTGGGGGACATGGACTTCTGAAAAAGACATGAATATGATCTCTGTGGAAATGTACACACAGAGAGAGCGAGACAGGGAGAGAGGCAGGGAGGGAAGGAGGTGGGGAGGAACAGAGAGAGGCAGGCAGGTAGGCAGACACACACACACACACACACACACACACACACACACACACACACACACACACACACACACACACACGTGTTTCCAGTAACTGCAGAGACTTCCAGGACCTCATGATGCAGACGCCCCCTGTAATCTTGGCCATTGAATTTCCAGGTCCTTTTCACTCCTGACCTCTGTCCTTCACTATCCCATGAGCCCATCCATTCCCCTAATGATTCAGGACAAGTTCCCTGGTCTACACTGCCAACTTCCTCTCCCCTTCTCCAGGATGGCCGGGATTTACCCCCACCAATTACCGCTGACGTTGACAGGCCCGACCTAATAAAGCCCTACAAGGTGAGGGAGAAAGATCAACATTTGGGGTATTTATTGCAAGGGAGGCTTTATCAGCCACATTGCCTCAAATGCCTTTGATTCCAGGAACGGTATGAAGGATCTGATGTTGTGAAGAGTCTAGTGCTGCAGTTCCTGCAGCAGTAAGTACCCCTGGGTCACCCGGAAGGAGGGAGGCCTGGCACACACCGGGCCACCCAAGCACGGGTTTGCTCATGAGAGTTTTCAAGTCCCATTTGAGGTCCAGACCATGGAGATAGACTGTCTTCACTGTCCCCTCACAGATACTACTTGATCTATGACTCTGGAGACAGACAGAGTCTCCTCGGTGCTTATCACGATGAGGCCTGCTTCTCCCTGACCATTCCTTTCAACCCGAACGATCCAGACCCGTGAGTATCGCAGCTCAGACTCTTCCCCTGGGCTGTGTGGCTCCCCAGCAGACACAGGCCAGCTCATGGGAACACCCACAGTGGTCTCAGACTACCACGTGCTGTTTTCTTTTCTGCTAGAAGCAGCTTGTTCGAGTACTTCAAATATAACAGGAATATGAAGAACCTCAAGGACCCCAGTGCGTGTGGGATGGGGAAGACTGGGCAGGGAAAGGGGGCATGAAGGGGTCAGTCACAGGGCCCTGGGTGTGGCAACCCTGACCTTTGCTGTCCTTCCCCCACAGACCTGCGCTTTCAGCTGCTGAAACATACAAAACGTGACATTGTGTGCTCCCTCAGTGTGTTGCCCAAAACTCAGCATGACTTCAGCTCCTTCATCTTGGACACGTGGTTCCAGTCGGTGAGAGCCCCCTTCCTCCCTCGGGCTGGCCCAGAAAGATGCAGGTGGGTGGGAGGTGTAGACGGTGACCGAGCACCTGCATCCTTCTCTTTCAGGAAAGCATGATCTTCGTCTGTGTCAACGGGGTGTTCAAGGAAGGTGAGTGTGTGTAGAGTCCCCTCTCCAGATGCCCCACTTGTCCCTCCTGCAGGCTGGGGTCTCTCTCAGAACTCTCCCAACTTCCCCCGATCCCTCCCCTTTTTCTCCTATTCCCTCTGTGTTCTCCTGCTTCCACTCTGCCCCCAACCCGCCTTGGTCTGACCCGCATCCATGCCTGTCAGCCCCACACAGCTGGAGTGTTAGGGACACAGGTGTGGGGTTTGGTGGCTGTCATCCCGGATCCTTACTCTGAGAACCTGGGCCGGTTGCACGTAACTCTCATTTTCCTCTTTTGCAAAATGGGTCTAATAATGCCCACCTCTTGGGTAGCTGCAAAAAATGAGTCCAATGAACTTGTCGAGTGGTTGTCCTAGGACGGAGTAAGGTCCATGTCAGTGGGAGAAGATTGCTCCTACTGTTGCCCTCCCCATTCCCGACACCCTGACTCCCAGGGGACAGCTGTTCTCTTGGGCATGTATGGAGTCTGACCCTGACTGGGGAACGCAGTGGGGGTGTGTGAAGCATTGTGACTCTAAAGGGGTGTTGTTGTTTTTGTTGTTGTTGTTGAAGTGGAAGGAAGGTCTCAGGGTTCTGTCCGTGCCTTCAGCCGGACCTTCATCGCTACCCCTGCCAGCAATTCCAGGTGAGTGCTGTGCTCTGGGTGGGAACAGGCAGCCCAGCGTGGGCTCAGGTGTGTGGGTGTGTGGCAGTGAAGATTTGTTGTTTTCTCAGTGTTGTGGGAAGCCAACAGGTAGATCCAAGGATCTCTCTGGCATTGGGGTAGGAGTGGGGGCTCTGGAATTAGAACACTGGGTTCTGTTTGTGACCCCAACACTAACTAGATTTATACCTTAGTGAAATCTCGTGACGTCTCTGTGGCGCTATGTGTTCCTCTGGAAAATGGGGTTAGACTGTCTTCTCCCTTGGTCTGTTTTCCCGAGTAAATGGAGCAGGGTTAGTCATACACACATAGTGAGCCTGGTAGACTGTCTCTCCAAGAGTGAGCTTAGTGGGAGGGCAGCGCTACCCAATGTGAAATCTCGTGGGAAGGTTTAGTCAGGCTATGGAGGATGAGGAATCTGTTGGGTAGGTTTAGTCAGGCTATGGAGAATGAGTGGTGATTGAAGCAGGATCATTGTTGAAGGTGTGGGTTTGTTCATTCATCTGTTTTCTGAGGACACATTTTCCCTTCCAGTATGTTCATCGTGAATGATGAGCTGTTTGTGAGGGTCGCCACCACCTGTGAGTCTCAGAGGGCATTCTCTATCACAGTGCCCACACCTTCCTGCAGTTCTGAGCCCACCCTCTCCCAGGAGCAGCAGAAAATGGTGCTGCTTTTCTCCATGCAGTCTGGCATGAAACCGCAGTGGTCTCAGAAGTGAGTGCTGTGTGTGCATGGGGATAGGAGGGAGCGGGGAGGAACAGAGGACTGAATAGTGGGAATTTGCAGGTAATTATTTTAGATCTGTTTATTTTTTGCTACAGAAGTTTACACGTGAAAAATAGTTTCATTTTATGCTAATACATTTAAATATATCATAACTACCTGTTTTTCCTACTGTGCGTACTGTTTTGAAACTTCTTTTATTTATTAATTATTAATTATTAACACCAGCATAGTTTCCTCTCGATATTTGTTGAGCTAGCTAACTTGTTCCTGGTAAGATCTGTATATTAAACAACTGAATTCCAGTAGGCCATAAGCTACTTTTATTGATAGATATTTGTCTTTTCGCTGTTTTTTCAGCATTACTTGTAGTGCCATCTGGCCATCCTGGGGCATACAGCTTGGTAAACTCAAGAGGCTTCCTTCTGTAGCCTATATTTAGCAGTGATATTGTGTGGTCAAACTGTCTCCACTTTGGCCCTCAGGGAGATCACCTTTCCTCCCCCATCACAGGTGTTCTTAGTACAATGACGAGATGATACCAGAACTTAAAATTCTTTACTCATGAAGAAGTGAAGCCTGAGAATTCAGAGATAAAAGTAAACAGGTCTCCATGCTTTTAGCAAGGCTAAGTGGACAGAAGGCAGGAGGCCTGGGGATGAATCTCAGGGTGGCTGGCTCTATTGTCTTCTCAATGCTCTCTCTTGACTTTCTCCAGATAAACGGCAAGATCCCAGAGGAAGCCTTCACACAGTGACCTAGGATCTTGTAAAGAAAGCCCAGGAAAGGAGCCCTTAGGTGTTCGTATTTTCATCCTCATCACATTTGTTATATCTGTCCCCCAACCTGAGGTTTTGGGATGAGTCTGCTCTAGGAATTTAAACTTTTAATATTGTTTACCCAAAGATGAATTGAAGAAGTCAGTTAAAACTGAATATTGACTTAGACCAAAGAGCATTAAATGAAGAAAAAGAAAGGTGGGTACAGTCAGTGTCAGTTCAGGAAAGCTTGTTACTTTTTTAAACGGAAATAAAGTAAAGAGAAAGAATAAACAAATGTAAATCTAGTCTCTAAAAAAGAATATAAGAAGGTAAGAACACAAGAAAATAAGAGAAAAGGAAACTTGTTGAAGAAAACATAGAAGAGTCATTCTTTGGGACGAATCTACTCTTGGATTTTGAACTTTTTAGTTTTGTTAACTTAAGGTTGAATTAAAGAAATAAATTGAAGTGTTTGGTTCCATGAAATTCGTGTTATTTGAATTTCCTAAGTGGATAGTGACTTGAACCTCTAAAAAGAGCCAAATGATGTACAAGTATTCAATATGCCTTTTTGTCAAGTTACTTTTCCTCATTTTCTTAAAAAAAAAGAGAGAAATCACATGTTTCTTACATATAATGTAATTTCGCTTAATGAAGTTGTCTCTGTTTCTATTCATCAAATTGCTTTGCTGGTGAATTATTTACCCATGGGAGATAATTTAAGTGAAAGAATTACCAGGCATTACAGAATCCATTCTCTGTTTGGGTTTGTGTGGGTGTTGGTGGTGCTTTGTTGTTATTGTGTCTTTGTTTATGTTTCTTGATTTTCTCCAAGAAAAATGTATGAAGAGAATTAGACTGATTTTTTTGTTTGTTAAATCTAATTTGCTGTGTATTTTTGTATTTCATAGTGCCGAAAGTGGAAAATGAAACAGTCTATAATAATATTAGACAATATATAATTTTCAAAGTACTGATACAAAATCAGTCTCTATTCTGGAAATGTTTATATTATATTAAAGTGTTTTCTACATTTAATTTTATGTAAATGATCACTTCCCAGCCAAAGGTGACTTTACTTTGAGAGGAGGAGGGGAAATAAACAGTTTGCACCTCTGGGGAGATCACATTATAAAGCTGTAATAATTTTATTTCTTCTACATCTTGCTTAGTAGAAGCCAATATCCAGACTTGAGCTCAGTTGTAAGTTAGAGAAACATAACTGGCTATATACTTAAAGGTGAAGAAGGAAGGATTTATAAGTGAGAGTGGGCTATGAGGGTGCATTACCTTTAAACTGTTTCCTCTAGATTATTATTATTTTTTATTCTAGTGCTCCCTTTTTTTATGATAGGCACTTCCTGTAAGAATTTGAACATCACCGTAGTATAGAAGGAGTGATAGCCTGGGAATCCAAATCTCCAGATTCCAGTTTCAGTAGTACCATCAAGTTTCTGTATGACTTTGTTGGAATACTATGAGAATTCAACATGGAGTCATTAGGGACAGGAATAAATAGGCTAGAGTGTTCCCTTGATGTGTTAATCCTGCCAAAAAGTAAATAAATTTAGATAGTGATGTATCTGCACTTAGGCAAGTCATTTAATAGTTGGTTTTTCTTGAGATTTGAATAAAATGGTGAATATGAGCTGAAGTATATTATGATTGGTTGGGTTTATACCTGGATGAATGAATAATCCAGAAGGGATTTAAGTGGTACCTGAATTAACTTTTATTCCACAAGCCTGTTGGTATAAGATTATTTGGCGCTATATTATCACTTTCCCTGTTTCTAACACATCTGATATACTGGAGAAAAGGGGGAAGAAGAACCCCAATCAAGCAAGTAGACTGTCGGTTAGCCACAAAAAATGGCAAATTCTCTTTCCTGAACTTTCCAAGAAAGCAACATTTCTTTTTTCACAAAAAGAATGTGAGCCAATATAAATTGTGAGCATTGTTAGAATTGATAAGTTCTTTTGCAGAAGTCCATTTTGTGTTTAAATCTGGGGGATGGGAATTCAAAACTATACATCATAAGAATATTCACTAAGATACCAAATTACTGTGATCTTTTCAAAGTAACTTAAATAGATTAAGAATTCATTAGAATTAGCCACACAATTTTAATCAGCACTGGATAAATCAATCATACAAATTTTAGACATTAAAATCATTTAAATTGGGTGGTGTGGCAAGTTGGGGGAGGGATAAGGTTGTGGTGCCAACTACATTATTGAGAGGGTCACCAGCTCATGCTCTAGAAAGCACTTTTTAGAAATTTTAAGACAAAAAAAAAAAAAAACCTCTAGGACAAAAATAAACGTCGTGTTATGCCACCGTAAAAATACACTTTCTGTTAACCAGAAAGTGTTGTTTTCCGGTTGAAGCTGGGGAGAAGGACCTGTGCACAACTTTGGCACATTTGCTTTGCTCCCAACTTCTGCATCTGAACACTTGGAGGTAAGAGTGTAAGTCAAGATATATAATCCAAAACGAACTCCACTTCTGGAGTTAAGTGCCGAATCTAGTAAGATAAAATTTAATTAAGTATCAAATTCTGCATTTGGCTATGGAAGACACTACAAAAACATATTCGAGGAGACATAGTTTAAGATATTGCATGTGGAAACAGTGTTGGGACTTTGATTACAGGCTTGGTTTGAAAGAGTAGTATGCTCATCCAGACATAAGATCATATATGCTCTAAGGCAAGTTATTGAAGTCAGTATTCAGACAAGCAAATTAATAGCCTATAGCTTCATTGGCGTATCCTCAAATGAATAGAAGGCAGACAAAGGCAAATCTGGATGAATTTGGAAAATGATTTTCAATAACTGGAGCTATAGAAAAAATTAAATTGATTACCTTGTCATGCAGATAAGAAGAAATGACTGTCAGCATTGAAGCAAGAAAGAACCTGAGAAAAACATAAGAACATTGGGTTTGCTCCAGGGTAGGATTTAGCTCAGGGATTGTTTGGCTGAATAATGGGAAGTCATAGACAATGTGAAAAAATAAGCATTTGGATATTTTTGCTTCCAAAAATAGTAGGCCCATGAGAAAGGTAACCTAAGTTTAAGATGATACATGTAAAGTTTTTATTTCAAGTAGTGTAATACTCAGATGACATCATCTTTTACATGGAAAATCTAAGGAATCCATTTAGAAAATATTAGAAAAGATAAACAACTTTAGCACAGTTTCAGGATACAAAATTAATATTTCCAAATCAGTTGCATGTTTATATGCTAATAATGAACTAACAGAAGGGGAAATTAAGTAAACAACCCCATTTACAATGGCTTCAAAAAGAATAAAATACCTAGGGTAAACCTAACCAAGGATGTAAAAGACCTGTTGTTGGAAAATTATAAGACAGTGAAGAAAGAAACAAGAAGATGCAAGTAAGTAGAAGCACCTACCATGCACATGGAGAGGAAGAATTAACATCATTAAAATTTCCATGCTACACAAACAATCTATAGATTCAATGCAATTCCTATCAAGATTCCAATGACGTATTTCACAGAACTAGAACAATATTTCAAAAATGTATATGGAACCACAAAAGGTCCTGCATAGCAACAGTGATCTTGAGAAAGAAGAACAAAGTTGGAGGAATCATAGGACCTGATATCAAACTGTACTACAAGGCCATAGTAACCAAAACAGACTGCTACTTGCAAAAAAAAAAAAAAAAGACACATAGATCAACGGAACAAAATCGAGAGTCCAGAAATAAACCCACACCTTTATAGTCAACATTTGACAGAGGAAGCAAGCACATAAAATGGGCTAAAGAGGGTTTATTCAACAAATGGCATTGGGAAAATTAGACACATATGTGCAGAATAATGAAACTAGACGACCTTCTTTCACTACACACAATAATAAATTCAAAATGGATCAAAGATATAAATGTTAGACCCAAAACCATAAAAATCCAGAGGAAAACATAGGCAGTAAAATCTCGGACATTGCTTGTAGCAATATTTTTTTGATATGTATCCCCAGGCAAGGGAAACAAAAGAAAAAATAAGTAAATGGGACTACACAAAACTAAAAAGTTTTCACACAGCAAAGGCAATCATCAACAAAATTAAAAAGACAACCCACGGAATGGGAGAACATATTCACAGATACATCTGATAAGGGGGTTACTATCCAAAATTTATAAAGTGCTTACAAAATTCAATACCAAAAATAAAAATCTCCAATTAAAAAATGGGTGGAGGACTTTCCATGGAAGACATACAGATGGCCAATAGACCTATGAAAAGATGCTTAATGGCAGTATTTATCAGAGAAATGCAAATTAAAACCATGAAGAGATACCATCTCACACCTGTCAGAATGGCCATCATCAATAAATGAACAAACAACAAGTGCTAGCGAGGATGTGGAGAAAGGGGAACACATTTGCATTGTTGGTGGGAATGCAGACTGGTGCAGCCACTGTGGAAAGCAATATGGAGATACCTCAAAAAAATTAAAAATGGATCTGCCTTTTGACCCAGCTATCCCACTTCTGGGAATATATTTAAAGGAACCCAGAACACTAATTCAAAAGAATATAAGAATTCCTATGTTCATTGCAGCCTTATTTACAATTGCCAAGATATGGAAGCAGCCCAAGTGTCCATCAGTAGATGAGTGGATAAAACAACTATTGGACATTTACACAATGGAATACTACTTGGCTATAAAAAAAGAATATTTTACCCTTTGCAACAGTATGGATGGACCTGGAGAACATTATGCTAATAGAGGTAAGCCAGTCAGAGAAAGGCAGATACCATATGATTTCACTCATATGTGTAACTTAATGAAGAAACTGAGATAACAAGGAAAATTGGGACAGACTCATAGATGGAGAGCAGGATGACAGGTAGTGGGGGCGGGAGGTTAGATGGTGGAGGGATTGATCAAAAAGGAAAAAGGACTCATGGACATGGCCAACAGTGTGGTGATTTCTGGGGGCGGGGATTACGGGTACTAAATGGTAATGGAAAAAATACCATAAAGATTATAAAAAGATCAATATACAAGAAGCATTTGTATTTTTCTGCACTATAATGAACAATCCTAAAATGAAATTAAGGAAATGGCTTCATTTATAATAGATTCAAGTAATAAATACTTAGGAAGACTAATGTGAAAAACTTTAAAGTCTTCAAAATGTATTTTTTAAATTTTAAAAAATATTTTATCTATTATTTCTTTTTAGAGAGAGGGGAAGGGAAGGAGGAAGAGAGGGAAACATCGATGTGTGGCTGCCTCTCATGCACCCCCTGCTGGGGGCATGGCCAGCAACCCAGGCATGTGGCCTGACAGGGAATCGAACCGGCAATCCTTTGGTTCGCAGGATGGCATTCAATCCACTGAGCCATGGCAGCTAGGGCTAATTTTTTTTTTAATATTTTATTTTACTTATTTATTTTTAGAAAGAGGGGAAGGGAGGGAGAAAGAGAGGGAGAGAAACATCAGTGTGTGGTTGCCTTTCATGCGCCCCTTTCTGCAGACCTGGTCCACAACCCAAGCATGTGCCTTGACTGGGAAATAAATTGATGACCCTCTGTTTTGCAGGCCAGCACTCAATCCACTGAGCCACAACAGCCAGGACAAAATATTTTTGAAATGAATTAAACAAGACCTAAAAATGGAAGGATAGGCTGTGTTTATGATTTGCAAGACTTAATATTGTTAAGATGGTAATAGTATTCAAGGTGGTCCATAGATTCAACACCATTCCAATCAAAATCCTACCTGGCTCCTTTCAAGAAATTGATAATGTCATCCATTCACATGGAAATGCAGTGGACTTAGAATACTAAAAATAATAGCAAACAAGAAGAATAAATTCGAAGGGCTCATAATTCTCAATCCTTAGAATTTCAAAGCTTACTGCAAAGTTATTGTAATCAAGACTGCATTATAAATTTAATTTAATTTTATTAATTTAAGTCTATATAATTTAATTAACCAATGTCATCCTATAAATTCAATAAAAAAGAAAAAAGATTGTATGGTACTAACATTTGAGTAGACGTATAGATACATGCAATAGAATTGGGAGCCCAGAAATAAACGATGGCATTTATAGTCAGTTGAATTTCAACTAGGTGCCAATTATTAAAATTTAGATAAATTAGTGTTTTCAACAATTTGCACTGGAACACCTGAACATCTACATGTGAAAAAAATGAATTTTGAACCTTACCAAACACCATATATAAATATTACTAACAACAGACAAAAGACTTAAATGTAATATCTACAGCTATAAAAACTCTTAGGAGCAAACAGGTGTATATCTTCATGACCTTGAATTAGGCAAAAGTTTTTTATAAATGACCCCTAAAGTACAAGCAACTAAGGAAACAAACAACTTTCACTTCATCAAAATAAAAAAATATTTTGCGTGTTTAAAGACCTGATCAAGAAAGAGAAAATGCAACCACAGAATGCGAGAAAATCTTTGCAAATCTCATATCTGATAAGGTGTACTTTCCAAAATGTCTGAAGGACACTTTCAACTCAACAATACAGACAAACAACCCAGTTTGAAAATGAGAAAATGATTTGAATAGACATGTCTCAAAAGCTGATATGCAGAAGACCAAGAAGCACATGAAACTATACTCAACATCATTACTCACTGGGGAAATGCAAATCAAAACAACGAGACACCACGTCATACACACTAAGATGGTTCTTGAGTGAAATAGAAAGTAAGTGTAGATGAGGATGTGAGGATATTAGAACTTTCATATATTACTGGTACAAATGCAAAATGGAGCATTCGCTGTGGAAATCTTTTTGGAAGTTTCACAAAATGTTAAACATGGAGTTACTATATGAGTCAGTAATCCCACTCCTAAGTATATAACAAGGGATACGAAAACATACGTTCAAGCAAAAGCTTATACCGGAATTCTCATAGCAGTATTATTCTACTCGGAAACAACCCAAATGCCTTTTAGCTGATGAGTGGATAAAAAAAAAATATGGTACATTCACATAGCAGAATATTTTAAATTCATAAATAGAACACAGTTCTTACCCACGTCATGACATAGATGAACCTTGAAACCATTACACTAAGTAAAAGAAGCCAGAGTCAAAAGCTCACATATTGTATGACTTCATCTACACGAAATGTCCAGCATAGGCAAATCCACAGGTACTGAACACAAATTTGTAATTGCCAGGGTCTAGGGAAAGGGAAGGAAGAGGGAGTGATCTCTTATACTTAAGAAGTTTCTTCCTGAGGTGAGGAAAATATTTTGGAATTAGATACTTGCAATGGTTGCACATTCTTGTAATATACTAAAAAGCACTGAATTGTACACTTTAAAATGGCAAGTGCTATGGTAAGTGCACTATAGATCAATAACGTATAATTGGAAACTTGCATTTTTAGGTTTCCATTTGTTGTTTTCTTGAATATCTTTCTTTGTCAACATTATTAAGCTCCCGTGGTCCTCTGAAGAGCTCTATTTTTCTGTTTTGAATGCTAGTGACAGAGGTTTTGGTTTTCACCTGGTCTTTCTTCCTCATTACACATAGTGCTCTTTCTGTACATCTGCCCCAGCATCGATTTAGCCACATAGACTTAGTGGTGGCATTGCATGCTCAGCGTGTCTGCACTGTGGTACTACGGGAGATCACCTGTTCTTCTCCCGCTCCAGGTGCCTTCAGGAAAACGAGTGGAACTACACCAGAGCTGCTCAGGTCTTCACTATGCTCAAGGTGAGGTCTGGGTACCAAGTGGGTTAAAGATGGATGTTTCCGGGCCTTTGGGAAGGCCAAGAAAGTGGAGCCTGGTGCCCTCGAATGAAACTCAGGGAACTGGTTCTTCTGACATCCCGATTCCTCCCCTGCAGATGAAGGGCACGATCCCGGAGGAGGCCTTCAAACAAATCCCTTAAAAAGAGCCCTTGGACGTCATCTTTGTCTTCATCCCCATCGCTCTGTTTTCTCTTTTCTCCACTCTGTTTTCTCTTTTCTCCAGCCTAAGGCCATACCCATGATTGGGGCTGGAGGCCTGGCTGACTAGGAAGCTGAAATTACCTTCTAGAGTAACATAAGCACCTGAAGGGTCATTTGTTCTGACTATTTCCCATTCACGATTGCTGTTTTGTTTCCCATAATAAAAAGTGATGTTACACATTGTATGTTGCATGTGTTGGATTACTCTTCCCCCGCCCTACCATGAGCCAATGGGTCCAGGACTCGAAGGTCCTTCCTTCTCCACCCCCAGCTCTGCCATTCACCTTGGCATTCCCTAGCAGTTATGTCAGGCTTGACTCTATAGGTGGTTTGCCAATAAATTCTGATAACAAGGGACACATGCTGTTTCCAGGGATGGCCTTTGAAAAGTGTGACTCAGTCAGATGCTCTACCTAGAAGCCTGCAGAAGCAGACATGGGTCCTGGCACAAAGAGCTTTGCAGGGGATGCCTAATACAACATGTATGAACCTTAAAGCATTATGCTAACTGGAGGAAATAAGTCACAAAAGACCATTTCATGGTCCAAATGTATCATTCCATTTACATGAAACATTCAGAATATGAAAATCCATAGATATAGAAAGTAGTTTAGTGTTTTCCAGGGGCAGGAGCAAAGGGGAGAGAGGACATGACTGCTCAATGGATGTAAGGTCTGCTTTTAGGATTTTGAAAGTGTTCCTGAACTAGACAGTGAAGATAGTTGTACAAAATTTGATTGTACTAAATGCCGCTGAATTGTTCACTTAAAAATGGTTAACAAGGTAAGTTTATGTTACATGACTTTTTCCACAATGAAAAAAAAAAGCCCACTAAAGTGTGGATGAACCCTGAAAATAACTTTGCTAAGTGAACAAAGCCATTTATATGAAATAATCAGAATAGGTAAACCACAGTGGCAGAAAGCAGATTTGTGGCTGCCAGAGGCTGGGTGGAGGGAAAATGAGATGGAGTTCTTAAGAGTATGAGGTTTGATGGTTATACAACATTGTGAACATACTTAGTGAGACTGCATTGTACACTTTAAAATAGTTACAATGGTAAATTTTATGCTGTCTATACTTTATCATAATCTTTAAAAATGATACTGAATTTTTCATGACTCTAATATACTTACTAGAGAAATGTGGAGCCCTGGATATTGTGATTCAGTGGATTGAGTGCTGGCCTGAGAAGCAAAAGGTCACTGGTTCGATTCCTAGTCAGGGCACATGCCTGGGTTCTGGGCCAGGTCCTAGTAGGGGGTGCGTGAGATGCAACCACACACTTTTCTCTCCCTCACTCTCCCTCCCTTCCCCTCTCTCTAAAAATGAATAAATAAAATCTTTTTAAAAAATATAAATTAAAAATAAGTGTGGAAAATACTGAAGAGTATAAGACTAAAGGGGGAAAAGCCCCTCAAAATCCAAATCATGAGCACAATCAACACTGCAGATTTTTCCTTTTCTTTGCAATACTCTCATATGTAACTTATCACCAGGATAGCATCATTACAGAGAACATATTTTTCAGTTGCCATCATTTCTTTGGAATTTTCCCTACATTGAAATCTTCCAAGACATTTTTGAAACAAATGGCAAAATACAACAAATGAACAGAAAAATAGTTGAAACAAGGAATGGAAGACATAGAAAATTTTGCAGGAAGAAGAGTCAAGAGAGTATGTTTTTATAATGGGAGAGAATCAATATGGCAGAGGAGTGAATGGAAGTCACACTGACATCCTCCCAGGACCAACCTGGAATTACAACTAAATTGGGTAGAAATCACCTGGAACAAAAACTACACAATAGCAAGAGAGGAGCCTTACAACCTCGGAGACAGAAGAATCGGCTTTAGTATAATATAACTGGTAAGGAGTGCAGTAGAGATTCAAGAAGGCGGGTGAGGCATGCACGGGCAGCAGCACCAGAAGGATACTGAAAGGGCCAGTTGGATCCCCCTGAGAAGACTGGGGTCTAAACCAAAAGCAGGGATCTCCAGCCTACAGCATCAGAGCCCAGAAAGTACACAGAAAACACCCAGCTGCGAAAAATGGCAGGGTTGTTCTCTGCCAGAGACAGGCAACTGGAGAAGCGAAGAGGTGTATAAAGGGCCAACACATAAATTTTTATTTGCAGCTACTTACGCTGGTCTCTGGCAATGGCTGGGACAGAGTGAGCTAGAGATGCCTGAAGACATGCTTTGGAAGGAGGTTTTGGGGAGAGAACTGAGAGAGGAGCTGGCTGGATTTTTGTTCTGACTCATCCTCCGTGTGGCAGCATCCATCTTAGGCAGAGACCACTCCCCCGAAGCAGCAGCAGCATCAGAGCACCCAATAGCCCCAACCCCAGGTGGGATTCCACCCTGTCCTGTGCTGTCTAAGCCGCCTCCCTAGGGCAGAGTGACTATATTAACAGCTGAAGGAGACAGACACAAACAGATTTTTGGAAGTCTCAGCAGACTGCCTAAGGGCAGATAGGGTCAATATCTGACATCATCAGAGACAGATCCAGAAAGGAAAAAACAGTGGTCTCCAACCATAGAAGTGCACACCACAAAGTCAGGAGATCAACACAGATCCATTTAAGAAGTGGAAGCCAAAAAGAAGAGTCTCACAAATAATGGAAAGACAAAGAATTAGCCCCCAGTCAAAGGGAAAGGAGGAATCCCCAAAAAGAGAACAAAATGCAATAGAGGCAAGTCAACTATCAGATATTGAGATCCAAACAACTGTTATAAGGAAGCTCAATGAGCTCAGTGTGCTCAGAGAGAATTACCAAAAAGTGCAGGGCAACTACAAGGAACACACTGCAAATACTACATCAGCATTGAAAAGGACATAGAAACTACCAATAAGAGACAAGAAGAAATGAAGAACAGAATTTCTGAATTGAAGAACACAGTAGAAGGAATCAAAAGCAGGCTTGATGGAGCCGAGGATCGAATCAGTGAGCAGGAGGACAAGGTAGAAAAAAGCTCCCAGAAAGAGTAAGGAAATAAAAAAGACTAAAAAAGCATGAAGAGACATTTAGGGAAATGCAGGAAAAACTGAAACATAATAATAACCATATAATATGGATACCAGAAGGAGAAGAGGATGAGAAAGGGATAGAGAACGTGTTTGAAAAAGTAATGATGGAAAACTTCCCTAATTGGAGGAGAGAAAAAGTCTCGCAAGTCCAGGAAGCACAGAGGGTGCCATTCAAGAGGAACCCAATGAGGCCCACTCCAAGACACATCATCATTAAAATGGCAAATAGCAAAGACAAACAGAGAATCCTAAAGTAAGCAAGGGAGAAAAAGGTAGTAACATATAAGGGAGCCTCAATATTGCTAGCATCAGACTTCTCAACAGAAATATTGCAAGCCAGAAGGGAATGGCAAGAAATATTCCAAGCCATGAAAGGCAAAAGCCTCCAACCAAGAGTGCTCTACCCAGCAAAGCTCTCAATGAAAATGGAAGGTGAAATAAGGAGTTTCCCAAAAGAAGGCTAAAAGAATACACCTCCACCAAACCAGCACTGCAAAATATGCTAAAAGGACTGCTTTAAGATGCAGAAAAAGAATCTATGAATACCCAGTTCCTTTCAGAGTTGCCAATACTTGATATTACCAATATTTTTAATACTCATTAATCTGATTGTGACAATGATGTATTTCCAGTGTTCATTTATTATTTGTTGAAACTAAATATGTTTTTGTATATTTCTTTTGTAATATTTCTATTATTTAAAAAAACCTTAAGTGACTTTTTGGTATTCTTTATCCATTTTTGATTAAATGTTTGTAGAATTTTTTCCCTAAAAAAACCAACTTATTTAACCATTTTTTAGATGTGCGGCAAATACTTTCCCATTCTATTACTGTCCTTCAATTTTTATATGTATATTACTATATATTCTTAAATCTTTATTATAGTCATATTGTCAATATTTTACTTTATAACTTTTTGGTTTGATTATTTTACTTCAGTATAAAAAATGTTTGTTTGTATTTTCTCCTAAAACTCCTTAGACGCTACATATTGATTTTTACTCACCTGAATATTTCTTGTATAATGTGTGAAATAGGGCTCTGTATTTGTTTTATTTCAAGTAATACTGGTCCATGTACCTTATATGTTGAATAAGTCTTATTTTTCCTATGGATTTGAAATATCAATTTATCATATATTACATTGTTAGACAGATATATATGTATGTTTCTAGACTGCTCATTATATTTCATTGATCTACTTGATTAATTCTGTGCTGATGTCATGTTTTAATTGTTGAGATTTTATAATAGTTTTAAATTTTTTAATATTTTATAATTCCTTTTTACATTTAAAAAATAAAATCAATCTGCATTTAAGAAAGAAAGAAAGAAAGAAAGAAAAGAAAGAAAGAAAGAAAGAAAGAAAGAAAGAAAGAAAGAAAGAAAGAAAGAAAGAAAGATGGAACTCCTACCTTTTGTGACAACATAGATGGAACCAGAGAATATTAAGCTAAGTGAATTAAGCCAGTTGGTGAAAGACAAATACCATATGATCTCACCTATAAGTTGATTCTGTTCATCAAAATAAACTAACAAAATAAACCATAGTCATGGGAACACGGAGCAGACTGAAAGTGATCAGAGGGGATGGGGAAAGAGGACAATGGTGGAAAGAAGGGGAAGGGACTAGAGAAAGAACATGTATGAATGACCCATGGACATGGACAACAGAGTGGGAATTGACTGTGGGAGTGGGAGGTGAGGGGATGGGTGGAGGGGCGTGAAGGGGGAAAATCGAGATAACTGTGATAAACATGATTTAAAAATCTTTAAAAAATAAATAAATAAAATTGAAGAAATAACAGCATATTTTATGTTGCAGAAAACTGATTATAATGAAATCTGCTTTGTGAAGATGTATGTGCAAACACATACACATGCTCATATTGATAAAAGCCTAGAAGGATATGTACCAAAATGTTAGATTATGTAATACCTTTTTTTCATTTGCTTCTTTCTTTGTTTTTCAATTACAATTATTCCCCTTCTCCCCCATAACTATCCCCCACCCTACCCACCCTCACCTCCCACATTCATTACTCACCTCCATAGTCTTGGTCCATAGGTCCTTTATACATGTTCCTTAATGGCCTTTCCACTTCTTTGCCCCTTATCACCATCCCCCCACCACTGTGGTTACTTTCAGTTTGTTCTTTGTTTCCATGTCTCTGTTTATATTATGTTCTGTTATTTGTTTTGTTGATTAGGTTCCACTTATAGGTGAGATCATATGGAATTTGTCTTTCAACACCTAGCATATTTCACTTAACCTAATGCTCTCCAGCTCCATCCATGCTGTTGCGAAGGGTAGGATTTCCTACTTCCTTTCTGCTACATAGTATTCCATTGTGTAAATGTAATACAGTTTTTTAAAAGATTTTATTCATTTATTTTTTTCTTCATGCATTTTTAATTTCATTTTTCCTTTTACTATTTTGAAATAATTTTATTCTATTGCAGTTGTCTCAATTTTTCCCCCTTTGCCATCCTCCACCCATCCCACCCTGCACCTCCACTCCCACAGTCAATTCCCACTCTGTTGTCTATGTCTATGGGTCATTCATACATGTTCTTTGTTTAGTCCCTTCTTCTTTCCACCAATGCCCTCCTTCCCCATCCACTCTAGTCACTTCCAGTACGCTCTATGTTTCCATACCTGTGGTTTATTTTGTTCATTAGTTTATTTTGATGAATAGATTCCACTTATAGGTGAGCTCATATGGTATTTGTCTTTCATCGACTGGCTTATTTCACTTAGAATAATATTCTCAAGTTCCACCCATTATATTGCAAAAGGTGGGAGTTCCTTCTTTCTTTCCTTTTTTTTCAAACTGCAGATTTTATTTATTTATTTAAATGTGAAGTTCCATTATAAAATATTTAAAAAATTGAAATCAATTATAAAGTCTCAACAATTAAAACAACATAACACCAAGCACAGAAATAATCAAGCAGATCAATGAAATAAAATGAGCATTCTAGAAACAAACATATATATCTGTCTAACAAAATAATATATGATTTAATTGATATTTCAAATCCATGGGTAAAATAAGGCTTATTCAACAAATAAGGCACATGGACCACTATTACATGAAATAAAACAAATATAGACCACTATTTCACACTTCATACAAAAAATATTCAGGTGAGTTAAAAACCAATATGTAAAAATCTAAGGAGTTTTAGGAGGAAATACAAAATAATATTTTTCTTACCCAGAAGTAAAATATTGAAACCCAGAAGCTATAAAGTAAAATATTGACCATACGACAATATTAAATGTTTAAGATTATGTAGTAATATACATATAAAAAAATTGAAGGACAAGTAATAGAATAGGAAATCATATGCAACGCATCTAAAAAAGGGTTAATAGTTTTTTTAAATTTTTATTTATTTATTTAAATTTTTAAATCGTGTTTATTCTATTACACTTGTTTCAATTTTTACCCCTTTACCCCCCTCCACCCATCCTAACCCCACCCCCCCAATCCCACAGTCAATTTCCACTCTGTTTTCCATGTCCTTGGGTCATTCATACATGTTCTTTTTCTACTTTCTTCTCCTTTCCACCATTGTCCTCTTTCCCCATCTCCTCTGGTCACTTTCAGTCTCTTCCAGGTTTCCGTGCCTGTGGTTTATTTTGTTCATTAGTTTATTTTGTTGAATAGAGTACACTTATAAGTGAGATCATATGGTATTTGTCTTTCACCAACTGGCTTATTTCACTTAGCTTAATATTCTCCAGTTTCATCCATGTTGTCACAAAAGGTAGGAGTTCCATCTTTATTTTTCTTTCTTTCTTTCTTTCTTTCTTTCTTTCTTTCTTTCTTTCTTTCTTTCTTTCTTTCTTTCTTTCTTCCTTTCTTTCTCAAATGTAGATTGATTTCATTTATGTTTTAAATGTAAAAGTTAATTATAAAATATTAAAACCATTATAAATCCTCAACGATTAAAACAACATGATATCAGCACAGAAATAATCAAGTAGATCAATGAAATATAATGAATATTGTGAGACAAACATATATATATATGTCTAAAAATATATGATTAAGTTGATATTTAGTATCAATGGGTAAAATAAGGCTTATTCAACAAATAAAGTGCATGGACCACTAGTACTTGAAATAAAATAAATACAGAGCCCTATTTCACACATTATACAAGAAATATTCAGGGGAGTTAAAAATCAATATGTAGAATCTAAGGAGTTTTAGAAGAAAAGAGAACTAATATTTTTCATGACCTGAAATAAAATAATCAAACCCAGACTCTATAAAGTAAATATGAACAATATGACTATATTAAACATTTAACTATATAGTAATATACATATAAAAATGTTAAAGTACAAGGGATAGAATAGAAAAGTATTTGCAACACATCTAAATCATGGTTAATAGGTTGTTTCTTTTTTGGGGGGAAAAGTTCTACAAACATTTAATCAATAAATGGATAAGAATACCAAAAAGTCATTTAAAGTTTTTTTTTTTTTAATAATCAGAGAGCTTCTCTGATTCCTCCACCCACAGTTGCAGCTCCCAGCTCTGAAGATCCTCCGGGCCTTGAGCACTATCTAGAACCTTGGCATGTAGCTTAGGTTGGTAGGGGTTGAAGGTAGAATGTTTACAGATGTTGCTCAGATCAAAAGCAAGCACTCTCAGGACTGGGGAAGAGGGTGGAGGAGTGAATGGGAGTCACGCTGACATCCTCCCAAAACCAAACTGGAATTGCGACTAAATAGTGGAGAAATCATCTGGAAAACAACAGAACAATAGAGGGAGAGGAGCCTTGGAGTCGTGGACAGACAGTGGATTCAACTCTCACACATCCCAACGGGTGAGAAGTGCGGTGGAGGCTCAAGAGGGTGGGCTGGGCGCCCATGGGTACCAGCACCAGAGGGACATTGAAAGGGCTAGTTGGATCCCCCTGAGAAGAATAGGGTCTGAACCATAAACAGGGACCCCTGGACTACAGCAGCTGAAACCAGGAAAACGCACAGACAAAACACAACCCGGAAAAGCTTAGGGGCACTCTCTCCCAGAGACAGGCGGCTGAGGATGCAAAGAGACATTTAAAGGGCCAACACAAAAATTTGCGGTGGCAGCCACCCACCTTGATCTCTGGCTAGAGGTGGCAGCAGAGTGGGCTGGTGCCTGAGGAAAGATTGGTGAGGAAAACATTGTGAAGAGAACTGAGACAGTGCCTGGCGGAGCCCTGGTGATAACTCACCACCCACTCTGCAGCTACAATCTCACTCATGCATAAGGGAATCAATTAACCTGCCTTTTGTGTGCTCCGCACACAGCTTGTGCACGTGTGAGCTGGGGGGCTAAGTGCAGACAAGCTGGAAGAAAGAGAGGATCCCTGACCAAAGGGGTTACACAGCTGCATAGAGAGCCTTGAGGAGAGACTGGAGACGGAGGCATTGGGGAAAGAACGGGAGGAGGAACCAGGGAGTCCCGACTCCCTCTCCATTCTGTAGTCTTCATTTTACTCAGGCAGGAGGCGCCCCCAAAGAGGCAGAAGCAGGTGTGCGGAAGCCAGAATGGCCTGCGAATACAACGCGGTCCACAGAAATAGTGGATCCATGGCCAAAGGGGTCACAGAACTGCCCAGACAACCCTGAGGAGAGACTGGAAACGTAGGCGTTGGGGAAAGAATGGGAGGAGGAACTGGGGATTCCCAACTCCTTCTCCTTTCTGTAGTCTCCAATGTTCGCGGGCAGGCCAAACCCCGAAAGAGCCAAAAGCTGAAAAGCACACAATAGACAGCCCAAAACCATCCAGTGTAGGTGTGCATACATATGAGCCAAGTGGCCAGTGATGGTTGGCAGCTCATATGCGACCCGTGCGGGCTGGCGAGGACTCCCGTAGGTTGGTGCCCATAGGCCTGTGAGGGAGTGCACAGATCAGCGAGGGCAGGTGTAAACTGGCCCACGGGGGCCCCCGAGTGCAGAGCGATCCACAGAAACAGTGGATCCCGGGTCGAAGGGGTCACAGAGCTGCCCAGATACCCTGGAAGAGAGACTGGAGACAGGATTAACCAGAGAGTCCTGGAGCTGGCTTCCTCCTGTTTCTGTAGTCTCCATTTTTTGTGGGCAGGAGACACCCCCAAAGAGCCCAAAGCAGGGAAAGGACACAATAGAAGACCCTAAACTTACCTGAGCCGTGGTGCTGGCCAGGCGGGGGGGCCAGACGAGTGCGCGAGGTCACGAATAAGTGCCCCTGGGCTGGGGCAAGTGTGTGTGCACCCAGGTGGGCAGGGGATCCTGCTGGCCGGGGAGCATGCTCAAGGAGCCAGCATGAGAGTGCAGAGTGATCCACAGAAATAGAGGATCCCTGGCCTAAGGCATCACAGAGCTGTCCAAAGCAGGAGTCAGAGACAGACAGATTCCTGAAAGGCTCAAACAAATGACCCAAGATCATATAGGCTCAACAACTGACATCATCAGAGGCAGGCCCAGAAAGAAGAGTAAAGAATAAATAAATAAATAAATAAATAAATAAATAAATCTGCCTACTACCATAGAAGTTTAACACACAAAGTCAGGAAATATAGACAGATCACTTGGAACAGAAGAAAAAATAAATAAATAAATACATAAATTACTTAATAGACTCTCACAAAAATGGGAAGAAAAAGAAGTTCCCTACACAGAGAGGTCAAAAGGGAAATCCCCACAGAGAGAACTAAATGAAATAGAGGCAAGGGAACTATCAGATACTGAATTAAAAACAATGGTTCTAAGGAAGCTCAAGGAGGTCATCCAGCTCAAAGATAACTATGAGGAACTGCAGAGAAACTATCACGATCTTACAGCAAACTATATCAACCTGGAAAAGGACATAGAATCTAACAAGAAGACACAAGAGGACATGAAGAATACCATTTCTGAATTGAAGAACACAGTAGAAGGAATCCAAAGCAGGCTGGATAAAGCTGAGGATCCAATCAGTAAGAAGGAGGATAAGGTAGAAAAAAGCTCCCAGAAAGAACAAGAAATGGAAAAAAGACTAAAAAAGAACAATGAGACATTTAGGGAAATGCAGGACAACCTGAAATGCAATAATATCCATATAATAAGAATACCAGAAGGAGAAGAAGAGGAGCAAGGGATAGAGAACCTCCTTGAAAAATAATGATGGAAAATTTCCCCAATTTGAGGAGAGAAAAGGTCTCATGGATCTAGGATGCACAGAGGACCCCAGTCAAAAGGGACCCAAGGAGGTCCACTCCAAGACACATCATCACGAAAATGGCAACTATCAAAGACAAAGAGAGAATCCTCAAGGCAGCAAGGGAGAAATAGGGGTGAATATACAAGGGAGCCCCGATATGGCTAAGAACTGACTTCTCAACAGAAACACTACAAGCCAGACGGGAATGGCAAGAAATATTCCAAGTAATAAAATGCAAGGGCCTACAGCCAAGGCTGCTCTAACCAGCAAGGTTCTCAATTAAAATAGAAGGGGAAATAAGGAGTTTCCTTGACAATGGAAGGCTAAAAGAATATGTCTCCACCAAACCAGCACTACACGATATGCTAAAGGGACTGGTTTAAGAAGATGAAGGAAAAGAGTGAGAAGAAGAAAAACACAGGTACAAAGAGAAGAAATGAATAGGTTTGTATCAGTAATAACTCTCAATATAAATGGACTAAATGCCCCAATCAAAAGACACAGGATAGCTGCATGGATAATAAAACATGCCCACACATAGGCTGCCTACAAGAGAGCCAACTTAGAGCAAAAGACCTACACAGATTGAAAGTAAAGGGATGGAAAAAAATATTCCAGGCAAATGGGCAAGAGAAGAAAGCAGAAGTTGCAATACTTATATCAGACAAAATAGATTTCAAAATAAAAGTCATAAAAAGAGACTCACAAGAATGCTTTATAGTACTTAAAGGAAGAATCTATCAAGAAGACAAACATTGTAAACTTATACGCACCCAAACTAGGGGCACCCAAGTATATAAGGAAAATCTTGGACGACTTCCAAAAAGATACAGACAGCAGCACACTGATAGTAGGGGGTTTCAACACCACACTGTCAAAAATGGACAGATCTTCCAAACAAAACATTGACAAGGATATTGTGGAGGAGAATGATGTACTGAATGAAATAGACTTAAGTAACATATATAGAACCTTACATCTCAAAGAAGGAAAATACACATTCTTTTCAAATGCTCTTGGAAGTTTTTCAAAGATACACCACATGATACGACACAAAGAAAACCTCAGCAAATTCAGGAAAGTTGAAATACTACGAAACTTTTTCTCAGACCACCAGGGCTTGAAACCTGAAATCAATCTCAGAGAAACTTCAAATACTTGCAAACTCATGGAGACTGAACAGTAGACTATTAAACAATGAATGGGTCAATAATGAGATAAGAGAAGAAATCAAAAAATTTCTTGAAACAATGAAAATGAACATACACCAGTGTAAAACCTATGGGACACAACAAAGACATTCCTGAGAGGGAAGTTCATAGCAATACGGGCTAACCAAAAAACGATAGAAACATGTCAAATAAAAGACCTAACACTACAACTTCAAGAATTGGAGAAATAACAACAAATAAATCCCAGAGCAAGTTGAAGGAAGGAAATAGTCAAGATTAGAGCAGAACTGAAAGACATAGAGACAAAAAGAACAATTCAAAAGAAAAGCTAATCCAGAAGCTGTTTCTTTGTAAAGATAAATAAAATTGACAAGTCTTTAAGCAGACTCATCGAGAAAAAAAGGGAGAGGACCCAAATTAATAATATCAGAAATGAAAGAGGAGAAATAACAACTGATACCACAGAAATACAAAGGATCGTCAGAAACTACTATGAACAATTATATGTCAAGAAATTTGAAAATCTTGATGAAATGGACAAATTTTTAGAAAAGTATAATCTTCCAACTCTGAAGGAGGAAGAAACAGAAAGCTTGAACAGACCGATAAGAGCTGGGGAAATGGAAGCAGTCATCAAGAAACTCCCGGCACACAAAAGCCCAGGGCCGGATGGTTTCACAGGAGAATTTTACAAAATATTTAAGGAAGAGCTAACCCCTGTACTTCTCAGACTATTCCAAAAAATGCAAGAGGAAGGAAGACTCCCAGACTCTTTCTATGAGGCCAGCATCACCCTGATCCCAAAACCAGATAAAGACCCTACAAAGAAAGAAAACTACAGACCAATTTCACTGATGAACATAGATGCTAAAATCCTCAACAAAATATTGGCAAACCACATCCAGCAATACATTCAAAAGATTATCCACCACTATCAAGTGGGATTCATCCCAGGCATGCAGGGATGGTTCAATATACGCAAATCAGTAAACGTGATACATCACATAAATAAAAGAAAAGACAAAAACCACATGATCATCTCAATAGATGCAGAAAAAGCATTCGATACGGTCGGTACAGCACCAATTTATGATCAAAACACTCAGCAAAATGGGAATAAACGGGGCATTCCTCAACATAATAAAGGTCATATATGAAAAACCTACTGCTAACATCATACTCAACGGGCAAAACCTGAAAGCTTTCCCACTAAGATCGGGAAGACGACAAGGATGTCCGCTCTCACCGCTTCTTTTCAACATCGTATTGGAAGTCCTAGCCACAGCGGTGAGACAAGAGAAAGAGATAAAAGGCATCCAAATAGGAAAGGAGGAAGTAAAGCTGTCACTGTTTGCAGATGACATGATAGTGTACAGAGAGAACCCTGTAGACTCTACCAAAAAACTCCTCAGCCTAATAAGTAAATTTTGCAAAACAGCAGGATACAAAGTCAACATTCAGAAATCAAAGGCGTTTTTGTACACCAGCAATGCAATTGAAGAAGAAGAAATCAGAAAAAAAATACCATTTGACATAGCAAGAAAGAAATAAAGTACCTAGGCATAAATTTAACCAAAGACACAAAAGACCTGTATGCAGAAAACTATACAACACTGAAAAAAGAAATTAAGGAAGACACAAATTAACGGAAGCATATACTGTGCTTATGGATTGGAAGAATTAATATCATCACAATGTTCATACTACCCAAAGCAATTTATAGATTCAACGTAATCACTATTAATATACCAATGACCTATTTCACAGAAATAGAACAGACATTTCAAAAATTTATATGGAACCATAAACGACCTCGAATAGCCTCAGCAATTTTGAGAAAGAAACACAAAGTAGGAGAGATCACAATACCGGACATCAAACTCTACTACAAAGCCACTATACTCAAAACAATCTGGTATTGGCACAAGAACAGATCCATAGACCAGTGGAACAGAATAGAAAGCCCAGAAAGAAGCCCAGGTCTATATGGGCAACTAATATTTGACAAAGGGGGCAGAAGCATAAAATGGAGCCATAATAGCCTCTTCAACAAATGGTGTTGGGAGAGCTGGACGGCTACATGCAAAAAATTGAAATTGGATCATCAGCTGACACCATACAGAAAAGTAAAGTCAAATGGATAAAAGACTTAAATATAAGTCACAACACCATCAAAGTCCTAGAAGAGAACATGGGCAGGAAACTCTCAGATATCCCACGCAGCAATTTTTTCACTGATATGTCTCCTAAAGCAAGGGACATAAAGGAAAGAATAAACAAGTGGGACCTCATCAAAAGAAGAAGCTTCTGCATGGCTAAAGAAAACAGCAGCAAAATAAAAAGGGAGCCAACAATATGAGAAAATATATTCGCTAATGATACATCAGATAGAGGTTTGATCTCCAAGATATATAAAGAACTCACTCGACTCCACTCCAAGACAACAAACAATCCAATCAAAAACTGGGCAAAAGACCTGGGCAGACGCTTTTCCAAGGAGGAGATACAGAGGGCCCAGAGGCATTTGAAAGGATGCTCAGCATCCCTAGCCATCAGAGAAATCCAGATCAAAACCACCATGAGGTACCGCCTCACCCCGGTCAGAATGGCCATCATAAACACATCAACAAACAACAGGTGCTGGCGACGCTGTGGAGAAAAGGGAACCCTAGTACACTGTTGGTAGGAATGCAGACTAGTGCAGCCACTGTGGAAATCAGTGTGGAATTTCCTCAAAAAGCTGAAAATGGAACTGCCTTTTGATCCAGTGATTCCCCTGCTGGGACTATACCCTAAGAACACCAAAACGCCAATGCAAAAGCACCTATGCACCCCAATGTTCATAGCAGCACAATTGACAATAGCCCAGTGTTGGAAGCAACATAAATGCCCATCAGTAGATGATTGGATCAAAAAGTAATGGTACATATACACAATGGAATACTACGCAGCAGAAAGAAAAAAAGAACTACTAAACTTCGTGACAGCATGGATGGAACTGAAGAGCATTATGCTAAGTGAAATAAGCCAGGGGGTGAAAGACAAATACCATATGATCTCACCTATAAGTGGAACCTAACCAATAATACAAATATGCAAGTTATATAAGACCAGCAACACTGAAAGGAAAAGAAATCAACGGAGACAAGAGGGAAGGAGGGACAGGGAAAGGGAAGGGAAGGGGAAAGTCAAGGAACATATAGCAAGGACTCATGGACAAAACTAAAGGGGAAGAGCTGAGGGAGGGAAGGAGGGAGGGGGCAAGGGAAAGTGGTGGGGGGAGGCAGAGACAAATGTATTTGAACAAATAAATTAAAATAAAATTTAAAGAAAAAAGAAAGCTTAAGAAATAAAAAAATAAAAGAAATTACTATGAACAAGTATATGCCATCAAATTTGAAAACCTCGATGAAATGGACAAATATATAGCAAAATATTGCCTTCCAACACTGAATGAAGAAAAATCAGAAAGCCTGAACAGACTCGATAAAAGCTGGTCAAATTGCAGCAGTAATAAAAAAAACTCCCAGCATTCAAAAGCCCTAGACTGGACGGTTTCACAGAATTTTACAAAACATTTAAAGAATAGCTAACCCCTATCTTTCTTAGATTGTTACAAAAAATTCAAGAGGGAAGACTACCAAACTCTTTTTATTAGTCCAGCATCATGCTAATCCCCAAACCATATAAAGACACAACAAAGAAGGAAAACTACAGGCCAATATCACTGATGAACATAGATGCTAAAATCATCAACAAATTATTGGCAAACCACATCCAGAAATTCATTAAAAAGATCATCCACGATGATTAAGTGGGAGTCATCCCAGGTGTGCAAAGATGGTTCCATGTTTGTACATCAATAAATATAATACATCACATAAACAAAAGGAAAGACAAAAACCACCTAATCATATCAATAGATGTGGAAAAAGCATTTGACATGTTACAGCACTCTTTTATGATAAAAAACACTCAGCAAAGTGGGAATAAAGGTTGCATACCTCAACAAAATAAAGGCCATATATGAAAAACCAACAGCCAACATCATATTCATCATATTTAGTTAGCAAAAATTGAAAGCTTTCTTACTAAGTTCGGGAACAAGACAAGGATGTCCGCTTTTACCACTTCTATTCTACATAATATTGGAAGTCCTAGCCACAAGGATAAGATGAAAAAAAGAAATAAAAGGCATCCAAATTGGAAAGGAGGAAGTAAAATTGTCATTGTTTGCAAATGACATGATCCTGTACAGAGCAAACCCCATAGAGCCCACCAAAAAACCACTTGACCTAATAAATTAATTTGGGAAAACAATGAGATACAGAGTCAATATTCAGAAATCTCAGGCATTTTTATACACCAATCATGAAATATGAGAATCAGATATCAAGAAAAAAATTCCTTTTGCTATAGCAGGAACAAAAACAAAGTGCTAGGAATAAACTTAACCAAGGAGGTAAAATACCTGTACTCAGAAAACTACACAGCACTGAAGAAAGAAATTAAGGAAGACACAAATAAATGGAAGCATATACTGTGTTCATGGATTGGAAGAATTAACATCATCAAAATGTCCATACTACCTATGGCAACTAATAGATTCTATGCAATCCCTATTAAAATACCAAAGATGTATTTCACAGCCACAGAACAAACACTTAAAAATTTTATATGGAACCATAAATGACCCCAAATAGCTGCAGCAACTTTGAGAAAGAAGAACAAAGTAGGAGGGATTAGAATACCTGACATCAAAAAAAAAAAAATCAAGATGATGGGGAAGTGAGTAGAAGTCACACTGACCTCCTCCCAGGACCAATCTGGAATTACAGCTAAATAGTGGAGAAATCACCTGGAATAATCAACTGACCCATTGTACTCTCGAGACAGAAGAATCGGCTTTAGAACAATCTAACTGGTAAAGAGTGCGGTAGAGACTCCAGAAGGCGGGCGGGGTGCCCATGGGCGGCAGCACCAGAAGGATATTGAAATGGCAAGCTGGATCCCCCTTAGAAGAGCAGGGTCTAAACCAAAAGCAGGGATCTCTAACCTACAGTACCATAGCCGAAAAAGTACAAGAAAACAGCCAGCTGTGAAAAGCAGCAGAATTGTTCTCTGCCAGAAACTGGCGGCTGGAGACTCAAAGAATCATTTAAAGGGCCAACGCATAAATTTTTATTTGCAGCCACTTACCCTGGGCTCTGGCAAGGGGCGGAGGTGGGCAGAGTAGGCTAGAGACGCTTGAGGAGGAGAGAATGGGGAAGGAGGCTTTGGGGAGAGAATGGGGAGAGTAGCTGCTGGGATCCCAGTGCTGCCTCCTCCCCTACAGGGCAGCAACATGAGAGGACCCAGTAACCCCATCCCCAGGAGGCACTCCGCAGGCCCCTGAGCTGTCAATGGCAGCCTGCTGGGTGTGTAGTGACTAGATTAACAGCTGAAGGAGACAGCCACAGACAGTAGATTCCTCAAAGTCTCAAACAGACGGCCTAAGGGAAGATAGGGTCAACATCTGACATCATCAGAGGCAGATCCAGAAGGAAAAAACAGCAGTTTCCTACCATAAAAGTTCACACCAGAAAATCAGGAAATCAAGACAGATCAATTGAAGAAGCAGAAGCAAAAAAGGAGACTTTCGCAAATAATGAGAAGCAAAGAAATACCCCCCACTCTAAGGGAAAAGAGGAATCCTCAGAAAGACAACCAAATGAAATAGAGGCAAGTCAACTATCAGATATTGAGTTCCAAACAATGGTTCTAAAAAAGCTCAATGAGGTCAGTGAACTCAGCAAGAATTTAAAAAATGAAACAAAACAAAAGAAAAAAACAAAAACAACCTACAGGGAAACTACAAGGAAGTTACTGCAAACTATATCAGCATGAAAAAAGACATAGAAACTATCAATAAGAGATGAGAGGAAATGAAGAATACAATGTCTGAATTGAGGAAAGCAGTAGAAGGAATCAAAAGCAGGCTAGGTGAAGCTAAGAACCAAACCAGCGAACTGGAAGACAAGGCAGAAAAAAGCTCCCGGATAGAGCAAGAAAATGAAAAAATATTTAAAAAAAAAAATGAAGAGGTATTGAGGGAAATGCAGGACAACCTGAAACATAATAATATCCATATAAGAGGGATACCAGAAGGAGAAGAGGATGAGGAAGGGAAAGAGAACCTTTTTGAAAGGTTTTTGAACCTTTACTGTTTGAAAAAGTAATGATGGAAAACTTCCCTAATTGGAGGAGAGAAAAAGTCACACAAGTCCAGGAAGCACAGAGGGTCCCATTCAAGAGGAACCCAATGAGGCCCACTGCAAGGCACATCATCATTAAAATGGCAAATATCAAAGACAAACAGAATCCTAAAGGCAGCAAGGGAGAAAGAGGTAGTAACATATAAGGGAGCCCCAATATGGCTAGCAGGTGACATCTCAACAGAAACCCTGCAAGCCAGTAGGGCCTGGCAAGAAATATTCCAAGTCATGAAAAGGAAAAGCCTGCAACCAAGACTGCTCTACCCAGCAAGGCTCTCAATTAAAATGGAAGGCGAAATAAGGAGTTTCCCAGACAAAAGAAGGCTAAAAGAATACACCTCCACCAAACAAGCACTGTAAAATATGCTAAAGGGGCTGCTTTAAGATGAAGGAAAAGAGTCTACAGATACCCAGTTCCTTTCACAGTTACCAATGCTTGATATTACCAATATCTTTTAATTTATATAATCTGATTATGACAATGATGTGTTATTTTAATTGTTCCTTTATTATTTGTTGAAACTAAACCTGTTTTTGTATATTTCTGGCCTATTTCTATTATTTTGAAAAGCTTTAAATGTCTTTTTGGTATTCTTTATCCATTTTTTGATTAAATGTTTGTGGAATTTTTTCCCTTAAAACAAACAAACGAACCATTAACCCTGTCTTAGATGTGTTGCAAATACTTTCCTATTCTATTACTTGTCCTTTAACTTTTTTATATGTATATTACTGTAGAGTCTTCAATGTTTAATATAGTCATATTGTCAATATTTTACTTTATAGCTTCTGTGTTTGAATATTTTACTTTAGGGTAAGAAAAGTATTAGTTTGCATTTTCTCCTAAAACTCCTTAGATTTTACAGTTTGATTTTTAACTCACCTGAATATTTCTGGTATAATGTGTGAAATAGGACTTTATATTCATTTTATTTCAAGTAATAGTGGTCCATGCACCTTATTTGTTAAATAAGACTTAGTTCCCCCATTCATTTGAAATATCAACTTAATCATATATTACATTGTTAGATATATACAGTTGTCTCTAGAATACTCATTATATCTCATTGATCTACTTGATTATTTCTGTACTAGTATAACGTTGGTTTAATTGCTGAGACTTTATAATGGTTTTAAATTTTTTAATATCTGATAATTAACTTTGACAGTAAAAAAATAAAATCAATCTGCATTTAGAAAGAAAGAAAGGAAAGAAGGAAGGAAGGAAGAAAGAAAGAAAGAAAGAAAGAGAGAGAGAGATGGATCTCCTACTTTTTGCGACAATATGGATGGAACTGGAGATTATTAAGCTAAGTGAAATAAGCCAGTTGATGAAAGACAAATACCATATGATCTCGCCTGTAAGTGGACTCTATTCAACAAAATAAACTAACGAAAAAATAAACCACACACATAGAAACATGGAGCAGACTGAAAGTGACTAGAGGGCATGGGGAAAGAGGACAATGGTGGAAAGAAGGGGAAGGGACTAAACAAAGAACATGTGTGAATGACCCATGGACATGGACAATAGAGTGGGAATTGACTGTGGGAGTGGGGAGTGGGGGTGGGATGTGTGGAGGAGTGTAGAGGGAGAAAAATTGAGACAACTGTAATAGAATAAACATGATTTATAAAATTTAAAAATACATTTATTCAAAAAATAAAATACTTAGGTTGAAAAGTTTTAAAAAAGGTTAAAATAAATAAGAAACATCAGAAGTAATATTTTAGTATTAAAAAAAACCTGATATCAAACTATATTACAAGGTGAATATAATCAAAACAGCCTGGTACTGGCATACGAACAAACACATAGATCAATGGGACAGAATAGAGAGCCCAGAAATAAACTCATGTGTCTATGGCCAATTAATATTCAAAAAAGTTGCAGAAGCATAAAATGGAGTAAAAATAGCCTCTTCAACAAATAGTGTTGGGAGACCGGGACAGCTACATGCATAAAATTGAAATCCTTCTTTTTGTCTCTCATTTTGATAAGGAAAATACTATTATGATCTGGTTCAGAACATTTGGGAATTCACTGTCAAAAAGTGGAGCAAAGGCCCATCATGTAGAGGGTCTCCAACCTTTTGGTGTCTTTGGGTCACACCAGAAGAAGAAGAGTTGTCTCGGGCTGCTCATTAAATATACAAACACTGATGAAAATTGATGAGCAAAAAAAGAAACTATATGTTAAGTAAATTTACAATTTTGTGTTGGGCTGCATTCATAGCCATCCTGGGCCACGTGCAGCCCATGGACCGTGTGTTGGATACTTGAAATTCCTATGCCCTTGATGATTTGTCTGTCAAAAACAGTTGTGAAAGGGAAGAAAACATGAGAGTATGAAAGAGGACAGAGCCTAAGAAAGGATACAACAGCATAGGAGTGTAACGTATGGACTCTGAGAAATTCACTAGGGAGACACACTCATGACAAGGATCATAGATGCTCCTTGTTTTAGGGGGAAAGTCTCAGAGTCATTAATTCAGTCAGATTTCTGAGCCTACTCTAAAGCAGTTTAGATAGTACAGTGGGAGTAAAACATATTATTCAGGCTACTTCCTTGCTCTATTTTCTCAATAATTCATCTATCTTATATTTCTTTCATTTACAAAGTATCAAGTTGAACCTTAAGACGCTGCTGATATGTGCCTGGTTTTTACCTTAAAATGACAATTTAATAAGTTTCAAAGTTTCTTGAGGCCTACCATGTCAGGAAATGTCTTGATGTTGGATATGGTCTAATGAATAAGATAGACATGGTTCTTCTGAGCATGGAATGTACAATACAGTGAAGGAAAGAAGCATTAAACAAACATGTAGTCACAAATTGTGATAAAGAAATAGAACAAGGTTCTATGAGAGATAATCTGAGGGGCTAGACCAGGGAATGAGAGAGAGGCTCTCAGTAGGCATATTTAAGTTTAATCTTAAAGGGTAAATAACAGTTAGCCAGGGGCCTGAGTGGTGCTTAGCCCTGCAGAAGGAGAAACAGCATGGGCATGGGCTCTATGGCAGGGAAGTCCTTGGCCCATTTAGAACAGAAGGAGGCCAGTGTGGCCAGAGTTTATCAATGTGGGGAGAGAATGACCCAGCTGAGTGGGAGAGGTGGCCAAGAGCCAGTCTTGTGGGGCCTGAAGGCCATGGTATAAATTTGTTTAATTTTTTTTATCTCTAAAAAGTAAGAAAAAAATAAAACATCTATTTATGGAATTATGGTAATTTCAGATTTTTTTCTTTTTTAACTATTTAAATGCAATGGAGGAATTTAAGGAATATAATTGAGAGGAAGAGCATGTTCTAATTGTCCTTTAAA
This sequence comes from Pteronotus mesoamericanus, assembly GCF_021234165.1. NCBI lineage: Eukaryota > Metazoa > Chordata > Mammalia > Chiroptera > Mormoopidae > Pteronotus > Pteronotus mesoamericanus. Next base: position 1,083,035 of record NW_026555322.1, on the reverse strand, counting down.
ATATTCCTTGGATTGCCATGTAGAGACAGATCGAAGAAGAGCAAGAGGAGAAGCAGTGAGACCAGATTACTCAGTGACCTGAGGGATGTGATGGATGCAAAGCAATTATAAAACACAATCCAACACATTACAGAAGAAGCAGAGCATGAGGTGCCTGAGCAGGTCCACAATAGGACATAACCTCTGGGGGAAAATTTTTTTTAAACTACAGGGTTCTGTTAGCTTAATGAGTAAGAGGAGAGTGGTAGTACTCATAGATCCAGGGAAGCTCTCATGAGGAATAGGAATCTGGGTTGAGCTTTGACATGTAGGTAAGATTGGAATATTTTCCAGGAGGAAGAGTTCTGGAAAATTTTAGTGAGGGAGAAAGAATAGCCTGACTGAGGTAGAAGTCATGAACCTACCAAGTGAGCAAACAATGCCCAGTAGAAGTCCTGGCAAACTCCAATAGGATTCAAAGCTGAGGCAACTAAAATATTTGCTTTTCACATTTATTGTTTAATGACATTCAAGACCAACTTTTTACCTAGTTCTAGAGGAAGGAATGTGCCCAGCATATTTAGCACTGGCCCATGGAACATGGCAAAATTCTATGAAGGGAGGTGTTATGTATGTAACAAAAGTAGAAACTCTGTAAAGAATTTATCATCTTGGAATTCTCTCCATTTGATTCTGTTCCTCACTGACTGGTTTTTTTGGCATCTGTGGGCACAGTCTCACATGACTTCCATTTAAGCCTTGTGAGTGGTCTTACTGAATCTAGTAGCTTGTTTTGTTTTTTTAATTCCAGGCTTTCAGGAATCCTTCAGATGTCTATCAGCTGGGGGAGCTATTGTTAAGTTGTATCTCTCTCCACCCTCCACCTCCCTCTCACCCTCTGCCTGGATGTTGGCATTTTCTGCACTACTTTAGTTTTTTATACTCTGCCTCCTTTCCTTCCAAAGGTTTTTCAGTATATCTTCTTGTTGTTTGATCTCATACTCAGGGCCTCTTGGAGATCCTGAGTATCCAGGTCCATTCCTTTTTGTGAGGTTTCCAAGTAGTGTATGCTTACCCAAAATAAGTTTTCCCTTTCCTCACTAAGAGCTCCAAACATCCAGATGTATACCCCACCTCACATCACTGATAACTTCAGGGACAAGATAGTAATTATTCTGAATCTGTCAGGACCTGGAATTTCCCTGAGGACTGTTACTGGTTGACGATGGCCAACAATCATAAAATGACCCATTCAGATTGAGAGGAAGGCCTTATATTCTATGGTTGAGAGAGAAATTTTCCCTCTCCTGACAGACATAAACAGGGAAGAATGTATCTTCAATCACCATAAGCAGCCATCTTGTTACATCAGGGGTACCACTAGCCTTAGGATGAAGCCAACAGTAGGCATAGCAGAAGCTGACCAGAGATAAAATGAACCTGGGTCCTTGGTGACATCCTTTAGTTGCTGAATCAATCAGCCCTGAAGCTTGTCTTCCTAGTTCTGCTCTTCCTGCTATGTTTAAGCCAGGAATGTTTAAGCCAATTTCAGCCTATTATTTTTTACATACAGTTGAAATTCTCTATCTAATATAATTGATATAATAACTTCTTAGATTTTTATTTTATTCTATTCAGACTCCTCCATTATTTATACTGACTGTATAGCTTTCCAAAGTATTAGCACATTTAATTTATTTATCATTCCCCTTGTTTAAAAATATTAAAGTCTTATTCAGTTTTTTAACTTCAGAATGCTGAAAAAATATCCTGTTGTGTAATATTTCCATACTTGCACACTCAGATATTTTTACAGCTCAGATACAGATTACCTGTATGACTCCTCAACTGGGATGTAATCATAGGCATAGAATTTCTGGGTTAAAAGTTATAAAATTGTTTTAAGGCTTTTAAGACATATTTTCGAACTACCTTTAAAAAATTGTACCCATTCTTATTCTCACCAGCACTGCATGAAAGTGGCCATTTTTCTCAACCCTCACCTCTAGGTATAAATCACTAATTATGGCATGGACTCAGAAGTCACATTGTCTATGTTCAAATTCCAGCTCCACTACTTAATAGTTATGTAGCTTTGGGTATGTGGTTCATTCCTTTTAACTATAAAATGGGATTAACCATAGTGTCTGCATAAAATGTATGTGGTTAGGGAGATTGAATAAGGCATGACAAGTACTTAGATTATAAGTGGTCAATAAATATTGGCTGTTACAATTATTATTAAAATTATTTACCAACTTATTGAAAACCTTTCCTTCTTCTAATTTGCAATTTTTGGTTGCTTATGAAACCGATAATTTTTTTCACATTTTTTTTAGTCAGTTGTAAAATTGTTTATATTTCTATTTTTGGTCCATCTTGATATTTCTGTGTTTTCCTTTCCTTGGTTGATTTAAACCAATTTACTATATAGTTGTGATAATAACCGCTTGTCTTTCCTATGTGTTATTTTTCCAGTATTTTATTTGACTTTAAAAATTATACTTATACCACATAAAAGTTTATTTTTATGTAATAAATCAGCTATTTTCTGCCTTGGATTGTATAGTGAAAAATGCCTTTGGCATGCTTAAAACAAAAAATCATCTATATTTTTCTCCCAGTATTGTTATTATTATATTCAACTTGTTAATTCATTTAAATAATTATTTTGTTTTGAATAATCCTTAAGGATAGAGGGAAAGGATTGTCTTAAAATGTTAAGTGAAAAAAGAACACACAAAATAATATGTACAGTATGATCTAATTTTTAGAAAACAAAATTTCACTTGTGATTGCTTTGTTTAGAAAAAAGATTAAAATAACAAAATAAAATGTTTAACAATGTTTAGTAGGATTAAAATGATTTAAAATTTTCTTCTTTATGCTCTTTTGTGTTGTCCAAAATGAATATGTACAATTTTTATTATCAAAATTTTTAAATACGATTTTTAAATTTAAAAATTATATATTAAAAATGATTTGCAATAGTACAGTTCAATAAAAGTATAATGTGAGCCATATATCTAATTTTAAATTTTATAGTAAACACATTCTTTAGAAGTAAAAAGTAACTGCTGATGAACAGACACTTCTCCTAAGAAGACATACAAATGGCCAACAGATACAGTAAGAAATGCTCAACTTCACTAGCTATTAAGGAAATACAAATCAAAACTACCATGAGATAACACCTTACATCTGATAAAATGGTTATTATCAACAAGACAAGTAATAACACATTTTGGAACAGTTGTGGAGAAAAAGGAACCCTCATACACTGCTGATAGGAAGTAAGCTGGTACAGCCACTACAGAAAACAGTATGGAGGTTCCTCAAAAAATTAACAATAGAGGTACCCTATGACCCAACAACCCCTCTTCTGGGTATCTATCCTCAACATTTGGAAATACTTATTCTCAAAGGTATACACGCTCTTACATTCATTACATCATTAGTCATGGTGGCCAAGCCCTGGAAACAACCAAAGTGTCCTTTGCTAGATGATTGGATAAACAAGATCTGGAACATTTATACAATGGAATACTACTCAGCTATAAGAAAAGAATAAATATTGCAAATTTGCAACAACATGAATGGATCTTGAGAATATCATGCTAAGCAAAATAAATCAGACAGAAAAAGCCAAGAACCATATGATTTCATTCATACATGGGATATAAAACTGAAGGCAACAAATAAACAGGTAAAAACTCATAGGCACAGACAACAGTATGGTGGTTACCAAGAGAAGGGAGAAGAAGGGTAGTATAGAGTAAAGGGGATCAAATATACAATGATAGAAGATTTGACTTTGAGTGGTAAACATGCATTTCAATACAAAATGATGATGTATCATAGAATTGTACACTTGAAAACTACATAATTTTATTAACCAATGTCACCCCAATATATTTAATTTAGAAAGAAAATATGAGGGAACAAAAGAAAAATAAAACTAAATGAGATTTTTTAAAACGTAACTGGTGAAATTAACTTTAATAATATATGTTTTATTTATCACACAGTATATCAAAAATGTCAAATTATAATCAATATAAAAATTATTGATATTTTACATTCTTTCCTTGTAATATGTGCTTGAAATCCAATGTCAGATTTACATTCTTTCTTTTAATTTTTAAATCATGTTTACTCTATTACAGTTTTATTAATTTTTCACCCTTTGCCCCCCTCCAACCATCCCATATCCACTCCCTACTCCCAGTCAATTCCCACTCTGTTATCCATGTCAATGGGTCATTCATACATGTTCTTTGTCTAGTCCCTTCTTCTTCTTTCCACTATTGCCTTCTTTCCCCATAGTCTTCTTTCCCCATCCCCTCTGGTCACTTTCAGTCTGCTCCATGTTTCCATGCCTGTGCTTTATTTTGTTTTTTCGTTTCTTTTGTTGAATAGAGTCCACTTACAGGTGAGATCATATGGTATTTGTTTTTCACTGACTGGCTTATTTCACTTAGCATAATATTCTCCAGTTCCATCCATGTTATTGCAAAAGATCAGAGTCCCTTTCTTTCGTTCTTTCTTCCTTCTTCCTTCCTTCTTCCTTCCTTCTTTCTTCCTTCTTCCTTCCTTCCTCCCTTCCTTCCTTCCTTCCTTCCTTCCTTCCTTCCTTCCTTCCTTCCTTCCTTCCTTCCTTCCTTCCTTTCCTTCCTTTCTTTCTTCCTTTCTTTCTTTCTTTCTTTCTTTCTTTCTTTCTTTCTTTCTTTCTTTCTTTCTTTCTTTCTTTCTTTCTTTCTTTCTTTCTTTCTTTCTTTCTTTCTTTCTTTCTTTCTTTCTTTCTTTCTTTCTTTCTTTCTTTCTTTCTTTCTTTCTTTCTTTCTTTCTTTCTTTCTTTCTTTCTTTCTTTCTTTCTTTCCTTCTTTCTTTCTTTTCTATCATTCTCTCTTTCTTTTCTCTCTTTCTCTCTTTCTTCTTCTTTCTTTTCTTCCTTCCTTCATTTCTTTCCTCTTTCTTTTCCTTCTTCTCTTTCTTTCTCTTTAAAAGAAGATTGATTTTATTTTTTAAAAGTCAAAATCCATTAAAAATATTGAATATTTTAAATCCATTTAAAGTCTCAGCAATTAAAACATGACACCAGCACAGAAATAATCAAGTAGATCAATGAAATATAAGGAATATTCTAGAAACAAATGTATATATCTGTCTAATGATGTAATCATATAAATATCAGTTGTTAAACTGATATTTTAAATCAATGGGAAAATAAGGCTTATTCAATAAATAAGGTGCATGGACCATTATTACTTGAAATAAAATGAATATAGAGTCCTATTTCACACATTATACCAGAAATATGCAGGTGAGTTAAAAATCAATATGTAAAATCTAAGGAGTTTTAGGAGAAAATACAAACTAATATTTTTCTTACCCTGAAGTAAAATATTCAAACCAGAAGCTATAAAGTAAAAATTGACAATATGACTATATTAAACGTCTAAGATTATATAGTAATATACATGTAAAAAAAGTTAAAGGACAAGTGATAGAATAAGAAAGTATTTGCAACACATCTGAAAAAGGGTTAATAGTTTTGCTTTGTTTTTTTTACAGAAAAAATTCTACAAACCTTTAATCAAAAAATAAATAAAGAATACCAAAAAGTCATTTAATGCTTTTTTATAGAAATAGGCAAGAAATATACAAAAACATTTTTAGTTTCAATAAATAATAAAGGAATAATTAAAATAACACATCAGATTAGTCAGATTAGTTAAGTATTAAAAATATTGGTGATATCAAGTATTGGTGACTGTGAAAGGAAATGTGCACTCATAGACTCTTTTTCTTCATCTTCTTTTTTTTAATTATTTATTTATTTATTTATTTATTTATTTTTTAAATACATTTATCTCTGCCTCCCCCCTACCACTTTCCCTTGTCCCCTCCCTCCTTCCCTCCCTCAGCTCTTCCCCTTTGGTTTTGTCCATGAGTCCTTGCTATATGTTCCTTGACTTTCCCCTTCCCTTCCCTTTCCCTGTCCCCCCTTCCCACTTGTCTCCGTTGATTTCTTTTCCTTTCAGTGTTGCTGGTCATATTTTCCTTGCATCTTTGTATTGTTGCTTAGGTTCCGCTTATAGGTGAGATCATATGGTATTTGTCTTTCACCCCCTGGCTTATTTCGCTTAGCATAATGCTCTCTAGTTCCATCCATGCTGTCGCGAATTTTAGTAGTTCTTTTTTTCTTTCTGCTGCGTAGTATATGTGTATATGTACCATTACTTTTTGATCCAATCATCTACTGATGGGCATTAAGGTTGCTTCCAACACTTGGCTATTATCAATTGTGCTGCTATGAACATTGGGGTGCATAGGTGCTTTTGCATTGGCGTATTGGTGTTCTTAGGTTATACTCCCAGCAGAGGAATCACTGGATCAAAAGGCAGTTCCATTTTCAGCTTTCTGAGGAAATTCCACACTGCTTTCCACAGTGGCTGCACCAGTCTGCCTTCCCACCAACAGTGTACTAGGATTCTCTTTTCTCCACAGCCTCGCCAGCACCTGTTGTTTGTGGATCTGTTTATGATGGCCATTCTGACTGGTGTGAGGTGGTACCTCATGGTGGTTTTGATCTGCACTTCTCTGATGGCTAGTGATGCTGAGCATCCTTTCAAATGCCTCTGGGCCCCCTGTATCTCCTCCTTGGGAAAGCGTCTGCCAAGGTCTTTTGCCCATTTTTTGATTGGATCGTTTATCTTCTTGGAGTGGAGTCGAGTGAGTACTTTATATATCTTGGAGATCAAACCTCTCTCTGATGTATCATTAGCAAATATATTTTCCCATAGGGTTGGCTCCCTTTTCATTTTGCTGATGCTTTCTTTTGCTGTGCAGAAGCTTCTTCTTTTGATGAGGTCCCACTTGTTTATTCTTTCCTTTATGTCCCTTGCTTTAGGAGACATATCAGTGAAAAAATTGCTGAGTGGGATATCTGAGAGTTTCCTGCCCATGTTCTCCTCTAGGACTTTGATGGTGTTGCGACTTCTATCTAAGTCTTTTATCCATCTTGAGTTTATTTTTGTGTATGGTGTCAGCTGATGATCCAATTTCAATTTTTTGCATGTAGCCGTCCAGCTCTCCCAACACCATTTGTTGAAGAGGCTATTATGGCTCCATTTTATGCTGCTGCCCCTTTTGTCAAATATTAGATGCCCATAGAGACCTGGGCTTATTTCTGGGCTTTCTATTCTGTTCCACTGGTCTATGGGTCTGTTGTTGTGCCAGTACCAGATTGTTTTGAGTATAGTGGCTTTGTAGTAGAGTTTGATGTCCGGTATTGTGATCCCTCCTACTTTGTGTTTCTTTCTCAAAATTGCTGAGGCTATTCGAGGTCGTTTATGGTTCCATATAAATTTTTGAAATGTCTGTTCTATTTCTGTGAAATAGGTCATTTGTATCTTAATAGGGATTGCGTTGAATCTATAAATTGCTTTGGGTAGTATGGACATTTTGAGGATATTAATTCTTCCAGTCCATGAGCATGGTATTTGCTTCCATTTATTTGTGTCTTCCTTAATTTCTTTTTTCAATGTTGTATAGTTTTCTGCCTACAGGTCTTTTACGTCTTTGTTTAAATTTATGCCTAGGTACTTTATTTTTCTTGTTGCTATATTGAATGGTATTTTTTCTCTGATTTCTTCTTCTTCTATTGCATTGCTGGTGTACAAAAATGCCTTTGATTTCTGAATGTTGACTTTGTATCCTGCTGTTTTGCAAAATTTACTTATTAGGTTGAGGAGTTTCGTGGTAGAGTCTACAGGGTTCTCTCTGTACACTATCATGTCATCTGCAAACAGTGACAGCTTTACTTCCTCCTTTCCTATTTGGATGCCTTTTATCTCTTTCTCTTGTCTCACCGCTGTGGCTAGGACTTCCAATACGATGTTGAAAAGAAGCGGTGAGAGCGGACATCCTTGTCGTCTTCCCGATCTTAGTGGGAAAGCTTTCAGGTTTTGCCCGTTGAGTATGATATTGGCTGTAGGTTTTTCATATATGACCTTTATTATGTTGAGGAATGCCCCGTTTATTCCCATTTTGCTGAGTGTTTTGATCATAAATGGGTGTGTACCTTATCGAATGCTTTTTCTGCATCTATCGAGATGATCATGTGATTTTTGTCTTTTCTTTTATTTATGTGATGTATCACATTTACTGATTTGTGTATATTGAACCATCCCTGCATGCCTGGGATGAATCCTACTTGATCGTGGTGGATAATCTTTTGAATGTATTGCTGGATGCGGTTTGCCAATATTTTGTTGAGGATTTTAGCATCTATGTTCATCAGCGAAATTGGCCTGTAGTTTTCTTTCTTTGTAGAGTCTTTATCTGGTTTTGGGATCAGGGTGATGCTGGCCTCATAGAAAGAGTCTGGGAGTCTTCCCCTTCTTGGATTTTTTGGAATAGTCTGAGAAGGACAGGGGTTAGCTCTTCCTTAAATGTTTTGTAAAATTCTCCTGTGAATTCGTCCGGCCCTGGGCTTTTGTGTGCCGGGAGTTTCTTGATGACTGCTTCCATTTCCCGAGCTGTTATCCATCTGTTCAAGCTTTCTGTTTCTTCCTCCTTCAGAGTTGGAAGATTATACTTTTCTAAAAATTTGTCCATTTCATCAAGATTTTCAAATTTCTTGACATATAGTTGTTCATAATAGTTTCTGATGAGGATTTGTATTTCTGGGGTATCAGTTGTTATTTCTCCTCTTTCATTTCTGATATTATTAATTTGGGCCCTCTGCCTTTTTTCCTCGATGAGTCTGCTTAAATGCTTGTCAATTTTCTTTATCTTTTTAAAGAACCAGCTTCTGGATTGGTTGATTCTCTGAATTGTTTTTTTTTTTTTGTCTCTATGTCATTCAGTTCTGCTCTAATCTTGACTATTTCCTTCCCTCTACTTGCTCTGGGATTTATTTGTTGCTGTTTCTCCAGTTCTTGAAGTTGTAGTGTTAAGTATTTTATTTGAAATGTTTCTATCTTTATTAGGTATGCTTGCATTGCTATGAACTTCCCTCTCATGATCGCCTTTGCTGTGTCTCATAGGTTTTGGACAGTTGTCTGTTCATTTTCATTTGTTTCCAGAAATTTTTTGATATCTTCTCTTATCTCATTATTGACCCATTCATTGTTTAATAGTGTACTGTTCAGTCTCCATGAGTTTCCAAGTTTTTGAAGTTTCTCTTTGAGGTTGATTTCCAGTTTCAAGGCCTTGTGGTCTGAGGAAAAAGTTTGGTATTATTTCAATTTTCCTGAATTTGCTGGCTTGCTTTGTGTCCTATCATGTGGTCTATCTTTGAAAAACTGCCATGAGCATTTGAAAAGAATGTGTATTTTTCTTCTTTGTGATGTAAGGTTCTATATATGTCAGTTAAGTCTCTTTGATTCAGTATGTCATTCAGTGCCACAATATGTTTGTTAAAGTTTTGTTTGGAAGATCTGTCCATTTTTGACAGTGGGGTGTTGAAATCCCCTACTATCAGTGTGTTTCTGTCTCTATCTTTTTTAAGTTGTCCAAGATTTTCCTTATGTACTTGGGGGCTCCTATGTTGGGAGCATATAAGTTTACAATGTTGATGTCTTCTTGATACATTTTTCCTTTAAGTATTATAAAGTGCCCCTCTGGGTCTCTCTTTAAGGCCTTTGTTTTGAAATCTACTTTGTCTGATACAAGTATGGCAACGCCAGCCTTTTTCTCATGCCCATTTGCTTGGAATATTTTTTTCCATCCCTTTACTTTCAATCTGTGTAGGTCTCTTGCTCTGAGGTGGGTCTCTTGTAGGCAGCATATGTGTGGGTCATGTTTTCTTATCCATTCAGCTACCCTGTGACTTTTGATTGGGGCATTTCATCCATTCACATTGAGAGATATTACTGATAGAAACTTACTCATCTTTTCTCTTTGTACCTGTGTTCCTCTCTCTCTCTCATTCTTTTCCTTCATCTGCTTAAACCAGTCCCCTTAGCATATCTTGGAGTGCTGGTTTGGTAGAGATGTATTCTTTTAGCCTTCTCTTCTCTGGGAAACTCCGTATTTCCCCTTCCATTTTAATGGAGAGCCTAGCTGGGTAGAACAGCCTTGGCTGTAGGCCCTTGCTTTTCATGGCTTGGAATAGTTGTTGCCATTCCCTTCTGGCTTGTAGTGTTTCTGTTGAGAAGTCAGCTTCTACTCATATTGGGGCCCCCTTGTATGTTACTTTCTCCTTCTCCCTTGCTGCCTTGAGGATTCTCTCTTTGTCTTTGACATTTGCCATTTTAATGATGATGTGTCTTGGAGTGGATCTCTTTGAGTCCCTCTTGAGTGGGGTCCTCTGTGCCTCCTGGATCCATGAGAGCGTTTCTCTCCTCAAATTAGGGAAATTTTCCATTATTACTTTTTTGAGGAGTTTCTCTATCCGTTGCTCCTCTTCTTCTCCTTCTGGGATCTCTATTATACGGATATTATTGTGTTTCAGGTTGTCCTGCATTTCCCTAAATGCCTCTTCATTGTTTTTGAGCCGTTTTTCCATTTCTTGTTCTTTCTGGGAGCTTCTTTCTACCTTGTCCTCCATCTCACTGATTCGATCCTTGGCTTCATCCAGCCTGCTATGGATTCCTTCTACTGTGTTCTTCAATTCAGAAATGGTATTCTTCATATCCTCTTGTGTCTTCTTGATAGTTTCTATGTCCTTTTCCAGGCTGATATAGTTTGCTGTAAGATCCTGATAGTTTCTCTGCAGTTTCTCATAGTTATCTTTGAGCTGGCTGAGCTCATTGAGCTTCCTTAGAGCCATTGTTTTTAATTCAGTATCTGATAGTTCCCTTGTCTCTATTTCATTTAGTTCTCTCTGTGGGGAGTCCCCTTTTCCACTCATGAGGGGGAACTTCTTTTTCTTCCCATTTTTGTGAGAGTCTGTTAAGTGTTTTTGTCCTTTACTTTTCTTTCTGGGTCTGCCTCTGATGATGTCAGTTGTTGACCCTGTAGGACCTTGGGTTGTTTGTTTGAGCCTTCCAGGAATCTAATTCCTGTGTCTGACTCCTGCTTGGAGCAGCTCTGTGACCCCTTCAGTCAGAGCTGGTCTATTTTTTGGGATCTCTCTGCACTCTCATGCGGGTTCCTTGAGCGTGCACCCAGCGCGGCAGGATCCCCGCCTTCCTGGGCTCGCATGTTCTTGTCCCACATGAGGGGGCTTATTCGCGACCTCGCATACTCATTTGGCCCTCCTGGCCGGCGAGCTCTGTGGCACTTGTCAGTTTAGGGTCTTCTATTGTGTATTTTCCCGGCTTTTGGCTCTTTGGGTGAGTTGCTTGCCCTCGCCAAATGGGGACTACGGAAATGGGAGGACGTCAGCTCCAGAACACTCTGGTTAATCCTGTCTCTGATCTCTCCCCCAGGGACTCTGGGCAGCTCTACTAATTTTGTGGGCCGCTCCGCAATCGCGGGCGGGCGGGTCAATTTATGCCTCCCCTTGCTGCTCTGTGCACTCCCTCGCAGGCCGTATTGGTGCCAATCTGTGGGAGGCCTTGCTGGCAGGTGCAAGCGTTCACCAGCCCATGCGGATCACACACTCGCTCGCCAACCCTAGCCGCTCACTCAGCACAAGTGTGCGCGCCTGCACTGTGTGTTTTGGGGGAATCTATGTGTGCTTTTCGGCTTTTTTCACAAACTATGTTCTTTACAAAATGTAATCCCTTTTGTGTGAAATTTTGACTTCTGGGAACAATGCATACTTTTAAAAAATCCACTAATTTTATTAACTTTCAAACATTAGGCTACTCATTTTTAGTGAGATAAATTTTTTTTTGTCTTACATGTTTTATAATATTGACAACTAACATGTACTGAGAGCTTAGAATGAGAGGTATCTTGCTAATGCTCTCTAAGTTTTACAGATAACAGAAATGAAACTAAGGGAAGTTGACCAATTTTGTTTAAGGTCACAAAGTTTGTAAGTGAAGGTGTTAATAAATGAACTAAGGTCTTCCTGACTCCCAAAGCTTTGCTTCTACAAACACTTAAATTGCCTAGGAGAGTTGGTAAAATATTAGCAAATCAATAAATGTGATACATCACATAAACAAAATGGATAAAAGCCACAGATCATATCAATAGATGCATAAAAAATTTGATAAAATTCAGCACCCATTTATGATAAACACTCTCAGCAAAGTAGGAATGGAGGTGTCATACCTCAATATAATAAAGGCCATATATGACAAACCCAAAGCCAACATCATATTCAATGGGCAAAAACTAAATGTGTTTCCTTTAAGAGCAGGAACAAGACAGCGATGTTCACTTTCACATCTCTTATTCAACATAGTACTGAAAGTCCTAGCCACTGCAATCACACAAGAGGAAAAAATAAAAGGCATGAAATTGGAAAAGAGGAAGAAAAACTCTCATTATTCACAGATGGTATGATATTGTATATAGAAAACTCTAATGACTCCACCAAAAACTACTAGATCTAATAAATGGATTCAGCAAAGTAGCAGGATACAAAATTAATATTCAGAAATTGGTGGTATTTTTATACACCAATAATGAAATACCAAAAAGAGAAATTAAGAAAACAATCTCATTTACTATTGTAACAAAAAATGAGGTACCTGAGTAAATTTAACCAAGGAGGTAAAAGACCTGTACTTAGAAAATAATAAGATAGTGAAGAAAAAAATTGAGAAAGATACAAATAAATGGAACTATGTACCATGTTTGTGGATAGAGAAATATTAGTATCATTAGGGAACCCTAGCACACTGTTGGTGGGAATGCAGACTGGTGCAGCCACTGTGGAAAATGGTTTGGAATTTCCTCAAAAAGCTAAAAATGGAACTGCCTTTTGACCCAGCAATTCCACCTCTGGGACTACCCTAAGAATCCCAAAACACCAATTCAAAAGAACCTATGCACGACAATATTCATAGTAGTACAATTTACAATAGCCAAGCCCTGGAAGCAACCTAAGTGCCCATCAGTAGATGAGTGGATCAAAAAACTATGGTACATTCACACAATGGAATCCTATGCAGCAGAAGGAAAAAAGAGCTACTACACTTCGCTACAGCATAGGTGGAAGTGGAGAGCATTATGCTAAGTGAAATAAGCCAGGGGGTGAAAGACAAATACCATATGATCTCACCTATAAGTGGAACCTAATCAATAAAGCAAAGAGGCAAGGAAAATATGACAAGCAACGTTGAAAGAAATAAAGAATCTGACAGGGACTGGAGGGAGGGAGGGAGGGAGGGGGGTAGCGGGGAGGGAAAGGGGAAGGGTTAGATCAAGGAACAGGTATGAAGGATACCTGGACGAAGAAGCCAAGGTGGGGAAGGCTTGAGGGGGAGGTGGGAGGGGGAGGGGAAAGTGGTGGTGAGTAAATGGAGACCAATGTGTTGGAAAACGCAGGGCCTGGTTTCAGAAGCTGTAACCCTGCCGACAGGCTGGAGGGCCCCAAGGCTGGGGATAATCAGGAGGCCTTGGGGAAACAGGCTCCTGAGGAGACTTGGCCTGTTCCCTCCCTGGCAGGGGCTTAGACCCTGCCTCTCTGCTTTGCCATGGCTGGTCAGTTAGCCCATCGTGGGTAAGGGAACTTGCGCTGAGGTTTTCAACCTAAGACAGGCGTTGGCCCAATTTTGGCAGCAGATGAGAAATTGAGGGACACGGAGAAGGGGCGAAAAGGCCCCCACACCCCTCGGCTTGGCTTGGACATGGCCGGAGTCCTCATTGTAGCCGATAAGCAGTCTCCTTATCTCTTGGTGGTTCCTTCCCACTCCCCCCACCGCCCCCCCCAGCTCAGGCTTGAAACAATGCGGAGGTGGGGGTGGGCGGTGGGGACAGCCCTAAATCAGATCTGGTGGATCCCGGGTAATCAGGCCTGAAAATAAATTCTATAGAGTGTGCTCTGTTCCTCCCTCAAATCCCTGGTCAGCTCATGCTGCGAAAGACATTCACATTATTTACATCCCTTTCCTCGTCAAGACATTTGCTTTATTTACACCTTTTACCCACATCTTTAAGACACCTTTAAGTCTACTTCCCTGCAGATACCTCGATAGTCTCTATTGTTGATTCTTGTTCCCTCTCAGACCTATGTAAATCGCTTATTTCCTGTCACTTGTTTTCCTAAAGGTATCTATTCTCTGTGAAACTTATCTTGCGAATGTAATGAGTATATGTATGCTTTCCTGTTATACCCCACTGATAAGATTTTTCAATAAAAGCCTTGGAATAAGGGGAAACGGGGCCTTCCCCATTAGGGGGATGTGCCACGGCATTCTCTGGTAGGAGAGAAGTGCCCCCGTCTGCTCTCCTGGCAAACAGAGAAGTGTTTGTACATTTGTGTTTGTCCCCCTCATCCCTGACGACCCCGGGATGGGCTCTGCAGGTTTCACAGCCCTGGTCCAACCTCAGCTGGCCCCAGACGGTTTCCATCAGGTTTCAGGGAGTGCTGCGCTCTCTGCAGTGCTCCCCCGGGGCAGCCTGTCCCCTATAGCTGGCCGCGCAGGTTCGACACCAATGTATGTGAAAAAATTTTAAACAAGAAAAAAAAAAAAGAACTACTACCCTTCACGACAGCATGGATGGAACTGAAGAGCATTATGCTAAGTGAAATAAGCCAGGGGGTGAAAGACAAATACCACATGATCTCATCTATAAGTGGAACCTAACCAACAAACAAACAAGCAAAGGAAAATATAACCAGCAACATTGAAAGAAAAAAGAAATCAACACAGTCAAGAGGGAAGGAGGGAGTTGGTTGGGGAAAGGGAAGGGAAGGGTCAAGTTAAGAAAAATGTATAAAGGACCCATGAAGAAAGCCAAAGAGTGGGAAGGATTGAGGGAGGGAGGTGGGAGTGGGGGAGGGAGAAAGTAGTGGCAGGAAGGTTGAGACAAATGTATTTGAACAAAAAATAAAAATTAAAACAAAAAAAGAAATAAACAAATTTTAAAAAAGAAAAAGAAAAATATTAGCATCATTAAAATGACATACTATCGAAAGCAATCTATACATTCAACACAATACCTATTAAAATACCAATGGTGTATTTCACAGATCTAGAACAAATATTCCAAAAACTTATATGGAACCATAAAGACCCTGAATAGTCTCAGCAACTGAGAAAGAAAATAAAGTTGGAAGTATCACACTACCTGATATCAAACAATATGGCAAGCCCATAATAATCAAAACAACTTGGTACTAACATAAGAATAGACATATACATCAGTGGAACAGAACAGAGAGCACAGGGTAAATTCATGCCGTTATGGTCAATTAATATTTGACAAACTAGGCAAGAACATACACTGGGGTAAAGACAGTCTCTTGAGTACATGATGTTGGAAAAATTGGATAGGCATATGTAAAAAAATGAAACTAGACCACCCACTTACACAATAAACAAGAATAAAGTTAAAATGGATTAAAGACTTATAAGTAAGTCACAATACCATAAAAACCCTCAACAAAAACATAGGCAGTAAAATTTCAGACATTTCTCATAGCAATATTTTTGCAGATACCTCTCCCCCAAGCAAGAAGAACAAAGGAAAATATAAACAAGTGGGACTACCTAAAACTAAAAAGATTACCATCAACAAAATGAAAAGGGAACCCACTGAATAGGAGACCATATTTGTCAATGATACATCTAATAAAGAGTTAATTTTCAAAATATGTAAAGAACTTACACAACTTAACATGAAGAAGATGAACAACCCAATTGAAAAAATGGGCAAAGGACCCGAATAGACATTTCTCCAAAGAGGACATAGAGAAGGCCCCCAGACATACAAAAAAAATGCTCAACATCACTAATCATCAAAGAGATGCAAACTAAAACCACAATGAGTTATCACCTTATGACTGTCAGAATGTCTATCATCAATAAATCAACAAACAAGCACTGGCAAGGATGTGGAGAAAAGGGAACCCTTGTTCAATGGTGGTGGGAATGCAAACTGGTGCTGTCATTGTGGGAAATAATATGGAGTTACCTCAAAAAATTAAAAATGCAACTGCTTTATGACCCAGCAATCCATTTCTGGCAATATATCCAAAGAAACCCAAAATACTTATTAAAAAGTATATATGCACCCCTAAGTTCTTTGCAGCATTATTTACAATAGCCAAGATCTGGAAACAGCCTAAGTGCCTACCTGTAGATGAGTGAATAAAAAAAGCTGTGGAACAGGCCTGGCTGGTGTGGCTCAGTGGATTGAGTGCTGGCCTGACAACTAAAGGGTCCCTGGTTTCATTCCCAGTTAGGGCACATGCCTGTGTTGCAAGTCAAGTCCCCAGTAGGGGGCACATGAGAGGCAACCACACATTAATGTTTCTCTCTGTCTCTTTCTCCTTTCTGTCCCTCTCTCCAAAAATAAAAATAAATAAAACCTTTTAAAAAATATATCCTCTTAAGAAAAAGCTGTGGAATGTTTACACAATGGACTACTTACTACACAACAGTAAAAAAAGGAATTCTTATCCTTTGCAACAGCATGGATGGACCTCAAGAATATCATGCTAAGTGAAATAAGTTAGAGAAAGGGAAATACCATATGATCTTACTTATATATGGAATCTAATGAACAAAATAAGCTGACAAACAAAATAGGAACAGAGGCATGGATACATGGAACAGACTGAAAGCTGTAAGAAGGAAGAGGGGTGGGGAGCTAGATGAAAGAACTTGAAGGATTTAAGCAAACATGCACACATGCAAACACACACATGAAGTCTGTCCAAAAAAGTTCAACCATTGTTAATATAATGAGAACAGTTTGCATAACATCGATGTAACCTGGCAGCCCAGGAGAGTGGACTGGAATGCACATGTGTGAACAATGACAACTTCACTGTACTAGTCAGTGAGGGTAGTAGACATTGTGTGTTGAGTGAGCATGTATACTGTGTGGCCATCACGTTAAAAATAAGTAAGTAGAGCAACAAATGTGCATCAAATTTTGTGTTAAACTTAAACATTCTTCCCTGGAAACTATTTGGATGAACCAGAAGGCCGCAGCTATAGGCGACTGGTGATTGGCAGCTTTATCACAAAGTGGACAATGTGCCAACTCATGCATCACGTCTCATGTAGATATTTTTGGCAAAACATCTAATCACCCAAGTGATTCAGCCTCCTTACTACCAAGATTAGGTGCCCCGCAACTTCTGGCTTTTCTCCAAACTAAAATCACCTTTGAAAGGGAACAGATTTCAGACCATTGATGAGATTCAGGAAAATATGATGAGGCAGCTGATGGCAATTGGGAGACCTGTGTGCGATCCCAAAGTGCCTACTTTGAAGGGAACTGAGGCGTCATTGTCCTGTGTACAATGCTTCTTGTATCTTGAATCTTCAATAAAAGTCTCTATTTTTCATATTACATGGCTGGATACCTTCTGGACAGACCACACACACACACACACACACACACACACACACACACACACACACACACATCACATAGACAGACAACAGTGTGGTGATAGCCAGAGGCAAAAGGGGATTGGGGTATGATGAGGTGGGCAACGGAAGGGTAAATGGGGACAGAAAGTGACTTTTCTTTGGGTCACAGGTGCAGGATGCAGTGTGCAGATTATGTTTGTTGATTTGTACATTTGAAATCCGTATGGTTTTGCAAACCCATGTCACCCCAATAAATTCAACTAAAAATGAATTAATCAATTGTCCAAGTGTTTCCACATCTAAGCAATCTACCAATCTCTCCCTCTCTCCTCCCTCCCTCCCTCCCTCTCATACACACACACACACACACACTTCTCTAGTCTCTTACAAAAATATTTCATACACTGGGCCTCTATCTGCCTGGTGTCTTTCTCTTATCTTTCTCTCCTTTGTGCTTACCCTACGTCTCCTTTAAAAAGATATTTTCTTTTCTTATTCTCACCTTTCATTTTCATTATATGGTTTCTCCCTGTTTTAATCACCTTGATAAGAGAGGGCTCTGAGCCAGTGTTGGGTTGAAGTTGGCTCTTACTAAGTCAGGACAGCTAATTATGCATATCTCTTCTCACACTCTGCATTAAGTGACATCATGTTGGTAGTTGAAAATCAGTTGTATTAAATTATTTACACAGTGGAAATAGGTTAACACTAAAAATATTATACTGGAACGCCAGTTGTTAAAACGTTTATCAACATAGCACTAGCTTTGGCACTATTTACACATCTAATTTTTTTCTGTCTGGGGATTGCTGTAGGTGTTAGGTAGCTTACCTACATATTTGCCTATTTACTTTTTCCTTTGGTTTTGTAAATACTGTTCTTTATGGAAGCTAAACATTTTTTATTGTTGTTCAATTACAGTTGCCCCCATTTCCCCCCATTACTCTCCCCCACCCTACCTGTTCCCACTTCCCACATTCAATCTGTCCTCCCTGTGTTGTCTTTGTGCATGGGTCCTTTATACATGTGGAACCTAAGCTTTTGTATTATCTCCTTTAGCTTACTACATTGATTCATAGTGTATATGATAAAAATTTCACTCCTTTGACATTCAGAAGACTTTATTTTCCATTTCTGCATAAACTGAAATTACCTTTTATTTTTCCTTAAAATATCTATTTTTAGTACCTTGATATACATTAATTAATATCTTTTTTTAATTCATTTTCCACACTGGGCCAACTGCATACTATAGTCAAAACCTCCTTGAGCTCATTTTGCATTATTTTTGCTGTTTTGAAATCTTTTTTTCTCTTATGTTACCTTTTATGTTTATGTCATCTATTTCATAGTTCTCTTCTTTGAAAAAATTCTAAAATGTCTCCTAGGACTTCTACCCATTTTAACATCTAGTAGCTTAAAAAATCTTCAAGACTCTGCTTCATGTGGGAATTTTATTATTATCATTGTCCTTCCTGAAGCCTTTCCATGATCCTACTGCCATTGAACACCTCCCAGATGACATGAATTAGAGTACTAAATGTTCTTAACTTTTTCAGCATCATATTCACAGGTAATTTGTGTTATTTACAAAGATGAAAACCCATGTCCATTGTCAATCAGATTTATCCATTTATAAGTCTCAGTGGGCATCCTCCTTTTCAAGATTTGAGGTTCTGGTGACCCACAAATTACATCCTCCATGTACTTACATTAGTTCTCTAATTTTTGTGCATTTTGAAAAAAATGCACAACTTATTACTAACATACTCCATGCCTCATTGAATCAAACTGGGTGACAAGATGGTGTCATATACCTGCTTATTCATTTTATTATCTCAGTCCTATGCTTCCTCTAACTGTAACACAGTAATACAACATTTCATTGAAAGTACTTACTCAACTACAAGTATGATTGGTAATCTGATGATTTATGCTTGTATCTTTCTAACATTGTCAGCCTGGAAGCCACTTTTTCTAGTCAATTTTGTTTTATCTTCTAGAGTTAAATAGGTTATTTTAGCAAAATTTTAATAATATAGCTGTTTTTCCAACATTTCAGCAAAATTCAGGTGCCAGAATAGCACATGAGAATTTTGGGTTATGCAGTTGTGTGTGTGATGCCCCTCCTTGATTCCTATCCTACTCTGTATTTTCATTGCATAAAACAGATTAGTTTTTGTCTCAGTATTGGCTAGATTTTCAGAGTCTGTGGCACCAGGCCCATGTTGGATATGAAACTCTTTTTCAAACACATGCTCTTGTCAGCTTCCTAGCACAAAACTTTGTATTAGGCTGTTCTTGGCATTTGCAACCTGACAAAGGCAAATAGTGTTGATCAAGAACCTAATTTATTCTTTGTTGGTTTAAATTGTTTTGAGTTTAAAATTATGAGATCACTAGAAATTTGAACACTAACTAGGCATAACTTTTGTCCCTTTTTATGTGTAATTATGGTACTGTGGTTATTTTTTAAAAGAATCAATATCTTTTAGAGATACATACTATATTAATTATCTATTGTTGTGTAATAATTACCCCTAAATTTAGCAGCTTAAAATCACACACATCAATATTCCCAGAGATTGTGAGTCTAAAATTTGGATATAGATAATCTGTATTTTCTGCCTTGAGGTCTTTTAAAAAACTGCAGTCAATATGTTGGCCAGGTCCAGGGTGTTATCTGAAGGCTTTTGTGGGGGAGGATCTGTTTCCAAGTTCACTTATGTTGTTTGGCAGGATTTACATCCTCAGGGGTTATTGGGCTGAGCATCACAGTTCCTCACTGGCTGTTGGCTGGAAGGTAATCTCAGTTCTTTGCCATATGGGCCTCTCCAACATGGCATCTTATTTCAATAATGCCAGCAAGGAGGGGAATAAGGAAGGAGTGTCCTAGCAAGACATAAGTCACAGTCTTCTGTAACAAAATTACAGAAGTGACATCATCTCACTTCTTCTGTATTATTGTATTGATTCGAAGTAAGACCTAGTGATTTTATCCACAGTCAATTATACCAAGGCATGAATATCATATCCAAAGGTAACTTTAAACATACATATCTACATATCTAAGTTCTAACCATGAGGATTTTTTAGTGCCTCCATTGTATTTACAAGTTCATTGAAGAGTTCTTTGGGTCTGGATATATTATTGGCTTTTATTTCTTTTTATCACAAGAAATCCACATTAAGAAAAATGTAATTGAGTACAAAGAAATCACCCAATATCCCACAAGAGATAACCACTGCTAAATTTTTAGTGTATATAGTTTCAATGTTAATTTTTATGTAGTAAATCTAAAGATGTTTTTAAATTTTCTCATCCTTTGCATTTGAATGCTTATCTGCACTGCATTCACCTTTATGTTGTTCTAGTTATTATGGTTTCTATTTAAGAATTAAGATCATAATAAATATATGCATACTAGTAGGTCTTTAGACATTAATGTGCTTCAAAATCACCAGGGAAGCTAGCTAAAAAATGAAAGTTCTGGAGCTCCATTCAGATTTAGGGTAGGACCAGGCATTCACATCTTTGAGAAAGTTCTCTGGTGATACTCACACAAGTGGCAGGTCAACATACTTTTAGAAACACCACGACATTATTAAATGAATTCAGAAATTGCAAGTAGTCTCTTCTAGAGAAATGAAGTTAGATATATCAAGTTATTTTATTCAGGGACTGAACTGAGACAAAAACTCAAGAGCTCCTGATGCAATCATTAATTGTACTTTGCTAAGTGCTTTTCTCTTGTCAGGCAGCAATTGCACCTTGAAGAGCAGATACTGCAGTCCTGAGCTGGAGGGATGCTGGACTGATGAGACCTATCTTTGGGGACTCTGCTAATAGGTGGGATGGGTCAAATAGGTAAACACAGCCCAAACACTCTGAAACTGATTTCACAGTCATGTGAAGCAAATGCAATCCCCAATATAGAAGGAAGTGCTGGATTTATTCATCTGGCTAAACTGCAAGTTTCATAACCAAGTATTTATTAAGTGACCCTCCTGCTTTCATGAGATCATTAAAAATAGTTTCCATTTCTTCTGACACTACAGATAATATAATGTAAAACACATCAACCCATTTAACAAAAATGGGTCCCTGTATTAATCATTTGGTATAGCATTTTTTTCTTTGAGTATTAAATAAATAAAGATTTGAAATAAAAATAAATATAGTTTGCCCACGCTGGTGTGGCTCAGTGGACTGAGCGCCAGACTGCAAAGCACAGGGTCACCATTTAGATTCCCAGTCAGGGAACATGCCTGGGTTGCGGGTCAGGACCCCCATAGTGGGTGCGTGACAGGCAACCACACATTGATGTTTCTCTCCTCTTTCTCCCTCTCTTCCCCCTTTCTAAAAATAAATAAGATCTTTTAAAAATATAGTTTGATTTTTAAAATTGCTTTATTAACTTCAACATATATAATAACCACCTTTCCATGCAACAGGTAAAATTCTCCTAACAAAATCTCACAGACTAGGGCAAAAGCACAACATTCAACTAGAAGCTGGTAGAGACCCACAGGAAACAAGTAACACCAAAAGGTTTACAGCAAGGTACATCACTAACATGTAAGTTTAGGAAGCAGGCGTGTCTCCCTATTAACTTCAGGGAAAACATAAGGATTCAGGGCATAAGGCAAAATTCATCATGATGGTCATGGTGAGGGGGGTCAGTGCTAACTGCCCGTAGACTATGACTTAACTGCTTTCCCCTCAGCTTTTCCATCAGCTGTCTCATATCATCCCCAATTCTTTCCCTATTTTCTTGTCTCATCCTTGCCTGTGGTTCTCCAAGCCTCTGACCCCCATCCCATCTATACTGCAGGATGGGTTGCCTAACACGCGACCGCCTGCGATTTCCTCTAGGCCCACAATATTCACCAGCTTCCAAAGGGAGAGCCAAGGACTCTCCTTTAGTAGCATCTTGCTCCTTTTCATCCTTTTTGTCATTTTCCTGGTTGGTATTTTCCATGTTGAGATTTTTTACTGCTTGTTCCTCTTTGGACGCCATTGCTCCTAGGAGACAAGAGATGAGAAGGAACTATTTTACTGGTGGACTAATCAGCACCGAGGACAGAGGCCCTACTACTAATCTTTCAGAGCCCTGGATACCAAAGGTTAATTTTTTAAATCTCATGTTTCCCACCTGAGAGGCTCTCTACACCCTCTACTGGACCCTCAGTCCTAGCTCACCCCGCTTCGTCTCACTTCTCTCTCCTCCGTCTCCGCAAACCCACCATTTTCCGTAGAGATCCATCCCCAGGCCGCTTCAGGCGGCAAAATGGAGGACAGGTGACCAGGGATGGAGGGGTTGGGGGCGGGGGGAAGGTAGGCCTCCGACTGGTCTCTGCACACGCCCCCCACCAATGTCTCCCGCACCCACCTGGGCCTATCCTTGATGTCTCTCCCCTCTTCTCGATTCTCGCCGTGAGTGCGCCGCCGGATACTCGACACAGACCCACAGACCTGCAGAGGGCCCGGGTAGAAGAAGCAGGTGCTGTTGCCAAATACTACGCACCGACCCACAGCCGCCATGCCCCTCCCCAGGCCACGTCTCCCGCCCTCTCTCCCTCCACGCGGATCACCATTTTCGTACAGGAGCTCGGGGATGATTTGCCATCACTGAGTTGCTCTGCCACCCTCCCTGGAACCCCGCTGCCCCAGCACTCGCACCCCCAGGGGTCACTATGTACTTCCCCAAGAATGCTGGGGATGGAGAAAGCCAGCAGGGACCGCTGCACTGATCTCTGGCCTGGGGGGGTAGGCGGGCGGCTGCCGCCCGGGCCTCGGCGCAGGCCCTGGACCCTTACCTGCTCCGCTTTCCGGGGCCCGTCGCCAGCCCACGGTGCGCAGGGCGGCGGGCAGCTGGTACCCAGAAGGGAGTGACAACCGCACGAAAGCTGCGTCGCTCTGCAGCTCCCGGTCACGTGAGGGCTTCGCGTCATCAATGAGCCGCCCCCCCACCCCGCCTCTCTCTCTCTCCTTCCTAATCATTTTTCTTTCTTTCCTTTTTAAAAATCGGTATGGTTGAAAAAACTGAAAGTTACGAAATTTCATATTTAAAAGACATGGTTTAACGGAGGGAAGTTTAAAAAAAAACTTATTCTTTATGTTCTCCAGCACTGCAAAGAAAATATTTTCTCTGGGCTCGACAGAACTTCATTTTTAGAACATTCTAGCTTGTTTCAAAATTTTTATGGAAAAAGGGTCGGGGAGCATTCCTAAACATAGCCAATATTTTCTTCCTTTTTTTTTAAGTAATTAATGTTCTTTAGGGTTTTTTTATGTTTATTACAGTTGTCTCAGTTTTTCCCTCTTTACCCCTCTTCAACCCCTCACCCCGTGCCCCCACCACAGTCAATTTTCACTCTCTTGTCCATGTCCATAAGTCATTCATACATGTTCTTTGTTGAGTCCCTTCTTTCCATCATTGTCCTCTTTGCCCATCCCCGCTGGTCACTTTCAGTCTGCTCCATGTTTCCATGCCTGTGCTTTATTTTGATCGTTAGTTTATTTTGTTGAATAGAGTCCACTTATAGGTGAGGTCATATGGTATGTCTTTCACCAACTGGCTTATTTCACTTAATATTCTCCAGTTCCATCCACATTGCACAAAAGGTAGTTCTTTCTTCCTTACTTTGTCCGTTCGTTCGTTCTTTCTTTCTTTCTCTCTCTCTTTCTCTCTCTTTCTTTCCCTCCCTTCCTTCCTTCCTTCCTTCCTTCCTTCCTTCCTTCCTTCCTTCATTCCTTCTTTCCTTCCTTCCTTCCTTCCTTCCTTTCTTTTCTTCCTTCCTTTCTCTTTCCAAAATGCAGAATAATTTTATTTATTTTTAATGAAAAAATCCATTATAAAATATAAAAAATTTAAATCCATTATAAAGTCTCAGCAATTAAAACAACGTGACACCAGCACAAAAATAATGAAGTAGATCAATGAAATAAAATGAGCATTCTAGAAACAAACATATATATCTATCTAACAATGTAATATATGATTAAATTGATATTTCAAGTGAATGGGGAAAATAAGGCTTATTCAACAAATAAGGTGCATGGACCACTATTACTTGAAATAAAATGAATATAGAGCCCTATTTCACACATTATATAAGAAATATTCAGGTGAGTTAAAAATCAATATGTAAAATCTAAGGAGTTTTAGAAGAAAATACAAACTAATATCTTTCTTACCCTGAAGTAAAATATTCAAACCCAGAAGCTATAAAATAAAATATTGGCAATATGATATTAAACATTTAAGACTGTACAGTAATATACATATAAAAAAGTTAAAGGACAAGGAATAGAATAGAAGAGTATTTACAACGCATCTAAAAAAGGGTTAATAGTGTTTTGTTTTTTAGGGAAAAAATTCTATAAACATTTAATCAAAAAACGGATAAAGAACACAAAAAAGTCATTTAAAGCTTTTTTTAAATACTAGAAATAGGCAAGAAATATACAAAAATAGGTTTAGTTTCAACAAATAATAAAGGAATAACTAAAATACACATCATTGCCACAATCAGATTAATAAGTATTGAAAATATTGGTAATATCAAGTATTGGTGACTGTGAAAGAAAGCGTGCATTCATAGACTCTTTTTCTTCATCTTCTTAAAGCAGTTCTCTAGCATATCTTGTAGCGCTAGTTTGGTGGAGACGTATTCTTTTAGCCTTCCTTTGTCTGGGAAACTCCTTATTTCGCCTTCTATTTTAATTGAGAGCCTTACTGGGTAGAGCAGCTTTGGTTGCAGGCCTTTGCTTTTCATGACTTGGAATATCTCTTGCCATTCTCTTCTGGCTTGTCGTGTTTCTGTTGAGAAGTCAGCTGCTAGCTGTACTGGGGCCCCCTTATATGTTACTACCTCTTTCTCCCTTGCCACCTTTAGGATTCTCTGTCTTTGATATTTGCCATTTTAATGATGATATGTCTTGGAGTGGGCGTCATTGGGTTCCTCTTGAATGGGACCCTCTGTGCTTCCTGGACTTGTGTGACTTTTTCTCTCCTCCAATTAGGGAAGTTTTCCATCATTACTTTTTCAAACAGGTTCTCTATCCCTTCTTCCTCTTCTCCTTCTGGCATCCCTATTATGTGGATATTATTATGTTTCAGGTTGTCCTGCAATTCCCTCAATGCCTCTTAATTCTTTTTGAATCTTTTTTCATTTTCTTGCTCTTTCTGTGTGTTTTTTTTACTACCTTGTCCTCCAGCTTGCTAATTTGATCCTTGGCTTTTTTGCTTGATCTTGTCTGCTTTTCCTTCCTTGTACTGTGTCCTTCAATTCAGAAATTGTATTCTTCATTTCCTCTTGTGTCTTATTGATAGTTTCTATTTCCTTTTTCATGCTGATATAGTTTGCATTAAGTTCTTCGTAGTTTCCCTCTATTTTTTTGTAATTCTATCTGAGCTCACTGAGCTCATTGCGCTTCTGTAGAACCATTGTTTGGAACTCAGTATCTGACAGTTTACTTGCCTCTATTTCATTTGGTTCTCTTTCTGGGGATTCCTCATTTCCCTTCGAGTTGGGGGTGTTTCTTTGTCTTCCCATTATTTGTTAGACTCTTCTTTTTTGCTCTGCTTCTTAAATTGATCTGTCTTGATTTCCTGACTTTGTGGTGTGAACTTCTATGGCAGGAGACTGCTGTTTTTTTTCTTTCTGAATCTGCCTCTGATGATGTCAGATGTTGACCCTGTCTACCCTTAGGCAGTCTGTTTGAGACTTACAGGAATCTACTGTCTGCGGTTTTCTTCTTCAGTTGTTAATCTAGTCACTCTGCACTCAGGCTTAGACACCACTCCTGCGGATGGGTTGTTCGGTCCTCTCATGCTGCTGCTGCTCAGAGGAGTGGTCTTCCTGAGCCAGATGTCTGCTACCGTATGGGGGAAGAGTCAGCACCAGGTTCCCACTAGCTACTCTCTCCATTCTCTCCCCAAAGCCTCCAATTCCAGTCTCTCCTCAAGTGGCTCTAGACCAGTCTGCACCCTCTTTAGCCAGGGATCTACTATCTGTCGCTGCTGCTCTGTACTCAGCTGTCAGGCTTTAGTACCACTGGGCTGGTGCTTTATGGGGGAGAGTCAGCACCGGGATCCCACCAGCTACTTTCTCAGTTCTTTTCCCAAAGCCTCCTTCCCCAGTCTCTCCTCAGGCAGCTTCAGCCTGCTCTGCCCCCACCTTTGCTGGAGACCAGGGTAAGTGGCTGCAATTAAAAATTTATGCTTTGGCCCTTTAACTGGCTTTGTATCTCCAGCTGCCTGTCTTTAACAGAGAGCAACCCTGCTACTTTTCGCAGCTGGTTGTAATCTGCATACTTTTTGGGCTCTGGTGCTATAGGCTGGAGATCCTCACTTATGGTTTAGACCCCGTTCTTCTCAAGGGGATCCAACTGGTTGTTTCAGTATCCTTCTGGTGCTGCTGCTGGTGGGCACCCCACCTGCCTTCTCTAGTCTCTTCCACGCTCCTTACCAGTTAGGTTGTGCTAAAGCTGATTCTTCTGTCTGTCTGAGATTATAAGGCTCCTCTCTTGCTACTGTTTAGTTGCTTGTTCCAGGTGATTTCTCCACAATTTAGTTGTAATTCCAGATTGGTCCTGTGAGGAGGTCCGTGTGACTTCCACTCACTCCTCCTCCATCTTGGTTTCTCTCTAAACACAGTCAGTGTTTTAAAAATGACGTGTGAAGGAGGTCTTCAGGAAGAAGCCCAAGAAGTCTGTTTGTCAGATCTTGGCCATTTAATGTAAACAATCTACCTTTTTTCCCTTTCTGGGTCAAATTTCAAGTTTAATTAATAAACTTGTATATTTTATCATGTTAAAACAATCATTCATTAACTATGATAAAGCATTTGCTGACAACTGAAGATCATCCCTTCCTTGACAAGAGACGGGAGTGGCTGGTCTTCCCGCTGCCACTTTCCAGAGCTGTTCATGCTTTACATTCACACTCCTGACTGTTGCTTACACTAAAACTATAGATGGAGATGTGACCAAGGTACTGACTTGAGCAAATCTTTTTGTTCCCTCCATTTCTTCCTCAAATTCCCAGCTAGTGACTTACCTCCCAGATACACAGTGGGGACAAGGATCTGTTCTCATACTGGAAACCAGATGGGGCTCTTTTAATAACTTTGTGGTGGAGTATTTGAAGAATCATAGAGAAATGACTGATAGGGGAAGGGCTTCCCCAGTCTGCCTGCTCTCTCTTCTTTTTCATCTTGTTTAGGTAGAAGTCTCTCTCAGACCTTTCTGCTCTCTCTCACCTGGCTTAAGAAATGAGACTCCTGGTATCCTCACCCTAACATCCTTGCCTCCAGAGCACTCAGGAAGAACCCAGCCTTACTGCAGGATCTCAATCTGCCAGTCCATACCCACCCTGGTACTCCTTCATTTTTGCCAGGGCCTGAGGAACACTCTCTGCAGACCACCCTAAGTAATCTTAGATTAGGCATTCTGAACACAGAAGTCTGTGGACACTATTAAATGTTATTAAAAAATATCTATATGGGTGAGGAGGGGTGGTAATAGATTTACATTTTTTTGTGGGGAAAGAGACCATACTTAGAAGTTTCTCAAAAGAGGCTGTAATTCCTCACCTCTCAAAAAGTTTAAAAGTCTCTATATATGATGCCTCACCCTCTCTAGTACGTTACTCTCACCTAGACTACTTCCTTTTCCTTTATTTTCTGCTTTATGTCAAGGATATTACTCCAGTGTAACCAATAAATGAGGACATTTTTTTCTTCCTAGGTTTTCATGTGCTCTTTAACACTGTTTTTTTTTTATTTTGCAAAATAGATTGTTTTTAAATTTGAAGAGATTTGTATGGCCAAGAAAATAATACTGTTCTCTGCCTAAAAAAATATTGGACTGATATGCCAGGGGCACAGACTACTTCCCCAGGTTTACCAGGATAATAGAGTATCCCTACCTCAAAAGCCACATAGCCATTTGGAATGCACACAGCCTAAGTTTTAGGGGGTCCAGAATTTTAGTCTCTACCACACTTTTCCCCAGATACTGGCTGACCATCTCTCTCTTTTCCTTTCCTCCTCTGTATACCAGTGAATGGGTTTTGTCTTGAATGGATTTTTACAAGGATGTGACATAACATGCAACGTCATTCTTTATTATGAAAAGAATCTGTTCCTGGGTGGGACAAATACACAAAACAATCATCCCTTTGGGTGGATGAGTGTCAGTTAAGGGTTGACTCCCCAGCTCCAAGCAGACCTCCTGGCAGAATAACAAGAATATACTAAAACTGGTAGAGAAACACAGCAAAGATGGTGAGGATGAAGATGATGACACCCAAAGGATTCTTGTTGAGGATGTGCTCTCAGGATCATGGATCATCCTGTGGGAGGGTCTCTTCTGGCATCTTGTACTTGGCCTGGAGGAAGTAAAGCAAGGAATTTGGGAGATTATCACTGCCAGGAGCCCTCAGTCTCATCCTCAGGTATCCTGGCCTCTGCTCACTTGACCTGAATTCCCAGACCTCACCTTGGGCAGAGCATGCACTTGTGCAGCTGTGGTGTAGTCCCAGTGGTTGTCATGAAGACACCTGGGGTGGAGGAAGGGCAGGAGACAACCATTAGGACCAAAGTGGAGATTGGCCACACACTGTTGTTTCATAACCTGTGTGACATTAACATGCCTCCACATTTACTGTGACATACGTAGTGCAATAAGCCCTGTGGCACAATGTGTGTTAGAAAAATTGCTGAAACCAAGTGTATCAATAAAAGAATGAGGTCCATGAAATGCATAAAACTATACATACCTGTTCAAAACAACTGTGTAGCTTACAGGTAATGAGAGAGAAATGTTCAAGGTGATGGGTGAAATAAACAGGAAAAACAAATTACCTGCAAATTCCTATCATTCACTCCTCAAATTCTCCCAGTTTCCTCCTATGCCCATTTACACCAATCACTCACTTCTGATACCACTGGAAGCTCATCCCAGACTTGATGGAGAAAACCTGCACCATTTCTTGCGGCTCCTTGGAGAGAGTGGGCGTGGAGCTGAAGGTGGGGGCAGGCACTTGTATGGAATACACACTCTTAGCATCACTGGGGGTTGCACCCCTCACAAACAGTTCATCGTTCATGATGCACAGCCTGCAGGAAAAATGGGCCCTCAGACAACTGATGGGTGGACAATACCATACCCTCAACAATGATTCTGCTTCTACTGTCACAAAGAGACTAGGTTCCTTCCACAGACTAACTATACCTGACCGACATGGACAGAGTCCATGCCTGGTACCTCTGCCCTTTTCACAGACACAACATTTGGAGAGATTTTCTACCAGCCTCACTAGATTTGTAGGACTAACCCCACTGTATTTAGTCTGCAAATACCCCTAAGGGAGAGGACAATCTAATCCCTTTTTCAGGGAAAGACACAGAAATGTCATATAATTTCACCAAGGTATAAATCTAGTTAGTGCTGGGATCACAAAGAGAACCCAGTGTTCTAACTCCAGAGCCCCCACTCCTACCCCAATGCCATTGGATACAGGTGGAAAATTTGTCACATTTGGGAGCTCTGCATGAGCTGAACATTGGAAATGCAGTAGTTGGTCGGGGGCAAGGGAGAAGGAGAGTATCCTGAGAAGGAGTAAAGGGTCAGGCCCCAGATCAGTCCTTGGATCTACCTGTTGGCTTCCCACAACACTGAGAAAACAACAAATCTTCACTGCCACACACCCACACACCTGAGCCCACGCTGGGCTGCCTGTTCCCACCCAGAGCACAGCACTCACCTGGAATTGCTGGCAGGGGTAGCGATGAAGGTCCGGCTGAAGGCACGGACAGAACCCTGAGACCTTCCTTCCACTTCAACAACAACAACAAAAACAACAACACCCCTTTAGAGTCACAATGCTTCACACACCCCCCACTGCGTTCCCCAGTCAGGGTCAGACTCCATACATGCCCAAGAGAACAGCTGTCCCCTGGGAGTCAGGGTGTCGGGAATGGGGAGGGCAACAGTAGGAGCAATCTTCTCCCACTGACATGGACCTTACTCCATCCTAGGACAACCACTCGACAAGTTCATTGGACTCATTTTTTGCAGCTACCCAAGAGGTGGGCATTATTAGACCCATTTTGCAAAAGAGGAAAATGAGAGTTACGTGCAACCGGCCCAGGTTCTCAGAGTAAGGATCCGGGATGACAGCCACCAAACCCCACACCTGTGTCCCTAACACTCCAGCTGTGTGGGGCTGACAGGCATGGATGCGGGTCAGACCAAGGCGGGTTGGGGGCAGAGTGGAAGCAGGAGAACACAGAGGGAATAGGAGAAAAAGGGGAGGGATCGGGGAAGTTGGGAGAGTTCTGAGAGAGACCCCAGCCTGCAGGAGGGACAAGTGGGGCATCTGGAGAGGGGACTCTACACACACTCACCTTCCTTGAACACCCCGTTGACACAGACGAAGATCATGCTTTCCTGAAAGAGAAGGATGCAGGTGCTCGGTCACCGTCTACACCTCCCACCCACCTGCATCTTTCTGGGCCAGCCCGAGGGAGGAAGGGGGCTCTCACCGACTGGAACCACGTGTCCAAGATGAAGGAGCTGAAGTCATGCTGAGTTTTGGGCAACACACTGAGGGAGCACACAATGTCACGTTTTGTATGTTTCAGCAGCTGAAAGCGCAGGTCTGTGGGGGAAGGACAGCAAAGGTCAGGGTTGCCACACCCAGGGCCCTGTGACTGACCCCTTCATGCCCCCTTTCCCTGCCCAGTCTTCCCCATCCCACACGCACTGGGGTCCTTGAGGTTCTTCATATTCCTGTTATATTTGAAGTACTCGAACAAGCTGCTTCTAGCAGAAAAGAAAACAGCACGTGGTAGTCTGAGACCACTGTGGGTGTTCCCATGAGCTGGCCTGTGTCTGCTGGGGAGCCACACAGCCCAGGGGAAGAGTCTGAGCTGCGATACTCACGGGTCTGGATCGTTCGGGTTGAAAGGAATGGTCAGGGAGAAGCAGGCCTCATCGTGATAAGCACCGAGGAGACTCTGTCTGTCTCCAGAGTCATAGATCATGTAATACCTGTGAGGGAGCAAAGGGGAGAGGCTACCCGTGTCAACTGGACCCCAAATGAAACACAGGAGTCACAGTCAGCAGTCCCAGCCCTCCTTACCACTGGTGTTCCCAGAGCTACTTACTGCTGCAGAAATGGCAGCACTAGACTCTTCACTACATCAGATCCAAAGAAGCTTCCCTGAAATCAAAACAGTCCTCAGGACCGCAGCTGATACCGCATCCTCATTCACCAGCTAAAACCCTACTATATGTCCCCTCCTCACCCTGTAGGTTGGTAACTTCTGGTGTGCTTCAATCCCCAGATTAGTTGGTGGGTGTGGCTCCTGGCCATCCTGAGAAAGGTAAAAGGAAGTAAGCCTTGCAGACCAGCGGGTGGTGCTGAATGATCAGGAAAAGGATGGGCCAAAGTGAGGGTAGGGGTCAGAGGTCAGGTGCAAAAGAGCCCTGGAAATTCCATAGGCAGAACTACATTTGTTTCTTCATCATGGGAGCCCTGGAGCCTGTGGAGAACTTGTGTGAAAAAGGTCCAGAGCCTTTGACACAGGTTTCCACATGGGTCCATCCACCAGCCAATATTCAGGGTCAGATCTAAAAATGTAACTTGGGCCAGACCTATAGGGGTTCAGACCAGGTTGTGGGAGATGGCAGTTCCACTTAGAGGAGTCAGTGATAGAGGATACACTTACCAGGCATAATAACTTGGGGAAGAGTTCCAGGATGGAGCTGCGAAAATTAAGGTAAAACAGAAACATAAGTAAATCTGCAGAGCAGCCCAGCCTCATTGGAGCAAGCACATCTATACCAGACATATAGCCCAGTGTGTCCCACCTATACTCCACTATCCCAGCCTTCCAGGGACCTAGGAAACTTCCCCATTGATTGACCCATGTAAAAATGCTCATCTTTCCTCCGGCCCTCCCTTGTCTCCCTCTCTATCCTGCTGGGTAGCTCCCACCTGGGGGTCCCATGTCCCTTCTCCAGTGCCAGGAAAAGCTTCTTGTTCATCCCAGGCTTGAGGGCTTCTTCCCCCTTCCTGACTCTCTTTCTTCCTCCTGGTCCCCAGTGAGAGCTCCAGAGAGAAGAGGGAAGGGGGTGAAAGCCCAGGGTTCTGCTCTCTCACTGGGGGAGGGATTAGGAGGCAGGAAGGGAAAAGGAGGAGGAAGAAGACAGAAAGGGAGTGAGATAGGAGGGGGATTGGGGAGACACGGGGGTATAGAGACAAAGGGAAAAAGAGAAAGCAAAGGGAAGGGAAAGATGTTCTACCCTGGAGGTGGAGGTCAGGGAAAAAGAGAGAAGAAAGGGGATATGGATCTCCTGCAGCAGCCTTTTCTTCATTTGCCCCTGGCTGGCCCTGGGCCCTGAGGTAGGAATGGAAATCATGCACCTAATGGGCTGGGGACCCATTGGATACAGGTGGAAAATTTGTCACATTTGGGAGCTCTGCATGAGCTGAACATTGGAAATGCAGTAGTTGGTCAGGGGCAAGGGAGAAGGAGAGTATCCTGAGAAGGAGTAAAGGGTCAGGCCCCAGATCAGCATGGGGTTTTGGGTCTGTGATCCCCTCTTGTGATCACATCCTTCTCTCCTCATGGTCCCCATGCACCTGCACTGGTCTTAGTTGGTTCCTTGTCTGAGGAATCCTGCCCATGTCTAGGTACCCAGGGCTCCTCTGAAAGATGAGACAGGTGATGTGATGTGTGGAAGGAGGGGCAGTGCCGCTGAGAGGACTGTTCTTCTGTCTCCTCAACCCCCACTGCACTCTGCCTTCCACTGCTGCCTTGGGAGGTCTTATGCTCACTGGGGGTTGCTTACTTCTGACCCTGACTCAGAAAACCCTGGATTCTCCCAAGAGGAGCCCAATTCATGGCATTGGTCCAGAGGAACAAATGTCATTATGGCAGCCACCCAGGGCTTTGGCCCTCATCATGAGATGGGAATGTCCCCATCTCAGTCTGGGATTGGAGAGGAGACCCCTTTGGAGCAAAGACAAGCAGTTTCATCTCAGGGTAGGGAATATGCCTCATCTGAGCTTGAAGTAGGAAGGCCTGTCTCAGCTGGCTCTGGGTCAAAGGCTCTGGGTTGGAGGACCCTTATCAGTCCAGAGCACCAGTATATGACTCAAGGCCGGTCACACCTGGTACCGTTGAAAAGGGGATGGCTTGCTTCCTAGAGCACGTTGTTGGGAGGGCATGCATGAGAAGGTTGGGTGCAGAGAAGTGGGAAATGGACCTCAGGCCAAGCAATCAGGTGAGCAGGTCAGAGGAAGAAAAAGATACCTCTAAGCACAGGTGATGGACACAGAGAAGAGAGCAAAGCCCTGTGGTCCTCCCAGAAGAACTATTTACTGCCTCCAGCAAACAGGCATTATCAAGCATAGCTCAGGCTCACAGGTGGTAAAAGAGGGTACAACTAACCTTATGTTGGTTGAATTATCTGGGAAGGTGGTGCATAGTGGGTTTCTGTTTGCACTCATCTCTTCTGGATCCAGCCCTTTGCCCTGGTCCAATTCCCCTGCTGACTTCACCTGTGATTATGGGGAGGAAATATATGGACCTGAGAAAGAGAGCCAAGATGATCTTCACCCTCAGTCTCTTCCTTTTCTAACAAATCCACTTTACTGCCCCTTGTCATTACCCCATGGGGTTCAGCGGCTCTGGGTCTAAGGTGGTGAAGGGGGGCAATAGGTGGGGGAAGAAGAGGTAGGTATGGATGTGGACACACAGCTGGTCTTGAGTTTGCATTACCTTTACCTCCTTCTCCTTTTCTGACTTCAGCTCCTTCTGCACAGACTGAGGCACATCAGAGGGGCTGACAAAGATAGATATCTGCAGGGAATACAAGAGGGTCTGGGTAAGCGCCAGGAAATCTCAGCCTTGGTATCAAGCAAGACCTTGCCCCTGTTCTGCCCTCTTGCCCCTAGCTAACCCTGGTCATGCCCTTAACACACACCATCTCATTATCCTCATCCCGAATCTTGCCGTTGATATTCTTCAGTGCAAAGGCAATGGTTGCATTCTCAACAAAGAACTGGGCCTGCATTTTCTCATAGTGAAACTATAAGGAGAGTGACAAGAGAAACAATATGAGACCAGAGCCACTGCTCATCTTTCCTGTTTCTTCTCATCAACCTCACTCTCCTTACTTCAGTTGGAGTGAAGGGGATGCTGCATTGTTTCTGAATCAAATTCAGTAGCCACTTCTCATCATATTTTATGCCGAATGGAATCTAGGAGCCAAAGAAAAGACAGGAGAGTGACGTAATGGAATCTAAGGGTAAAATAAAACCCAACCATGCTTTCCTTTAAAGCATTTAAAGGAAATGCTTTCTTTTCCGCCTTTAAAATAATTTTTAAAGATGGGACAATATCTATTATTGCCAACTTTTGTACCAGGCACAGGTTTCCTAAATACCATTCTTCCCATTCAAATAGTTTTCCTCGAATAATCAACTTAAGATATTTAACATGTATTTCCTTTTATAAAGTTCCAAGAGACCCTACCTAAGGCAGGTTTAACCTGCACCTCTCACAAAGACCCCAGAGACTCAAGGTCCTCCGACATTCAGCTTGGGCCAAACTGTGCCTTCCAGTATGGAGTTGCTCCATCTCCCTGGCAGTAGTTTCCTCTTTTGCTTTTAGACTACTTGTCCCACTCTCCTTACAGTCAGTCTATTGCCTTTGTATTGCTTCTCTGAGTATGCCCTTAGATGACCTAGGATGTTAACTCCTAGTAATAAAAAGACACATTACCAACTCCTCTGCCCCAGAAAGGTGCCTAGTGTCTCTACACGAATCCAACATAACGTCCTCTGTTCATTTTCTAAATATTAGGTCCACTTTTCCAGGACACTCACAATGATCTTGAACCAGGTTCCTGAGGTCTCATCCTGCCTCTTCTCCATTTTTTTCTCCGGAGGATTTTGCTCTCTTTCTGTGTTAACATGGCTTTGGTTCCATTTCTGAAAATAGGCTCTCCGATGATAGTGTGGAACAGCATAGGGCATGCTGCGGGGCAGTGGAGAGAAAGAAATAGTCCATATATGCTCAGAAAGTCTTCTATACACATTTGTTTCACTGATACCAAGGCTAAAATAAAGTTTTCTATACCATTAATCTGCTCCTATCATTCCTCATTTTTCCAGGTTGCAGAGAAGAATGACATGTTTAACTACAAGGTTATATGTTCCACTGGCGGGTACATTTCAGCCATGCTGACTGGTCACTTACTATCTTACTCGGGTGTCCATGAGAGCATCACTTGTTGCAGGATCTCCATCTTGTTGCCGGTGGGATGAAGGATGAATGTCATAACTGATATGTTCAGTCAGATTGATACGTCTCCTTCGATACATACCCCAGCCTGATCTTCAACGTATGGTGTTACCTTGGGTATTGTGCCCTGAAATTAAGAACAACACATCAATGATCCCAATACCAGAAAAAGTCCTGGGGAGATATCATGGCTAATGAAGAAATATTACTGATTTTTATGATCTAAAATGAAATACATCACAAGAATTCACTGTGGTTCCATGTCCTGGGAGATGAGAGATCGGGGATATTCACAGCCAAGAAGAAAAGCCCAGAAGAAAGGGTTTAGGTATTGAGTTTAATTTGTGATGTTAGTCCCTGATATGTCCCTTACAGGCTAGGTGGCCTGGGACAAGTTGTTTATTATCTCTAACTCTCACTTCTCTCCTCTGTTCTATGGAGATTATGAAATTTACCCTGGAGGTTTGGTGTTACGGTTCAAGGGTCAAAGATGAGTTCCTGCCTAAATGAGCAATTAGAGAACTGAAAGAGAAGTCTGGTAAAAATATCAAGAATAATGTCCAGGGAGACATAATGTGGAGAATACCAAAAGAGAAAGGAAGAGAATTAAAGATGTTGTGAATATATCTAACATGTTTAATTTGAACCCCAGTAAGAAGAAGAGGGAACACTGCAGAAATGGTATTTGAAGAGATTTTGGTTGTGAAGTTACAAAAGGAAGAAGATATCAAGTCAGTTTAACAATATTAATAGGAAAAAAAGTATATTTTAAGGAAAAACATTCTTAAAGAAAAGAAACACATTTCATAATGATGTTAACATAGCAATAACTGCAAATATTTGAGACCAGAAGACTCAAGCTAAAAGAAATATTAAGGATTCTTCTCCAGGCAGAAGAAATACGATCCCAGATGGAGGCACATAGATGCAGGAAAGAAAATCTAATATTTGTGACTGTGTAGGCAAGTCTAAATGAATGTTGACTGTATGGCATGATGCCAATAATGTATTCTGGGAGGTTAAATATATACAGAATTAAAATGCATGACAGTAAAGTGGGAGGCAGTGAATGGAATCAAAGTGTTCTAAAATCACTTAATTATGTGAGGAGGTCTCAGGGACTATTTACATTTGACTGTGAAAAAGCAAAGTACGAGTATACATTGTATTCTTACAAGTAAACACTACAAAAATGGAAATAGAATGTCTAAGTATCTAGCTAAATGAGGGAACAATTTAATAGTCAAATACATTAATTGTTTCAAATAAAAGGAGAGGAAAGTGACTTAGGACTGGCAAAAATAAATGTACAGTAATATGGCATATATAAACTAATTATATCTATATTTACATTAAGTTTCAAATTAAATATTCCAAATAGGAAAACAAATGTTATCAGAATGGATTTTTAGAAGCATTCTGTCAGATGGCCCTTTAAAGAGATACATGCAAAATTTAATGATTTAGAAAATCTGAATAAATAATTTGGCAAAATGTATATTATTTACACACTAACTTCTTGAGAGCTGGTACAATTGTGTTAGTAAAAGAAAAGGCACACTTTTTAAAAAATTACTAAAGGAAAGAATGGAATTTCTTTATTATAACAAATTCAATGCAATAAGAAAATATTAATAAAAATTCTATATTTGTATGTATGTCTTACTATAGAGCCAAGACATGTAAACCAAAAACTAATAGAAGTAAATGGAGAAATGACAAATTCATGGTTACAGTGGGAAATTTTAGCACAGCTCACTGATTGACATATAACATGGCAGACAAAAATTCAGCTACATAAAGATTTAAAAATGTGATTTAAGTAAATTAGCAAAGTAACATAAAACAATGCACACAACAACCACACAAGGAACATTCCAGAATAGGTCATGTGCTCAGCCATAAAGCAAGACTCAACAAACTGCCATGGGATAACAAAATCTACCCTGAATAGCTGATGTGGAATTCAAGAGTAATGGTGGGTTCTCTGTCCCTCTGCACCTCCAGTATGAATCCAAAAAATGTTAATTTACACCAAATCCCCCCAACCTAGGTGACCCTCCCCATTCTCCAAACCTGGGCCTAAGAAGACTATATGACTCAGGTATTTCCCCTCAAGAAGGGAAAGAAAAAATTCACTTCACCCACATCCATAAGGAGGGGAGGTTTTCCGTGTGGAACCAGGATGGGTATGTAAGGGGCTCACTTGGTCCATTTCCTCAAGAGCATGGAAAATAGCTTGGGCCACCACCACCCGTGTTCCAAAATGGAAGTAGTCTAGATATCCCACGGGTTGGGGTAGGGAGGGAACCCAGAACCACTCCAGCCCAGTGAGGATCTGAGGCAAAGGCTTCATGCCTACTAACTCACCTGTGGTGTGGCCAGAAGGCAGTGATCTGTCACCAAAGTCCTCAAAGGGTATTTGTGAGGAGAATCTGTGGAGCCTGGAGCTGGATGTTTGAAGATCAAGGTGGGCTGCTGAGGAAGACAAGACCTGGTCCCAATAATTTCTTCAGGGCCAGACGAACAAGATGGAGTCTTTACAGGAAGTCCCTTTCTTAAAGGCATAGAGAAGAAAGCTCTGGGGGCCAGAGGATACTTAACTTCCTGCTCTTACTGCCCCCTGAGCTTGCTACCAGCTAACACCCAGGGAACTATTTCCCACTGAACCACCCCTGCAGAGGAGGCCAACCAGAGTCAGGAGGCCTGGGACCTAGGTACTTGTATCTAAACACCGGGAACTCTGAATGCCAGGCTCTGTGTTGGCTGCACTACACTGTGTTCCCTCATTCTGCAAACCCAGAGAACTTCAAGTGCCAGCTATTGGCCCAGGCTGTGTACTTGCTACATTGCATCTATTCTTTAATGTATTCTTCACAAGAGGACTCTGATATCAGAATCACCAGCTTTCCAAGGTTGCTGGGGTTTAATGTGGTACTTGGGCTTATCTGCAGGCATTCAGATGCTAACTGGAGAAACAGAAACTGGAATTGAGCTCCATGCAATAAGGGTGACCACTCCAAGCATAGTTTTACTAAATTCTTGCTGCAATATGTGGGGTTTTCTTAAATTAGGGCATTGTAACAAAGTGTTCTCAAAATAGTCTATGACTGGAATTCATTCCAGCTCATCCCATAAAGATAATACAAAGAAAAAAACAGGCCAAGAAAATATCAAGGAAATAGCAAACAGAGATTGGTGGGTCACTGTAATGAGAGTAGAAAAGACAAATCATGTACTTTCCTTTAAAAAAAATAAGAGTACTCAATGTAGATAGATTCCTTTTAGTGGTCATAGCTAGGATTGTAGCTCTGGAAGTCAACTGTAAGGGTGAAGGGTAAAGGAAGAAGGGGGATGCCTACGCTCTCATGCATTAGCAGGAATTCTGGAATTATCCACTACTTTCTCTAATTTTCCACTCCTTGTTCACAATGCCTTCCTGAATCTCTATACCTTGAGAGAAGAAATCTAGTCACTGAGCTGAAGAAAAATATGCACTCAAGAGTGTAATCATTTGGGGTAGGGGAACTGTAAGAGAGAAACACATACACACATATACAGATTCAAGTCAAAAGTTGAAATTGTTTACTTTTTGTAAGACAGTATCATGAACATTCCATAGCATGGTAAATATATGTGAACTCCTCTGTCAATTAGTTACTAAATATTTTCAAGTGTTTCTCTCTAGTAATTTTCCAATCACAAAATATTAAACATTAAAAATGTGTACTTAGAAAGTGAAATCATTCTGCACCTTCCGTCTCTATGGTCCCCTCATGGTCACTCACAGCTATCCAAGATATCCAATGTAAATAGAGTGGTGCACATTTTATGGATGTGTATCTCTTTGGATAATGTGTATACCTACCTTAAAATATTTGTGTAAATGTGTGTATATATACATACATATATTTTTCAACTTGCAGCCACATAAATTAGTTTCTGCAAATAAAATTTTTCACCTGTTATGACACTTCCAAATTTCCATTTCTTTTATTTTTAATTGAATTTATTGTGGTGACATTCGTTAATAAATCCATACAGGTTTCAAGCATACAACCCAATAAAATATCATCTGCATACTGCATTATGTACTCACCACCCAAAATCAAGTCTCTTTCTGTCCCCATTTCATTTATCCACTTCTTCCACCCCAACCCTTGTTTCCCTTTGGATATCATCATACTGTTTTCCATGTCTAGGTATCACATATATATAAACCCCTTCACTTTTTTCACCCAGCCCCCCAAGCACCTTCTCTCTGACAGCTCTCAGTCTGTTTTATGTATCTATGCTTCTGTTTCTGTTTTGTTTGTTCAATTATTTTCTTGATTATATTCCACATATAAATTAAATCATATAGTATTTGCCTTTCTCTGACAGGCTCGTTTCATTTAGCATAGTAATTTCCAGGTCCATCCATGCTGTCACAAAAGGTAAGAGCTTCTTCTTTTTTACACCTAGGTAGTATTCAATTGTGTAAACATACCACAGCTTTTTTATCCATTCATTTACTGATAGGCACTCAGGCTGTTTCCAGGTCTTAGCTATTGTAAATAATTAAGGGGTGCATGTACTCTTTTTTCTATAATTTTTTATTTATAAATCATGTTTATTCTATTACAGTTGTCTCAACTTTTACCCCTTTAACCCCCTCCACCCATCCTACCCCCACCTCCCACTCCCACAGTCAATT
The DNA here is from genome assembly GCF_021234165.1 of Pteronotus mesoamericanus. Taxonomy (NCBI): domain Eukaryota; kingdom Metazoa; phylum Chordata; class Mammalia; order Chiroptera; family Mormoopidae; genus Pteronotus; species Pteronotus mesoamericanus. The sequence goes on along the minus strand of NW_026555322.1, from coordinate 1,042,628 downwards.
CTCACTCTGTTGTCCATGTCCATGGGTTATTCATGCATGCTCTTTGTCTAGTCCCTTCTCCTTCTTTCCAACATTGCCCTCTTTTCCCATCTCCTCTGGTCACATTCAGTCTGCTCCATGTTTCTGTGCCTGTGGTTTACTTTGTTCATTAGTTTATTTTGTTGAAGAGAGTCCACTTATAGGTGAGCCATATGGTATTTTTCTTTCATCAACTGGCTTATTTCACTTAGCTTAATATTCTCCAGTTCCATCTATGTTGTCACAAAAGGTAAGAGTTCCATCTCTCTCCCTCTTTCTTTCTTTCTTAAATGCAGATCGATTTTATTTATTTTTTAAATGTCAAAGTTAATTATAAAATATTAAAAAATTAAAACCATTATAAAGTCTCAGCAATTAAAACAACATGACATCAGCACAGAATAATCAAGTAGATCAATGAAATAATGAGCATTCTAGAAACAGACGTATATATCTAACAATATAATATATGATTAAGTTGATATTTCAAATCAATGGGTAAAATAAGGCTTATTCAACAAATAAGGTACATGGACCACTATTACTTGAAATAAAACAAATATAGAGCCCTATTTCACACATTATACAAGAAATATTCAGGTGAGTTAAAAATCAATCTGTAGAATCTAAGGAGTTTTAGAAGAAAATAGAACTAATATTTTTCATAACCTGAAGTAAAATATTCAAACCCAGAAGTTATAAAGTAAATTTTAACTATATAGTAATATACATATAAAAATTTAAAGGACAAGGAATAGAATAGAAAAGTATTTGCAACATATCTAAAACATAGTTAACAGGGTTTTTTTTTTTTTGTTTGTTTGTTTGTTTTTAGGGAAAAAAGTTCTACACACCTTTAATCAATAAATGGATAAAGAATACCAAAAAGTCATTTAAAGCTTTTTAAAAAAAAAAAAAGAAATAGGCAAGAAATATACTAAAACAGGTGTAGTCTCAACAAATAGTAAAGGAACAATTAAAATAACATCATTGTCACAATCAGATTAATGAGTATTAAAAATATTGGTAATATCAAGTACTGGCAACTATAAAAGGAACTGGGTATTCATAGAAACTTTTATTTCATCTTAAAGCAGTACCTTTAGCATATTTTGCAGTGCTGGTTTGGTGGAAGTGTACTCTTTTAGCCTTCATCTGTCTGGGAAACTCCTTATTTCACCTTCCATTTTAATTGAGAGCCTTGCTGTGTAGAGAAGTCTTGATTGCAGACCTTTGCTTTTCATGACTTGGAATATTTCTTGCCACTCTCTTCTGGCTTGCAGGATTTGTGTTGAGAAGTCAGCTGCTAGCCATATCGGGGCTCTCTTATATGTTACTACTTCTTTCTCCCTTGCTTGCTTTAGGATTCTGTTTGTCTTTGATATTTGCCATTTTAATGATGATGTGTCTTGGAGTGGGCCTCATTGGGTTCCTCTTGAATGGGACCCTCTGTGCTTCCTGCACTTGTGTGACTTTTTCTTTCCTCCAATTAGGGAAGTTTTCTATCATTACTTTTTCAAACAGGTTCTGTATCACTTCTTCATCCTCTTCCCCTTCTGGTACCCCTATTATACGGATATTATTACATTTCAGGTTGTCCTGCATTTCCCTCAATGCCTCTTCATTCTTTTTTAATCTTTTTTCATTTTCTTGCTCTTTCTGAGAACTTTTTTCTACCTTGTCCTCAGCTTGCTGATTCAATCCTCGGCTTCATCAAGCCTGCTTTTGATTCTTTCTACTGTGTTCTTCAATTCAGAAATTGTATTCTTCATTTCCTCTTGTCTCTTATTGATAGGTTCTATGTCCTTTTACATGCTGATATACTTTGCATTAAGTTCCTTATAATTTCCCTATAGTTTTTGGTAATTCTCTCTGAGCTCACTGAGCTCATTGTGCTTCCTTAGAACCATTGTTTGGAACTCAGTATCTGATAGTTTACTTGCCTCTATTTCATTTAGTTCTCTTTCTGGGGATTGCTCCTTTCCCTTCAAGCGGGGCATATTTCTTTGTTTTCCCATTATTTGTGAGACTCTTCTCTTTTGCTTCTGATTTTTAAGTGGATCTGTCTTGATCTCCTGACTTTGTGGTGTGAACTTCTATGGTTGGAGACCACTGTTTTTACTTTCTGGATCTGCCTCTGATGATGTCAGATGTTGACCCTGTCTGACCTTAGACAGTCTGTTTGAGACTTCCAGTTATTTACTGTTTGTGGCTGACTCCTTCAGCTGTTAATCTATGCCCTCTGCACTCAGCAGACCACCTTAGACAGCTCAGGGCAGGGTGGAATCCCCCATGAGGAAGGGGTTATTGGATCCTCTCATGCTGCTGCTGTATGGGGGAGGAGTCTGTACTGGGATCCAGCCAGCTACTCTCTCCTTTCTCTTCCCAAAGCCTCCATCCCCAGTCTCTCCTCAAGTGTCTCCAGACCTCTCTGTGCCCCCTTTAACCAGGGATCTACTGTCTGTGGCTGCCACTCTGCACTCAACAGGCAGCTTATCACAGGGCGGGATGGAATTTCACATGGGGGTGGGGCTATTGGCTCCTTTAATGCTGGTGCCGCTCACAGGGAGTAGTCTTTGCCTGAGCAAGATGGCTGCTGCCGCAAGGGGGATGAATCAGCACCAAGATCCGACTGGCTACTCTCTCAGTTCTCTCCACAAAGCCTCCTTCCCCAGTCTCTCCTCAGGTGTCTCTAGCCCACTCTGCCCCCTCCTTTGCCAGAGACCAGGATAAGTGGCTGCAAATAAAAATTTTTGCGTTGGCCCTTTAAACTGTTCTTTGTGTCTCCAGCTGCCTGTCTCTGGCAGAGAGCAACCCTGCTGCTTTTCGCAGCTGGCTGTTTTCTGTGTACTTTTTGGGCTCTGGTGCTGTGTGCTAGAGATCCCTGCTTTTGTTCAGACCCCACTCTTCTCAGGGGGATCCAACTGGCCCTTTCAATATCCTTCTGGTTCTGCCACCTGTGGGTGCCGTACCAGCCTTCTCACATCTGCACCACACTCCTTACCAGTTAGATTGCGCCAAAGCCAATTCCTCTGTTTCCAAGGGTACAAGGCTCCTCTCTTGCTATTGTCCGGTTGTTTGTTCCATGCTATTTCTGCACAATTTAGTTGTAATTCCAGGTTGGTCCTGAGAGGAGGTCAGTGTGACTTCCATCCACTCCTCCACCATCTTGATTCCTATTTTCTATTCATGTATTCTTTCTTTGGGTTTCTTTGGAGACATTCCCAAAAGTGGAATCACTGTGTCATAAGGCAGTTTCATTTTTAATTTTTTGAGGAAATTCCCACCTGCTTTCCACAATAGCTGCACTAGTCTGCATTCCCACCAGCAGTGCACAAGTGTTCCCTTTTCTCCACATCCTTACCATCACTTGATTTTAATTGATTTATTGATGATAGTCATTCTGACAGGAATGAGGTGATAACTTATTGTGGTTTTAACTTGCATCTGTCTGGTTATTAGTGACATTAAGTATCTTTTCATATGTCTATTGGCCCTCTGTATGTAGTCTTTGGAAAAGTGTCTATGCAAGTCCTTTGTCCATTTTTTAATTGGGTTGTTTGTCTCCTTGGTCCTGAGTTGCGTAAGTTCCTTATATATTTTGGAAATTAACCCCCTACCAGATGTATCATTTGTGAATATGCTCTCCCATGTAGTGGATTGCCTTTTTATTTTGTTGACATTTTCTTTTGCTATGCAAAAACTCTTTTATCTTCATGTAGTCCCATTAGTTTATTTTTTGTTTGTTTGTTTGTTGTTCTTGCCCAAGGAGATATATCTGTAAAAATACTGTTATGAGAAATGTCTAAGATTTTATTGCTTATGTTTTCTCCTAGGATTTTCATGGTTTTCTGACTTACATTTAAGTCTTTTATCTACTTTTAGTTTATTCTTTAAAAAAAAAGATTTTATTTATTTTTTTTAGAGAGGAAGAGAGGGAGAAAGAAAGGGAGAGAAACATCAATGTGTGGTTGCATTTCACATGCCGCCTGCTGGGGACCTGGCCTGCAACCTAGGCATGTTCCCTACACTGGGAATCAAACCAGCGACCCTTTGGTTTGCAGGCCAGTGCTGAATCCACACCAACTAGGGCTCAGTTTATTCTTGTGTATGTTGTAAGAAGGTGGACCAGTTTCATTTTTTTTTTCATGTATCTGCCCAATTTTCCCAACACCAATTATGGAAGGGACTGTTTTTATTCCATGTATGTTTTTGCCTCCTTTGTTAAATGCAGTTTGACATATTTCCAGATGTTTATTGGAGAAGCTTTTTGCTTTTTAGATGAAATATCTGTTGTTATCTTTTTCCATTTCCTTACTAATTAAAAACATCCCTTCATGATCTTGCACATTAGCACAGATTCTGTAATAGTGTCTGGAAATATTTACTCCCAGATTTTCAGACCTCTAATTTTTTTCTTTTGACTGTACAGAAATTGCTTTAATTTTTGTGGATTTTTCTATTTAAAGATAATACCACTATGGCAGGAAAAAATGAGAAGTGCATAGGGTTGCATCAAATACTTGCTCACTGGGATTTCTAGATTCAAAGTATTGAAGGCTCCAGGGCATAATGGAAAAAAAGCTTTAGAGGTAATTCTACATTTTTGAGTGATGGGGCAAATAATTGAATACTTGTTTTCTTGTAAGAGCTACCATGTAAAGTGTATCTGTCTTAAAATAATTCTGTAAATGATTCTTTCCTCCCCTCCATGGAAGTTACTTTTCTTCTGTTTCTGCCTGAGTCCACACATCATCCCCAGGACAGTTTAATTCATGGTCCCCTATATCTAGGCCTCCACACCTAAGGGATGAGATTTCAGTACCATCTTCACCATCATCTTCAAGAGTAAGACATGGGAGAGAGAGTTGTTTCAGTACCCTCTCAGTGTGAAGTGGACACCAAGGGAATTCAAAATAAGGTATATAACAATTGGGTATTGGGGTAAATGTCAAGTGCTTCTCTGAGATGTGCCCTACATTCCAGGAATAGTGGACAGAGCAAGCTGCTCTGTCCCCTTAGAATCTGACCATGTGCTGTGGTCTTTGTTGGAGAGCCAGAGTTCTTGTGGTAACTAGTGCAAGTAATGCCCATTTGCCTTTGTCTAAGCAGCCCCAGCCTGATAAGAAATCGCCCATTTTTCAAAGGCAGAGAGAGGCCTGGAATTGGCCTGCATACCTAACAGCAGAGGTTGGGGAAGGACCTATATCCTGGTTTCTCCCGTAAGCAGGTAACTTGCCTCTGTCTTCACCTGTGTAATAAACTGGTGTGTTGTGGCTCCCGTTGCTTGAAGGCATGGTGGAGAGAGGTCACGTGTGATGCATGTCACATTGTTGGGAGTGTGAAGCTATCAGGTTGGTGCATTCCTCTGTGTGTCTTTAAATCCTGCTGAGCACTGTTTGGTTTTTTGTTGTTTTGTTGTTTTTTAAAAATAAATGGCTTCCTTCTAAAAGAAAGAGATGCGACACAAGAAAGCTTTTAATTGCACTATAAACGTAATTGGAGAATTTAAAAGGAGGTTAAAAATTGTCTATCTCAAACAAAAAGGTCACATATAAAAATGTGAATTATTGAAAAAGTACTTGGGGCATACCTTATAAGTAAATGTTTAATATTCTGTTATATAAGTAAATCTGATTAGTAAAAGTCTCATTGAAAGTCTATTAAAATAATTTGAGTAAGAGTTTGAATGCATCACTAACATATAAAGATTAAACAAGCATGAAAATAATTACATATGTTTATATGTGTATTTACATATACTCATCTATATAAATAAATACATATATAACATATAGATAACAAGAACAGTGTATACATATTTTGATCAAGATTTGAAATAATATATATACTCATGTAAACTTACTTATATAATGCTGTGCATAGAAAAAATATATCTGGGAGCTATAAATTAAAAAGGATGTACATCTTGTGTTGCGAAATTTAAAAAAATATACAAAAATATTTTCTATTAAATTAATATTCCTGCACTGCATTAGCTTTTGAAATTTTGAAATCAGCAAAAAACTGATGTGAAATTTTATAACATTATAATATGTGTCTTATTGGGAATTTCATTACAAAAATAATAGGTATGCATGTAGCATAACTGTATATAGCTGCATCTATGTATATTTCACATTATTTTTGTCTCTCAGTCACACATATATAGGTTTCTTATAGTTGAGAGAGAGGGGCTGAAGAAAAGTTCTTTTTTAACTCCCCTTACTGAATTTATTGGGGTGACATTGGTTGCCACTAGATTTAATGTATGTGGGCTCTGACTCACCCTTAATGCTTCCTTTGCCACAAAATCTTCCAGAAATTTCCCCCTAATGGGACCTTGCTCCTTCCCTTCTTTCAAGGCTTCCTGCTAAGTAATGTCCAACCTCCCATTCTAGATATATTCATCAGATAGCATGGATCTCCAATTTCTGAACATTTCCCAAAAATGTTTGGGAAAAGGACAGAAAAATCCATTAAAAGTTATTTTGTATTAACAGTGGTGAAAAAACATGTAAAATAAGTTTATGCTTAAATTACTTTACCTATTTTCTTCTCTATGGTTTTACAGATAGAAATCATAGTAACAATATCATGTAATCCTCTTAGATGCCTAGTGGGTATTATGGGCCTGAGGTAGGAGCAAAGAGGGCAAAAGAGGCTTAGAAACTTTCTACAATTGTCCTGTTAAGTTTTACAAAGATTTTCCAGCATGCCAAACTGATGGACAAGGGATTTCCACACTGGATTTCCCAAGGGATGAAACACATTATGAGGTATTTTTTTGCTTTTATCACTGGCTAGACTCTGCCCTTTCCTCTTCTGCTAGCTAATGTCTCCTTAGCCTCAGATCTCACCTTAAACTTCACTTCTTGTGAGAAGTCTCAGGCATACCTTACTGGTTTGTTTACCATTAGGCATCTAGTAAATTCACCATCTTTATTATCTCCAGGTACAGTTTTCATATGAAAGAGGACCAAAGACTGTGAGCTCAAAATTTCTCACAGGCTGTAATGTCACACAATGGACTCAAGACTGAACTATTCAGATGTCTTATCTGAAGCTTTGCCTCAGATTCCCCTCTTCGACTCTTTGGGGGATGCCTGAGACACAGATCAGTTCAACAATGGAACCTCAGAGTTGTTCCACACACAGCAACTAAATCGTGTACTTCAGAGAAGCTGTGGAGGGTGTGGATTGATGCTTCTTTCTCTAAAGGATCCTGTGAGAATACTGTAATGACAGTCTGTGATTTTTAGCAGACATAGTTTTGCATGGCAAAGACCAAATGAAACTTCCAAAGGTAGAACTGCACATTTGAAATTTTTTAAATATTTGGTTTTTGGAATATTCTTAAATATATTTCAAAATATTTAAATGAATTTGGAGAATAGTAAAAAAAAAAGAAGGAAGCAAAAATTTTCATTAACTCCCCTGATGAGATATCATTATTCTTTATATTCTCATTACTGTGTATATAATATGGCACTGACTTATCTTTCAAGCTGTATAATAACATTCAATCCTTTTGACATAACTGCAAAGTCCACATGGTGATTCCTTCTTATAGATGAGAAAACAACCTTAGATTCCAGGCATGGCCAAGGCTAAAACACATGTTTGACCTTCACTGCCTTGTCATTTAAATAAATCCTGATGAGTACCTTATGAGGAAGAGAATCCTCACTCCTTGAATGAGAAACATGGCTCAGGACTTCAGTGTCTAACACTACCACATGTCATGCTCCTACTCATTGACTGAGCCCAGCCTGGAACCCAGGGCTTCTGAACCCCAAGCCTTTGCTCTTTCTACTGCTTCACTCTGCCTTGCCTAAATTACTAGATCTACTTTTAAGAGCTTTGTATATGACCATCACAGGAATTTGCACTCAGTTTAGACAATGTGGAAAATATATTCAATGATAGAAGATAAAATGCAAATAACCAGCAACACCACAAAACACTTACAAACATAGTTAACTTTTTGGGTTTCCTTCCTGACACCTGAAAACTATTTAATCTCATTTCAATTTACTGTTAACAGTAAATTTGTGAAAGTATTCTTTTTTTATTTTTCCTGTTTTAAGCCATATCACCCAGATACTGCTTCTAAAAGAGAAGGAAATATATAAATTTATGTTATTTCTCAATGAAAATAAATTAACAAGTGTAAGAATATCATTAGCAAAATAGGGCAGAAACATGTGTTTCTCAAAAAAAATTGCTTTCTCAAAATTAAAGTTTCATTTTCAAGCCTTACAATTAAAATCTATATTATAATATATTTGCTAATAGGAAGTACAAACTATAAAAATTGAGGTCAAAATTAAGATGCCTGCCCTGGCTGGTGTGGCTCAGTGGATTAAGCACCAAGCCTGCAAACCAAGGAGTCACCAGTTTGATTCCCAGTCAGGGCACATGCCTGAGTTGCAGGCCAGGTCCCCAGTAGGAGGCGCTCAAGAGGCAACCACACATTGATATTTCTCTCCCTCTCTTTCTCCCTCCCTTCCCCTCTTTCTAAAACTAAATAAATAAAATCTTTTTAAACAGTTAAGATGCCTTTACTCATACTCATAGGTGCTTTGAACACAACTCTGGTATCTGACTACTTTAGTGTTATACCAAATCCAGTTTAATTAATGTCCATAACTTTATTAAAAAATACGAAGCAATTCTTGTCCTCTTATTGAGACAATACATTTTTAGGATTTGTGAAGAGAAATTATTTGGCAGAAAGTAGGAGTAAAGGATGTTAGTTTATTTAAAGTGCAGCGGTGGATGTCCACCATATAAAGGAAATTCACTTTCTATTGTGAAAGTATTATGTGTACATTATAGAGTATATTGAGCACTAAACTGCAGACAAGAAAAAAAATGGTTGGAAACATCAAACATTGTAGCTGCAGAACCAAAATTTATGAGTAATATTTGTGAAGTCTTAACTGCTCCCTCCATGGAACAAAAAGACCAGGACATGACAAGAGCCTGAATGTTGGAACATTTTCATAAGCATAGGCTCTATTGTCCAGGAATATCCTGAAATACCTTAAAATCCCACACCAAACCCTGGATCAGGGAGACAGATTTGAACCTTGCCTCCTGTCTCCTTGACAGCTAACTCAAAAATAAAAGCTTTTCTCTTTTCTCAAAAGCTGATGTCATAATATTGTCTTTTATGTGTATCAGATAACATGATAAGCTACACCCTAAAGAAATCCCAAGTGCATGTAATAGTACACTGTACAAGCATAAACAGCCACGTCTCACTTGTTTGAATCTGGTCCTCAGTCTTACCTGGCTGCCATGATTTGGGATATGCTTGTTGCCTCACTTCACTATGTGAAAGTGGGCCACAGGATGAGTTGAGTCCTTCACCCTATGCAGGCCTCACCTTTAAAACAGGATGGCTCCAAATCTCATCGGCTAAGGACCTGTGCATGAGAATGAGGCCAATCTGAATTTGAGCCCTGTTTCTATTACTGTCTAGCATATTAGTGCCCAAGTTAGCTCACCATGCACCCAAATAAGCAAAAATATGTAAAGCCTTTATCTTTGTATAACTGGTCTGGTTGTTTTCATTGGTTCCATTTACACCTGGCTTTGTCTATAACCACAATCTCTGTCTCTCTCATTGAGAATATGCACAGCCTCTCAAATTTTCCTTGCTTTCCACCTAACTATTCTCCATCATCAAGTTTGGTGCTAACAGCTGGATTCTGTTGCTTTGCTGTGGAACATAACACATCGCACAGAGCACCAAAATCAGATAAAGTCACTATGTGACCATGATATAATGAGATTAAAAAAACAGGATTATAATGGATACCGGAAAATTGCAGGATACAAATTCAACATGCAGAAATCAGCTATGTTTCTATAAATTAAAAGTGAACTATCTGAAAAAGAAGAAAACAATCGCATTTACAATAGCATAAAAAAAATTAAATACTTATGAATCAGTTTAACCAAGAAGGTGAAAGATCTATACATTGACAGCTACAAGATATTAATGAAATAAACTGAAGAAGAAACACATAAATGGAAAGATATTCCATGTTCATGCATGGGAAGAATTAATAGTATTAAAATATCCATACTACCCAAAGCCATTTATATATTCAATGCAATCCCTATCAAACACCAATGGCATTTTTCACAGAACTAGAAAAAATCCTAAAATTTATGTGGAACCACAAAAGACTCCAAACAAACAAAGCAATCTGAAAAAGAAGAACAAAGCTGGAGACATCGCACTTCCTGATTTCAAACATATTACAAATCATAGTAATCAAAACAGTCTGGTACTGATATAAACACAGACACATAGACAAATGGAACAGAATAGGGAACCCAGAAATAAACCAATGCATAAATGGTCAACTAATATTTTGTAAAGCAGCCAAGAATACTCAATAGAGAAAAGATGTTCTCTTCAAGAAGTGGTGTTGGAGAAACTAAATAAGATTGAACATATCTCAACAAAACAAAGATCATATATGACAAACCCACAACCAACAACATACTCAACTGGCAAAAACTAAAAGCTGCCCTTAAAATCAGGAACAAGACAGGGATATCTGCTTTCACCACTTTTCTTCAACATAGTACTGGAAGTTCTAGCCACATTAATCAGTCAAGAAGAAGAAATAAAAGACATTCAAATTGGAAAGTAAGAAGTAAAAGTCATTATTTGAAAATGAGAGAATACTATATATAGAAAACCCTGAAAACCTCACCAAAAAAACTACTAGAACTGATAAATAAATTCAGTAAAGGTAATAGGATGTAAAATTAATATTCAGAAATAAATGGCATTTGTATACACTAATAATTAACTATCAGAAACAGAAAATAAGAATCCCATTTACAATTGTAACAAAAAATAAGATACCTAGGTATAAATTCAATCAAGAAAGTAAAATTCCTGAAAAAAGAAACTGATGAAGATACAAATAAGTCGAGACATATACCTTCTTCATGTATAGAAAGCAATAACATCATTAAAATGTCCATATTATTCTAAGAAATCAATAGATTCAATGCAATTCTTATCAAAATACCAAAGGCACATTTCAAAGAACTAGAACAAATATTCTAAAAGTTTATATGAAACTACAAAAGTCCCTAAAATAGCCTCAGTAATCTTAAGAGGAAAAAAACAAGGTTGGAGAAATCACACTACCTGATATCAAAATATACTACAAAATCATAGTACTCAAAACAACATGGGCGCAAGATGGCAGAAGAGTAAGTGGAAGCTATACTAAACTCCTCCAAGGACCAAACTGGAGTTACAACTAAATTATTGAGAAAGCATCCTGCATAACCAACTGAACACTAGCTGGATAGAGAGATAGAAGAAGCCATATTACCATAACATGACAGGTAGGGAGGATGAAGGATGCACAAAAGGACTGGCTGGGCCCCCACAGGTGGTAGGTGAAGTCCTGGAGGGATACTTCAGAGGTCAAGGGGTTCCCCTGAAAAGAGTGAGTTCCAAACCCCAAGCTGGGCTCCCCAGCCTACAGCACCAGAACCAGGAAAGGAAACCAAATAATATACAGCTGTGAAAAGCAGCAATGTTTCTGTCCACCAGGAAGAGACAGCTGGAGACACAGAGAGCCTCTTAAAGAGCCAACACACAAAATTCCATTTGCAGCCACTTATCCCTGGGCTCCAGCAGAAAAAGGACAGAGTGGACTAGAGATGCATGAGGAGAGTCTGGGGTTGGTGTTTCTGGGGAGAGAACTGAAGGAACAGCCACCAGGATCCCTGCACTGAGTCATTCCCCATACTGCTTCCCCAACTTTCTCAGGCAAAGTAAACCCCTCCAAAGGGCATCCACCTGAGGGGAAGCAATAGCCCTGCCCACAGGAATTACTCTGCCCCACCCTGTGGTGCTTAAGCCCTGCTGCTGAGGAGTACAGCTGGCAGAATTTCACTCTTTAAGCCCAACAGAAAGTCTGCAGGCAGAGGCAGAACCCTGGGAGCTCTGAGATTTTTAGCTGACCCTGCCCTGGGCCCAGTGCTGGTAAAGGCCAGCCTTGGTGTGCAGCCTGGTTCTTTCTGCACACACCCAGGCACAGCATAGGGAGCCACAAGCTGTGGTTTTCTGATAGCTTAAAAAACGTTGCTCAGGGTCAGTCACAGGCATCATCTGACATAGGTCTGAACCAAAGTCTTTGCAGATCTACATAGTACATAGAAACAAACACAAAGAGGCAGCCAAAATGGGAATAAAAGGAAACAGGCCCCAAATGAAAGAACAAGAGAATTCTCCAGAAGAAGAACTAGATGAAATGGATGCAAACAATTTATCATATAGTTTAGAGTAATGATTATAAAGATACTAACAGTATGTAAAAAAGACATAGAAACCATTAAAAAGGACCAGTCAGAAATAAAGAATGCAATATCTGAAATAAGGAATACACTGGAAGGAATAAACAGTAGTTTAGATGAAGCAGAAGATCAAATCAGTAATTTAGAAGACAAGGTAGAAAAAACACTCAAGCATAGAAGGGAAAAATAATTTTAAAGTATGAGGAGAGCTTAAGAAACCTTTGGGACAACATGAAACATTATGGGAATATCAGAAGGAGAAGAGAGTGAGCAAGGGATCAAGAACTTATTTGAAGAAATAATGATCAAAAACTTCCTTAATCTGGTGAAGGAAAAACACACATGAGCCCAGGAAGCTCATAGAGTCCCAAACAAGTTGGACCCAAGGAGGCATACACCAAGACACATGGCAATGCTTAAAGACAAGGAAAGAATCCTAAAAGCTACAAGAGAAAAAGAGGTAGTTACCTATGAGGAAGCACTAATAAGATTTTCCATCTGATATCTCAACAGAAACTTTATAGGCCAGAAGGGCTTGGGATGAAATATTCAAGGTAATGAAAAGCAAGGACATACAATCAGGTTAATTTACCCAGCAAGGCTATAATTTAAAATTGAAGGGGAAAGAAGGAGCTTCCTAGACAAGAAAAAGCTAAAGGAGTTTGTTAAACACGAAATCAGTACTGCAACAAATGTTAAACAGTTTGCTTGGGTTGGGGGAAGAAGGAGAAAGAAAAAGAAGGAGAGGGAGGAGGAGAAGGAGAAAAAGAGTGAGAGAAGGAGAAGAAGAAGGAGGAGGAGGAGAAAAAAGATAGGCAATAGTCTAACAATAAAATGGCACCAAATATGTATCTATCAATAATCACCTTAAATGTAAATGGCTTAAACACTCCAACCAAAAGATATAGGGTAGTTGTATGGATAAGAAAACAAGGCCCCTACATATTCTGTCTCCAAGAGACACACCTCACATCAAAAGATACATATGGACTAAAAGTAAAGGAATGGAAAAGATATGTCATGCAAACAGAAAGGAAAAAAAAAAGCTGGGATAGCAATACATATATTTGACAAAATAGACTTTAATACCAAGGCTATACTGAGAAACAAAGAAGGACACTACATAATGGTAAAGGAATCTATCCAACAAGAGGATATAATCCTAGTAAACATTTATGTACCCAACATAGGAGCACCTAAATATGTAAACCAAATCTTGATGGACATAAAGAGATCAACATATATACAGTCATAGGCAGGGATTTTAACACCTCTTTGACTTCAGTGGATAGCTCTTCCAGACAGAAAATCAACAGGGAGATAGCCACCTTAAGCAACAATGCTACATCAAATGGGTTATTGATATCTTCAGAGCATTTCACCCCAAAGCATCAGAACATACAAACTTTTCAAGTGCAAATGGAACATTTTCTAGGATAGACCACACGACACATTAGGACACAAAACAAATCTCAATATATTTAAGAAGAATGAAATATCAGGCATCATCTCTGACCACAATGCTATGAAACTAGAAATCAGTCACAAGAAGAACACTGAAAAACACAAAAAGACATGGAAGTTAAATAAGATGATATTAAACAATGAATGGAGCAAGAAGAAGATCAAGGAAGAAATCAAAAGATACCTTGAAACAAATGAAAATGAGGACACAACAATCCAAAACCTGGGGGACACTGGGAAAGCAATCCAAAGAGGAAAATTTATAGCATTACAGGCCTATCTCAAAAACAAGAAAAAGTCCAAATAAACAATCTAACTTTATACTTAAAGGAACTTGAAGAAAACAACAAATAAAGCCCAAAGTGAGTAGAAGGAAGGAAATAATAAATATCAGAGCAAAAATAAATGAAATAGAGTATAAAAAAAGATACAAAAGATCAATGAATCCAAGAGCTGTTTCTCTGAAAAAATAAACAAGATTGAAAAACCTTTAACCAGACTCATAAAGAAAAAGGAGAAAGAACCCAAATAAATAAAATCAGAAATGAAAGAAGAGAAATATTAGCTGACAACAATCAAATACAAAGGATTGTAAGAAACTATTATGAACAACTATATCCAACAAATTGGACAACATGGACAAAACTGACAAATTCCTAGAAACATATAATCTTCCAAAACTAAATCAGGAAGAAGCAGAGAATCTAAATAGACAGATTACACCTACTGAAACTGAAGCAATAATCAAAAACCTCCCAAGAAAAAAAAGGCCTGAACTAGATGGCTTCACAGGTGAATTTTACCAAACATCCCAAGAAGAACTAACACTTCTCCTTCTCTATTTCAAAAAATTCAAGAGGAGAGAAGGCTCCCAAGCTCGTTTTACAAGGCCAGCATTATCATAATTCAAAAACCGGATAAAGACACTAAAAAATAAAAAAAAAATTATAGGCCAATATCCCTGATGAACATAGATTCTAAAATCCTCAATAAAATATTAGCAAAGCAAATATAGCAATGCAGCAAAAAATCATACATCTTGATTAAGTGGGATTTATTCTTGGAAAGCAAAGTTGGCACAACATTTGCAAATCAATAAATGTCATTCACCAAATAAAATGAAAGATGAAAACTACATGATCATATCAATAGATGCAGAAAAAGCTTGTGATAAAATACAGAACCCATTTATGACAAAAACTCTCAGCAAAGGGAATAGAGGGAACATACTTAAACATAATAAAGTCCATATATGACAAACCACTGTAAGCATCATACCCAACAGGCAAAAACTACAAGTATTCCCCTTCAGGTTGGGAATAAGACAGGGATGTCTGCTTTCATCTCTCTTATTCAACATAGTACTGGAAGTCCTAAGCACAAAAATCAGAGAAGAAGAAATAAAAGGCATCTAAATTGGAAATGAAAACATAAAAATGTCCTTATTTGCAGATGAGATACACAGTACATAGAGAACCCCAAAGATGCACCAAGAAATGACTAGAATTGGTAAATGAATTCAACTAAGTAGCAAGATATAAAATTAATATCCAGAAGTCAGTTTCATTTTCTATGGCAATAATGAACTAACAGAAAGTGAAATTAACAAATCAATCTCATTCACAATTGCTTCAAAAGGAATAAAATACCTAGGAATAAACCTAACCAAGGATGTAAAAGACCTGCATCCAGAAAGGAAATTGAAGAAGATACAAATAAGTGGAAGCACATACAGTGGTTATGGATAGGAAAAATTAACATCATTAAAATGTCCATTCTACCCAAAGCAATCTATATATTCAACACAATTCCTATCAAGATTCCAATGACATATTGCACAGAAGTAGGACAAATATTTAAAAATTTATAGAGACTGCATCAAGATGGACACATAGGTAGACATGCTTCACCTCTTTGCACAACCACAAGAAGAATCACAACTAACCTCAAAACAAAAATACACCCAAAAGTGCCAGAAAATTGAACTGTATGGAAGTCAAACAACCAAGGATTTAAAGAAGCCACATTCATCCAGATGGGCAAGGGGGCAGAGATGGGCACAGAGGATGCAGTGCAGCATGGAGAGGCAGTGGTGGTAAAATAGGTTGTCCCACGTTTATGTGTGGTGTTTAAAAATCAGGAGGGATACCTTGTGAGTGAGCAATCCCAGTCCTGGGTCAGACCACACAGCCCAGGGTTCCAGTGCCAGGAAGATAAAGCTGCACAACTGCTGGCTGTAAAAATCAGTGGGGTTTGGGGAAATGGAAGAAACAGCTGGTTTCTCAGGAGAATCTGTTTAAATGACCCACACAGACCTAGAATGTACACAAACCTACCCACTCTGGGAATCACCACCACAGAAAAGAGGGATGCCAGTCACATATGGGAAGCAGGTGAAGTGACTGGAAACAGGGCAAGTACCAGGCAAGCATCTAGAAGCCAAGGAACAGAATTATCCCCTGTCCAACCCCTCCCCCCACACACACAGCACCACAGCGGTATACCAAGTTGCCCGGCCCTGGTGACAACCTAAGGCTCTACCCCATACAATTTAACAGGTGTGCTTAGACAAGAAGTCAAAAGCAGCTCTACATAATACACAGAAACAAACACAGGGAGACTGCTGAATTTAGGAGACAAAGAAATATGGCTCAAATGAAAGAACAGAACAAAACCCCAGAAAAAGCACTAAGTGAAGGAGAGATGGCCAAGGTATATGCTGAGTTGAAAACCTTGGATGCTCAGAGGCCTCATTGAGTACAGCATAAGGGAAGAAATTAAGGTTACACTAAGTGAAATAAAGAAAAAATCCACAGGGAACCAACAGTGAAGGGAAGGAAGCCGGGATTCAAATCAACAATTTGGAACATAAAGAAGAAATAAACATTCAACCAGAACAGAATGGAGAACAAGAATTCAAACAAAATGAAACAAAACAGAACAAAATGAGGAGAATATAAGACTCTGGGACATCTCCAAAAGTGTCAACATCTGAATCATAAGGATGACAGGAGAAGAAGAGCAAGAAATTGAAAACTTATTTGAAAAAATAATGAAAGAAAATTTCCCTAATTTGGTGAAGGAAATAGACATACAATTCCAGGAAGCACAGAGAGTCACAACCAAGTTGGACCCAAAGAGGACCACACCAAGACACCTCATAATTAAAATGTAAAAGGTTAAAGATAAAGAGAGAATCTTAAAAGCAGCAAGAGAAAGGCAAAGAGTTACCTACAAAGGAGTTCCCATAAGACTATCAGCTGATTTCTCAAAAGAAACTTTGCAGGCAAAAAGGAGCTAGAAAAAAGTATTCCAAATGATGAAGGGCAAGGACCTACAACCTAGATTGCTTTATCCAGCAAAGCTATTATTTAGAATGCAAGGGCAAATAAAGTGCTTCCCAGACAAGGTAAAGCTAAAGGAATGCATCATCACCAAGCCATTATTACATGAAGTGTTAAAATGACTTATTTAAGAAAAAGAAAACCAAAACTATGAACATTAAAATAACGAATTCACAACAACAAAATCTAAAGAACAAAAACAAACTAAGCAAACAGCTAAAACAGGAACAGAATCATAGGTATGGAGATCATTTGGAGGGTTATCAGCTGGGAAGGGAAAGGGGAGAATGAGGGAAAAAGTACAGGGATCAAGAAGCATAATTGGTAGGTACAAAATAGACAGGGGGGATGTTAAGAATAGTATAGGAAATGGAGAAGCCAAAGAACTTATATGCACAACACATGGACATGAACTAAGGGGAGATTACTGGAGGGAAATGGGGTACTGGGCAGAGGGGAACCAAGGGGAAAAATTAGGATGATTGTAATAGCATAACCAATAAAATATACTTAAAAATTATATGGAACCACAAAAGGCCGCACATAGCAACAGCAATCCTGAGGAAGAATAATAAAGTTGGAGGAATTATGATAGCTATTATCAAACTATACTATAAGACCACAGTAATCAAAACAGCCTGGTACTGGCATAAAAACAGACACATAGATCAATGGAACAGAATTGAGAGGCCAGAAATAAACCCACACCTTTATAGTCAATTAATATTCGACAGAGGAAGCAAGCACATACAATGAGCTAAAGATAGTTTATTCAATAAATGGTGATGGGAAAATTGGACAGATACATGCAGGAAAATGAAACTAGAGCACCTTTTTACAACACACACAAGAATAAATTCAAAATGGGTCAAAGGCTTAACTGTTTGACTGAAAACCATAAAAATCCTAGAAGGAAACATAGGCAGCAAAATCTTAGCAGTATTTTATCATATATATCTCCCCAGGCAAAGGAAACAAAAGAAAAAAAATAAACAAATGGCACTACAACAAACTAAAAAGTTTTTGCACAGAAAATGAAAACATCAACAAAATAAAAATACAACCCATAGAATGGAAGAACATATTTGCTGATATATCTGATAAGGGGTTAATATCCAAAATTCATAAAGAACTTACATAACTCAACACCAAAAAAAAAAAAAAACCCCAAACAACCCAATTAAAAAATGGGCAAAGGACCTGAATAGACACTTCTTCAAAAAGGACATACAGATGGCCAATAGACATATGAAAAGATGTTCAATGTCACTAATCATCAGAGAAATGAAAATTAAAACCACCATTACATATCATCTCACACCTGTCAGAATGGCTACCATTAATAAATCAATAAACAAATGTTAGGGAAAATGCTGAAAAAAGGGAACCCTCATACATTGTTGTTGGGAATGAAGGTTGGTGCAGCCATTATGGAAAATAGTATGGAGTTTCCTCAAAAAAAATTAAAAATGGAACTGCTTTATGACCCAGTGATTATACTTCTGGAAATATGTCCAAAGAAACCCAAAATACAAATTTGAAAGAATATATGTACCCTTGTGGCCATGACAGTGCTATTTACAATAGCCAGTACAGTCATCCCTTGGCACTCATCAGTTTTCGAACTTGCCCAACGCTGTACATGTCACATTTTGATGAGAAAAAAAAATTTCAGCACTTGGCACTTGCTCGGGATTCATCAGACATGCTAGAACTTGTATGAGTCATGATTCTGCCTGCAAGAGAAAATGCTTCATTATTCAGTACCCATCAGTTTCAGCACTCGTCACGAGTTCCAGAAGAATGTAACAATGAGTACCGAGGTACCACTGTATGTGGAAGCTTTGTAAGTGCCCATCAGTAGGTGAGTGGATTAAAATTCTGTGGTACATTTACACAATGGAATGCTATTCTACCATAAGAAAATAATGAAATTTTACCTTTTGCTAACTGAAATAAGCCAGTGAGAGAAAGACAAATACTATATGATTTCACTTATATATGGAATCTAATGAACAAACAGAGTAGGAAGAGAATCATAGATACAGAGAACAGACTGACAGCTGTCTAGAGGGGAGGAGAGGTGGGGGACTGGGTGGAAAATGTGAAGGGATTAAGCACAAAAGGAAAAAACTTCACCGGCAACAGTATGGTGATTATCAGAAGGAAAAGGTGATGGAAGGAGGTAGAAGAGGGTAAGGAAGGGATAAATGATGAGAAAAGAAGATTTGACTTTGGGTGGTGAACACACAATACAATATACAGATGATGTACTATGGAATTGTACACTTGAAATTGATATAATTTTATTAACAAATGTCACCCAATAAATTCAATAAAAATAAAAAATAAAAAATAGACATAGAATTTATTTCCAGCTCTCTAACAATGTCCATTTATTTTATACCTACAGAATTGTTCTTAGTACACCAGCTGTTTGCCAATAAGGTCATTTTCATGTATAAATTAACTTTATAGGGTATCTATTTCTAAAATATCCACCATTTTAAAAGACTACAAAGCACATAGAGACATATTGAGTTAAATCTCTCTTCATGAGAAAATGGTTTAAAAACACATAGATAATTTGAACTTGTGAAATTTAAGTTGGATTCCAAATAAATTACAATTTAGTAACAAAAAATGAGAAAGTTTTATTTAACCTTAATCACCTTTTCTGTGAATGCAGTCATTTCAAAAAAGTCTTTTTTTCTGTATGAATTGTTACAAGCTCCACATAACATTGAATAACTTGAGTGCAGTCAGCTTATCCTTTTCTAGGCTCCTTAAGGTCTCTTTGAAGATCATCAAAACAGTTTTAGAGAAATAGCATATGAATTTCTGCATTAATTTAATTTTTTTTCATTCTCATTTTCAATGCATTTCCAAATTACAAAAGTCATACCTCTAACACTTCAAAAGTGTGATTTTATGTCTGACCAACATTTTAACTCATTTTCTATGACTGGCAACAATGAGAGCCATCTAGTAAGGCACATGCCTAAGGAGGCTATCTCCTTCCATTTCCATACAGTCCAAAATCTCATTGAGAACTATTGCTCATTTTGAGGAAACTGAAAAATGACCAAAACTTCTTTTTATGAAAATCTCAAAGTCTCAGGTAAGTAAATCACCTACCTTTTTATGATATTATTTACAAGCAGTACACCATATTAACAAGCAAGATCTTTTCGTTTTGTCTGGTGTAGACTGAATGCAATTTGTCAAATGTTAAGTTTACACTATCTTCCAATTATGTATATAAATAGTCAAAATCTGGTTTGAAATTAGACAAGATGCAACGTCCTTTGTTTTATGATTTCTGTAGTTGCATTAAAATCATTATAA
This sequence comes from Pteronotus mesoamericanus, assembly GCF_021234165.1. NCBI lineage: Eukaryota > Metazoa > Chordata > Mammalia > Chiroptera > Mormoopidae > Pteronotus > Pteronotus mesoamericanus. The sequence continues at coordinate 1,022,109 of NW_026555322.1, read as the reverse complement.
AAATAAGAAAGTCAATTTTAATCTCTATTTTTCCAACAAAATTATCTAAGAGCTAGGGGAATTTTTTTTTTTTTTAGTTTTATTGGCCATGATATAAGGTATTACTTTACATACTGTATAAAGCATGATTGTTGATAAGATCTGACAGAATTGGTCCTACTCTGTAATGGGCCTTCACATTTGTTATCAAAATTTCTTTTTCAGTTCACTGACAGGGTGTTTTAGTTGCATCTTCCAGATCACAGGATATAATTTTACTCAGTTTTATATAACAATCAAAAGAACAATATGTTTATGCAAGTTCATTTATTTGGTATACTCAAGCTAATTCAGTTCCCATTATTTTTATTTTTAACTGAAAGTAGTGTCTTTTCATGAAACAGAAAAAAAGAATGATAAAGAAAAAGTTGCCTACCTCATCTTGTAATAGGGGGATTCAATCTTAGTATGTGCTTCCACATCACCTTCACTATCATGCTTAATTTTAAATTCTTTTTTTGCATATGGTGTAAGATGTTATGTTTTAGTATTTACTTTGCTAAGTCTAGTTTTATATATCCTTATACTTGTCATTAAAATAACAGAGGCCCTAACTAGTGTGGCTCAGTTGGTTGAATGTCATCCCACAAAGCAAAAATTCACAGGTTCGATTCACAGTCAGGGCACATGCCTGGGTTGCTGGTTTGCTCTCCAATTGGGACATGTGCAAGAGACAACTGATCAATGTATCTCTCTCACATTGATATCTCTCTCCCTCTCTTTCTCCCTCCCTTCCCTTCTCTCTAAAATAAATAAACAAGCAAACAAACAAAATAATAGATAAATAGATAAATACAGAAAGCTTTTAAAAAATAAAATAAGAGTTCCGGTCAAGATGGCCACATAGATAAACATAGTTTGCCTCCTTGCACAACCACATCAAAGTTACAGCTAAACTAGAGGACAACCATTATCCATAACTACCAAAAATTGAGCTGAATGGAAGTCCTACAACTACGTAATTAAAGAAGAAAAAGTGTCAGGGCTGGTAGGAGGGGCAGAGATGTGAAATGGACTAGTCATATACCCACGTGTGTGGCAAATAAAAATCAGGAAGGATATCTCAGGAGCAAGGGGGCCCAACCCCACACCAGGCTCCCCAGCCCATGGTTGCAGTGTCAGGAAGATAGGTATCCAAAATTCTGGAGGTAAAACAGTGGGGACTGAGGCTGTGGAAAACAGAAACTTCTGGATCTTAGACAGTTTCCCTTAAATGATTCCTACACAGATTAATTCAGACTCACTCCCTGTGGGTTCCAGAATAGGGGTAGCAGCTAGAAAGCCACCAAAAGCACATGGGGAGGAACCAAAGTGTCTGGCATCAGGGCAAGAGCTGGGAGGCAGCTTTCTTCCAGACAGAATTTCTGACAGAGGCCATTGTTTCTTTCTTGAGCCTCCCCCCATAGAACCAGAAGGCAGGCGCCATATCTGAGACTCCATCAACCTGGCCCACACTGTTTGCCCCACCCAGGTGATTCCCTGAGGTTCCACCCCACCCAATTTAAGGGTCTACCCAAGCTGTTTCCAGTGACTTTTCCATACAAATAGTTTGTCTTGGCTCATGCTCAGATTTTCCTAAATTATCTCAAAGAACACCTGTCTTCAGCAAGACCCGCTCCTCTTGCTAAGTGGCCTAGGCATGGCATTAGCAGCAGCTGGCCCAGCACAAGTGGCAGCCATCTACAGATCACTTTGTAGATTATGCTGGGTGGCCCCGGTCAGAACACAGTCAGTGGCTGACCTTGGTCTGCACCTCCCAGGAGGCCCCAGAGCCTGTACACTCAGTGGACAGCTACAGACCACATTGGAACACCACTGTCCAACCAACCCCACAAGCAACACACTTAAGGGGTGGACTCAGTGAGCACCACAGTCCTGCTGAAGTAAGTCCTGATCTGCGGAGTGGGCTCCTGCACAGCTGATGCTCCATGGTGGTCAGATGATGGTGGTCAGTGGTCACAGCCAATCCTTGCAGTTTATCTGCATGGGTAAATCCCTTCCACTGACCTGACTACAGAAATCAAGGCTCAACTACAAGGAGAGTGTGTGCACAACCCTCATGTGTTCACACCTCAAATACTCAGCTTGGGTGATAGGGAAGGCTGTGCCAGTGGACCTTATAGGACACCTACTATATTAGAGCATTCTACCAAGCCAGGGAAATGTAGCAGCTTTACATGATACATAGAAACAAACACAGGGAAACTGGCAAAATGAGGTGACAAAATAACATGTCCCAACTGGAAGAATGGAGCAAAACTCCAGAAAAAGAATTAAACAAAATGGAGACAAGCAATCTACTAGTTGCAGAGTTCAAAACACTGGTTATAAGGATGATCAATGAAGTTAGGGGAAGAGTAGATGAACTCAGAAAGAACTTCAACAGCATAAAAAATGACATAGAACCCATACAAAAGAACCAGTCATAAATGAAGGCTACATTAACTGAAATGAAGAACAATATACAAGGAATCAACAATAGAGTGGATAAAGCCAAGGATCAAATCACCAATTTGGATTAGAAGGAAACAAAAAGCAAGAAGAAACAACAAGAAGAAAGAATTAAAACAATGAAGATAGTGTAAGGAACCTCTGGGACAACTTTAAGTGTATCAACATACACATCATGGGCGTGCTGGAAAGAGAAGACAGAGAGAGCAAGAAATTGAAAACCTATTAGAAAAAATAATGACAGAAAACTTCATGAACTTGGGGAAGGAAATAAACATACAAGTACAGGAAGTGTAGAGGGTCCCAGACAAGATGAACCTAAAGAGGTCCACACAACGACACATCATAATTAGAATATTAAAAGTTAAAGACAAAAGGAGAATCTTAAAAGCAGCAAGAGAAAAGCAGCTAGTTACCTACAAGGGAGTTTCCATAAGACTCAGTGAATTCTTCAAAAGAAACTTTGCAGGCTAAAGAGATTAGCAAAAAAATATTCAAAATTCTGAAAAGCAAGGACCTACAACCAAGATGACAATACCCAGCAAAGCTATCATTTAGAATTAAAGGAGAGATAAAGAGCTTCCTAGACAAGAAAAAGCTAAAGGAGTTCATCATTACTGAACCAGTATGATATGAAATGTTAAAAGGTCTTCTTTAAAAAGAAGATCAAAACTATGCACAATATAATAATAATAAATACATATCTATCAACAATTGAATCTAAAAAAACATAACTAACAAACAAGCAAAGCAGAGACAGAACAATAGATACAGAGGAGGTTTTGATGGTTGCCAGATGAGAGGAGGCCAAGGGGATGGGTTAAAACGGTGTAGGGATTAAGAACTACAAATTAGTAGTTACAAAATAGTCATGGGGATGTAAAGTACAGCACATGAAATAGAGTGGCCAAAGAAAATATATGCACAAACCATGGACATGGAGAGTGGTGTGAGGATGGCCTTAGGGAATAAGGGTGGCTGGGTGGAGGAGGGCAAAGGGGGAAATTTTGGAACAATTGTAATAGCAGAAAAATAAAATATAATTTTAGACAACTTCTGGTCAAGATAGTGGTGTAGGCAGACATGGCTCACCTCTTCGCACAACCACATCAAAATTACAACTAAAATATAGAAAAACCATCACTCAAAACTGTCGGAAACAAGTTGAATGGAAGTCTGACAACTACGAAATTGAGTTAAATGGAAGTCTGGCAAGTACAGAATTAAAGAAACCATATCCGTCTAGACTGGTAGGAGGGGCACAGACACAGAATGGGCTAGTCCCACACCCACTTGTAGTGGATAAAAATTCAGGAGGGATATCTTGGGAGCAAGGAGTCCCAGTTCCACACCAGGCCCCCTAGTCCAGGGTTCCAGTGCCAGGAAGATAAGTCCCCGCAAGTTCTGGCTGCAAAAACCAGCAGGGATTGAGTCAGTGGAAGAAACTCCTGGACCACCAAGCAGTTTCTCTTAAAGAACCTACACAGGGACTCACCTGCTCAGACTCATTCCCTCTGAGCTCCAGCACCTGTGTATCAGCTTGAACAGCACCAGTAGTATTAAGGGAGAAACTGAAGTGTCTGCCATCAAAACAAGCAGAGGCTTTTGTCCCTTTTGTAAACCATACCCCCACAGAGCTAGCAAGCTGGTGCCATATCTGAGACTCCATCAACCTGGCTAACACTGTTTGACCCACCTTGGAGATTGCCAGAGACTCTGGCCCACCCAACTTACAAGCCCACCCAAGCTGCTTTTCCATATGAATGGCTGGTCTTGGGTCATGCTTCACAACATCCTAAATCCTATCAAACAAGCAACACATGGCCTCAGTGAGCCCCAGGCCTGGCACAAGCAACCATCACCTTAGATTCACAGCTTGGCTTCGCCTGGGAATCTCCAAGACCAGCACAAGTAGCAGCCATCTCAGATTGCGTTATAGCTCAGGCAGGGTGCCCTGGGCAAAACATAGGTGGGAGGTGACCTTGGGCTGCACCACATGGGAAACCCCAGGGCCGATGCATCCAGTAGATAGCTACAGACAACGTTGGAGCACCAGCACCTGACCCCTGTCATGAAACTCAGAGGCTGGTGGTAGTGGTCACAGCCAGTCCTTGCAGCTGACTGGTCTGGGCTAATCCCTTCCATTGAACTTCCAACAGCAAGCAAGGCTCAACTACAAGAGGAGTGTGTACTCAGCACACATGAAGGGTGCACCTCGAGTACCCAGCTTGGGTGATAGGGGAAGCTGTGCCACTGGGCCCTACAGGAAACCTACTACATTAAGCCACACTACCACGAATGAAGTCAAAGCAGCTCTACCTAATACATAGAATCAAACACAGGGAGGCTGCCAAAACAAGGAGACAAAGAAACATGGCTCAAATGAAAGAACAGGTAAAAACTCCAGAAAAAGAGCTAAACAAAATGGAGATAAGCAATCTATCAGATGCAAAGTTCAAAACAATGGTTAAAATGATGCCCAAGGAACTTAGTGAGAACCTCAACAACATAAGAAAGATCCAGTCAGAAACAACGGATACACTAATTGAAATAAAGAACAATTTACAGGGAAACAACAGCAGAATGGATGAAGCTGAAAATCAAATCAATGATTTGAAACATAAGGAACAAAAACAACCAATCAGAACAACTAGTAGGAAAAAGAACTCCCCAAAATGAGGATACTGTAAGGAGCCTCTGGAACAATTTCAAGTGTTCCAACATTCGCATAATAGCGGTGCCAGAAGGACAATAGAAAGAGCAAGAAATTGGAAATCTACTTGAAAAAATAATGAACGAAAACTTCCCTAATTTGGCAAAGGAAATAGACATGCAAGTCCAGAAAGCAGAGTTCCAAACAAGATGGATGCAAAGAGCCCTATTCCAAGGTACATCATAATTAAAATGCTAAAGGTTAAAGATAAAGAGAGAATTTAGAAGCAGCAAAAAAAAAAAAAAAAAGCAGTTACTTACCTACAAGGGAATTCCAGTAAGACTGTCAGCTGATTTCTCAAAAACAACTTTGCAGTCTATAAAGGATTGGCAGAAACATTCAAAGTCATGAAAAGCAGGGACCTACAGCCAGGATTGCTCTACCCAGCCAAGCTATCATTTAGAATTGAAGGGCAGATAAACAGCTTCCCAGACAAGAAAAAACTAAAGGAGTTTGTCATCACCAAACCATTATTATATGAAATGTTAAAGGGCCTTATTTAAGAAAAAGATCAAAACTATAAATAGAATGGCAAACAATACATATGTACCAAGAACTGAATCGAAAAAGCCAACTAAGCAAACAAGAGCAGAGACAGAATCATGGTTACAGAGAGCATTTTGATGGTTGCCAGATCGGAAGTGAGTGGTGGAAAATGGGTGAAGAGGTGAGGGGACTAAGAAGTACAAATAGGTAGTTACAGCATAGCCATGGGGTTATAAAGTACATTATAGGAAATGGAGTAGCCAAAGAACTTATATGCATGACCCATGGACATGAACAATGGTGGGATTTCCTGAGGATATAGGGAGTGCTGGGTCGAGGGGGCAAAGAGAAAAATCAGGATAACTATAGTAGCATAATCAATAAAATATGATTTTAAAAATAATAATGTTAAAAAAGACTGACAGGTGATTTTTCAAAAGAAACTTTGCAAGCTAAAGGGATTGGTATGAAATATTCAAAATGATGAAAAGCAAGGACCTAAACCAAAATTACACTACCCAGCAAAGCTATAATTTAGAATCGAGGACAGATAAAGAACTTCCCAGACAAGAAAAAGCAAAAGGAGTTTGTCGTCCTCAAACCAGCATTATATGAAATATTAAATTTTCTTCTTTAAGAAGATAAAGATAAAAAATATGAACAATAAAATGACAATAAATACATATCTATTAACTGAATCCAAAAACTAAATAAACAAACAAGCAGAAAAGAAACAGAATCATAGATACAGAGAGCATTTTGATGGTTGTCAGATGAGAAAGGTAAGTGGGGATGGGCAAAAAGGTGAAGGGATTGAGAAGTACAAATCAATTAAGAGCTGAAGGACACAGACACAGTAGATTCATGTAAGTCTCGAATAAACTGCCTAAGGTCACATAGGGGAATTATCTGACATCATCAGAGGCAGATCCAGAAGGAAAAAAACAAGCAACAGTCTCCTTCCATAGGAGTTCACACCACAAAGTCAGGAATTCAAGACAGATCAATTTAAGAAGCAGAAGCAAAAAAATAAGAGTCTCACAAATAATGGGAAGACAAAGAAACACCCCTCAGTCGAAGGAAAAGGAGGAATCCCCAGAAAGAGAGCTAAATGAAATAGAGGCAAGAAACTATCAGATATTGAGTTCAAAACAATGGTTCTAAGGAAGCTCAATGAGCTCAGTGAGCTCAGAGATTACAAAAAACTGCAGGGAAACTATGAGGAACTTACTGCAAACTATATCAGCACTGAAAATGGCATAGAAACTTATTTCCTCAATAAGAGACAAGAGGAAATGAAGAATACAATTTCTGAATTGAAGAACACAGTAGAAGGAATCAAAAGCAGGCTTGATGAAGCCGAGGATCAAATCAGCGAGCTGGAGGGCAAGGTAGAAAAAAGCTCCCAGAAAGAGCAAGAAAATGATAAAAGACTCAAAAAGAATGAAGAGGTGTTTAGGGAAATGCAGGACATCCTGAAACAGAATAATATCTGTGTAATAGGGATACCAGAAGGAGAAGAAGAGGAGGAAAGGATAGAGAACCTGTTTGAAAAAGTAATGATGGAAAACTTCCTTAATTGGAGGAGAGAAAAAGTCATACAAGTCCAGAAAGCTCAGAGGGTCGCATTCAAGAGGAATCCAACGAGGCCCACTCCAAGACACATCATAATTAAAATGGCAAATATCAAAGAGAAACAGAGAATCTTAAAGCAAGCAAGTGAGAAACAGGTAGTAACATATAAAGGAGCCCCGGTACAGTTAGCAGCTAACTTCTCAACAGAAACACTCCTAGCCGGAAGGGAATGGCAAGAAATATTCCAAGTAATGAAAAGCAAAGGCCTTCAACCAAGACTGCTCTACCCAGCAAGGCTCGCAACTAAAATAGCAGGCGAAATAAGGAGCTTCTCAGACAAAGAACGCTGAAAGAATACACCTCCACCAAACCAGCATTGCAAAATATGCTAAAGGGATTGCTTTGAGAAGCTGAAGAAGAAGAGTCTATGAATACCCAGTTCCCTTCACTGTCACCAATACTTAGTATTACCAATATTTTAATAGTTATTAATCTGATTATAACAATGATGTGCTATTTTAATTGTTCCTTTATTATTTGTTGAAACTAAACCTGTTTTTGTATATTTCTTGCCTATTTCTATTATTTTTAAAGAGCTTTAAATGTCTTTTTGATATTCCTTATCCATTTTTTGATTAAATGTTTGTAGAACTTTTGCCCTAAAAAAAAAAACTACTAACCCTTTTTCAGTTGTGTTGCAAATTCTTTCTTATTCTATAACTTGTCCTTATCTTTTTTATATGTATATTACTATATAATCTTAAATGTTTAATATAGTCATATTGTCAATATTTTACTTTATAGCTTCCAGGTTTGAATATTTTACTTCAGGGTAAGTAATATATTATTTTGTATTTTCTCTTAAAACTTCTTAGATTTTACATATTGATTTTTAACTCACCTGAATATTTCTTGTATAATGTGTGAAATAGGGCTCTATATTTCTTTTATTTCAAGTAATAGTGATCCATGCACCTTATACATTGAATAAGTCTTATTTTCCATATTGATTTGAAATATCAGTTTAATCATTATTACATTGTTAGACAGATATATATGTTTGTTCCTAGAATGCTCATTTTACTTCATTGATCTACTTGATTATTTATGTACTGGTGTCATGATTTCTGAGACTTTATAATGGATTTACATTTTTTAATATTTTATAATGGACCTTGACATTTAAAAAAATAAATAAGTAAAATCAATCTGCATTAACAAAAAAAAGAAAGAAGGAAGGAACTCCAACATTTTGCCACAGCATGGATGGAACTGGAGAATATTATGTTAAGTGAAATAAGGAGTTGATGAAAGACAAATACCATATGAACTCATCTCTAAGTGGACTCTATTCAACAAAATAAACTAACAAACAAAATAAACCACAGGCAAGAAAACATGGAGCAGACTGAAAGTGACCAGAGGGGATAGGGAAGGAGGACCATGGTGGAAAGGAGGAGGGAATAAACAAAGAACATGTATGAATGACCCATGGACATGGACTACAGAGTGGGAATTCACTGTGGGAGCGGGTGGTAGGGTGGGATGGGTGGAGGATGGCAAAGGGGGTAAAATTCAGACAACTGTAATAGAATAAACATGATTTTTAAAAAGTAGGAAAAAAGGATTAAACAAAATAAACAGTATCTAAGATAACAATTTGGTAATTCTGAAAGAAAAATTACAGTCATTTAGTCTTCTTTTATAGTGATTTCTGGGTCATGCAGCCTTTAATATTTTAATTGTTCCTATTTTCATTATCTGAACTTTTAGAAAACAAAGTCACTATATTCACAATGTAAAATTATACAGTACTATCTCAATAAAAAGCACAATGGTTAAAGTACCAGCAGAGTTAAAGACAATGTTATTGCTCATGATTACACTACACACTTAAAATGCATCACTAGGAGTGAAACAACAATAGATAATCTGTTGTTGTGAACCACAAAATATTATTTCCAACTTCAGCAGTGAAGAAAAATTAGCAACGGTGGCTAGAAAAGATAAATAATCTGTGCCTTATCCATTTGACACTAAAAACAATGTTGGTTTTATTCCCTAATTTTTGGGCCATGTTATAGATTTTCCACCTCAATCTTCTACTCCCATTGCCAAAACCATAACTCTTTACATTCTTAGGAGGGATTTCCCGTCATGCAAGATTTTCCTTGCTAAAACCAAGACAATTTTCAGGAAAACTGTAATGGTCAGTCACCATTACTTGGAGCCCTAGTTGGGAAAGAAGGAGGGCCTTCACACAAAGGGCAAGTTGGCTTGGATTGTTTTAGCACAAGACATTTGAGGAGGGTTTTTCATGGTGGTGGACGTAGCTGCAGCAGCCTACTCATGGTATAGGTACTTGAGTCAGGTGAGGAGGCCTTCAGTAGAGGAGAAAGGATGGTGTCTTCAATGAGAAATTACCTACTTACAGGTGACTGGTGATTACATAAAGGTGATTGGTATTGGGCACATGAGTAAATATATTAAGGAAATTGGGAAACAGTCTCTCACTGTTGGGGAAGAGAAGTAAAAATGAAGAAAACTGGAATGAACCCAAGAGTGTTGGATTACAATTGGAGTTATGAGTGGGACCTGATAATTTCCAAGGTGTTTAAGGAAATTTGGAAAAAAATTTAGATGTAAAAAATGTTTGTGTGGGTACTCCAGCTTTGTCCACTGAGAGAACCTGAGAACAGCAACACTCTAACAGAAGTGGGGCCACCTAGTGCCCATATCTTGCTTTCTAAATACTTTTCCTCATCAAAAGGAACCAGGGGTCCTTGAAGAAATGTTTAATTCAAAATGTGGGACAAGGAGAGTACAAGATGATTTGGGGATGTTATATGGCAGATAGCAAGGAAGTGCTGAAAGTTTGGGAGCATAAATTACAAAGGACACAGAAAGCAGCTTGAAGGGAACAGTTTGAGAATTAAAACATGTAACAATAAAATATAGTCAGTTCAGTTATACAGTAAAATATGAGCTCATGATTGTGTTGCAAACTTTCAAGGCCCAACAGATTCGCAGGATTCATGCAGATGGAAGAAAAGTCTCAGAGTCATGGGGATGCTTGATATGCCTTTATTCAAGGGCAGGCGAGCCACGCATGCTGCAAGCTGTATGTCCCTGCGTGGCCTACCACGTGGCCCCTGCATGTCACCTGTCCCCTCTCTCTCCTGTCTGAGCGGGGAGCCCCTACCCCATATGTACTGAAGGCAGACAAAGGTGGTAGAGAGCCAAAACAGGTTGTATAACAGTGATAGTCTGTGCATGTGAGCCCATCAAGGCTATCAGAGTACATATCGGGCCCAGTCTCAAGGCTATGAGGACACTATCTATCTTAGTTCCCCAGACATCTGGCTGAGGAAGCCAGATTGCCTCTGTGTACCCTACAATGATATAAATGTATTATTAATAATAAATGTAAATGTTAATAAATAAATTTAAAGTCCTGGCCTGGTAGCTCACTTTGTTGGAGCATTGTCCTGGTACACCAGCATTGTTTGTTCAAACCCTGGTTAGGGCACATACAAGAATCAACCAGTGAATGCATAAATAAGTGGGGGAAACTATTAATGTTTCTCTCTCTCTCTCTCTTTCACTCTCCCTGCTCCCTCCCCTCTCAAATCAATCCATAAATTAAAAAATTAAAAATAAATAAATTTAAGGCTTTAGTGAGGAATGGGATATTTGCATAGTGTCAAATACTTATTAATTGCAGAGGTAGTTTCTTTGCATTGAGAAAGACTGAGAGACAACACTTCAATAAACTGATCAAGCCCTGGCTGGTGTAGCTCAATGGATTGAGCGCAGACCTGTGAACCAAAAGGTCACTGGTTTGACTCCCAGTCAGGGCACATGCCTGGGTTGCGGGTCAGTCCCCAGTAGGGGGCAAGCGAGAGACAACCACACATTGATGTTTGTCTCCCTCTCTTTCTCCTTCCCTTCCCCTCTCTCCAAAAAATAAATAAATATAAATAAATAAATAGATAAATAAAATCTAAAAAAACCTGATCAAATTAGAATGTCATAAGCAATAGGAAAATCTAAATTACACACTGTCTGCTAGTATGCAATGAGGAAAACAGAGCATCGCTTCTATAATATCTCTTCCTATAACCATGAGGAAACTTCAGACAAACCCAAATCAGGGAACAATCTACAAAATAAGTGGACCACAATCCAAAAATGCTGAAGTCATGAAGTCCAAGCAATACTGATGAACTTTTCTAGACTATAGAAAACTAAAGAGACATTACAACTCTATACATTACAGGATTCTGTCCTGGATCATTTTTAAAGGATTTTATTTATTTATTTATTTTTAGAAAAAGGAGAAAAAGAGGGAGAGAAACATCTGTATGAGAGAGACACATCAATTGACTGCCTCTCACATACCCCCCAACTGGGGACCTGGCCCACAACCCAGGCATGTGCCCTGACTGGGAACTGAACCAGTGACCCTTCACTTTGTGGGGCGACACCCAACCAACTGAGCCACGCTGGTCAGAGCTGTCCTAGATCTTTTTGCTGTGAAAGACATTATTGTGACAATTGGTGAAATTTGAACAGCTGTGAAGATTAGCTTTTGGTAAGTCTTATTAGTGTTAATTTCCTGATTTTGATGGTTGTCTTGTGGTTTTAGAGGACAACGATTTTTAACCAGTGTGCCATGGCAGTCAGACTGACATGCCGCAAAAAATTTTTAAACATGCAATACCTGACTATTTAGTCAAGGACATGATCTCTTTTTCCTTACATTGTCAAATAAATGAAAATTAAAACAGCCAACACAGCAATAGCTGTACAGTGTGAATGAATCAAAATTATACTTATATTTTTCTCATATCAGCAAAAAATATAATTTTTTGGTGTGCTGCAGAATTTTAGTAATTTGTTTATGTGTGCCATGAGAGGACAAAGTTTCGAAAATCACTGATATAGGAGAATGTTCTTTTTTGTAAAACATACACACTAAAGTATTTGGGAGCTACAGGGTATCATGCTGGCAATTTACTTGCATATGGTCCAGGGAAGGGTGGAATTCTTTGTTTTACACCAGCAACTCTTCTGCAAGTTTGTAATTTTTTTCAACAACAAAAAACAGGGAACATGTATTGTTTTCATTAGAAACAAAAATAAATATGGGCTCACACTACAGAAAAGGGATGAAAGAAACCCCTTTGGATTTTATAACAATGATGCCATTGGTGACCTTGTTGAGAGCAGATTCAGCAGAATGGAGAGGAAATAAACAGGAATGAGTTGAGGAACTTGGAAAGTGGAGATAGTGAATATAGTCCCCACCACCTTTGAAAATGTTGTTGTTTGTGAAAATGAGAAGAGGGAGAAGAGGATGTAGTTTAGGAGAATCGATTTGTAGGGGAGGATTTTTTCTGTATATTTGGTGGTCTATTTATTGGAAAGAGAAACAAAACCCAGTTCATATTAATGATAACAAAGGAAAGCCCAATAAAGAAAATAGAGGGCTCAAGGCCTAATCAGACAAAGAATAGAAATGCTCAGCCTTTAGTTTGTCTGACTCTTCCTCATTGCCAGGACAATGTGCAAACACTAGTTCAATGTTTTCAGGTGGCTGGGTATAGAAGAGGATGTTCTCCTACCAAAAAATATTGCTGTAAATCTATAACAAGAACATACACCAAACTACTACAAGTAATGGATGTCTCCACAGTTGTGAAATACAGAATTTATATATTTTCATGTTTGAATTTACCTTATAACCAGAATTTACTACTTATGTAATTATAAGAAAAATGACATTTAAAAATTGGAGGTGGGAATGTGGTCTTAAATTTATTCACAAAATTGTTGTAGAGAGAGATTTACTTACCTGAAAATATCTCCACAACTACACATGAAGTAGAAGGGGAGGCAGATTAGAAACAATATATAACATCATCCCAAATGTTACTAATCGGACAGGGTGTGTCTATCATGAGACTCAGAGACTGCAGGTATAATACTAGTGGCAGCACAGTGTCTTGTGCCACATTTCACATGTAGAAAAATCCATCTGCGGGGCTTAAAGAATCGCTATTTCTCCCTCATCCCCTCTCAAGCTCTGGTCCTCAACTGTGATTTTCAAGTTACAATTCCAGTTCTCATCACCAGAGTGCAAAGAACACTAGTCCCTAAATTTTTTTCAAGCATACCTTTTAATAAAGAGGAGAAATCAAAGCAATAACCATTTTGTATGTTCAAATAAACTTTATTTTGAAGATCAGTTCTAGTTTCAAGGCAAAATTGAGAAGAAAGTAAAGTTCTCATGTATCTCTTGTTCCCACACAGTCTTCCCCCACTATCAACATCCGGCCTCAAAATGTTACATTTGTTATCATCAATGAGCCTACACTGACACATCCATTATCACCTAAAGTCCATATTTTACATTTCCAAAGCAAAAATATATTTTAACTAATTTTTACAAAGCAGCTCCTCAAACAGGAAGTATGGAATGAGCCTCTGTCTCATTTACAATTAGGAAAGGGTTGGAAAAAGCACAATGAAATCCCATTTGGAAAATCAATCTGAGATTCTCTATTAAAACTGCATCCCAGTGATTACACCAACTGTCAAAATGAAGATGTAATAGAACTCCGCATAATAGGTAATAGACTAATAGTATAAAAGCAGTTTCCTTTAGAAAAACACCATTTTTTAAAATCCTCACTTGAGGACATTTTTTAATCATTGCTTTTAGAAAGAGAGGACGTGAGAGAGAGAAACATCAATTAGTTGCCTCCTGTAGATGCCCAGGCTAGGGATCCTATGCACCTAGCCTGGGGATGGAATCTGAAACCCAGGTATGTGCCCTGACTGGGAATCAAACCTGCAACCCTTCGGTTACAGGACACTGCTTCAACCACCTAAGCTACACGAACTTGGGCAAACAGCATTTTAAAAAACATGTGTCGGTATAAGCATGAGCCATAGGCTACTTTTATTAGAAGCACCTGGTATCTTGTTAAAACTGCAGCATCTGGGACCTGCCAAATCCTTTCCCTGGGGTTTGAGGCTCAGGAATCTGTATTTTAAATAATTTCCCTGGTGTATTTTGATGTTTCCTATAGTTTGAGATCTGCTAAAAAGATAATATACAGGATTTCTTTAAATATTTTTGCATACTGTCATCTCTGATCCCAGTGTCAATTGGTTTTCCCACTCAACACTAAGTATCTGTTTCTGTTTTGGTGTATCTGGTAGGTAATCCAGACTCTTAGCACTTTTTTACTGAGTACTTACTCTGTCTAGTAGGTTGACTATTAGACAAAAAGACTGGAAAGGGCCCTCCTCTAATAGGGCTTACGTTCTCTTTTGGACACATATAAAATAAATAATAACCAATGTAATTTCAGTAGGTGAAGAGTGCCGTGAAGAAAATAAAACCGGATATTCAGATAGAAAATAATTATGGAGAGGGCAATCAAGGATGTCTAGGGCTACCCAATTTAACATCTTTGAAGACCATCGCTTCCTTAGACTACACCATAAATAAGGATCCCTGGAGTCGTGCCATGCTTTATCACTAGAGAAGGCCACCCTATGGATGTAACTTTTCAGTTGAAACCTTGAGGACAAGAAAGAGCTGTGTGGGTGTAAAAATCTTTTGATATTAGACTACGGAACAGTACATTCTGGAATGGGAGGGAGCATGACTTGTTTCAGAAAAAAAACAAAAACCAGTGGGACTGGAGCCTTGTGGATGGGAGGTTAGTTATGGAAATGAGGTAGAAAGAAAGCTATTGCAAGGTATGGGGCAGTACTCAAGCCCGGCTGACAATCTTACCACATTTCCATTCAATCTGAGACCACTGTGGTACAACATCTTCAATACTCTCTCTTACCTCAACATTCTCAACTGCTCTTTTGGCTTTTTGTTTCTTTGAAAAAGTAGCTGTTATCACAGAAGAGGCTGTCTATATGCTCCTACCACCAAACCTACCAACTTATCCCTATCAGCAGCTATGCTCTCTCCTTTCTTTCCTTCCTGCGACAGCCCTTCTTCTTGCAATGGATCACACACTCCAAGACTGTGATTGTGTGATTCCTCCTTCTCCTCTGAGCCAGCAATATTCCTCTCTCTACTACATTAATGAACATATGCATGCATGAACAAATAGATGAACTCATGAAAGATTTGAGAATTGGGTGAGAAGATATAAGAGGGATGTGTTACTGTGATTCTCAGAGGTTTCTCCTCTCATTGATGTGATAGTGATGTTAACTGAAATGGGCAACACATAATGGATCCTTTTTGGAGAGAACGTGATGGGCCATGTTGATTTTTTAGTACCTTTGTACACCCCATTGGGGATGTTAAGAATGCAGCAAGATATTTAGATCAGAGACTAAGCTAGAAAGAGAAATGCAGAAATCATACATGAGTGAATGGCAATTGAATATATAGGTAAAGATGAGATGGCTGCCTAAGGAGACAGCATAACGTGAAAGGGGAAGGTGGCCGAAAAAGGGTACCAAGGAACTCCCAACATGTGAACTTCAAGAATCTTCAGTGAGTACCTAGCAGATAATTGACGACCCGGCTGTCTCCTGATTCAGCTGTGCTCGTGACAAGATGCTACACCTGGGATGAATCCCTTCAGGGCAGGCCCATCCTTTGGGTCTAATAGCCCAAAACAGAATTCTATGAAGTAGCTGGTTATGGGTTTTACCCACTCTGGACAAGTAACCCTCCCACTTCCCTAGACTTATACCTCGTTTTGTAATGGCCTGCTTCTCTGTGCATGCAATCCACTAGGATGTAATTCTCTTAAGTACCTGGGCATTATCCTGCTAATCCCTACGTCTTCTTTAGCCCAGGAAAGATGGATTTAACCTAAATGTCTATTAATAGGGTTCTTTTTGAATACAAAGGCATGGCAGAATACATAGACATCTCAGAACACCATGTAGCCATTTAAGAGAAAGGTATAATTCTATATATATTGGTATGGAATTACATCTTTGGTATATTATGTAAAGTAAATGAAAAGGGCAGAATAGTATATGCAGTGTTTCTTGTCTGTTTCTAATTCTGTTGCTATGGAAAATGTAGAAATTAGACAGACCAGAATTATTTCAGCTTTGGTTGCCAGCCATTTGAATGAGCCACCCTGGATATTCCATCACTTGAACTTCCTGATTGCTACATCCCCTAACAAAACCACATAGGACAGCTAAGCCCAGTCAACCCACGGAATCATGAAAGCTATTAATATTTGGTATTATTTAAGCCATCCTAAATTTTGTTGTTGTTTGTTACATGGCAATAGGTAACTGAAACTCTTTAGTTTACTGTTGACACCTTAGACACTCTGGTCAACTACTTCCCACTTTGTCATTCTTGTCCAAGTCACCAATTCTTTGGCTCCTGGCTGACAGACCCCCCTCACTGTGTATACTTATTTTTTTCCAGGAGATGATAGTCATTAATAGTAACATATTTGAATAGTGCTTATAATTTATAATATACTTAACATTTAAGTATATTAATTCATACAATCTTTTCAAATACTCTTAAATTTAATTTGGTTACAAGCTAGTAAACTGGACTAGAGAGAATAGATTGTTTACATGCACAGAAATAGAGGCAGAGTTGCAGACTTAAGTTTAGTTTTATTTTATAGGCCATGCCTTGTCTATTAGGGGAGGAAAAATGTTAAAGATTATATAATAACTGCATCCCAATTATCTCTGATAGAGAATGAGAAGTATCCTTGTGTGCTTAAAAATAAACCGAATTCAGAATCAGAAAACTTGCATTTTAGTCTCTTCTCTGCAATTATGGCTGGAAAATGAAGTTCATATTTATGCAGAGTCAATTGGCCATTAATGAAATGAATGTACACTCCCAAAGTTTATGTGGTGTACTTAAAGCAATAGAGTTCTGAGGGTTTTTAAATAATTTTTTAAAAGATTTCACTTATTCATTTTCATCAGAGGGGAAGAACATCAACGTGTGGTTGCATCTCACGTGCCCCCTACTGGGGACCCCCGACCTGGCCCGCAACCCAAGCATGTGCCCTGCCCAGGAATTGAACCAGCGACCCTTTGGTTCACAGGCTGGCATACAATCCACTGAGCCACACCAGCCAGGGCTCAAGAACTCTGAGTTTTAATATACAAATTATTCTTTCATTTCTGGAGTTGGTAATTTCTGGATAACTGCAGTCTGGTTCAAGGAGCAAGTGTGTTTGTACAATGTGCTTGTACATGGGTTTCCATGCATTTGAGAGGTGTTGTTACAACATGACTGAGTTTTGAAAATGTTGTCAGGACTAACTCTTTTCTATAACAACTTATTTTGATAATTTTGGATCTTTTGACATATGTAGTTATTTTTGTTCACTGTTCATTTTTCCTGATTATTTTTAAAAGACTTGAGGGATGGGATGCATTCTCTCAGCAGTCAGAAAAAGCATGAAGTAAAAGGGGCAAAAAGCTTACTAGAAACCTTTTAAACTTAAAAAAATTCTTTTGAACAAATATAATTTTTATTTTTATTTTCATTAATTTTTTACTGTTATTCTATTACAGTTTTCCATTTTCCCCCCTTGCCCCCCTCCACCCATCCCACCCCCCTGACACAGTCAATTCCCACTCTGTTGTCCATGTCCATGGGTCATTCATACATGTTCTTTGACTAGTTCCTTCCCCGTTTTTCCACCATTATCCTCCTTCCCCATCCCCTCTGGTCACTTTCAGTCTGCTCCATGTTTCCTTGCCTGTGGTTTATTTTGTTCATTAATTTATTTTGTTGAATAGATTCCACTTATAGGTGAGATCATATGGTATTTGTCTTTCACCCACTGGCCTATTTCACTCAGCACAATCCATGTTCACCAGTTCCATCCATGCAGTCATGAAAGTTTTTTTTTTTTACTATTATACAATTTTCAAATTTATTGTTGTTCAGTAAATTGAATTATTTATTGTTTTTAGAAGCAAACGATACCCAAATAGTTACTACTCACTATGTTAACAAGACTTTTGTTACCTTTTGGTGTTCATCTATTGTTTTTTAACCTTGCATAAAACTTTGAAACTTACTTAGAAATAAGAAATTTACAGAACTATATTTCAGAAAGCAACTAAGAAAGACTGTTTTTTCAAATTAAGTCAAATATATGAAATATTATTTGGGACAAAATACCAGATGTTATAATTAACCAAATATTCTACTTAAAAATTCCTGAGAAAAAGCAAATATAATATAGTGCTGCTCTTTTAAAGAGGATAATAACTGTATGAGCTATGACCAGTGTGGCTTAGGTGACTGGGCATTATCCCTCAAAGATAAAGGTCTCTCATTCGATTCCCAGTCAGGGAACATGCCTGGGTTTCAGATTTGGTCCCTCATCAGCGAATGCATGAGAGGCAACCAATAGATGTTTCTCTCTCATGGCAAAAAATAAGTAAATAAAATCTTAAAAAAACATAACTATATGCTGTCATTTCGTTGTAGAAACTTAAAAAAATATATAAAGAGTAGATATGCCATGGCTGATGTGGCTCAGTGGATTGAATGCCAACCTGCTAACCAAAGGGTTGCCAGTTTGATTCCCAGTCAGGGCACATGCCTGGGTTGCGGGCCAGGTCCCCAGTTGGGGGCGTGCGAGAGGCAACCACACATTGACATTTCTCTCCCTCTTTTTCTCCCTCCCTTACCCTCTCTAAAAATAAGTAACTAAAATCTTTAAAAATAAAAAAGAGAAGAAATCACCAAAAATAGAAGAATAGGGAACTCCAGTTTCCATACCAAAAATTGTCAGAATCAGCTTTTGCAGAACTCTGGAATTTAATCCAAAACTTATGACCAGGGAAAGATTTGCTGAAAAGAGAAGCTCATGCATTGCAGTAAGATAGTGCTGTGGTGTATCAATGACCAGATCACCATCCTCAACACCGCAGATCAGATGATGAAAGTAGCTAGTACAAGAAGAAGCCTAGAAGAAGCATTCTGGACCTTATTCTTAATTGTGGCTGTGGGTCTCAACCTGTTCGGCAGGTTCTCCTCAAGGACCAACACAAAAGATTTTCTTTGTTTTGCTGACTCCCAAGTGTGAAATGGCTTTTGCTACAGCAGCCTGGGGCAAAGCACGACATTCAAGACAAACAATAACAATGAGAAGACTGGGAGGAAGAGGCCGTGAAAAGAGCTACAGGGGGAAATAAGGGCTTTTTAACATTCACCGATACACTGGGGGATTGAGAAGGCCACACATATACCTAGAATGGGATGCAAGTACTTTAAAGGCCTGAGGAGACCCAAAGCTCTCACCTGTGTGTGACTTTCAGATTCTGCAAGTAGAAAGTGGAAACTAGTGAAGGCTGCAAATGGCCTGGCTAAGCATAGAATGAGTTCTCCAGCACAGACCAATTTGCAAAGACTGGAGAGTTTCTTCTTCCTTCTTCTTCTTTCTTTTTTCTTCTTTTTCTTTGTTTTTAATGACTTCAGGTATTTAAAATAATTGCCAAAACACCAGCTGCCCACTAAGCTAGGGCAACACAAACTTCAGTGGACACACATGATAAAGAATGAAGACTTCATAAAAATAGCTCAGAAAAATCAGTAAACAAACAAAAACAATCCACAACAGCCAGAAACAACGAAATCCTGAGAGGTAAAAATATGATTCCTAGAAGTGCCACATTATAATTTTCAAAATATCTAGTTTCAAAACAAAAAAATATGAGACATGCGAAGAAAGTGTGGCTCATTTGCATGAAAAAAGAAATTAATAAAAACTGTCCCTGAGGAAGCCCAGACAGTGGACATACTAGTCAAAACATTTTTTTTAAATCCTCATCCCAGGGTATGTTTATTGATTTTTTTTTTAGATAGAGAGGAAGGAGGAGAGAGGGGGCAGAGATGGGGGACAGAGAGAGGAGAGAGATAGAGAGAGAGAGGGGGAGAGAGAGAGAGAGAGAACGCATTGATGATATGCACTGAGCTTTTCCCTGACCGTGGATGAACCCACAATCCTTTGGTGTACAAGATGTCACTCCAACCAACTGAGCCACCCAGCCAGGGCTAGTCAAAGACTTTAAATCAACTGTCTTTAATTTGCTCAAAGAGCTAAAGGAAATCATAGACAAAGATCTAAAATAAACCAGAAGAATTATGTTTCATCAGATAGGGAATATCAACAAACAGGAAGAAATTATGAAAATGTACCAACACAAACCTGGAGCTGAAAAGTACCATAGCTGAAATGAAAAATTAAATAGAAGGTTCAACATCAGAAGTGAACAGACAGAAGAAACAGGCAACTTTCAGATAAGTCAACTGAATTTATGAGGTCTGAGGAGTAGAAAGAGAAAACAGAGAGAGAAAATGAGCAGAAAGACTATTTGAAGAAATGATTTGAAGAAATGATGGATAAAACTTTAAAATTTAAGGGAAGTGATGAATATACACATCCAAGGAGCTCAACAAATGTTAAGCAGGATACACTCGCCAAGACACATTATTTTCAAATTGTCAAAACCAAAGGCAAAGAGAGTATCTTGAAGGAAGCATCAGGTATTAGGTCTTATTTGGATCTTTATCTGAACAAACTGTTGAAAAAACTATGAAAGAATCGAAAATTTGAACAAGGATTATACATAAAATGATATTAAGAAATTATTGATTTTAGGTGTGATAATAGTACTGTGGTTTTACATAAAAAGAAAGTCCTTGTAGATATGCATTTTGAAACCTTATGCACAAAATAATATTATGTGTGGAATTTGCTTCAAAAATCATCTCTAAGCGTGGGAAACAGGAAGGGATATAGATAAAATTGAATAATGGGTGATAAGTGCATTTGTTTTCATTATACAGTGGGCTCTCCATATCCATGAGTTCCACATATTCAGATTCAAGCAACCACAGATTGAAAATATTTAAAAAAGTACATTGCTGCTGACATGTACTATGTTATTAGACCTATGATGGCTGCATCTAAACATGTACAGACTTTTTTCTTGCTATTCTAAACAATACAGTATAAACTATTTACATAACACATTGTATTATATAAGTAATCTAGAGATGATTTAAAGTATTTGGGAAGGTAGAGTAGATTACATGCAAATATTATGCCATTTTATATTAGGGATTTAAGCATCTCTGAATTTTTATATCCCTTGGCTTCCTAGAACTGATTCCCCATGGATATCCAGGGAGGACTGTACCATTTTATTTTTAAAATTTTTAAAAATATTTTATTTATTTTTAGAGAGGGTGAAGGGAAGGAGAAAGAGGGAGAGAAAGATCGAAGTGTGAGGAAAAACATCGGTTGTCTCTCATACACCCCACAACTGGGGACCCGGCCAGCAACCCAGGCATGTTCCCCTACTGGTGATCTTTTGTGTAGCAGGCCAGTGCTCAGTCCACAGAGCCACCACACCAGCCAGGGCTGTACCATTTTACTTTTGAAAATGTTTGAAATTTTCCATAATAAAAGTTAATGTAGACTATATAAAGAGAACAAATTTTTAAAGAAAAAATAATAAGACAAAAGACACTTTCTCAGGCCTTCTTTCCCAGAGCCATCTGGGCCCTATAAAGCATGACTGAACTTAATTGGTTTATGAGACTTAAAAAAAATTTTTTATTGTTGTTCAATTACAGTTGTCCCAATTTTTCCATTACTCTCCCCTGCCCTACCCACCCCTCACCTCCCACAATCGCCTCCCCCTCCACTCTCTTTGTCTGTGGGTCCTTTATACATGTTCCTTGACTTCACCCTCCTCTTCTCCCCACCCCGCCCCCTGCCCAACACCCCTCGCTTCACCCCTCTGGTTACTGTCAGTTTTTTCTTTATTTCCACATCTCTGGTTCAATTTTGCTCGTTTGTTTGTTTTGTCGATTATGTGTTTTATGAACCTTTATCCTCAGGATTAGAAAATTACTGTAGGTGCCCTGAAGGTGCAGAGGTTTAGAGAACATGTCAGACCATAGCGACCACCCACCCTTGAACCCAAAGATAACAGTAAAACAAGCTGCAGCCTAACTGAAACATCATGCTACAACCACCCCAAAACCCTATAAAAACTCAAATCCCCAACCCCTCCGTGCTGGTTCTGACGCGTACCTCCACACCTGGCCCTTTCCTTCGCCTGGGAAAGTAAGAATAAAACCTTTACTCTGCACTTTCTTCTCTGTGAATTCTTTCACAGCACCCCCCACCCCGTCAGCAACCACCCTAACAAAAAAGGACCGAAGAAAGGTATTAAGAGTAATTTTGAAAAAAAAATCTATGTTCTTGACTCATTATCTGTCCCCACCCCCATGCATTTTTGTTAAAGAAAATGGTGGGCATTGGTAGGAGAATCAGAAGTTAGGAATGGTTTGGGTAGTGCATATTGCTCATCATATATATTCTTGCATAAGTTTTGTTTTTTTTAACATTGCACTAAAATGTGATTCATCTTCACTACTGAGGTTTTTTGCAATCCTTTAAATTTTACAACTGAGTCCTGGCAGTGGAGGGGTATACACTGAGCACAGGAGGGAAAAGGAAAGTCCACAAAGGAGCAGTGGTAATGACCACCAGGCCCCTCAATAGGAAAGCAGCAAAGAAGTATCCAGGAACACACAAAGGGACAGCGACAGGGCCCATCCTGAGGTGATTAAAAGGGACTCGGGGGCGCGGGCATGGGCTGGTGTCCTGGCCGGTGGCTCTGCGTGACCCCGCGGAGAAGGAGGGGGCGGACCGAGGCGTCACCACTCGCTGTGACGAAGGCCTCACGTGACCGGCCTACACTGACTCGCTCGCGCGCCTCGCTGGAGCGTCAGAGCCCGCGGTCACTCGCACCCTTCCCGTTTCCTGCTGCCACTGGACCTGAGGGCGCGTGGACCAGGGGCGCCTCAAGATTAGACTGCGGAAGGGGAGCAGGTAAGGGCCCCCGGAGCGGCTCCCTGAGGTTGGTGTGGAGAACGAACCTGGGCGGCGGAGCCCTCCGAAGGGTCGCGCTGCAGCCCCCACGCCCCGAGGCGGCCCTGCGTGTGTGCAGAGAATGCTGAGCATTTCCCTGAGGGAGGGTTGGACGGCCCAAGGCGACGACCCTTCACAGACACTTGCCCGCCCCTCCCCCACTTTTCTTGGTGTGGAAAATGGTGGTCAGCGCGGGGGCGGGGCCGGGGGCGGGCGGTGGGTGCCGACCGCTCAGCTGCAGCGGCCCCCGCTCCCTCACCCCGGCCCCTTACAGGTTTGTGGGTCCAAGTGTCGCGGCGGCGCACTCGCGGCGAGAATCCGGACGAGGAGCAGACAGCAAGGATAGGCCCAGGTGGGTGCGGGGGTCGGGGTGAGGACGAGTGGAAAGCTCCGAGACCCCAAGTCCTGACCCCAACCCCCACCCCATCCTCCATTTTGGTGCCTGCAGAAGCCTGGGCTTGGATCTCACGGAAAATGGTGGGTTTCGGTCGAGGGAGGGGAGGGGAGTGAGAGGGGGGAGAGCTGGGGCCGGTGGCCCCCTAGAGGGCGTAGGGAGCCTCTCAGGTGGGAAAAATGCGACTTTAAAAAGCCTTTGAAATCCAGAGCTCTGGGTCGTGAAAGGTGCGTAGTAGGGCCTCTGTCCTCGGTGCTGATCAGTCCAGCAATAAAATAGTCCCTTCTCATCTCTTGTCTCCTAGGAGCAATGGCGTCCAAAGAGGAACAAGCAGTAAAAAATCTCAACATGGAAAATGCTCAAAAGGAAAACATAGGGCACCAGGTCCCTATGCAGAATGGGGAGGAACCACGCCATTTGGCCGGGGGCAAAGCCCAGAAGCCTGGAGGAAATGTCAGACTGGGATGGGTTAGGCGACTTGTCCCTAATTTTAGATGGGCTATATCAAACAAGCGTGCTGATCACAATGAAGTGGGAGATAATGTAGAAAAAATCGCAATGCAGCGGATGGAAATCAGGAGAAAGACTAGGGAGCAGCAAATGAGACATGATAGACGTTTCCAAACTCCTGAACCTGATAATCATTATGACTTTTGCCTCATACCTTGAATCCTAGGGTTTTCCCTGAGGTTAGTAATGTGTCCTGTGCTCTAAAAACTAGTAGTTTGTGATTTACTTTTATGTAAACCTTTTGGTACTATTTCTTACTAATTTTTAATCAAATATTGTTTTGTCTTAGTGTAAAACTCTGTCCAGCAGGGTAATTTCACCCAGATCTTGGAGAAAATAGTCTTTTCATGGTGTGAAATTAATAAAGCAGTTTAAAAACCTATCTTTCTCAACCACTCCATTTTTTTATTTTTTGTTTATATTACCTTTACTCTCTTAACTACCTGGACTCAAAATCTCAATCGACTTTGACTATTTTTCTTGTACCCCACCAATCAGTAAAGATGGGTTCTACTCATAATTTAACAACTGATACCACTTTAAGAATGCACTTTATATTATTTTGCGGAGTGTGAATCTATGATGTGCATAAAAGCATCTTGGTGGGGGAGATTTTTGAGAATGTATGACTCCTGGCTCCTATCCTCCAAACTCACAAAGTCGGGATCAACAATCTCCATTTTTTAGCAAATTCCCCAGTTAATTCTAATGTACAACAAAGTCTGGGGGCATATTGTATGTATGCATGTAGCTATGTGTTGTCATATTAAGAATAAACAAAAATAACATAGCATGAATGCTTATTGGATTCAATGGGCAAAATACATTACAGGGAAAGTATAAGACCTTAAAATAGACATTAATAAAAGTGGTAGAGAAAGTGGCAGATGAGCATACTGGAGTTTAGAGATGCTAAATACCTGTTGGATATCTTGGGAAGGGGGATCTGGCCTGGGCCATGTTGTATAGGACGGTGTCATCTGGAGATACAGAAGACCTGACTTTTGTACTATAAGCTGAGGAAGGTCTAGGAAGACTTAGCAAGACTGAGGTTCTTCAGTCTTCTATATTTTGTTTTTCTATATTCCCAATACATGCACTAATTTTTTTGGAATACAGCAGAAAGACTCTCCAATCCAGTATTCTTCAAAGTGAGGATTGCCACCCATTATCGCTCTTGAAATCAATTTTGTGGGTCATCATAAACAAAAGAACAATAAAAAACATCAGAGTCCATCACTGGTGAATAGTGTTAAGAATAGAGAAATTCGTTTTAGTTTTACATGTAGGAAATAGTGTCACCTTATTAAAGGTATTTTAACAAGTATTTCTAACTAGGTCACAGTAAAAAATTGAAAGTCACTTTTTCAATCCAAGCTTCATTTCACAAGTGAGGAACCTAGGTAAGAAAGTGATTTTCCCAAGGTCATGCAGCCAGTTATTGGTAAAGCTGGGACCGCAATTCCTATTCAAGTGAGTTTGTCTCCTCACCACAGTACCTCCACAAAGCATGATCTGGGAATTCTTCCTGTGTGTACTGCTTGCCAGTGGTGTGTATAAACAAACATTTGCAACTTACATAAAATCATTCTGCATTTAATGATCACACTTTACTCATCAGAGTCCCTGCATGTTCAGTGAGGAAACACATTTAAGGAGGCCTTGATGTCCCTTAACAATGTTTTGGGGCTAGAATGGTCTTTCATCTGTCTAGAAGAAAGGGATGATGGAGAGTCTGATCTGAAAATGCAAGGTGATGAACTTACAGGCATTTCTTAAAGGCTAGGTGATTGAGTGATGTTAATGAATTGGGTTTTGGTCCCTCTGAAAATCAATACTATACCTTCTATGCCAAACCTAGATTTCCTAAGGTAGCCTCAATTAAAAATCTGAGGATATAAGGTGAGATCAGAACTTGACTAGTAAAAGAACTGTAGGAAGCCTCCCAATGTTTTTGGGTGATGGTGAGGATAAGGACAGACTTTCTGGAAGAAGTAGGGGTCAATGTTGGGATGATATAGTCAGAACTTCAAAAAGTGGTAAAGGTCAGAGAACAATATCACGTGATTGGTTGAAGGACAACCAAATTAAGAAACCCCCCCTCCTGGGTGTTTATTTGATGGTGGAGGATGAGTACAGAACTTTCTAGAAGCAGTAAAATTCACATACCATGATCAGAATATAACTGAAGGCAAATTAAAGGAAGCACCCTTTCCTGGGTGTTTCTGCAGGGTGGAGAAGGACAAAATTTTGTAGAAAAAGTAAAAGAGCCAAGTCAGAAGGTGATTGAAGGAGGATTGAATTATCACAGTGAACACTTTCATTAATTTATATATCCCACGGGAGGGAGTATCAACCTTTTCTGATCTTCATGGACAGTACATACAGAGTTTTTAGGGTGATAATAAATGTCACCAGTAATGTTCCTAAAGAGGACTGTAAGAAAATAAAATGAATCTCTTAACAAAAGTAAATCAACCAGGGACAACAAAAGGGAGTAACACGTTTGTCCATATCGGTTATTTATATATTCATGTTTCTAATTATTTTTTTGTTTCTTGAAAACAATGTAGTAAAAAAGAAGAAAACCTTATGGTTTGTGACAACATGGATGGACCTGGAGAGCATTATGCTAAGTGAAATAAGCCAATCAGAGAAAGACAAGTACCATATAATTTCACTCATATGTGGTATCTAATGAACAAAACGAACTAACAAAATACAAACTCAGAAAACAAGCTGACAGCTATCGGGTAGGGTGTTGGGGTGCTGGGTGGGAAGGTGGAGGAATTAAGCAAGAAAAAATCTCATGGACACAGACAACAGTGTGTTGATTGCTGGGGGAGGGGAGTAGAGGAGGTAGAAGAAGGTATGGGGGGGTAAATTGTGATGAAATTTGGGGTGGTGAATACACAATACAGTGTACAGCTGATATGTTGTGAAATTGTGTACCTGAAACTTGTGTAAGTTTGTTAACTAGTGTCACTCCAACAAATTCAATAAGAAGAAAATGTATATAATTTTATAGATTTTGAAACAAGGCTTGGGATAGAAGCATAACAATGAGAAAAGGAGATCTCTGAAAAGAGTCAAACTTTCTGTTGCATGTGTTGTCTTCAAATACAGAAAATGGAGATATCACTGAGGCAGTCTAGAGAGGTCAGCAAGGAAAATAAAATCATCTTAAAATTAAAAAATCAAAAACAAAAATAAACCAAAAATCATGAGAGTAAGGCACCGAAACAAGTTATCACTTACAGTCCTTTCAGCCTGTATCTACATGTAAGCATTATTGAAATATAATTAAAGTTTTAAAAATACCTAAAGCATTCAATTTTATGTTTTACATATATTTAAGCCTATGAAACCACGATCAGAACAGAAACAGTTACATTATTTGAAAAAAATCTATTTGTTCCTGAATGTAATTCATCCCTCTTCCACCCTTAGTCCCTTCCAAACTCTAACCTACTTTCACTATAGCTTGCATTTTATAGTATTTTATATTAATTGAATCATAAAGGGCACACTTTTATTTTTGTCTGGCTTTATTAATTAAAGGTAATGATTTTTCATGTAATAATAGCATATTCTTTTCTACAATATGGTGAAGGTTTATCCACTCATCTGTTCATGGACATTTATAGGTACTTTTTATTTTGGAGCTATTACAAATAAAGCTGATATGTTTGTGTAGACATATGTTTTCATTTCTCTTTGGTAAATACCTAGGAATGGAATGGCTGCATTATATAGAAGTTGTAAGTTTAATTTTTAAGAAACTTGCAAACTGTTTTCCAAGGTGGTTTTACATTTGCATTTCCATGAGTAGAGTACTGGAGTTCTTATTTCCACTCATCCTCACCAACACTTAGAATAGTCAGGGTACTTTTGCAGTATTTTAAAATTTTAACCATTCTAAAGGGAATATAGTGGTATCTTGTAGTTTTAATTTCTATTTCTCTGGTGACTAATGATATTCAGCATCTTTTCATGTGCTCATTAGTCATTCACATATCTTCTTTGTGAAATAATTTGCTCAAATATTTTGCTTATTTTTAAAGTAAGTTGCTTGTCCTCATATTACTGAATTGCAACAGGTCTTTATAAAATATGCATTTGATTGATATATAGGTTGTGAATTTTTTTCTCATTCTTGGCTTGCTTTTTCATTTACTTAATGGTTTCAAGGAACACAAGTTTTAAATTTTTATAAAGTTCATTTAACCCACTTTTTCTTTTATAATTGTATTCTATTTAAGAACTGCGCTGCTTAAGCCAATGTAATGAATCTTCTCCAATATTTTCATATAATATTTTTATATTTTAGACTTTCCATTTTGGCCTATGAACCATTTCAAGTTAATTTTTGCTTAAGATGTGAAGTAAACTCTGGTGTTCATTTTGTTCCATGTTGATATCCAATTAATACAGCACCATTTGTTGAAAATAGTTTTCTTTCTCCATTGTATAGCCTTTGTATTGTATAGCCTTTGTACCTTTCCCAAAAATCAAGTGCTCATACACATGCGGGCTTATTTCTATACCCTCTATTCTGTTCCTTTGATTTATATGTCTCTCTCTTTACCTATATCAAACTGTCTTGATTACTGTAGCTTTATATTAAGTCTTGAAAGTAGGTAGGAAAAGTTCTTTCAACTTTGCTCTTCTCTATTAAAATTACTTTAGGTATTCTAGGTCCTTTGAATTTTCATATAAATTCTACAATCAGCCCATTACCTACTATATTTTTTAAGCCTGCAGGAATTTTCTCAGAAATCTAGACAAATTTGGTGAGAATAGCTGTATTAAGAGCCTCTCAATACATGAGCCTGGTATAACTTCTATTTGTTCAGCTCCTATTAAATTCTTTCAACAATGTTTTATAATTGTCGCTGTGGGGATCTTCGGCATATTCTGTTAGATTTACTCCTAGGTATCTTAAGGATTTTGCTGCTGCTCTAAATGGAATTGGTAAAATTTAATTTCCCAATTGTTTGTTGCTACTATATAAGAATACAACTGATTATTCTATATTAAACTTGTATCCTATGAAATCACTAAATTATTAGTTCCAGTGTAACAGCAAGAAATGCTCTGTCTCTCCCACCCTATTTTATTCCAGCTTGCATTGCTCCCATGGCCTGCAGTCTAATAGCTTCTGCTATAGACATGCTAATCATTTGAAGAATTTCGCCTGTGGCTTGAGTTTTTAAAAAGAGCCACTTGCTGGAAGGTGCCTCTCCCAAGGTGGGGGAAATCTGTACAAAAAGTAATCTTTATGAAAGATTTGCTGGCGCCTCAAGATCAGAGTCAGATCAGTCAGGGTCAGTGGATAAGGAACAAAGAGATTTAGAGATTTTGAGGTCTTCCCTGAACTACTGATGGTTCCCAGATATTTGTGGTTTTCAGACACCACTTGCCCTTCCCATTTTCCCTTCCCTTGATAATAAAAGAAGACGGAACTTTGTGCTTGCTTACTATGGATGTGAGAACCTGCTAGTGCCCCCATCGTCTCTTTTTTGTTCTTTTTATTGAATTTATTGGGGTGACACTAGTTAATAAAATTATATAGGTTTCAGGTGTACAATTCTATAATACATCACTTGTATACTGCATGTGTGTTCACCACCCCAAGTCAAGTTTCCTTTGATCAATATTTATCTCTCCTATACCCTCTTCTACATACCCCAGCTCTCCTTTCTCTCTGGTAATCACTGTACTGTTGTCTGTTTCTGTGAAGTTTTTTTTTCTTAATCCCTTCACTGTTTTCACCCAACCCTGCAACCCCACTCCCCACTGACAACTGTCAGTCATTTCTCTATGAATCTGTTTCTATTTTGTTTGTTGTTCATTAGATTCCACATATGAGTGAAATAATATGGCAATTGTGTTTCCCTGGCTTACTTCACTTATCATATGCTCTCCAGGGCCATCCATGCATTAACAATAAGTAATATTTCCTTCTTTTTTAAAGCTGCATAGTATTCCATGGCCTAAATGTTCCCTATCTTTTTTATCTACTGATCCACTGATGAACACTTCGGCTGCTTCCAAATCTTGGCTATTGTAAATAACGCTGCATTGAACACAGGGATACATATATTCTTTCTAATCACTGTTTCTTGGTTCTTCAGAAATATTTCCGGAAGTGGTATCACTGGATCACAGGAAGACCATTTTTAATTTTTGAGGAAACTCCATATACTTTCTAAAGTGGCTGTACCAGTCTGCACCAGTGCATTATTTCTACCAATTATGCACTAGGGTTTCCTTTTCTCCACACCCTCACCAGCATTTGTTTTTTGATTTATTGATGATAGACATTCTAACAAGTGTGAGGTGATACCTCATTATGGTTTTAATTTGCATTTCTCTCATTAGTGACGTTAAGCATCTTTTCATAATCCTATTGGCCATCTGTATGTCCTCTTTGAAGAAGTGTCTCTTCAGATGCTTCACCCATTTTTTAATTGGATTTTTTATTGATATTCAGTTTTATATGTTTTATATAAATTTTGGACATTAACTCCATATCAGATATATGATTGATGAATATGTTCTCCTATTCAATGAGTTTCTTTTCACTTTGTTAATGGTTTTCTTTGATGAGCAAAAACA
Organism: Pteronotus mesoamericanus; assembly: GCF_021234165.1. Classification (NCBI taxonomy): domain Eukaryota; kingdom Metazoa; phylum Chordata; class Mammalia; order Chiroptera; family Mormoopidae; genus Pteronotus; species Pteronotus mesoamericanus. Next base: position 991,367 of record NW_026555322.1, on the reverse strand, counting down.
TTTTAGTTTGAAGTAGTTTCATTTGTTTATTTTTTTCATTTGATTCCCTTGTCCAAGGAGATATATAAGAAAAAAAATAATGCTACAATAAATATCTAAGATTTTATTTTAGTTTTTGAAAGTTAAAAAAAAAATTAGTGTTTGTAATTTCTTTATATATATTTTATTCATTATGCTATTACAGTTGTCCCATTCCCCCCCTTTATTCCCCTCTGTCTTGTACCCCCCTCCACCAGCATTCCTCCTCCCCCTTCGTTCATGTCCATGGGCTGTACATACAAGTTCTTTGGCTTCTCTATTTTCTATACTATTATTAACCTCCCCCTGTCTATTTTGTATCTACTATTTATGCTGCTTATTCCCTGTACCTTTACCCCCATTTTTCCCCTTCCCCCACATCTCTGATCTCCATTTCTGTGATTCTGTCCCTGTTCTGGTTGTTTGCTTAGTTTGTTTTTGTTTTTGGATCAGTTGTTGATAGTTATAAGTTTGTTGTGATTTTACTGTTCATAGTTTTGATCATCTTCTTTTTCTTAAGTAAGTCCCTTTAACATTTCATATAATAAGGACTTGGTGATGATGTACTCCTTTAACTTTACCTTATCTGAGAAGCACGTTATCTGCCCTTCTATTCTAAATGATAGCTTTGCTGGATAGAGTAATCTTGGATGTAGGTCCTTGCCTTTTATGACTTTGAATACTTCTTTCCAGCCCCTTCTTGCCTGCAAGGTTTCTTTTGAGAAATCAGCTGATAGTCTGATGGGAACTCCCTTGCAGTAACTGTCTCCTTTTCTCTTGCTACTTTTAAGATTCTTTCCTTATCTTCAATCTTGGATAATGTAATTAGGATGTGCCTTTGTGTGTGCTTCCTTGGTCCAACTTCTTTTGGACTCTCTGAGCTTCCTGTATCTCCTGGAAGCCTATTTCCTTCGCTGGATTGGGGAAGTTCTCCTTCATTATTTATTCAAATAAGTTTTCAATTTCTTGCTCTTCCTTTTCTCCTTCTGGCACCCCTATTATTCAGATGTTGGAATGTTTAAAGTTGTCCCAGAGTTTCCTAAGCCTCTCCTCATTTTTTTGAATTCTTGTTTCTTCATTCTGTTCTGGTTGAATGTTTAGCTCTTTCTTATGCTCCAAATCATTGATTTGAGCCCCGATTTCTTTCCCTTCACTGTTGGTTCCCTGTGTATTTTTCTTTATTTCACTTTGCATAGCCTTCACTTTTTCCTTCATTTCTGACCACACTGCGACCATACTCAGCCATTTTTGTGAGCATCATGATTACCAATGTTTTGAACTGTGCATCTGACAGGTTGGCTATCTGTTCATTGCTTAGTTCTATTTTTGGAGCTTTAATCTGTTCTTTCATTTGGGTTGTATTTCTTTGTCAGTGTGCCAGTTATGTTGGAAGGGACAGAGCCTTAGGTGTTCGCCAGGGTAGGGCAACCAAGGTAACTGTTGTGACTCTGTATGTGGGGAAGGGGTCCAAGAGCAAACAATGCCTCTTGCTTGGCTCTCCGCTAGCTTTCAGTCACTTCCCCTGTTACCCACAGCAAATTGGATCCTTCTGGTGCTGATTCCTGGGTGAGTTGGTTTGTGTACATTCTAGCATCCTGTGGGTCTCTCCAGCAAACTCTCTTGTGAGTCTGGGATTTTCTCCTGCTGCCACATTCCCCCACAGATTTTTACAGCCTGAGGCTTTGAGGCTTTCTTTTCCCATGCTGGATCCCTGAATTGCACGGTCTGTTTTGTTCCCCAGCTGTTCTTCCCAGTTTATCCACATGCAAATGTGGGACTGCCTGGTCCACCAGCCACTGTCTCGCCTGCCTGGTCCTCCATCCACTGCCTTGTTGAGTATCCTCTCTGCCTTGGCTGCCTGTCTCCGCCCTCCCTATAGGTCTGGATGAATGTTTCTTCTTTAACTCCTTGGTGGTTTAACTTCCATACAGTTCAATATTCTGGCAGTTGTGGTTATTTTTTTAAAATTTGTTGCCCTTTTGGTTGTGCGGGGAGGCAAAATGTATCTACTTACACCTTCACCTAGGCCAAGAGATTGAGATTTTACTGTCTATGCTTTCTTCTGGGTTTTTTATGGTTTTGAGTCTAACATTGAATCCATTTTGAGTGTATTATTCTGTACAGTGTAAGAAGGTAGTCTAGTTTCACTTTTTGCAAGTATCTGCTCAATTTTCCCAACACCATTTATTCAATAGATTACCTTCATCCTATTGTATGGTTTTGCCTCTCTTGTCAACTATTCATTTACTATAAAGACATAAGTTTATGTCTGGGCTCTCTATTCTGTTGTATTGATCTATAGGTCTGTTTTTATGACAGTACCATGCTGCTTTGATTACAATGGCTTTATAGTTCAATATCAGGTAGTTTGATTCGTACCACTTTATTCTTCTATTTCAGGGTTGCTGAGGCTATTCAAGGTCTTTTGTGGTTCCATATAAATTTTTGGAATACTTGTTCTTGTTCTATGAAATATGCCATTAGTACCTTGAAAGGAATTGTGTTGAATCTGTAGAATGCTTTGGGTAGTATGGACATTTTAATGATGTTAATTCTTCCTATCCATATGTGGTATGTGCTTCCATTTATTTGTATCTTCTTCAGTTTATTTCTTCAGTGTCTTATAATTTTCTGAGTACAGGTTTTTTACATCTTTGGTTAAATTTATGCCTAGTTATTTTTTTTTAAGCAATTGTGACTGAGATAGCTTTCTTAGGTTCCTTTTCTGATAGTTCCTTTTTGGTGTGTGCAAATGCAACTGAATTTGGATATTTATTTTTTATCCAGCAATAACTGAATTCATTTGTCAGTCCTAGTAGTTTGTTTGGGTGTTTTCCTTTTTTTTTTTTTTTTTGGTGGAATCTTTAGGATTCTCTATATACAGTGCCATGTCACCTGCAAATAGTGACAGTTTTATGTCTTCCTTTCCCATTTGTATGCTTTTTATTTCTTCTTCTTGTATGATTGCTGTGGTTAGGACTTACAGTACTATGTTGAATAAAAGTGGTGAAAGCGGACATCCCCGTCTTGTTCTCAATCTTAAGAGAAATCTTTGTAGTTTTTGCCCAATGAATATGATGTTGTCCAGGGGTTTGTTATATATGGACTTTATTATGTTGAAGTATGTTCCCACTGTTCCCATTTTACTGAGCATTTTTATCATAAATGTGTGCTGGATTTTATCAAATACTTTTTCTGCATCTATTGATATAATCATGTGACTTTTATCCTTCATTTTGTTTATGTGATATATCATAATTATTGATTTGTGGATATTGTACCAGCCTTGCATCCTAGGAATAAATCCCACTTAATCATGGTGTGTGATCTTTTTTAATGTATTACTGGATCTGGTTTGCTAATATTTTGTTGAGGATTTTAGCATCTGTGTTCATCAGGAATATTGGGCTACAATATTCTTTTTCAGTAGTGTCTGTATCTGGTTTTAGAATTAGGATAATGCTGGCCTTGTAAAATAAGCTTGGGAGTCTTCCATTTTCTTCAAATTTTTGAAATAGTTTGAAAAGGATAGGTGTTAGTTCTTTCAATGTTTGGTAAAATTCATCTATGAATCCATCTGGTCCAGGACCTTTGTTTGTTGGGAGTTTTTTTTTTTGTTTGTTTGTTTGTTTTATTACTGCTTCAATTTCATTAGCTGTAATCCATCTATATGTATTCTCTGATTCTTCCTGACTCTGTTTTAGAAGATAGCATGTTTTTAGGAATTTATCCATTTCTTCCACATTGTCCAATTTGTTGGCATATAGTTGTTTGTAATATTTTCTTACAATCCTTTGTATTTCTTTGGTGTCGGCTGTTATGTCTCCTCTTTCATTTTTTATTTTATTTGTTTGGGTCCTCTCTCTTGATGAGTCTGGTTAAAGGTTTGTCAATCTTTTTTTATCTTTTCAAAGACATCTATTATATCCATTTGACCTAATGTGTCTTTCAGGCCATCACTCCCTTGTTGATTTTCTGTCTGAGAGAATTATCCATTAATGTCAGTGGTGTGTTAAAATTACTTATTTTAACTGTGTTACTGTCAATCCTCTTTATGTCCATCAATATTTGTTTTATATAATAAGATGCTCCTATGTGGTGTGCATAAATGTTTACAAGTGTTATATCTTCTTGTTGAATTGCTCTCATTATCATTCTGTAGTGTCCTTCTAAGTTTTTTTTGAAGCTTTAGTTTTAAATTCTATTTTGTCTGATATAAGTATTATTAACCCATTTTTTCATTTCTGTTTACATGAAATATCATTTTCCATCCCTCGATTTTTATTCTGTGTGTATCTTCTGATGTGGGTCTCTTATAGACAACACACATCTTGTTTTCTTATCCATTCATCTGCCCTATGTCTTTTGATTGGAACATTTAATCCATTTACGTCTAAAGTGATTATTCATAGGTATGTATTTATTACCTTTTATTTTTTACAACTATATTTTTCTACTTTTTAAAATTTGTCTCCTTCAGAAAGATCCTTTAACATTTCTTGTAATACTGGTTTGGTGGTAATGAACTCTATCTTTTTCTTGTCTAAGGAGCTCTTTATTTCTCCTTCAATTTTAAAGGTCCTTGATTTTCATTACTTTGAATATTTCATGCCAATCCCTTCTAGCCTGAAATGTTGCTTTTGAGAAATCAGCTGACTGTCCTATGGGACCTCCCTTGTAAATAACTAACTTTCTTCTGTAACTTTTAAGAATCTTTTTTGATTTTAACCTTTACCATTTTAATTTTGATGTCTCTTGTTATGGGCCTCTTTGGGTACATCTTTTTTGGGAGGCTCTGCACTTCCTGGACTTTTGTGTCTTTTTATTTCACCAGGTTAGGGAAGTTTTTGGTTATTGTTTCTTCAAATAGGTTCTTGACCTCTTGCTTTCTCTTCTTCTGGCACCCCATATGATATGGATGTTGTCATGCTTCATATTGTCCCAAAAGTGCTTTAAATATCCTCATTTTTTTAAAGTCTTTTTTCTGTTTGCTGCTGTGATTGGGTGTTTTCTTTTAATCTGTCTTCCAAATAGCTGATTTGATCCTCTGCTTTATCAAACTTACTGTTTATTTCTTCCAGTGTGTTCTTCATTTCAGATATTGTATTCTTCATTTCTGATTGGTCTTTTTTTAATCATGTCTCTGTCTTTTTTCATGCTTTTGATCATCCTTATTACCATTACTTTGAACTAAATTGTCTGATAAATTGCTTGCCTCCATTTTATTTAACTTTTTTTCTGGATATTTCCCCTGTTCTCTCATTTGGGGTCTGTTTCTTTGTCTCCCCATTTTGGCTGCCTCTTTGTATTTGTTTCTAAGCATTAGATAGATAGATCTGCTATGATGCCCATGCTTCATGGGGTGGCCTTATATAGTAGGTATCTTGTGTGGTCCAGTCATACAGTCTCCATCACTTGAACTGGGTGCTCTAAGAATTTCCCTTGTATGGGCCCTTCTGTTGTGAGTGCTGATTGCTATTGGTCCCTTTGTGCCTGGAAATGACCCTCAGGTTGGCTGACTTTAAGGCTTAACCTTAACCATGGAATATGAGCTTCTGTGCTGGTGCTGAGGTCTCCATTAGGATATTCCACTTGTGAAGCTTATTGGAACTTGCTCTGATGTTGTCTAAAGCTGGCCACTAAAAGTGTTGGTTCTGGGCCTTTTGGGAAGGACTGTGGTTCAGACCAATATTAGACCCTGTCTGTGACTGTTCCTGGACAACCTATTTGGAGCTAGAAACAATCCACAGTTTGTGACTGCCTCTGCTCAGCCTGGGTATAAGCAGGAAGAACCAAGCTGAGCACCAAGGCAGGTTTTCACCAGCACCAGGCCCAGGGGTGGGGCAGATCAGCAAAAGTCCCAAGGTCCCTGAGATCTGCTTCTGCCTTCGGCAGGTCTCTTTAACCTTTCAAGTTTCAGTTTCCTCATCTCTGTTGAGCCCCCTTGAACTCACTGCTTTCTTGTGGCTTCTGGAGTTTGTAAGTATGCTGTTCTTGGATCATAACTCCAAGGCTTTTCCATCATGAGTTTTTAAACTTTGAGTATTTCTTTTTCAGACTTTTTCCAGAAACCAGATGGAGTTGGACTGGGTCTGACTTGGACACCAAACTGGGTCGAGGGAAGAACTGGGTCTTACTTGGAACCCCATCTTCTCAATTTGGGACTTTTCAATCAATAAACCTTTCCTTACTCCAAACTCTGATGTTTTGAGTTTTGGCCTTTTTGAAGCACCAGGCACATGAGCTTTTGGACCAGTAAAACTAGTAGCTGATTGTAGATTCCCTATAGCTTTCTACATAAGCACTCATATCATCTGTAAATAGGGACAATGACTCTTGTAAGGAAAAACACAAAAACAGGAGTCTTGACACAGCATCTATGGGCAAAGGCAAAGCCTCTGGAGTCTTCCTGAACTGAAAGAAGCTGAACACTCTGTGAGACTTTCACATAGGGCTTCTTCTCTCTTATTCTCATTTTTGGAAGTTTCCTACACTCATCACAAAGACTCAGGTACAGCTTCATATAAATGACCTATCTAGATCCTTTTTGATAAGGAAATCTGAGAACGATGCCAGGGCCCAGGAATTGCATTTGGAAGACAGCAGGACTTGCTCACACATGTCTAAGGACATTGTGGAAAACAATGTAAACTGTGAGTGGTTTCTGACCATTAGGTCCAACATTTTCCAGTGAATGGCAGAGTCTGGTCCAGGAGTAAATTAGTTAGGACTGTGTTGCAATCTTTCAAGGCTGGACAGTTTCACTAGAGATTCGGGCAGATGGAAGAATATTCACAGAGCTGTTGGGATGCCTGGCATGCTTTTATTCAAGGGTGGGAGATCCACGCATGCTGCAAGCTACATGTCTCCACGTGCCTCACTGCATGTCACCTGTTCCCTCTCTTGCCTGTGTCCTAGTGGGGAGCCCCTACCCTCTTAAATACTGAAGACAGACGAAGCCGGCAGGAAGCCCAAACAAGTTGAGATTCTGCACATGCGAGCCCACTCAAGGCTATGGGAGTATTTATGGGGCCCAGTTTCAAGGCTATGGTAGTACTTATCAGGCCCAGTCTCAAGGCTGTAAGAACACTAAGTATTAGTTCTCCAGACACCTGGGCAATGGAACCATATTGCCTCCATTTACCCTACAAGGATCAGTTTCTGCAGAAATGTTACACAAGAGCAGAACCACTGGAGATGTGCCTCTTAGGCACTCATACCTACTAGCAAGGCTATTACTTAAAAACAACAATAGCAAGTTTCTGCGAGGCTACGGAGCATTCTGACCTTCATACATTGCTGGTGGGAGTATAGAATCATGCAGTTACTATGGAAAACAGTTTGGCAATCCTTCCAAAAGTTATACATAGAGTATAACTTGTAGGGTGCAGTAATAAAACAATTTTTTTTCTTCTTGTTATTCTTCCCACAAGTCTGCCCTTTGGCATTAGTTCTTTTCCTATCCCTTGGGTGATATCTAGGGTATGTCACATGACTTTCTTGTTATTGTAAAGTAAAAATTCCTCCTCTCAGATCCAGTTACAAAAAAGTTTCCATTCAATTAATACAGAGAGGAAATAAGAAAAATTGAAGTCTTATATGACTGGTACTGTTATGGCCATCTAGTATTGTCCCTTTCCAGGCTGGAAAGTGTGAAAAATAATATAAATGGAGCCACTTTAAAATAAAGTTGGAATCAACATTCCAGAAGAACTGACTTACATGTCTTACTCTTCAAACTTTTGGAATGCTTAAACTGGGCAAAATAACCTTTGGACTGGACCTAAAACAGCATTGCATTCCAAACAACTGTTTGCAAAGCTAGCAGGAAAGCAGAAATTACAACTACCAACTGAAAATTCAAAACATTATTTATAATTAACATCATTATTTAGTTTATTTGTACCTATAGAAACTCCTTCCTTAACTTATTAACACCCATAGTATTCGTTCTATTCATGTAATTATTATCTTTCTTTTTCTCATAAATATCCTTCACCTTTACCTTCTAATTAGAACACTATTTGAGTTTTTGCTTGAATCTGTGCTTCCAGGATAGATATTAATTTGATTTTCAAATTAACATTTATTGCTTATTTTTTAGGTATTTTTTTAAAAGGTATTTAAAGTTGACTCCTCTTGTATGGTTCTTTTGTGGGTTCTGTAGGGAGTATCCCCTTGTTGACAAACTTTTCCTTGCTGTTCTCTTGAAATGCGTAAATGCATATCCCTGCTCTAGTCACTTTTGACTCTTTTAACATTCAATAATATATCTCCTGGTTGTTTGTGCTAACATTTCCTTGCTCCTCCAGACCATCATGACCAAGACTTATGACATCCCCAAACTAGTTCTATCTCCTGCATGGCTCATGTTATGTCTACCAAACCATTCACATATCCTTTGTTTAATTTAACTCCTAAAATCAAGAAGTCCAGTCTCTCCCCAAATTTTCTTCACTCTGATGTCAAAGCAGGCCAGTTTCTTGCTTTTTAGATTTCTCAGAAATTAGTTAAATACTTGCTGTATTACCAAGTTCCAGGGGCTCTGGTTAGTCTCATTGAGGCTTTTTACCTTAGGATTGAGGTGACAGAGAAACCTTACCCCTTATCTCTGGTTGAACTATTAATGAAATGCCAAAAGTTTTCATTTGAAATTCTTTTCTAATCTCCAACAATCTTCTTGGCCTCTCAAATTTCTTTTGTAGGCTGGAAGTGGGTGGTTTTCTAAGGATATTCAAGTCAGTATTCATCCAGTTCTTCTGCAAGACCTATTATCATCACCTTGTTATACACTTTGGAATTTGGAAGTCATTGCCACTTACTATTATTGGGATGACCTCAACCCCAAATGAGACTGAAATAGGTAATGTTTTATTTCCTAATATAATAATATACATATTTAAAATCTTGTAATTCACTTGGTATGTGAGTTGTCTATTTGATTTTTCTAAGTGCAGTGTCCTTATACTCCCCACCTCCAAACCCTGGAATGCTAGTATTTTATTCTAGTTATAGGTTTAGAGAAAATGAGTGTGTCTGTGGAGCAATAGGAAGAGAATGGGGACAATTCATATCCCTTGCAAGGTGCCTCCAGGCAGGTTGTTACAGGTCTTCAAACAAGGTAGAAATACCCTCACAAATACAAGATGAAGAAGAGCTAATTTGGCTGGTAAGGAAGACACTGCAAGGGCCCAAAATTGGGGCACTATGAATTAAAGTTACATTTTCCCCCTTCCTTCTATTAGTCTCCTCATCTTCCTAGATTCTTGTACTGCTCATTCCATGGGGTCCATCTCTGATCACACAGCACCAGGTATCATGCCAGCTAGAAGTCATCACTCCCATCTCTATCATTGATGTACAACACACGAAGCTTCCACTCCTCTTGTGGTCCTTAACAAAGAATGGTAGGTCCTTTACTCCTTTCCCATGTATGTGTGTGGAGATAGGGGGGTGGGACCTATCTTCTCAGGAAGTTAGGATAACACGTAGGTGCCCATTTTAATTCTGCTTCAGTGAATTCTGTTCATGTTTAAACTATGCATCTCCAGAAATATTGGAGTCTCGGAAGAACATATTTGTTGATTGGCTCTTAGTATGTATTCTTTCTGCCCACACAAAGTTGGGAGCAGAGATTTTATTGACTCCTCCTCTGCTTATTCTGCTTACATGTAGTCAGAGGCAACCTTAACATCTTCTTAATGGAGTTACTGACTGAGGATATCCTCAACTGAGTATGAAGGTGGTGATCTGTTTGTGACCAAGTGCTGTTTTCTGAGCAATGTCACAACATACAAGCTCTATTTACCTTTGAATTTAACTTAAACACAATATATTTTTATTTTTAGCTTGGTAACATATTCAAATAGTGCAGTCATGAAACAGAATTTAAGAGCTATTTGTGTCCCTTTTCCTTATCCCTTCCCTTCCCAATTAATTCAGTCCTGACACCCTTAGATGGGAGAGTAAGAGAGGTGTTTTTTCCAAAAGAGAGAAAAGAGGGCAGGGTGAGAAAGGCATCAATACTGGGAGAGTGGCTCACCATACAGACTCAGTGCCAAAAAATTTGTGAGGAGGGCTTCCCAGGTAGGAGACAGCTAGGTGAGGGGAACTGGAATTCTATTTGGTTGAAGAGAGTGCCCACATGGAGGCAATTTTTGGCAGACTATATCAGGATTTCAGAGTCTGAGCAGGTGAGAAACATGCCCATGAAGATTTTCCAGCAATCTGAAGAGGGCACCTTTATAGTTTTCAATAGATATAGATATAACTAGATATATAGGTATAGATACACAGGTATAGAAATATAGATGTAGAGTGGATCCAAGATGGCAGAGTAGACAGAAACCACACTCACTTCCTCTTCAGAACACATAATAATTACAACTAAATTATAAAAGAATTAATCTGGATAACCATCTCAAGACCAACTGAACAGAAGTCTTACAACTACTGATATATAGGAGAAACCATGTCAAGACTGGTAGGAGGAAGGAAGATGTAAAACCAGCTGGCCCTCACTAGGGGCCACACTAGGCTCTCAACCCCACACTAGGCTCCCAAGCCTGAAGAGCCAGTGCTGGAAAGAGGAGCCCACAAAGCATATGGCTGCAAAAATCAACAGGGGTTCTGTCTACCTGGGTGAGAAGAAAGGCTGCTAAAAACCCAGGTATCCTCTTAAGTGGACAGAACCTCAAATTTCAGCTGCATGCACTCACCCTGCATTCCAGAAGAGGGACAGCAGCTTAGAGAGTGTCAGAGTTATAAAGGGAGAGACTGAGTTGTGTGGCTTCAGGTAGAAGACTGGAGAGATAGTTACCAATGTCCCTGTAATGAGCCTCTCTCTAGTATTGCCCATGGATGCCATCTTTCCTGGGTTGAGCACTGCCCCCACAACACATTAGTCTGGGGAGCTGAACTACTCCTATCCTGATCAATATCAGAAGCCCTGCCTTACCCAAGTTGCACATGACTGTAGGTTCTGCCAGCAGTAACTAGCATATGCCCACGTTGCAGTCTTTCTTGAAAATCTCTTGAGAAACTTTCAGGCAAGCTCAGAGGATGACAGAGACACACAAGAAAAAGATGACTTTTGTGGCTTTTGAGAAAGGGCCAATTTTACCCCACACCTTACCAGTGTCACTCTTTCTGTTTTGGGCCCTCCCAACACACAGCATTAAATTGGGGAGCTGTACTAGCTCCAACCTGATTATTGATTGAGGCCCTGCCCTACTTAACTCACTCATACCTGTAGGCCTTGCCAGTGACAAACGCAGGCCCATGTTGCCGTCTTTCTTCAAAAAAATCTTGAGGAGTTCCACATGAGCTTGAACGGTACTAGAGCAACACAGAGAGAAGCTGAGTTGTGTGGCTTTAAGGCAGGAGCAATCTTTCCATACACCTGACAAGCACCACCATTTCTATGCTGAGCCCTCACTCCACATGGCCAAACCGTAATCTGCTCTAGCCTGCTGAACTCTACTAGCTCCACTACTAGAAACTCCCTGAGACTCCACCCCACCACAAAGGTCCCCAAGTACCAGGAAGGTGACAGCTGGCCTTGGTGTACTCTGAGAATTTTGTTAAGTATCCTCAAATACAGCAGTGGCACAAGGTTTTAATCTATTAACCTGGTGAAGAGTACTCACCTTTCTTATTGACTCCCGAAGAACCTATCTCACACAACTTGCGTACCACCAAAGGCTCTTTCAGTGACTGAGACTAACAGCAGCCTTTTGTTGACTTGCCTCAGGTCTTGTAATAGTGGCAGCTCACCTCCTAAGCAGGTTGGCCACTCCCATGTGTACTGAGGCCCTACATAGGAAACTACCAACCATGGATCACTGTGTAGCCACTAATGAGCAGCCAAGCGTTAATCACAGGCTCTGTTTGGTATTGACCTGGACTGGAGCCACTCCCAAGAGACTTTAGAACCACCATGCATAAGGGCTGGCTTCAGACCATAATAGAACATGACCCAATTAGTAGCTCCACAAGTAGCATACCCAAAGGGAGGTCTTGACAGACTCCAGATCCTGCTGGGGCAAATTTGCTTCATGGGGTCAGCCTACACTCAGCAGTTCATACACAGTGTTTGTGGCCAATTCTCACAGCAAGCCAGCCTGAGGATCAGCCCTGCACATAGGCATGCCAACAGCCATCAAGAGAGCTCACATAACCCACAAAAAGTACACTTCTGAAACACACAGTTTAGGTAATTAGAGAGACTGAAGCACTGGACCCCAGAAGCCACCTACTACATAAGGCCACCCTGCCAAGATTGGGAGACATATTAGACCTACTGAATACACAAAAACAAATACAAAAAAGCAGACAAAATGAGGAGACAAAAAACATGCCCCAGATAAAAGTGCAAGAAATTTCTCCAGAAAAATAACTAAATGGAATAGAAGCAAGTAATCTACCCGATAAAGAGTTTTTCTTTTCTTTTTTTTTTTTTTAAAGAGCAACAATCTGAGGATCCGGCCAAGATGGAGGCATAGATACTGAAAGAAGGATTAACAACCAATTTAAAAACAAAAGAGAACCAGTACTGCCAGAAAATCAAACTGCATGGAAGTCCAAAAACCAAGGACTTAAAGAAACATTCATCTAAACTGGTAGGAGGGGCAGAGGTAGGGCAGAGAGGACTCGCAGCAAGGCAGAGGCTGACAGAAAAGAGCGGGCAACCCCATATTCACAAGTGGCTAACATGGGAGGAACTACAGGGCAGTGAGGCAGACCACGAAACCCAGGGTTTCAGCACGGGAAACTAAAGACTCAAAACCCCTGGTTGTAGAAATCTGTGGTTGTTGTGGTGGCAGGAGAAGCTCCCAGTCTCACAGGAGAGTCCATGGGAGAGACCCATGGAGTCCTAGAACCCCACCTCCCTGTGAACCAGAACCTGAAAGGGCACAATCTGCTAGTGGAAAATGAGAGAAGTGATGAAAAGTGGGCTGAAAGCGGAGCAAGCAGCATGGTTCCCTCTCTGACCCTCCCCCACAGACAGTGCCACAACATGGTGAAGAATGTTGCCGTGCCTTGGCGAACACCTAAGGCTCTGCCCCTTATAATGTAACAGGTGAACCGAGACAGAGACATATGGCCTAAATGAAAGAACAAATCAAAACTCCAGAAAAAGAACTAAGTGATGAAGAGATAGCCAACCTATCAGATGCAGAGTTCAAAACACTGGTAATCAGGATGCTCACAGAATTGATTGAGTTTGGTTATGAAATGAAGGCTATACAAAGTGAAATAAAGGAAAATATACAGGGAACCAACAGTGAAAGGAAGGAAACTGGGACTCAAATCAATGGTTTGGAACAGAGGAAGAAATAAATATCCAACTGGAACAGAATGAAGAAAAAAAGAATTTAAAAAATGACAAGAGGTTTAGGAAACTCCAGTACAACTTTAAATGCCCCAACATCCAAATCATGAGAGTGCCAGAGGGGAAGAGGAAGAAAAAGAAATTGAAAGTTATTTGAACAAATAGTGAAGGAAAACTTCCCTAGTCTGGTGAAGAAAATAGTCTTCCAGGAAGTCCAGGAAGGCTGGAGTCCCTAAGGAATTGGACCCAAGGAAGAACACACCAAGACACATAATAATTAAGCTACCCAAGATTAAAGATAAGGGGCTAATCTTAAAGAAGCAAGAGAAAAGGAGTTCCCATAAGGCTATTAGCTGATTTCTCAAAAGAAACCTTGCAAGCAAGAAGGGGCTGGAAAGAAGTGTTCAAAGTCATGAAAGGCAAGAACTTACATCCAAGATTATTCTATCCAGCAAAGCTGTCATTTAGAATGGAAGGGCAGATAAAGTTCTTCCCAGATAACGTAAAGTTAGAGGAGCTCCTCATCACCAAACTCTTATTATATGAAAGGTTAAAGGGACTTACCTAAGAAATAGAAGATCAAAAACTATGAACAGTAAAATGACAACAAACTCACAACTATTAACAACTGAACCTAAAAAACATAAAAACTAAGCAAACAACTAGAACAGGTACAGAATCACAGCAATGGAGATCAGGTGGAGGATTATCAATGGGAAAGGGGAGGGGAATAGTGGTGGGAAAAGGTACAGGGAATGAGAAGCAAAACAGGTAGGCACAAAATAGACAGGGGAAGGTTAAGAATAGTATAGGAAATGGAGAAGTCAAAGAACTTGTATGTACAACCCATGGACATGAACTAAGAGAGGGGGTGCTGGAGGGTGGGAGGTTGCAGGGAGGAGAGGGATAAAGGGGACAAAAATTTGGGACATTCAAATAGCATAATCAATAAAATATACTTTTTAAAAAAGAGTTTAAAATTATAGTTATAGGGATGCTGAAGAAACTTACCAGGAATTTATATAGCATAATAAAGGACAGAGAAACCATGTTTAAAAAGTCTGAAATAAAGAATATAATATCTGAAATGAAGATTACATTAGAGAAATGAAAAGCAGATTAGATGAAGGAGAGGATCAAACCAACAATTAGAAAAACAAGGTAAAAAAAAACAAACACCCAATCAGAGCAGCAAAAGGAAAAAAAAATTCAAATGAGGAAAGTTTAAGGGACTCTGGGACAATACCAAGTGTAACAACATCTGCATCATAGGGATATTAGAAGGAGAAGAGAGAGAGAAAGGGATTGAAAACCTATTTGAAAAAATAATGACTGAAAATTTCCCTAACTGGGTGAAGAAAAAAGACACACAAGTCCTGAAAGTGCAGACTCTCAAACAAGATTAACTTAGGGAGGTCCTCACCAAAACACATAATTAAAATTATAAATGTTAAAAACAAAGAGAGATTCTTAAAAGCAGCAAGAGAAGATAGTTAATTGCTTACATGGGAGCTCCCATAAGACTTTCAGCTGAAGTCTCAAGAGAAACATTTCAGGCCAGAAGGGACTGGCATGAAATATTCACAGTAATGAAAAGCAAAAACATACAACCAAGACTATTTTACTCAGCAAGGCTATCATTTAAAATTGGAAAAATAAAGAGCTTCCCAGACAAGAAAAAGCTAAAGAAGAACATCACCACCACCAAACCAGTATTATAACAAATGTTAACAGAATTTCTTCAAGAAGAAAGGGAAAAAAAGGAATATAAATATGAATAATAAAATGACAATAACCACATACCTATGAATAATTACTTTAAATGTAAGTGGATAAAATGCTCCAATCAGAACACATAGGGTAGCTGAATGAATGAAAAAACAAGAGTCATATATGTGCTGTTTACAAGAGACCCACTTCAGATCAAAAGACACAGAAAGATGGAAAAAAAAAAGGATAGAAAAAGATCTTTCATGAAAATGGAAACAAAAAGAATAATTGTGGTCGCCATACTTATATCAGACAAAATAGACTTCAAAACAAAAGCTATAATAAGAAACAAATAAGAATATTACATAATGATAAAGTCATCAATCCAACAAAAGCTTATATACCTTGTAAACATTTATGAATCCAACATAAGAGAACCTAAATATATAAAGCAAATCCTGATCGACATAAAGGTAAAGATCCAAAGTAACATAGTAGGAATCTTTAATGTCCTGTTGAAATCAATGGATAGATCTTCCAAATGATTTCAACAAGGAAACAGTGGCCTTAAATGACACATTAGAATAAATTTCACTCCAAGGCAGCAGAATACACATTCTTTTCAAGCGCATATGAAACATTTTCCAGGATAGACAATGTGTTAAGCCACAGAACAAGTTTCAATAAATTTAAGAAGGTTGAAATTATATCAAGCAACTTCTTCAACCACAATGGTATGAATCTAGAAATAAATTACAAAAAAAAAAAAAAACCAGTCAAATACACATAGATATGGAGGATAATTAACGTTTTACTGAACCATGAATGGGATAACAATGCGATGAAGGAAAAAAAAAATCAAAAGATACCTTGAGACAAATAAAAATGAAAAAACAATAACCCAAAATCTGTGGGACACAGTGAAAACATTACAGGCCTACTTCAAGAAAGAAGAAAAATCTTAAATAAGCAATATCAAACGGTTAAAGAAAGTATAAAAAGAAAAACAAACAAAACCCAAAGTGAGTAGAAGGAAAAAAATAATAAAGATCAAGAGTGGAAATAAAAAAAAATAGTCTAAAATAACACAAAAATATATATGAAACCAAAAGTTGTTTTTTAAAGATAAACAAGACTGAAAAAACTTTTACCAGATTCAACAAGAGAAAAAGAGACACAAATAAATAAAATAAGAAATCAAAGAGAAGTGACAACTGATTCCACAGAAATACAAAGGATTGTATGAAAATATTACAAACTATATGTCAATGTATTGAACAATCTAGAAGAAATAAAAAGTTTTCTAAAAATATATACTTTTTAAAGACTGAATCAAGAAGAATAAGAAAATCTGAACGGATTACAATCAATGAAATGAACAGCAATCAAAAAGCTTCCAACAAAAATGTCCTGGACCAGATGGCCTTACAGGTGAATTTTGCTGAACAGTCAAAGGACAGTTAACATCTATCCTTCTTAAATATTCAAAAAAAGTCAAGAAGAGGGAAGGCTCCCAACTCCTTTTAGAAGATCAGCATTATCCTGAATCTAAAACCAGATAAAGGCATTACAAAGAAAAAAATTATAGGCCATTATCCCTGATGAATATAGATGCCAAAATCCTCAACAATATATCAGCAAACAAAATTCAGTAGTACATTAAAAAGATCATACACCATGATCAAGTAGGATTTATAGCTTGGATACAAATCATTTGACATGATACACCACATAAACAAAAAGAAGAATAAAAATCCATGGTCATATCAATAGACACAGAAAAAAAACATTTGAAAAATCCAGTTCCCATTTATAACAAAAAGCAAAGTGGGAATAGAGGGAACATACCTCAACAAAATAAAGACCGTATATGACAAGCCCACAGCCAGCATTTTACTAAATGGGCAAAATCTAAAATGATTTCCTTAATATCAGAAACAGGACAGTGATGTCCACTTTTACCATTCTTATTCAACATAGTATTAGAACTTTTTTCTCACAGCAATTAGACAAAAAGAAGAAATAAAAGACATCCAAATTGGAAATTAAGTAGTAAAACTGTCATTATTTTTACATGACATGATACTATATAGAGAAAACTTTAAAGATTCCATTAAAAAACTACTAGAACTGATAAATGAATTCAGAAAAGTAGTAGAATACAAAATAAATATTCAGAAATCAGTTGAATTTTTGTTTATTTTTAAAGATTTATTTATTTATTTATTTTTAGAGAGAGGGGAAGGGAGGGAGAAACAGAGAGAGAGAAACGTAATTGTGTGAGAAAAACATTAATCAGTTGCTTCTTGAATGTCCCCAACCGGAGACCTGACCTTGCCTGCAACCCAGGCATGTGCCCTGACCTGGAATTGAACTTGCAACATTTTGGTTTGCGGGGCAACACAAAACCCTCTAAGCCACACCAATCAGGGCAAGAAATAGGTTGAATTTTTATACATCAATAATAAACTATCAGAAAGGGAAACTAAGAAAACTATCCCATTTATAATTGCATCAAAAAAACACACTACCTAGGAATAAATTTAACTAAGGAGGTGAAATATCTGTACTTGAAAATTGTAAGATATTGAAAAAAGAAATTGGAGAAGATACAAATAAATGGAAGTATATATTATGCTCATGGAGAGAAAGAATTAACATCATTAAAATGTCTATACTACCAAAGCAATCTATAGCTTCATTGCAATCCCTAGCAACATACCAATGGTATATTTCAAAAAACTAGAATAAATATTGAAAAATGTATATGGAACCAGAAAAGACCCTGAAGTGTCAGCAATCTTGAGAAAGAACAAGGTTGGAGGAATCGCACTACCTGGTATCAAACTATACTACAAGACTATAGTAATCAAAACAGCATGGTACTAACATAATAAAACAGATATATAGATCGGTGAAATGGAATGAAGAGTCCAGAAATAAACCCATGCCTGTATGGTCAATTAACATATGACAAAAGAGGCAGGAATATACAATGGGGTGAAGAGGTCTATTTAATTAATGGTGTTGAGAAAATTGGACAGATGTATTGAAAACATAAAACCAAGACCACACATTCTTACACAAAACACAAAAATAAACTCACAATAAATTAAGGAATGAAATGTAAGGCTCAAAACCATGAAAATCCTAGAAGAAAACATAGGTAGTAAAATCTTAGACAGTTCTTATAGCAATATTCTTTTCTTATATATCTCCTTGAGCAAGGGAAACAAAATAAAAAAATAAACAAATGGGACCACATCAAGCTAAAGTTTTTGCACATCAAAGGAAATCATCAACAAAATGAAAATACAAACAAATTAATGGGAGACAACATTCATCAATGATACATCTGAGAAGGGGTTAATATCCAAAATTTATTTAAAAGTCTCATACCAGTCAACAACAAAACCCCCCTAAAACAAACCAATTAAAAAATGAGCAGAGCCCTGGTCAGTGTGCTCAGAAGGTTGGAGCCCTGTCCCATAAACTAAGGGGTTTGATTCCTGGTCAGGATACATGTCTGGGTTATGGGTTTGGTCCCCAGTCGGTGCATGTGCAAGAGGCAACTGCTTGATGTTTCTTTCTCACATCAATGTTTCTCTCCCTATCTCTCTCCCTCTTTTCCCCTCTCTCTAAATCAATAAGGATGTCTTTGGGTGAGGATACAAAAATGGGCAGAGAACCTGAATAGACACTTTTCCAAAGAAGACTTACAGATGGACAATAGACTTATAAAAAGATGCTCAACATCACTAATTACGAGAAATGAAAATTAAAACCACAATGAGATATCACCTCACATGTGTTAGAATGATTACCATCAATAAAATAATAAAATAACAGTTTTAAATGTGGAGAAAAGGGAACTCTTGTATTGGTGAGAATGCAAGTTTGTATAGCAACTATGGAAAACAGTATGGAGGGTCTTCAAAAATTTATAAATGTCAAAAATGCCTGGTCAAGATGGAGGCATAGGTAAACTTGCCTCCTTTCCTTGTACTCATTTCTTTGTACAACCACAGCAAAATTACAGCTTTGCTTTAATTTTTTTAAAGCTTTGCTGTAATTAAAATTACAGCTGTGGTTGAAAAACCACAGCTAAACTGCAGAAAAACTGTCATTCAGAACTGTCAGAAAATTGAACTGTATGGAAGTCATACAACTAAAGAATTAAAGAAACTGCATTCATCCATGTGGGTAGTAGGGGCTGAGGAAAAAAGATGTGGAGACATGGAATGTGCTGGTCCCAAACCCATGAGTGGTAGATATAAAATGGAGGTATATCTTGGGAGTGAGGGATCCCAGTTCCACACCAGACCAAACAGCCCAGAGTTCCAGTGCCAGGAAGATAAGTCTCTGTAACTCCTGGCTGTAAAAACCAGTGGGGGTTGGGTCGATGGAAGAAACTATGGGATTTTCAGGCATCTTATCTTGGAGGGCCCCACAAATGGACTTACTCAGATTCACTTCTTCCCAGGCTCCAGCACCAGGGAAACACCTTGAAGGGCATCAGTGGCATACAGGGAGAAATTGAAGTGTCTAGCATCAGCGCGAGAGCTGGGAGACAGTTTCCTCCCAGGCAGAAATGCAGATAGTGGACATTGTTCCTTCCCTGAGCCTTCTGTCACACAGAGCCACAGTGCAGCAGCACCATATCTGTGTCTACATCAACCTGGCTCGCACAATTATGATTACCTAAGACTCTGCCCCCATTCAATTTATGGGCCTACCCAAGCTGTTAATAGTGGTTTTTCCATATGAATGTCTGCACTAGTTGCAGGCTTCGGACCTTCCTAAATCCACTCAAAAAAGAACAGCTGAAGTCAGCCCCGATATTGCTCGCTGAGTGGCTCCAGGCCCGGCACTAGCAGCAGTCATCTGCAGATCACTTTATAGCTTATGCCAAGGAGCCCCAGACAGAGCACAGGTGGTGGCTGACCTTGGCCTACACCACCTGGGAAACCTGCGCACCCAGTGGAAAGTTACAGACCACATCAGAGCACCATCACCCAACCACCTCCACAACCCATGGAAGGAGGTGGTTGCTGGATAGTGGTCACAGCCAGTCTTACCAGCTGTCTGGTCTGGGTAAATCCCTTCCATTGACCTGCTTACAGCAATCCAGACTCAAATACAAAAGGAGGGAGTACTCAACCCACACAGAAGGCACACCTCAAGTACCCAGCTTGGGAGATAGGACAGGCTATGCCACTGGACCCTACAGGACACCTATTACATTAGGCCATGATATGAAGACAGGGAGTCACTCTACTTAATACATAGAAACAAACACAGGGAGGCTGCCAAAATGAGGAGACAAAGAAATATGGCCCAAATGAAAGAACAGAACAAAACTCCAGAAAAAGAACTAAACCAATGGAGATAAACAATCTGTCAGATACAGAGTTCAAAACACTGCTTATAAGGTTGCTCAAGGAACTTAGTTAGGACCTCAGCAGCATAAAAGGACCCAGTCAGAAATGAAGGAGATGCTAACTGAAATAAAGAACAATTTATAGGGAAACAACAGCAGAGTGGATGAAGCTGAGAATCAAATCAATGATTTCAAACATATGGAAGCAAAAGTCATCCAATCAGTACAGCAAGAAGAAAAAAAAATCCAAAAAAATTGAGGATAGTTTAAGGAGCCTCTGGGAAAAGTTCAAATGTATCAACATTCACATCACAGGAGTGCTAGAAGGTGAAGAAAAAGAGCAAGAAATTGGAAATCCATTAGGAAAAATAATAAAATAAAACTTCCCTCATTTGTTGAAGGAAATAGACACATATGTCCAGGAAGCACAAAAAGTCCCAAACCAGATGGATGCAAAGAGGACCACAACAAGACACGTCATAATTAAAATGCCAAAGGTTAAAGATAAAAAGAGAATCTTAAAAGCAGCAAGAGAAAAGTATATAATTATCTACAAAGGAGTTCCCATAAGACTGTCAGCTGATTTCTCAGAAGAAACTTTGCAGGCAAGAAGGGACTGGCAAGAAGTATTCAAAGTGATGAAAATCAACGACATTATCCAGCAAAACTATATCATTTAGAATAGAAAGGGAGATAAAATGCTTCCCAGACAAGTTAAGGCTAAAAGAGTTCTTCATTGCCAAACTATTATTACATGAAATGTTAAAGGTACTTATTTAAGAAAACGAAGATCAAAACTATGAACATTAAAATGGCAATGCATAGCTGTTAACAATTGAATCTAAAAAACAAACTAAACAAACAAGCAGAAGAGAAATAGAATAATCACTATAGAGAATATTGGGATGATGGCCAGCTGGAATAGGTGCCTGGGGGTGTGAGGGAAAAGGTGAAGGGATTAAGAAGTACAAATTAGTAGTTATCGAATAGGCAAGTATAAGAGCAAGTATAGGAAATGGAGTTGCTAAAGAACTTATATATGCATGATCCATGGACATGAACAAAGGGTGAGGGATTGCTGGAAAGAGTGGGAAGTGTTGGGTGGAGGAGGGCAAAGGGAAAACAATTGTAATAGCATAATCAATAAAATAAAAAATAAAAATAAAAATGGAATTCTCTTATGACCAAGTGACTCCACTTCTGGGTACATGTCTGGAGAATCCTAAAACACCAATGAGAATGAATATATGCACCCTTATGTTCATTGCTGTGTTATGTACAGTAGCCAAGATGTGGAAGCAACCCAAGGTGCCCATCTATAGACAAGTGGATAAAAACACTGTGGTATAGCCCTGGCTGGTTTGGCTCAGTGGATTGAGCATTGGTTTCTGACTCGAAAGGTCACTGGTTTGTTTCCCAGCCAGGGCACATACCTGGGTTGTGGGCTAGGTCCCCAGTTATGGGTACTCGAAAGGCAACCACACATTGATGTTTCTCTCCCTCTTTCTCCATCCCTTCCCCTCTTTAAAAATAAATAAATAAAATATTTTTTAAAATGACCTCAATAAACAGCAAAAAAAAAAAATTAATTTAAAAAAGTTGTGGTACAGTTATACAATGGAATACTACCCAGCCATAAAAAGAGTGGAATCTTACCATTTGAAACAGCATGGATGGACATAGAGTATATTATGCTATGTGAAATAATTCAGACAGAGAATGACAAATACCATAGATTTCACTTATGTGTGTAATCCAAAGAACAAAATAAATGAACAAACAAAACAGAAACAGACTCACAGATATAGAGGACAAACTGATGTTTGCTAGAGGGTAGGGTGTTGGTGGGTTGGGATGAAAGAGGTGAAGGGATTAAGAATTACAAATTGGCTGTTACAAAATAGTGACGGGAATGTAAAGTATAATATACAAAATATAGTTAATATTGTAATAAGGATGTATGGTGCCATGTGTGTACTTGAAAAATCGGGAGGATCATTTTGGTTAACAATATGATTATCTAACCACTATGCTGTATACCTGAAATTAATACAAGATAATATTGAATGTCAACTGTAATTGAAAAATAAAATTTTAGAAAAGTAAAAATAAATACAAGTGTAAATGTGTGGATATATACTCATATTTCTACATATTTTGCAATTCATAACTATAAGATTTTCCTCATGATTTCAAGTTATCTCGCAGGTAGCTTAATAAAATGGAAATGTAGAAGGGAATTTTCTTTCTCATCTTAATATACGAAAACTGCACCAGAGGCATAAATGACATAAATGTAGAGAGTTCAATTATTTCTTTTATAACCCCTTATGAATGGTAGTTATTCCATTTGGTTTATGAACTATTTGCTTCTTTTATGCAAGGGTGAAGTTTGGATAAAAGAAATGAGCATAGACTTTTGCTTAAGAAGGGTGGTGTGGAGTCCAGGAAGTACAGATTTTCTGAGTTTCTATTTGAGTATTATCTCAACATTACCCAATGATGATGGTGATGTAGATAATGACAACACTGATTATGACCAAAAAGCTAACATTCTCTGAAGGCCAGGGATTTCATATAGTTCTCTATGTTTACTTCACACAGCAGTCTTTGGGATTATATTGGGTTATAATCATTTTACACATGAAAGAACCAATCTGGCCTCACACTTCTTATAAGCAGAGAATCCAATTCTGGTCAGTGCTTCACAATTATACTAGGTCCACTCTTTCAGATGATAAATTTCCAGGACTTGGCGACTGATTGTTATAAAACTTCACAGTCTGAGTCCTGTACTCAACAGGAGTCCATTAAGTATTCACTCAATACCATACCATAATGATGATGATAATGATGATGATAATGATGCTGATGACAGCAATGATGGTGCTGGACAGGAAATTTTCTCTTTGATCTAAGAATTGTGTTTGGGGACCCTATGAATGGACTTGTATCCAAGATAGCAGGTGTCTTCCAAGAAAGAAGATAAGTGATTTATTCAAAGTCATATATTGTAAAAAGAATAGTCCAGATTGGAATTCAAATTTATCTGGCTCTAAGGCCATGTACTTAACCACGTTGCTTTCCTAACCCTAAAATTTGAATTTCATCTTTATGTTATTAGCCAACCAGTCCTTTAGGATGTCAGAAAAAGTGGTAATGATTCCTCAGATGACAGGCCTAAAGAGCAGGGATCATAATGGCATTGCTTCTTCCATTATCAATGCCTTCAAAAGTGCCTTCATACCAATTCATAGCTTGACTCCCCTGGCCCCAAGTTGTAGGCTGGACCTACAGTGTGTAGGGTTGTTCACGCAGAAGGAAGCATCCCTTTTCTCTTGAGCAGAAGAGCTACGTGATTTTCAAGATCCCTTTACCTGGGGTCTCCTCTGCCTCTGGGCCTGGGCTGATGCAGACATCATAAGCACTTCACCAGGCACACACACACAGCTAAAGTCACCACAGAACCACCCAAACAGACCAGGGAACATACAATGCACTTCTGGAAGTATGAACAAGTGAACAGGTAGGAGAGGGATAGGGAGGTCTTGTTTGAGCTCCATCTTCATTTTCACCCAAATTGTTTTGGAAGATAGTTCACTGTACTCTTAGAGAAGGGCTAGCCCCTTCTGCTTTAACTCCAAATTGCCTGGTCAGGCCCAGTTCAGACAACTGCTTGGCCAAAGACTGTCTCAACCAATGTTTCTAGTTAGAAATCTTAGGGATTTTAGCTCCTCCCCTACAAAAAGATAAAAGTTTACCAAAAGATAAAAAGAAAAGGTGGGAAAGGCAAAGTGTTCTGACTTATAATGGGGACAGTTGTCCTCCAGGTAAGTGTGTCGAAGACAGCCCACCATCAGCCCAAGACGGTTTGGTGCCTGCTGCAGGCTGGAGCAAAGAAACCAATGTCAGACCCCACTGGAGAGGAGTGTGATTTGGATGAGTCCTTCTACATCCTGTCCTACCTAGCCCCACACCTCAGAGCACCAGAGGGATGGATTCATCCTGTCTGTAAAATTGTCACAGTGAGCCCCTAGACCCTCATCTTATTTCTGCCAGAATCCAGCCAGACCAACAACCATCAGTCTGCTATAACTTTGAAGACTGGTCTGGAGACTTGAAGATCCCCACAAATGGCATCACAACAGTAAAAAAAAGGGGGGCACAGGGCTGTTTCATCGTTTTGTGAGCTTATCACAAAAAAAGAGAACTTTGATGTATTTTACTGACATTGGAAAAGGTGAATGCATAGCCAAATGTGGTGTAATGTCCAAAAAAAAAAAAAAAGCATCTCATGAGGGGGAATCCCCAAAACACCATAATTATCTTCCGGAGGGCTGGCCCCTTGTAGTAGAAGTTTCCCCCACTAGATGAGTGTTCTAGGAACCCATCTGTATCAGTGTAGCAGCTGGCATTCTTGTAACAGGCTGTTTGGCTTCAGTGAATTTTTTTTGTAGACTCAAGGTGTTTGGCCATTTCATGATGGGTGATTTATGAGCACACCTACCCACAATGCACTGAGTGTTCAGCAGTTGTTGACCAAACACAGATTGACTCCCATGCCCCACATTCCCTATTCACCTGATCTCGCCCTAAGCAACTTTTTTTTTATTTGTTTCCCAGATGAAAAAAATCCTCAAAGGGAAATGTTTTTGCCAATATGGAAGAGATGAAACAAAAAATGGCAGAGGCACTAAAAGGTATCAATATTGACTAGTTCAAAAACTGTTTTGAGCAGTGGAAAAAAAATGTCAATAGGTATATTGCATCAAATGGAGAGTACTTTGAAGGTGACTGAAGTTTAAATATATAAGAATAAATACACAATATTTTATAAATAAATCCTAGGTTTATGAGGGGTCCCCCCTCATTTATTCCATTCCTTCCCTTGGCTTTTTATCTTGTTTTTCTTTAATAAAGGCAATCATACATTTTTGTATAAATCTATTAATCTTTTAAAAAAATTTTATACTTAAATGCTGTTATAGAATTTTGCTTCATGAATTTCAATAAACATTCACCAATATTTTGTTCTAATTATATTATGGCTTGTATTTGTAATACTGGAATGCATTGTGTACCATAATCACTTGGAGGAAATTGTGAACTGTTATTTCTACAGTCCACCTTTAGTCAGTGGATAGGCGAGCAAATCAGTATTTTAAAGATGTTCCCCAGCTGATTCTGATGCAGGTGGTTATGAAAGACTGATAAAACTTTTGGAATGCCACAAAACATTCTCCTTTGAATGTTTCCAAAATTTTCCAAAATTTTGAAATGAAACCAAAAATTTGTCATAGCATTTTGAGACCCATTAAAACAAAGTTTAATAAGAAAAAAATAAATTTGGAGTACAATTCATTGCATGCACTATTTATTTTGCTAATTGTCACAATACTAGAGAAATTTTTTTAAACGATTTTTATAAGATTATAGAGTCAGTAGCAGAATTTGGACAAACCTACTGGTTCTGTTAATAATCAGTCATGAAATCAATTAAATATTAAAACATGATGTGTCAATTAAACACAAGTGTGTGGGGGATATCAGGAGGAAAAGAGTCTGTTTGATCTGTAGGGGAAGCATAATTCCTAACATTTACATAATAGCCATTTGACATTAAGTGCATTTATAAAGTTCTTAACTGTCTTTGCAAGTTCTTTTTTCACATTTCATCTGGGGATAGGATGGGGAAAAAGACTATTCTTTTAGATTGGTTTCCTGTATTGTTTTGTGCAATTTATGCATAGTCTGAGTATTCTGAACCAGTTAGGCAGGCCCACTAGGAGCCTTCAGGGACAGATTATCTCATGTGAGAAGACAGAATCTTAGTCCTTAGACCTAGGGCAGCAACTTGGACTACAGCATTTTGCACTCAAACTTGTAGTGTCCAAATCCCAAAATGGACTCATCGTACTCGACTCCTATAGACAGGAGGGGTTGTGGGAATGGAAACCAAAAGGGGCTGTTAAGAACTGTGCAAGACCGTTGTGACCCAAGCAACCCTGGAACAATTCCTACTTGTGTTAAGTGTCACTGTAAAGCAGAAACTTTAGAAAAGTGAGTAGAGAGTTTAACCCACTGGGGACTCCAAATAACTCGGGGGTTTTGGGTACTCGAGGAATTTAGTGCCCCAGCAGAGAGCAGCAGTGCCCAGCAGACAGAGCAGGACCCAGGGTGGAGCTCAGCAGCAGAGGACTGGCAAGAAAACCCGCTACCTCCACGCCTATTGGACTTATTCCAGAGCACAGGTTGAGTAATGCCAGGGTCCTCCCCCAAATAACTATGTTCTGCAGTGGGTTGGGGTTCTGTTTGCACAGGTGGGAACCAGAGCCCACCAAGCACAGCTTAAAGCTCCCTCCCTTCTTCCCCACAGAAGCTCTGAAGCAAATGTTCTCCCCATGAAAAGACCAGGTCTTAAGCATTGTCTGCAATAATTGCCAGTTTTATTCCTCTGGCTAAGAGATCCAGAAATGATTGGAGGTTTACATTTTAATAGTTATTTCATCAAGGGTTTAGGTGCCCCCACTGCCCTTCTAAGCTGGTTGCAAATTACTTGATTCTCTTATTTAAAAAATTTTAATTGTGACACTTGTTCATTAAAAATTACATATAAGCAGAAAGCAAACTCACACCACACGGAAATAAGCAGTTAAGTTTTTGATGTATGTATGAATGTATATACACACACGCACACACACAATTTGGGATTTTTATCCTACATAATGTGAGCTTATACAAAATATGCTGCTTTGTAACTTGTTACGTTTTATTTTATAATATGGGTTGAACATATTTCCATGCATTTGTGTGAAACTTCCCAACTGAAAAATAGACCTGGAGAATGGGTCAAAATACAAAATCCAGTAAGATGCTGATAACAACGAAACTACTTAAAACAAAATTCCACCAGATGATTAAAGGTAAAACGAAGGTAAAAGATACATTAGGAAATGCTAACAGAAAGAAAGCAGTGGCCAGATTTTACTATCAGATAAAAAAAAATTAGAATTCAAGGCCTAAAGCACACAGGATAAGGACGTCTGCGTGAATGTCTTTGCTTCCAATGCATCATCACAAACTTGTTTCTTACTCTTCTTATTTCTTCCCTAAGCCTTTCCAACTCATCTACTCCTCTTAGCATTTCTTCAGGGTCCAAATGCCTAACGGGACTGTCCTCTTTAAATCCCTGGACAGGTTGAGTCAGCCCGTTTCTAAGGTTTCCTTCTGCTTCCTGGCTTACACCTTCTTCAGAAGATTGAGGATTTCCTTCTGCCTCCTGTGGTACATGTTCTGAAGGGTGGTCTTCCTCAGCCTTTGGCATGTTCTGTGGTTTTCCTTCATTTTCTTCAGAAGACTTTTGCATGTTGATATTTTTCTTATGTCCTTTTCAAATAAATTAACCCTAGAAAATAAGGAAACAAAACAAGTAGATGCCAGGCGAACAGACCAGCAGCCAGAGAATGGGTTCCCAGAGACAATGGTCTTTTCTCATTCAGATCCCAAATCGTCAAGTTTTCTAATTAAAGAAGGCTGGATCTGCAACCTCAGAACTCCTCTAACTCCACCCATTCCTCCACTTCCCTTCCCCCCCTCCTCCCTCCAGCTCCATCTTCTCTCCCTCCAGCTCCAGTCCACCATTTCCCAGCAGGCCCTGCTATGGGGGAAGAAACGCAGCTGCGCGGAAGCAATTAACCCCTCCCTCGCCGCTGGTCTCCAACACTCCCACCTTTTTTTCTAAACCATCCCAAACTCCAGCCTCTCACCTGAGACCGGCTGGTACGGTCTTTAGCCTCCCCTCCCCCTTCCATGCCCCTCCAACCTTACCCCTCCCTCTCGCCTCATTTCCGCCATAGGCTCTGCAAAGACCTCCGGACTTAGTCCGGACGGGGAGAGGTTGCTGCGGCCAATGCGGGATATGCTTTGGTGTCACCCGCACTCCCACCCCAAAGGAACCGAGGCAATTGCGCTCTTACACTAACCTGCAGGGATCCAGGAAATCTTTATCCTTCTTCCCTCACTCGATTTGTGTAGCTCCCCAAAGACCAAGAGTCCTGCAGACCGACAGGAGTGCTTGGTGAGCAGGCCAGTACCCGCATCATGGGTCCCCTTCACGATTTTAGGCCTTGTTCCTCTAAAGTTTCCCCACGTCCTCATCCTCTCTTTCCTTTTAAGGCAACCTCACCCTCCCTCCCCGGTGCCCGCCGATTCCCTGCAAACTGGGAATGGGAGACAAGTTATTTCCAAATTGCTTCTGTCTCTTGTGTGCGACCCTCAATTGGCTACACTTCTCCTTCTCCACACCCACCCCCACCAAGCAGCCAAAAATTTCCCGCACAATAATGGGAGTTTGGCGGAACCATAGTGTTGAGAATGCAGTTCCGGCCTCTTGGTTTCTGTTCTCGGACTCCTAGACCCCAGCGTCCTCCACGCAGCTCCCACCTTTACACTCACCTGAAAGGACCCGGGTCACTTTACTCCTCCAGCAATAAGGAACGGCTACCGAGAAACAGGCCCCGACTATAAGGACTTCTGCACACGTCGACTCCTGGTCACGTGAGTGTTGCGCGTCATCAATGAGCTGGAGTCCTCAGTTACCCCTCCCATTTAACACTGCAGCCCGCCCCCTGCATTCCCTTCACTTGATGCTCTCAATCTTTTATCATATTGGCCAATCAGAGACAATAAAACTGGTACTTCTCCCTGCAGTTTCTACTCGTCTTCTTCGTATTATCAAGGAGGATCAACCGCTTAGGTTTAATGGACCATTTCTCTTTTTTCTTTGGGGAATCATCTCTTCCACTCTCCTGCTTCCAATTCGCCCACCACCCCGCCTACCCCAACACTCTACTATCCCTCATTTCCCCTGGAGTCCTATTTAGCATTAAAATGGATGAAGGTGTAGAAGGAGGGTGGGGGACGACTAGAAACGGATCGAGGAGTGAGGGTGTGGGATCTTTTTTTTAAATAATTCTCTTGAATAGGTGATTCACACCTATTCAATTTACACCTATTGTGTAAATTAATGTTTTACACAATCAGTATACTTCAAAAATATTTTAAAAAGACATGACACGTAAGCAATATTTTTTAAATAATTCTCTTGAATAGGTGATTCACACCTATTCAATTTACACCTATTGTTTAAATTAATGTTTTACACAATCAGTATACTTTAAAAATATTTTAAAAAGACATGCCACATAAGCAATATTTGACACATTGTGGAGGACAAAGTAGTTATATCAATTTTAAGACCTTGGAAAAGCTTTCTAATAGCTACGAATGGAATGACAGTTTACAATAATATATCGATGTGTTAGGGGAAAAAAAAAACTTTTTAACTCTTGTCAACGTAAGAAACATTCAAACCTGTAGAGAATTTTTGTCAGTTTATTTGAGCCAAACTTACAGTTGCCAGGAAGCAAAACCTCAATGAATCGGTATAATGCTCCAGAGAATGGTAGTTTTGCACCTTATTTTATCTGTTACAATCAAAAGGGGAGGCTAAGTGGATTACATGAAATACAGTCGTGATAGATTAGGGAGGTGGGGGGAAGCAAAGTGGGAGAACCTCTTGAGAGTGGATAAAAAGTAAAAAGACACATCTTTTGCATATGTGAGTACAGGATAGTAACAGTCAACAATTAACATGATAACAATAACACTGATGGTATTTGTGGTCTTCCCATGGTTCAGTGCCTGTGCTTTGAGGGGTTGGGAAAAAAGAAATTTGACATTCCAAGGGTATATTACTAGAGATGCCAAAAGACAAGAGGAGGCTCAATTAAGGTAAAGATTGACCTTTGGCAGGGAAAAATACTGGCCTAGGACACGACTACCTGCCATGACCTGCTTTTAGTTAAAAAGTTTTTAATTTCAGATCATCCTATGTGGTTACTTTGGTCTCTGAGTTTGTAAGGCTGCCTTGCAGGCCTCCTCTGAGTTTGTCAGGTTTAGTATGTGGCCCCTTTTCTCCCACACTTTCCCCTTTTGGTCATAAATCAAGCCAAAGAATGCATTGATGACCAACCCTTTACTTAGATAACAAGGTCCCACAGTGCTAGGAAGGCTGCATTCCTAGGAAGTCTCAGTGTCAGCTTTTGTCTTCCTGAACAAAGGACCACTGGGGATGGGGCAAGACTGTAACCTTGAATGGAAGCCTAAGTTGAATTTTTTTTTCAACATGAAAGGCAGGCAAATGGAAGGTAGTCAGGTCTTATGAGCCTTTATTAAGAAAAATGCTAAATGAAATAAACCAGTCAGAGAAAGACAAATACCATATGATTTCACTCATATTGGGAATCCAATGAACAAACCGAACAAGCAAAACAGAGACAGACTCATAGAGGGAGAGCAGGATGACAGCTAAGGGGCAGGTTAGGGGGTGGAGGGACTGAGCAAAAAGGAAAAAGGACTCACGGACATGGGCAACAGTGCGGTGATTGCAGGAGGCGGGGAGTATAAGGGGACTAAATGGTAATGGGAAAATACAATAAAAAAATAAAATAGAAGTGACAAAAACACTCAAAAAAGAAAAAGAAAAACACTCTGGATCATTTCTAACCTATGAGCTGTCATGATCCAGGTTTTGTTGCTTGTCTCACTTTTTTGTAGTTTGCATCTAGTATAACATTCATTTATAGTTTGAGGGCACACCATACACCTTTTCAATTTTTATAATCTGACTATGAGATGGGTTTCTTTTTACTATAGCTCATTTACTTCCCATTGGAAACACTTAGGTGCTGTTATTAATTTAATTTCCAATAGTTGGGCAATTGTTAGCTGTAACATTAAGGTTTTTTGTTTTACTTTTTTTAAATTTAATTTGTCTCCGCCTTTCCCCCACCACTTTCCCCTGCCCCCCTCCCCCCCTCAATCTTTCCCCACTTTGGTTTTGTCCATGAGTCCTTGCTATATGTTCCTTGACTTGCCCCTTCCCTTCCTTTCCCCCCCCCCGCCCACCCCTCTCTCCATCCCTCTCATTTCTGTTGGTTACTTTTTCTTTCAGTGTTGCTTGTCTTATTTTCCTTACATCTTTGTTTTGTTGGTTACGTTCCACTTATAGGTGAGATGATATGGTATTTGTCTTTCGCCCCCTGGCTTATTTCGCTTAGCATAATGCTCTCTAGTTCCATCCATGCTGTCGCAAAGTGTACTAGTTCTTTTTTTCTTTCTGCTGCGTAGTATTCCATTGTGTATATGTACCATCATTTTTTGATCCAGTCATCTACTGATGGGCATTTAGGTTGCTTCCAACACTTGGCTATTGTAAATTGTGCAGCTATGAACATTGGGGTGCATAGGTTCTTTTGAATGGGCATTTTGGGATTCTTCGGGTATAGTCTCAACAGGAGAATCACTGGATCAAAAGGCAGTTCTATTTTTAGCTTTTTGAGGACATTCCACACTGCTTTCCGCAATGGCTGCACCAAGGGACATAAAGGAAAGAATAAACAAGTGGGACCTCATCAAAATAAGAAGCTTCTGCATGTAACATTAAGTTTTAATTGGGGCCAAAGCTGTAAGAACACAATGCTTTAAATTACGGTTACCATCTAGAAAATTCCAGAGGCCAGGAGTACAGGAAGAGTTTCATAAGTAAATTTTCCTGTGCCTCAGCAGCAGTTATAGACGGCCATGTTTTTATAGTCATTTTAGCTTCTAACTGAATTAATATAGTTTAGTAGTATTTGTTGGGTTAAGGAGTAGGCACGTTCAGGACAGACTATCTCCTTTTAACTTCTAAAAATATACACATCTCTTTCCTTCCTTTTATAGTAGTATATCCTCTTAATTTCAAAAGAGAAACCATAAAAAAGGTATTATTGATAGTACAAAGGTTATACACCTTTAGCAATAAACAGTTGGGCTGTATGAATACACAAGGTTTGAGAAAAGTCTAAAGAACAAGTACAATTATTATTATTGATATTAGCAGACAAGTAAAGATAAACAAACAAACAAAATTTGACATTAATTTGTATGTATATAGGCCTTGTCCATGTTTTGGGATAGCTGTCTATCTCTGGAGTCAGTAGCTTCTCATCCTCAGGAAGTCTTTTTAAAAAAATATTTTATTTATATTTAGAAAGAGGGAAAGGAAGGGAGAAAAAGAGGGAGAGAAACATTGATCAGTTGCTTCTTGCATGCCCCCAGTGAGGAACCTGGCCAGCAACCCAGGCATGTGCCCTGACCAGGAATATGAACCTACAACCTTTCAGTTCATGGGACGACGTCCAACCCACTGAGCCACACTAGTCAGGACCTTTGGAAGCCTTTGATCTCCACTGTAGGTGGAGGCAAGTGTCAGAGACAGGGGTGAATGTCCATTTATGGTTAGGCTCCAGATAAGATCTCTTCCAACAATGTTGGAGAATCTTTAATATCTTTTCCAATGGACAAAAATCTCCTGTTGTAAGTCGTGGTCTTTGATGTCTTCGGCTCCCAAGACCATACTGTGAAATGTTACTAATTTATTAGTCCTTATAAGCTGGCTAATGAGCCCTTTATAATAAATAACGCAGAATGTCTCCTTTTAATAAAGTTGATTTATATGTCCCTTCATCTAGATTCATAGGGTGCTTATTATTTCATAAGGAGAAAGGTTATGTTTACCATAGATTTCAGGTTGAGGAGTACCACAGGAGAGCTTTTGGCCAAGCGAGATTAAAAGCTTCTGAAAATTTACCTAGTTGAGTTTTGATTGTATCATTTGTATGTTTTACCAATCCAGAAAAGTGGGGATGATAGGTAAAATGAAAATATTGTAGAATAGGTGAAATATTACAAATGGATTGCATTGTTTGTCTAGTAAAGGAGTCCCTCAGTCACCAACTCAGATGGAATTCTCCAGTTTGGGAATTAATGAAGTTTTAAAAATTATTTACCTACTATTAAAGCTGTTGCCCTACTACAAAAGAATGCGTCAACCCATACAAAATCATAGCTAATACATTTTTTTTTTGTATTCTTGAGATGTTGGCATTTGGATAAAATCCAATTTCCATACCTTGATCTAAAGGAAGTGAGAAATGTCCTTGGGCCCTGTGGCATGATTTTCTGGGGCTAGTTTTGGACAGATAAAATATTTGCTGTATAATTTATGAACTACAGTAGGAGGTTTCCAGTAATATTGTTTACTCCATAAAATCATCTTTTAGACTCTAATTTTAGCTCATGTACATGTTAAAGTATAGTATAGGTAATTAAGCTCCTATAGGTAAGATTGGTTTCTGATTGGGTACAAGCCATATCTGTTTGCCTGGAACAAAGATTCCCTCTTTTATTACCATATTCTCTTTTCCTCTGCAGCTCTCCATTGAAACTATAAAAGACAGGTGTTTAATTGATTTAATAGGAAGCAAGCAGCATTCTCAGATCTGGATAATTTGGCTCTTTAATGTCTGTCTAGCTGCCACAGCAGCTAAGTAATTTCATTTTGCTTCCATGATGGCAGGTTTAGAAAGCCCTATAATTGTGATAATTGCCAGTTGTTTCAATTTTTGTATGACATATAATAATTTGCAACCTACTTTCAGTTCTGCATGGACTGCCCTGAGAAAATTAAGAAACCTCACTACTTCAACAGTATTCTAAAGTTGTAAGCTGCACCAAAGGCATAGCTACTATCAGTGTAAATATTGGCTATTTGATCTTTGGCCAATTGACAAGTCTGAGTTAAAAAAATTAATTATGCTTGTTGGGCAAATCTCATTCAGGTAAATAAGAAGTTTATTATGTCCACCATAGAAGTTATTGCATATCCAACTTGGTAACATTCCTGTTTAGTTTTCAAAGATCCATCAGTAAACCAAATTAAATCAGCATTATCAAGGAGTTTCTTATAAACCAAGGGTCCCCAACCTCTCTCTTCCCTGGTCGTGGACACCACTCGCATTACCCCCTGAGCTCTGCCTCCTGTCTCTCCACCCCACCCCATCAGTGGAAAAATTGTTTTCCATGAAACTAGTCCCTGGTGCAAAAAATGCTGGGGACCATTGCTATAAACCATTCCTAGGAACAAGAAGGTGGTCAGGTCAATTTGATTTTAATAAAACATATAGAAGCTGGACCATTAATAAATATTTGGAATCTAACTGTGACATTATCTAGTCAAACCAAGAAGTCCTGTAAGCTGCTTTCTTATTTTTGGAAAAGGAAAAGATAAGATTCTGAGTCTTTCAGGGTTAATTACTGGCTCATCCTTACATATCAGATAACTAAAGCATTTTACCTGGAGTAAACAGAATCACAGCTTGTCCTGTGATATTAGATTGTGTTCCTTTGGGAATGTAGTAATTTCCTAGAGTATAAGCTAAATTATCCACATATTGGATTAGAGTGGAATCTCTAAGAAATTTAACATCATCTGAATTAGCTTTTAGTATCTAAAACAATAGGTGGGTCTCTCCCACATATACCTGGGGCATTACTGTCCAAGTAAACTTCTAATCTTCCCAGGTGAAAGCAAAGAGGTATACAAATAGAACATAGTTATTATTATTATTATTATTACTAATGTATTTATTTTGGCAAAGATTCCCATGTAACTTCAAGCATATCAAATAGGCCTAATTAATTTTAAAATGTTTCCTCTATAAGGAGAGAGAATGAATCCTTGAGGTATTCTAGGGCCTGTTGGAACAACTTAAAGCCATTGTGAAATGGGGTGGAAAGCAAAAGGGACCCCACTATAGAGCATGATCCTCCACAGCCCACAGTAGGGGGAAAGGGAGAAGTGAATGGTATGGCTTAAGATACTTTTCATAACAATGGTAAGGTGATAGCTGTGTATTTCTTGAAGGGAAGCTGTGCTGTAAAAGGTCTACGTGACGTTCAGAAGGTATGGTGCTGAATATGAGGTCACATAGGAAGCTCCAGGTCAGAATTTTAAAAATTAGGGTGTCCAGCCACGAGTAGAGAACCATGAAGAGGGAGGCACGCAGTTTGAAAGGATGTAGAATTCGCCCCCCCCCATCTGCCATAAGGTTTGGTGTGAAAGGAGGTGCCACATGGTTTGGAGTAAGGAGATATCACACAGTTTTGGATTAAGAGCTGGACTAAGAAAGAGGAGACCCACTGGGAAACCTGATTGGAGAACATGGTGGCATGACTGAAGGAAGTGGAAATTGCGGGAACCTGCCTAACCAAGCACAGATTAGTGGGAGATGCATGGAATGCTGAACTGTGACCAGGAATGCTGAGCCACGGACTTCTGCTTTTCTGAAAGACGTTATCTCTGACTAGCGTATTCTCAAACTGGTCTGGGCAGGCCAAGGAGAGCAGGACTATGTGTTTTTGGGTGTTTTAAAAGGAGTGGGACTTAATGGCAGAAATCTGCCATTATTCTCAATCTGTATAACCTTTAAATAACTCCCTTTTCCTTTTTTTCCCCAAACTCTTGCATTGAGAGTCACACTTCTGGCAGCAGGCAATCAGACCCCACAGCTCTTTCAGAACAGCATAGGCTGGAGTTCTTTAACAATTTCTTGGTTAAAAAGTCTCTTAAAATTTAACGTCTGGGAAGGTATGTCAAACAAACTTAACCAAATGACCATAACATAAACCTTTTTTTGTAAATCTGGGTTAAAAAAACACATATTTTATGGTAATAACTTTAAAAGACATCAATTAAACTTAAACCAGTCTTAACATTAAATGCTTTGTCCAGGCCACAAGATCGTGCTTAATTTATATAAGTATTTAATTTCTTTAGGCCAATACAATATTACACCCTAGTAATGAAAGAAGGTACAGGGTGAGAGGTCCCTGAAGTCCCCACAGTCCATGGTTTGGGGGGTGGGGGAAGCAGATGATATAGCAATTAAGATACTTTGCATTACAATGGCAAGTGATAGTCACATCCTTCCAAAGGGAAGCTGTGCTGCCACTTGGGTAAAGGCCTACATGGCCTTCAGTACCTATAGTGCTGAATAAGAAGTCACGTAGACAGCCTTTAAAATGATGGCCAGCCACAAGAGCAGCCATGTGGTTTGAAAGTGTGTAGAAAGGCCCCCACTGGCCTGCCATGAGGTCTGGTGTGTAAGAAGTTGACATGTGGTTTGGAATAAGGAGATGTCATGCAGTTTTGTATTAAGAACAGGGGGAAGAAACATGAGGCCTGCTGGGAAACCTGCTTGGGAGAACATGGCAGCATGGCTGATGGAATTGTGGGGATGCCCAGCCAAGCACGGATTAGTGGGAAATGCCTGGAATGCTGAACTGTCACTGGGAATGCTGAGCCATGGACTTCTGTTTTTCTGAAAGACGGTACCTCTGACTGGCATATTCTGAAACAGGCCTGATTTGGAAAAGGGAGGCAGGACTGTGTACTTAGGGGTGTTTTAAAGGGAGCGGGACTTAACGGCAGAATTCCTCCATTTTTCCAGATCTGCACAACTTTTAAATAAACAATTCCTTTCCTCTTCACCAAACTCTGGCATTGAGAGTTATGCTTTTTTGGTGCTTGGCAATTGGATCCCACAGCTGTTCCAGGACAGCATATGCTCGCGTTCTGTAACAGTAATGGCATTCAGAGGCAGAAAAAAAAAACTCACTATACATAATACACAGATGGACACATGTTACATCAAACCCATACACATAAAGGCCATACACACAATCTGAATTACGAGTTTTTGTAGAGAAAACATTGGTAACTTCAGCCACTTATTGTTATAAACTTAAAACTTCCGCAAACTTCTATGACCTTCACCAGCTTTTACAAAACTTTTATAACTTTAATATTTTCATAAACCTTCTAATCCATTCAGAAATAAACATATTTGGAACTCAGTTTCTTCCCTTTCCCTCAAAAGTATTTCCAGCTTATGCCTTCTATTACCAAAACCATGCTATTTCTTTCCAACTTAATTTGAATTTTTAACTTTTAGAAACCTCAATTTCCAATGATAACAAAAAATAAACAGCCAGTATTCCCTAGGTTGACTTTTATGAACACATTTCATAACCTGTAGAAACATAGGTTCCTCTATTTGCAAATATACTCACTTCCAAGAAACACACCTCTCACAAAGATGTTCGTTAACAAGACACTCATTAACAGCTCCAAGTCCACTTTACAACCTCTCTGCAACAAAAGCCAAAATCAGGTGAACCCAAGACTTGTCCAGTAAAGAATGTTTTAACATTTCAAAATATCTAGATTCCAATAACTTTAATCAAAATTCACTAATTTAGAAAGGAATAGCTAAAATAATTAAATTGATTTGATCAGATATGGCTAAGGTTTTTTTCAACCCTTTTGATAAGATTAACCTTCCAAAAAATTTGCATTTTAAGAGATGATCCAGACAACAGTTTTTTGGAGACCAGGGATTTGCATTTCAAAGGTCAATTTTGGTTTCCAAATTGTAGAGGTGAGGGACAGAGTGTTGACATTTATTAGCTTTAGAAACCTTTTTTAGTTAAGAGACAGTCTCTAAAATTTCTTACTAATTTTTAAAAAAATTTATATGTGCTCCTCCGAAGAAGTATTTCCAGATCAATATACACTTCCCATTCATTCAGTTTCAAATTCTGCATGCAAAAAATTAATTTTAGGCACCAAAAGAAAACTGCATTTTGGCCATTTTGGGTTGATATCATTTCTAGTTAAATCTTCCCATTTCTGTAATACCAGGAGTATTAACAAGGGCTGGGGCCTGGGAGTTTCTGGCCTTGGAGGCACAAATTCCCATGTTAATTTTAGTTTTATTTTGGGATCTGTGGAGTCTGCACTTCAGACTCTCAGAAAGCAATTCTAGCCTTAACTGGTGTGGCTCAGTGGATTGAGCACCGGCCTGCGAACCAGAAGGTCACCGTTTGGATTTCCAGTGAAGGGTACATGCCTGGGTTGCAGGCCAGGTCCCCAACAGGGGGTGCGTGAAATGTAAGCACACATTGATGTTTCTCTCCCTCTCTTCCTCCCTCCCTTCCCCTCTCTAAAAATAAATAAATAAAATATTTTAAAAAAAGAAAAACAAAGTGATTCCAATAGAAAATCTAAAGTTAAAACCCAGCCATTCATTTCTCCTCCAGTCCCACCTTAGCCTGGGTCTGTCAACTCTTAACCTTAGTTCTACCTCGAGGATTTAAAAAGGCAGCTCAAATAAAGTCACCACCTCATACCTTAAAACAGAAGAGGTCCAGAATTTCAATTGAAACTCGCCCAAGTTCACCCTTTGCAAAACGAGGAGTAGTGAGGCACAATGGGCCCTTGCTGGCAGCATGAGTCCCAGTCTGCAAGGTGGTCCTGGGTGGGTTTCTTTGGAATCCTGCTGACTATGCCAAGTAAATGTCAACAAAAGAAAAACATTCAGACCTGTAGAGAATTCTTGTGAGTTTATTTAAGCCAAACTGACGACAATTGCCAGGAAGCAAACCTCAACGAGTTGAGATATTGCTCTGCAGAATGGCAGTTTTGTACCTTGTTTTATACATTACCATCAAAAGAGGAGGCATAATTGGGTTACACGAAATCCATTGGTGATAGATTAGGGAGACAGGTGGAAGCCTCCCGTGAGGTTGTTAGGATTAGTATGTGTCCCCTTCCAAACTCTTACTGAAACCATGTCTGTAAAATCTCTCCCAAATTAATCTGTGCAAAGAGGCCCAGTTTTCTCTTGTTAGCAAGTTTATATTGGTAATTCACTGCTTTTTCTCTCTGGCTGAACTCAAATTAATAAGTGCTAGATGTCTGACCTTTTCATTAACGAGTGCTGGATGGTTCCACTTGGTTTTCAAATGAAGGTTTCAGACAGATCTTTTAATGGATCCAGTGCCTTGGTAATAAAATGAGTCCATAGAAAAGCCTGCTTTCCATGGAGTGAACTTTATTTTGGAACTCAAAGAAATATGTTGGAAAATACCTCTCATACACTCATGAAACACTCAGGAGAGGTTCTCACTATTTTGGTGTGAGGCTTATTAGCAGGTGGAATTTTCATTCATTCATCTGCGCTCTTGAGATATTCTGGTATAGTTCACTTTGTTCCATTAAAAACAGAACTATCAGCATGTATAATTGTTATGACCAGAACATGGAAGAAACATCATTGCTGTGAAAAAAAAAGTTAAAAGAAGAAACTGATATCCCCATAACTCGGAACCCACTGGTACTTGGACGTGTGTTGATGCCTGGTGAAGCCAGTGAAGCCAGCTGCAGGGTCTTGGGAAGAAGGCAGAGAAGGGTCTCTTGTCTAGGATGGTCACAGTGGGATATAGCAGCCAATAACAGAGTCTACCATGGAGAAGGAAGGGTTGGAAAAAAATAAATGCTTTTGCTGGTTTAATGTTGTATAATTTATATTTAAGCATGAAAAAGTTACTCCACAGTTGAAGGACATATTTTCTATTATATGAGGAAGAATTTTAAATGTAAATATAGCTCATCAAGTACCATGCCAAAATGTTTCCATTCCTTCAGATGTTACATTTAATAGGGGATAACTGATATTTTTTCAAAAGTACTATGATATGGGAAAATCAACCCTTTTTTGGGTGTATAATACCATAAAGTATAATACGTATTTAGGTTTGTGTAAACACCACCACAGTAGATACACAGTTCAATTACCCCCCAAAACTCCCTCATGCTAACTGCTTTTTAGTTATATCTTACCTGTTACCTGAATGCTGGCAACCATTAATCTACTCCAAATTCCTATAGTTTTGTCTTCTTCAGAATGATATATAAATGTTGATGCTGCACACAGTGTCTGCCCCCCTCATATTGCTGTTAGCAAATGTTGCCTTCTGTATGCTTCCCCTTTTCTGTGTGTTTTCATGTGAGATGGAGAGGGGAGAGTTATCTAACCAGGCATATATGAATTGGGGATGGGGAGTGGAGGTCAAGCTCCAGCTTTCATGATGCTTTAGAGACTCTCGTAGTTTTAAATGGTGCTTGTAGGGTAAGTGGAGGCACTCTGGCTTCCTCACCCAGGTGTCTGGGTAACTAAGGGAAGCAGTTTCTCACAACCTTGAAGGGGTCTGATAAAGTAGTGTTCTCATAGCCTTGAGACTAAGTCTCACAGCCTTGAGTCTGGGTCCAATAAACGGTTCCCATAACATGAAGTTGGCTCGCATGTGCAGCTCATGCTATGTTACTTAACTTTTTGGCCTGAGGCAGGCTTTGTTCCTTCTAGTACTTAAGAAGGTAGGGGCTTCTTAGAGAGTGCAGACTTAGACACGGGCTTGTGGCCTGCATGGCTCCCTTGAATAAACGCATGTCATACATCCCAATGGCTCCATGACCATTCTTTCGTACGCACGAATCCCATGAACCTGTCTAGCCCTAATTGGTCACAACACAGTGCATTGCCCAGAAGTTTCAGCATTTCAGAAGTTCTTTGCCAGTTGGCTCAATGAGGAAGGTTCTTACTGACTGCACATAAATTGAAGCAGAAGTTTCATTATCTTCTCCTCTGCTTATTCTACTGCTTACCTGTAGTCAGAGTAATTCCAGCACCATTTTTATGGAGTTATTGACAGAGGATATTGATCTTGTTTTCGTAAATGCTCACAAGAGAGACACAACCTTCACCTTCATCCTTGATCTTAAACAATTTCAGTGCATCGGTGTAACACTCAGCTACCTTTGAAATTAAGTTAATCACAGTAGCTTTTAAATATAGATTTTGTAAGACAGTAACAATATATTGGAGAAAAAGCTTTTTTAAAAAATGAATGAAAAAGATGCACGTTAATTTAAAAAATGAAGACATGCATTCTGGAGGGTAGACACCCTGAGCCTCTGACTTAATCAATGTCCTGATTTTGTGCACCAAGAGGGCACTAGGGATAGCTCCAAAACCCAAAGTCCTCCAGATGGTGTGAAGGGAGGAAAAAGGATGCAACATGTTACCATTCAGGAGCTCTTATATAACACTTTGATACCCAGAAATACTGTTTTCTATGTTCCTTTTAGAAGTCATGCTTAAACATTCTGGTGTTCAAAGGAGCTATATTCAGCAACTCCTCTTGCAAAGTTGTCTATTGCTGTTTCAAACTCATTCAATAGAAGAACTTGAGGTGTGTAGTCCTCTCCCTCACTTCTCTAGCATACTCTGTATGGCTTGAAAACATCTCTCCCAGTATGGCATAATCTCCTTCAGATCCAAAGGTTTGACTGCATAGTGTGCACTCAGGCAGCCACCATCTGAAATGATTTGCCCCTCCAGAGTGCACACAGACCCAACACATTCCAGCATTTTGCAAAACTGAGGGTAGTCCACTCATGTTCTCATGTGAGTGGTACACACAGAGTCTGGGCTTATTTTAACTTAGATTGTATCTGCTTTAGAAAGTAAACTCTTTTACCATCACTCTTTTACCATCATTCTCTGACATTAGAAATTAGGCATGGATAAGTTTCAGAAGTTACAGACTAAGAAGAATAGCCATTGGCCACATCCAAGCAAAGAAACTGAAAGTGAGGTACCAAATATATGATATTTCTCATCTCTTCCAGAGAATTCTGTTCAATTCCTGAATTCACAGCTAAATGCTGCACACGTTGTGAATTATTTTGGCAAAGTTATCTAGTTATCCAGGATGCTTATGAACTGCTGTGAACATGAAATGCTGTGTAATAACCACGGACATGTCAAATGTCTCCATTGTGTCCATGTTGGCCACTGTAATAGGAATCCCTGAGCTGGCCTGCTTAGACTTTTAATATGTGATAGCATGCTGAAGATCCACCTCAGCTAGTTTCCCAAGACTAGCTGCTTAGGTCTTGAAGTCTGTATCTAAGTAGAGTATCTGCTGGTTTGAGGGGTAGTGCAACCTTCAGCTATACTACAGCTTGGGACAGGTAACTCTTTCTTGGGAAAGAAGCCCAGCTGTGGGGAAGAGTGCTATTGCTGCTGGCTGGCTGTTTTAAAGAAATTTTTTATAATGAAAAGTAAGTCTTTGCTGACCTCTTGATTCTGCCTTAGTTGCCTGGCTTATATTATCCTTTAGAACTTGTATATACCTATCCTAACACTTTCACTTTGTTGGCTTTCTACTTTTTATCCCTTACTTATCTGAAAGTGCCTTAAGGACAAAAACTTAATCTAATTCAACTTTGTAACAATCCAATTTTGAAGTATCAAATAGGTGGAAATAATTTAAATTTCCAGTAACATGAGAATGATTAAATGAATTATCCATACTGTGGAAATTGTATAAATACAAAAAACAGTGAAATAATGCACATCAAATTATATTTGTTACATATATATATGGTTAAATGCTTTACTGTTGTTCTATTACAGTTGT
This sequence comes from Pteronotus mesoamericanus, assembly GCF_021234165.1. Classification (NCBI taxonomy): domain Eukaryota; kingdom Metazoa; phylum Chordata; class Mammalia; order Chiroptera; family Mormoopidae; genus Pteronotus; species Pteronotus mesoamericanus. The sequence continues at coordinate 948,657 of NW_026555322.1, read as the reverse complement.
TCCAATTGTTTCCCCCTTGCCCCTGTCCACCCAGCCCCTCCCCACTCCTATAGTCAGTCCCAACCCTGTTGTTCATGGGTCATTCATACATGTTTCTTAACTAGTCCTTCCCCTTTCTTTCTATCCTTATCCCCCTCTCCCTTCCCCTCTGGTCACTGTCAGTCTGTTCCTTGTTTCCATGAATAAAGGGGCAGAATAGTATTTAGAGACTACAATCTCACGTACATCAATGTAATACATGTATATGCATGCAACTAGTTTACTAAGTAGCTCCAGTTTTCTGGTATAAATGTGTAATATTTTTGTTTTTTCAAGTAGTGCTGTCAACTGTGTTCTGTAAAATATTCCCTTTCACACTAAATAATGAATCCGTTTAGTGACTATTCAGTTTGTTTCCTCAGTTATTCAGTCACTTCCATTCATTGAGAGTATTATTTTGGGTTCTGGAGGTTTGGTATCGTCTATTTTTAAACTTTTTGTTTTGAAATAATTTTAGTTCTAAAGAAGTGTTTTAAAATTACTACAAAGAGTTTCCTACACCTATCTTTGCCTAATAATTATGGAACATTTGTAAAAGCAAAGAAATTAACATTTGTGCAATACTATTAACTAAATTATAGAATGTATTCAAATTTCTCCAGGTTTTCCAATAATGTCCTTTTTTTCTGTTCCAGGATTAAATCCAGGATACTATGTTGTATTTAGTTAACATGTCTGTTTATTCCACTCTACTGTGACAATTTCTCTGTTTTTTTTCCCACGACCTTGACTCTTTTGAAGAGTGAGGTTATTTTGTAGAATATTCCTTAATTTGGGTTTGTCTGATGTTTTCTCATAATTAGATTGGTGTTATTGATTTGGGAGAAGAATACTGCAGAGGTGAGGTGCTCTTTCTCATCACAATGTCAGGGTTACATGATATCAATATTACTGATCACTGGTGATATTACCTCTGATCATTTGGTGATGTCTGCCAGGTTTCTTCTCTTGTAAAGTCACTATTTTTTCCTTTTCTTTTTTTTTTTAAATATTTATTTATGTTAGAGAGATGGGAAGGGAGGGAGAAAGAGGGGGAGAGAAAAATCTATGTGCAAGAGAGACATCGAATGGTTAACTTTTGCATGCCCCCAGCTGGGGACCTGACCCACCACCCAGGCATGTGCCGTGACTGGGAATCAAACCCATGATCCTTCAGTTTGCAGGCTGGCACTCAATCCACTGAGCCAAATCATCCAGGGCCCCTTTTCATACCTAATTTGTTAGAAACAAGTTGCTAAGTCTAGCCCACATTAAAGAGGGAGGGAATTAAGCTTAACCGCCCTGAAGGGAGGAGTATCAAAGAATTTGTCGGTATATGGTTGAAAGCAACCACAGCAATTAACAAATATTTGGGGTCATATAATTTGATACTATCCAAATATTCTATGGATTTTGCCTGCAGCAGTTATTACTGTAATAATGTCCTGGTGGTAATTTTTATATTTTTCATTTCCTTTTAAGTTTATTATTTCAAATTATTCTGTAAGGAAGATTCCCCTTCCCACCATTTATTTATTGGCAAAATTATTTATTTATATTGGTATGATGCATGGATTGTGAAGTCTTTGGGGTTAAAATCCAATACATCATCATCATTATTATTATTATTATTATTATTAATTTTTTTCTGCCTAAATTGTTCCAGTCTCAGCCCTTAGATCTTTCAGGTTGGCATACCCTCATCTTTTTTCTGGCCCCTTGCTTTCTGGTGCTACAAGATGTCCCAGATTCACCTCACATTTTCCTTTCCTGAGCCCAACAATCAACCATTTCTCCAAGGAGTCATTGTTACTTTTATTGGATAATCATATTTAGTAATTAAGATCTGAATGCAGAATGATCTGGTTTCTATTGGGGTGCGATGCTTCTAGGACTTCTCAGCTGATAGAACAAGGAGATATTGATACATGCATGTATACTACACTGTATATACATACCTGTTTGAATTTAGTTATTGTGTATGTATATGTACATGTACATGTATGAGTATACACACACAAAAAATCATATTACTACATTTGATTCTAATCCATTCCCACAAGGATCCGTTTAGATGTCCTTATTCTTATTTTTTCTTTTTAAAATTTTTTAACTGTCTTTTTTTTTTACATTTAAATATAGATTTTATTTTTTGTATTTTTTTGCTTTTCTTTTTTTTAAATTTTATTTTAATTTATTCTTTCAAATACATTTGTCTCTGCCTACCCCGCACCACTTTCCCTTGCCCCCTCCCTCCTTCCCTCCCTCAGCTCTTCCCCTTTGGATTTGTCCATGAGTCCTTGCTATATGTTCCTTGACTTTCCCCTTCCCTTCCTTTTCCGCTGCCCACCCCTCCCTCCTTCCCTCTTGTCTCTGTTGGTTTCTTTTCCTTTCAGTGTTGCTGGTCTTATTTTCCCTGCATCTTTGTTTCGTTGGTTAGGTTCCACTTGTAGGTGAGATCATATGGTATTTGTCTTTTGCCCCCTGACTTATTTCACTTAGCATAATGCTCTCCAGTTCCATCCATGCTGTCGCAAAGTTCAGTAGTTCTTTTTTTCTTTCTGCTGTGTAGTATTCCATTGTGTATACGTACCATGATTTTATGATCCAATCATTTACTGATGGGCATTTAGGCTGCTTCCAACACTTGGCTATTGTAAATTGTGCTGCTATGAACATTGGGGTGCATAGGTTCTTTTGTATTGGCGTTTTGGGATTCTTAGGGTATAGTCCCAGCAGGGCAATCACTGGATCAAAAGGCAGTTCCATTTTCAGCTTTTTGAGGCAATTCCACACTGCTTTCCACAGTGGCTGCACCAGTCTGCTTTCCCACCAACAGTGTACTAGGGTTCCCTTTTCTCCACAGCCTCAACAGCACCTGTTGTTTGTTGATCTGTTTATGATGGCCATTCTGACTGGTGTGAGGTGGTACCTCGTGGTGGTTTTGATCTGCATTTCTCTGATGGCTAGTGATGCTGAGCATCCTTTCAAATGCCTCTGGGCCCTCTGTATCTCCTCCTTGGAAAAGCATCTGCCAAGGTCCATTGTCCATTTTTTGATTGGATCGTTTGTCTTCTTGGAGTGGAGTCGAGTGAGTTCTTTATATATCTTGGAGATCAAACCTCTATCTGTTGTATCATTAGCAAATATATTTTCCCATAGGGTTGGCTCCCTTTTCATTTTGCTGATGTTTTCTTTTGCCATGCAGAAGCTTCTTCTTTTGATGAGGTCCCACTTGTTTATTCTTTCCTTTATGTCCCTTGCTTTAGGAGACATATCAGTGAAAAAATTGCTGTGTGGGATATCTGAGAGTTTCCTGCCAATGTTCTCTTCTAGGACTTCTATGGTGTTGCGACTTATAGTTAAGTCTTTTATCCATCTTGAGTTTATTTTTGTGTATAGTGTCAGCTGATGATCCAATTTCAATTTTTCGTCCAGCTCTCCCAACACCATTTGTTGAAGAGGCTGTTATTGCTCCATTTTATGCTTCTGCCCCCTTTGTCAAATATTAGATGCCCATAGAGACCTGGGCTTATTTCTGGGCTTTCTATTCTGTTCCACTGGTCTATGGGTCTGTCCTTGTGCCAGTACCAGGTTGTTTTGAGTATAGTGGCTTTGTAGTAAAGTTTGATGTCTGGTATTGTGATCCCTCCTACTTTGTGTTTCTTTCTCAAAATTGCTGCAGCTATTCGAGGTCGTTTATGGTTCCATATAAATTTTTGAAATGTCTGTTTTATTTCTGCGAAATACGTCATTGGCATCTTAATAGGGATTGCGTTGAATCTATAAATTGCTTTGGATAGTATGGACATTTTGATGATATTAATTTTTCCATTCCATGAGCATGGTATATGCTTCCACTTATTTCTGTCTTACTTAATTTCTTTTTTCCATGTTGTATAGTTTTATGCATACAGGTCTTTTACGTCTTTGGTTAAATTTATGCCTAGGTACTTTATTTTTCTTCTTGTTATATTGAATGGTATTTTTTTTCTGATTTCTTCTTCTATTGCATTGCAGGTGTACAAAAATGCCTTTGATTTGTGAATGTTGACTTTGTATCCTGCTGTTTTGCCAAATTCACTTATTAGGTTGAGGAGTTTTTTGGTAGAGTCTACAGGGTTCTCTATGTACACTATCATGTCATCTGCAAACAATGATAGCTTTACTTCCTCCTTTCCTATTTGGATGCCTTTTATCTCTTTCTCTTGTCTGACTGCTGTGGCTAGGACTTCCAATACGATGTTGAAAAGAAGCGGTGAAAGGGGACATCCTTGTCATGCTCCTGATCTTAGTGGGAAAGCTTTCAGTTTTTGCCCGTTGAGTATGATATTGGCTGTAGGTTGTTCATATATGGCCTTTATTACGTTGAGGAATGCCCCATTTATTCCCACTTTTCTGAGTGTTGTGATCTTAAATGTGTGCTGTACCTTATCGAATGCTTTTTCTGCATCTATCGAGATGATCATGTGATTTTTGTCTTTTCTTTTATTTATGTGATGTATCACGTTTACTGATTTGCGTATATTGAACCATCCCTGCATGCCTGGGATGACTCCCACTTGATCATGGTGCATAATCTTTTGAGTGTATTGCTGGATGCGGTTTGCCAATATTTTGTTGAGGATTTTAGCATCTATGTTCATCAGCGAAATTGGCCTTTAGTTTTCTTTCTTTGTAGGGTCTTTATCTGGTTTTGGGATGAGGGTGATGCTGGCCTCATAGAAAGAGTCTGGGAGTCTTCCCTCCTCTTGTATTTTTTGGAATAGTCTGAGAAGGACAGGGGTTAGCTCTTCCTTAAATATTTTGTAAAATTCTCCAGTGAAACTGTCCGGCCCTGGGCTTTTGTGTGTGGGAAATTTCTTGATGACGGCTTCAATTTTCCCAGCTGTTACGGGTCTGTTCAAGCTTTCTGTTTCTTCCTCCTTTAGTGTTGGAAGATTATACTTTTCTAAAAATTTGTCCATTTCATCAAGATTTTCAAATTTCTTGGCATATAATTGTTCATAGTAGTTTTTGACGATCCTTTGTATTTCTGTGGTATCAGTTGTTATTTCTCCTCTTTCATTTCTGATATTATTAATTTGGGTCCTCTCCCTTTTTGTCTTGATGAGTCTGCTTAAAGGCTTGTCAATTTTATTTATCTTTTCCAAAAATAGCTTCTGGATTGGTTAATCCTCTCAATAGTTCTTTTTGTCTCTATGTCACTCAGTTCTGCTCTAATCTTGACTATTTCCTTCCTTCTACTTGCTCTGGGGTTTATTTGTTGTTGTTTCTCCAGTTCTTGAAGTTGTAGTCTTAGGTCTTTTATTTGAAATGTTTCTATCTTTTTTAGGTAAGCCTGTATTGCTATGAACTTCCCTCTCAGGACCGCCTTTGCTGTGTCCCATAGGTTTTGTACAGCTGTCTGTTCACTTACATTTGTTTCCAGAAATTTTTTGATTTCTTCTCTTATCTCATTATTGACCCATTCATTGTTTAATAGTCTACTGTTCAGTCACCATGAGTGTGCAAGTTTTTGAAGTTTCTCTTTGAGATTGAATTCCAGCTTCAGGACCTTGTGGTCTGAGAAAAAGTTTGGTATTATTTCAATTTTCCTGAATTTGCTGCGGCTTGCTTTGTGTCCTGTCATGTGGTCTATCTTTGAAAAACTTCCATGAGCATTTTAAAAGAATGTGTATTTTTCTTCTTTGGGATGTAAGGTTCTATATATGTCAGTTAAGTCTCTTTGATTCAGTGTGTCATTAAGCGCCACAATATGTTTATTGATGTTTTGTTTGGAAGATCTGTCTATTTTTGACAGTGGGGTGTTGAAATCCCCTACTATCAGTGTGTTGCTGTCTATATCTTTTTTGAAGTCATCCAACAATTTCCTTATAAACTTGGGGGCTCCTATATTGGGAGCATATAAGTTTACAATGTTGATGTCTTCTTGATAGATTCTTCCTTTAAGTATTACAAAGTGCTCCTCTGGGTCTATTTTCATGGTCTTTGTTTTGAAATCTACTTTGTCTGATACAAGTATGGCAACCCCGGCCTTTTTCTCATGTCCATTTGCTTGGAATATTGTTTTCCATCCCTTTACTTTCAATCTGTGTAGGTCTCTTGCTCTGAGTTGGGTCTCTTTTAGGCAGCATATGTGTGGGTCATGTTTTCTTATCCATTCAGCTACCCTGTGTCTTTTGATTGGGGCATTTAGTCCATTCACATTGAGAGATATTACTGATAGAGAGTTACTCATCTTTTCTCTTTGTACCTGTGTTCCTCTCTCTCTCATTCTTTTCCTTCATCTGCTTAAACCAGTCCCCTTAGCATATCTTGGAGTGCTGGTTTGGTAGAGATGTATTCTTTTAGCCTTCTCTTGTCTGGGAAACTCCGTATTTCCCCTTCTATTTTAATGGAGAGCCTAGCTGGGTAGAGCAGCCTTGGCTGTAGGCCCTTGCTTTTCATGGCTTGGAATATTTTTTGCCATTCCCTTCTGGCTTGTAGTGTTTCTGTTGAGAAGTCAGCTCCTAGGCATATTGGGGCCCGCTTGTATGTGACTTTCTCCTTCTCCCTTGGTGCCTTGAGGATTCTCTCTTTGTCTTTGACATTTGCCATTTTAATGATGATGTGTCTTGGAGTGGACCTCTTTGAGTCCCTCTTGAGTGGGGTCCTCTGTGCCTCCTGGATCCATGAGAGCCTTTCTCTCCTCAAATTAAGTAAATTTTCCATCATTCCTTTTTCGAGGAGGTTCTCTATCCATTGCTCCTCTTCTTCTCCTTCTGGTATCCCTATTATACGGATATTATTGCGTTTCAGGTTGTCCTGCTTTACCCTAAATGCCTCTTCATTCTTTTTGAGTCTGTTTTCCATTTCTTGTTCTTTCTGGGATCTTCTTTCTACCTTATCCTTCATCTTACTGATTCGATCCTCGGCTTCATCCAGCCTGCTTTGTATTCCTTCTACTGTTTTCTTCAATTCAGAAATGGTATTCTTCATATCCTCTTGTGTCTTCTTGATAGTTTCTATGTCCTTTTACAGGCTGATATAGTTTGCTGTAAGATCCTGTTAGTTTTTCTGCAGTTTCTCATAGTTATCTTTGAGCTGGCTGAGCTCATTGAGCTTCCTTAGAACCATTGTTTTGAATTTGTTCCCTTGCCTCTATTTCATTTAGCTCTCTCTGTGGGGAGTCCCCTTTTCCACTCCTTTGAGGGGAACTTCTTTTTCTTCCCATTTTTGTGAGAGTCTGTTAAGTACTTTTATCCTTTACTTTTCTTTCTGGGCCTTCCTCTGATGATTTCAGTTGTTGACCTTATTGACCTTGGGTTGTTTGTTTGAGCCTTCCAGGAGTCTACTCTCTGTGTCTGAGTCCTGTTTTTGGGCAGCTCTGTGACCCCTTCGGTCAGGGCTTGGCTATTTTTTGGGATTCCTCTGCACTCTCATGTGGGCTCCTTGAGCACGCTCGCGGCGCGGCAGGCTCCCCCGCCTGCCTGGACTCATATGTGCTTGCCCCAAACCAGGGGGCTTATGTGCGACCTCGTGTACTCATCTGTCGCCCCTGGCTGGCGATATCCCCGGCACTGGTCAGTTTAGGGTCTTCTATTGTGTGTTTTCCCCGCTTTTCGATCTTTGGTTGCATTGCTTGCCCTCGCCAAATGGGAACTATGGAATTGGAAGGAAGTCAGCTCCAGGACTCTCCGGTTAATCCTGTCTCCGGTCTCTCCTCCAGGGACTCTGGGCAGCTCTACTAATTTTGTGGGCTGCTCCGCAATCGCGGGCGGGCGGGTCAATTTATGCTTGCCCTTGCCGCTCTGTGCACTCCCTCGCAGGCCGTACGGGTGACAATCTGTGGGAGGCCTTGCGGGCTGGTGCAAGCGTTCACCACCCCGGGCGGGTCACACACACACTCGCCAACCCTTGCCGGTCACTTGGCACAAGTGTGCGCGCCTGCACTGGGTGTTTTGGGGGTGTCTATGTGTGCTTTTCGGCTTTTGGCTCTTTGGGTGTGTGGCGTCTTCCCGCGCAATGGAGACTACAGCAAGGAGAAGGAGTCAGGACTCCCCGGTTCCTCCTCCCGTTCTTTCCCCAATGCCTCTGTTTCCAGACTCTCCTCAGGGGCCTCCGGGCAGTTCTGTGACCCCTTCGTCCAAAGATCCACCCGCTGTGTGGACTGCGTTTCAATCGCAGGCAGTCTCGTTCATGCGTGCCCCACTTCTGCCTCTTTGGGGTCGTGCCTTTCCAGCCCACAATGGAGACTACAGAACGGACAGGGAGTCGGGACTCCACGTTTCCTCCTCCGGTTCTTTCCCCAAAGCCTCCGTCTCCAGTCTCTCCTCAAGGCTCTCCCAGCCAGTCTGCACTCAGCCCCACAGCTCACACATGCACAAGCTGTGTGTGGAGCGCACAAAAGGCAGGTTAATTGATTCCCTTATGCCTGAGCGAGATGGTAGCTGCAGAGTGGGAGGTGCGTTATCACCCGGGCTCCACCGGCCGCCATGTCAGTTCTCTTCACAAAGTTTTCCTCATCAGTCTTTTCCCAGGCACCAGCCCACCCTGCTGCCGCCTCTACCCAGAGATCAAGGAGGGTGGCTGCCACTGCAACTTTTGCGTTGGCCCTTTAAATGTCTCTTAGCATCCCCAGCCACCTGTCTCTGGCAGAGAGCGCCCCTAAGCTTTTTGGGGTTGCGTTTTGTCTGTATTTTCTTGGTTTTAGCTGCTGTAGTTTAGGGGTCCCTGTTTATGATTCTGACCCCGTTTTTCTCGGGGGAAGCTAACTGGGCGTTGCAACGTCCCTGTGGTGCTAGTGCCCATGAGCACCCAGCCCACCCTCTCGAGCCTCCACCGCACTTCTCACCCGTTGGGATGTGTGAGAGGCGAATCCACTGTCTGCGGCACTAAGGCTCCTCTCCCACTATGGTTCCATTGTTTTCCAGGTGATTACTCCACTATTTAGTTCTGTATTTTTTTTTTTTATTGTTCAAGGATATTTGTCTCCATCTCCCTGCCACCACTTTCCCCTGGCCCCTGCTCCCACCACACTCCTTCAGTCCTTCCCCACTTTTGCTTTCTCCATGGGTCCTTTATACATATTCCTTGACTTGAACTTCCCTTCCCTTCCCATTCCCCGACCCCTTCCCTCCTGATTCTGTTCGTTTCTTTTTTCTTTCAATGTTGCTGGCTATATTTTCCTTGCTTGTTTGTTTTCTTGGTTAGGGTCCACTTATAGGTGAGATCATATGATATTTCTCTTTCACCCCCTCACTTATTTCACATAGCACAATGCTCTCCAGTTCCATCCATGCTGTCATGAAGGGTAGTAGCTCTTTCTTTTTTCTGCTGCGTAGTATTCCATTGTGTAAATGTACCGTAGTATTTTGATCCACTTATTTATTGATAGGCACTTAGGTTGCTTCCAGTACATGGCTATTGTAAATTGTGCTTCTATGAACACTTGGGTGCGTAGGATTTTTTGAATTGGTCTTTTGGGATTCTTAGGGTATAATGCCAGCAGTGGAATCACTAGGACAAAAGACAGTTCCATTTTCAGCTTTTTGAGGAAATTCCAAACAGTTTTCCACAGTGGCTGCACCAGTCTGCATTCCCACCAACAGTGTGCTAGGGTTCGCTTGTCTCCACAGTCTTGCCAGCACCCACTGTTTGTTGATCTGTTTATGATGGCCATTCTAACCAGTGTGAAGTGGTATCTCATTATGGTTTTAATTTGCATTTCTCTGATGGCTAGTGATGCTGAGTGTCCTTTCATATGCCTCTTGGCCCTCTGTATCTCTTCCTTGGAGAAGTGTCTGTCCAGGTCCTTTGCCCATTTTTTAATTGGATTGTTTGTCTTCTTGGAGTGGTGTCCTGTGAGTTCTTTTTATATTTTGTAGATCAAACCCCTGTCTGATGTATCACTGGTAAATATATTTTCCCATACAGTTGGTTCCCTTTTCATTTTGCTGATGTTTTCTTTAGCCATGGAGAAGCTTCTTATTTTGATGAGGTCCCACTTGTTTATTTTTTCCTTTATGTCTCTTGCTTTAGGGGACACATCAATGAAAATATTGGTGCATGGGATACCTGAGAGTTTCCTGCCTACGTTCTCCTCTAGGACTTTAATAGTGTTGCATCTTACACTTCAGTCTTTTATCCATCTTGAGTTTAGTTTTGTGTATGCTGTCAGTTGGTGGTTGAATTTCAATTTTTTGCATGTAGCTGTACAGCTCTCCCAGCAGCATTTATCGAAGAGGCTATTTTTCCTCCAATTTATGCTTCTGCTCCTTTTGTCAAATATTAATTGATCGTAGAGACATGGGTTTACTTCTGGGCTTTCTATTCTGTTCCACTGGTCTATATATCTGTTCTTATGCCAGTACCAGACTGTTTTGATTACAGTGGCTTTGTAATATAGTTTAATTGCTGGTATTGTGATCCCTACTGCTTTGTTTTTCTTTCTGAAAGTTGCTGCATCTATCCGGGGTTGTTTATGGTTCCATTTAAATTTTTGAAATGTCTGTTCTATGTCTCTGAAATACGTCATTGGTGTTTTAATAGGGATTGTGTTGAGTCTATAAATTGCTTTGGGTAGTATGGACATTTTGATGATAGTAATTCTTCTAATCCAAGAACAAGGTATATGTTTCCGTTTATTTGTGTCTTCCTTAATTTCTTTCTTCAGTGTTATATAGTTTTCTGAGTACAGGTCTTTTACCTCCTTGGTTAAATTCATTCCTAGGTAATTTATTTTTCTTGTTGCTATAGCAAAGAGGATTTTTTCCTGATGTCTGATTCTGATATTTCATTGCTGGTGTACAAAATGCCTTCAATTTCTGAATATTGGCTTTGTATCTTGCTCTTTTGCCAAATTCACTTATTAGGTCGACTAGTTTTTTGGTAAAATTAATAGGGCTTTCTACATGCACTATCATGTCATCTGCAAACAATGATAGTTTTACTTCATTCTTTCCAATTTGGATGCCTTTTATTTACTTTTTCTTGTCTCATGGATGCAGCTAGGACTTCCAACAGTATGTTCAATAGAAGTGGTGAAAGCGGACATCTTTGTCTTGTTCCCGATCTTAGTGGGAAAGCTTTTAGTTTTTGTGTGTTGAGTATGATGTTGGCTGTAGGTTATTCATATAGCCTTTATTATGCTGAGATATGCCCCTTTATTCCCATTTTACTGAGTGTTTTAATCATAAATGGGTGCTGTACCTTACCAAATGCTTTTTCCATACCTGTTGAGATGATCATGTAGTTTTTGTCCTTCCTTTTGTTTATGTGATGTATTACATGTATTGATTTGCAAATATTGAACCATCCTTGCATCCCTGGGATGAATCCCACTTGATCATGGTGGATGATCTTTTAAATGTATTGCTGGATGAAGTTTGCTAATATTTTGTTGAGGATTTTAGCATCTATGTTCATAGGAGATATTGGCTCGTAGTTTTCTTTCTTTGTAGGGTCTTTATCTGGTTTTGGGATTAGGATGATGATGGCCTCATAAAAAGAGCTTGGGAGTCTTCCCTCATCTTGGATTTTTTGGAATAGTCTGAGAAGGACAGGGGTTATCTCTTCCTTAAATATTTTGTAGAAATCTCCTGTGAAACTGTCCAGTCCAGGGCTTTTGTGTGCAGGGATTTTTTTTTTTTTATCACTGCTTCAGTTTCACCAGTTGTTATCGGTCTGTTCAGGCTTTCTGCTTCATCTTCATTCAGTGTTGGAAGGTTATACATTTCTAGAAATTTGTCCATTTCATCAAGGTTTTCAAATTTCTTGGCATATAATTGCTCATAGTCATTTTTTACAGTCCTTTGTACTTCTGTGGTATCAGTTGTTATTTCTCCTCTTTCATTTCTGATATTATTTATTTGGGTCCTCTCCCTTTTTTTCTTGATGAGTCTGCTTAAAAGCTTGTCAATTTTGTTTATGTTTTCAAAGAAGCAGCTCCTGGATTTGTTGATCCTTTGAATTGTTCTTTTAGTCTCTATGTCATTTAATTCTGCTTTGATCTTGATTATTTTCTTCCTTCTACTTGCTCTGGGATTAGTTTGTTTTTGTTTCTCCAGTTATTGAAGTTGTAGGGATAGGTCATTTATATTAAATATTTCTTTCTTTTTTAGGTAATCTTGTGTTGCTATGAACGTCCATCTCAGGACTGCCTTTGCTGTGTCCCATAGGATTTGGACTGTTGTATGTGCATTTTCATTTGTTTCCAGAATCTTTTTTATTTCTTCTCTTATTTCATTACTGACACATTCATTGTTTGATAGTGTGGTATTCAGTCTCCATGAGTTTGCAAGTTTTTGAGGTTTTTCCTTGTGGTTGATTTCCAGTTTCAAGCCCTTGTGGTCGGGGAAAGTGCTTGTTATTTCAATTTTCCTGAATTTGTTGAGACTTGTTTTGTGTCCAATCATGTGGTGTATCTTTGAAAATATTCCATGTGCATTTGTAAAGAATGTATATTTTGCTTCTTTGTGATGAAAGGTTCTATATATATCAGTTAATTTCATTTGATCTAATGCATCATTCAGTTCCACAATATCCTTGTTGATGTTTTGTTTGGAAGATCTATTCATTTTTGACAAGGAGGTGTTAAAATCCCCTAGTATCAGTATGTTGCTGTCTATATCTTTCTGGAAGTCATCCAAGATTTTCCTTATATGTTTGGGTGCTTCTATGTTGGGTGCATATATGTTTACAATGTTTATGTCTTCTTGATAGATTCTTCCTTTGAGTATTATAACAAGTCCTTCTGGGTCTCTTTTTATGGCCTTTGTTTCAAAATCTATTTTATCAGATGTTAGTATGGCTACCCCTGCTTTTTTTTTCTCCTGGTATTTGCTTGGAATATTATTTTTCCATCCTTTACTTTCAGTCTGCATAGGTCCTTTGTTCTGATGTGGGTCTCTTGTAGGCAGCCTATGTGTGGGTCCTGTTTTCTTATCCATTCAGCTCTCCCGTGTTTTTTGATTGGGGCATTTAGTCCACTTACATTTAAAGTTATTATTGATAGGTACTTATTCATTTTTTCCCTTTGTACCTTTGTTCTTTTCTTCCTCGCTCTTTTTCTTCATCTTCTTAAATAAGGCCCTTTATCATATCTTTTAGTGCTGGTTCGGTGGAGATGTATTCTTTTAGTCTTATTTTGTCTGGGAAACTTATTTCACCTTCCATTTTAATTGAGAACCTTGCTGGGTAGAGCAGGCTTGGTTGCAGTCCTTTGCTTTTCATGACTTGGAATATTTCTTGCCACTCCCTTCTGGCTTGCAGGGTTTCTGTTGAGAAGTCAGCTGCTAGCTGTTCCGGGGTTCCCTTGTATGTTACTACCTGTTTCTCCCTTGCTGCCTTAGGATTTTCTGTCTTTGATATTTGCCTTTTTAATGATGATGTATCTTGGAGTGGGCCTCTTTGGGTTCCTCTTGAATGGGGCCCTCTATGCTTTCTGGACTTGTGAGACTTTTTCTCTCCTCCAATTAGGGAAGTTTTCCATCATTACTTTTTCAAACAGGTTCTCTATCTCTTCCTCCTCTTCTTCTCCAACTAGTATCCCTATTAAATGGATATTACTATATTTCAGGTTGTCCTGCATTTCCCTTAATACCTCTTCATTCTTTTTGAGTCTTTTTTTTATTTCTTTCTCTTTCTGGGAGCTTTTTTCTACCTTGTCTTCAAGCTCTCTGATTCAATCCTCTGCTTCATCTAGCCTGCTTTTGATTCCTTCTACTGTGTTCTTCAATTCAGAAATGGTATTCTTCATTTCCTCTAGTCTCTTATTGATAGTTTTTATGTCCTTTTTCATGTTGATATAGTGTGCAATAATTCCTTACAGTTTCCCTGTAGTTTTTCATAATTCTCTTTAGCTCGCTGTGCTCATTGGCTTCCTTAGAACCATTGTTTTGAATTCAATATCTGATAGTTTACTTGCCTCTATTTCATTCAGTTCCTTCTGTGGAGATTCCTCCTTTCCCCCACTTTGAGGGGTATTTCTTTTCCTCCCATTATTTGTGAGACTCTTCTTTTTTGCTTCTGCTTCTTAAATTGATCTGCCTTGATTTCCTGACTTTGTGTTGTGAACTTCTATGGTAGTAGATGGGTCTTTTTTTTTTCTTTTCTTTCTCGTTCTGCCTCTGATGATATCAGATATTGACCTCATCTGACCTTCAGCAGTCTGTTTGAGACTTCCAGGAATCTATTGTCTGTGTCTGTCTCCTGCAATTATTAATCTCTCTCCTCTTATTTTTAAGTTGTATCTCTGATAGCGAGAAACCTGATTCTTCTTATGTGCAAAAAATGTACTTATTTATTTTACCCAAGTGTATAAAGTAGTATCAGAATTTCTGTAATGTACCCCTTTACATTTCTCAACTAGAACACAGCATTTATGTACAGTTTTTTTTTGTCTTGAGCTTTGTAATGTCCAATCAAAACACTGTTTTGCCAAGCAACTTAGGTCAGCTTTTTTCCCCCTCACCCTTTTCCATAACGTTATGGCATATATCTATGATACACTGAGATTCATTTGCCACAATGTGTTTTTTTTATTTAGGTCTCCCTCTATATCCTGATATACAATATGTATTTTTAATTGACATGGAATAAAAGTCACTCTTTGTGGTATGGAGTTCTGTGAAATTTGACACATTGATATAGTCATGTATGAACCACCACAATACCATAGAGTTTTATCACTCTAAAATTTCCCTTGTGTGGCCCCTTTGTAGTCAGTTACCCCTGCCCTCCATTTCCACTGCTGAAGCTTCCTTCATATCCCTGTAGATTATCTTCTACATAATATCATATAAATTAAATCACACAATATGTGTTTTTAGGAGTCTGGTTTCTTTTGCTTAGCAAAATACATTTGAGATGCATACATGTTGTTGAATGAATCAGAAGTTTGTTCCTTTTAATTAATGAATAGTATTTCACTGTACAAATGTATCATATTTTCTTTATATTGATATATTCCCCAGTTATAGAACACTTGGGTTGTCTCCAGTTTTTGCAGTTATGAATAAAACTTTTATGAGCTTTTATGTATACGTTTTTGTGTCAACATAAGCTTTAAATTTATTTGGGTAAATACCTTGAAATGGGATTGCTGGGTTGTATGGCAATTGCTTGTTTAACTTCATAATAAACTGCCAAAATGTTCTCTAAAATAACTAACATTTTATATTCCCACCAACAATGAGTGAGAATTCTTTTCATTCCACATGCACACCAGCATTTGCTACTTTTTTATTGTTTTATGCCATTCAAGAAAGTGTATAGTGGTATTTCATTATAATTTTATTTATTTATTTTTTAAAAAAATTATTTACTTTTTATTTTTATTTATTTATTTTTTTAAGGAACAAAATTTTATTTTATTTTATTTTTCATTTTTTTTAAATTTATTTACTTTTTAAATACATTTGTCTCTGCCTCGCTGCCACCACTTTCCCTTGCCCCCTCCCTCCTTCCCTCCCTCAGCTCTTCCCCTTTGATTTTGTCCATGAGTCCTTGCTATATGTTCCTTGACTTTCCCCTTCCCATGTATTTCCCTCATTACCAATGACATTGAACATCTTTTCATGTACCTTTTGCTGTCTGCATGTATTCTTTGATGAAGTTTCTATTCATATTTTTGTTCCCCACCATTTTGGGGGAATTGTTTTTCTATTTTTGAATTTTAAATCATTTATATCTTCTGGATGAATATTCCTTTATCAAATATGTACTTTGCAAATTCTTTCAGTCTGTAGCTTATCTTTTCATTTTCATATCAGTACTTCTCATAAAGTAGAAGCATTTAATTTTTAAAAGATTTTATTTCTTTATTTTTAGACAGAGGGGAAGGGAAGGAGAGAGGGAGAGAAACATCAATGTGTGGTTGTCTTTCAGGCACCCCCTGCAGGGAACCTGGCCCAAAACCCAGGCATGTGCCTTGACTGGGAATCTAACCAGCGACCCTTTGGTTTGCAAGCTGGCACTCAATCCACTGAGCCACACCAGCCAGGGCAGAAGCACTTAATTATTGTGATGTTCAATTTTTCAAGTTGTTAGCTCTTACTACGTCTGAAAACTCATCACCAAACACAAGATCACATATATTTTCTCCTATATTTTATTCTAGAAATGTTGTGATTTTACATTCTACCTTTAAGCATATCATACATCGAGTAAGTTTTTGTGGAAGATATTATGTATAGGTTGAGTATTGTTTTATGTTATTTTTTGTATGGATATCTGATTTTCCCAGTACCATTTGTTGAAGAGACAATTCTTTCTCCATTGAGATGCCTTTGTATATTTGTCATATATCAGCAGACTATATTTGTATGGGTTTATTTCTGGGTTCTCTATTCTGTTCCATTGACTTATGTATCTATTATTTCTCTGTTACCACACTGTCAATTGCTGTAGCTTTATAATAGGTCTTGAAATTAGACAGTGCGAGTCATCCAGGTTTTTTCCTTCTTTTTCGATTATTGTAGCTATCATACTTCTTTTGACTTTTCATTTCAAGTTTAGAACTAGTTTATTGATATCTATTACCACTTGCTCTGACTTACTGGTATGTACACCAAACTAAGGGGTAGTGACTTCTTAACAGTATTGATTCTTCTAATCCATGAATATAATATGTTTCCTTTTTTAAAATCTTCTTTGATTTCTTTATATAAGTTTTTTTTTATTGTTTTCAACAAACAGGTCATGCACATGTTTTGTTAGTTTATACCTCCATGATCAATTTTTGGTGCTACTGTAAATTGAATTTTTAAAATTTCAAACTGCAATTGTTAATTTCCAATATATTGCAACACAATTGACAAGGTAGCCTTGTGTCTTGTGACCCCGCTTTGGTTACTTATTAGTTCTAGAATCTTTCAAAAAAGTTCTTTAGGATTTTCTACATAGACAATCATGTTGCCTGTGAATACAGTTTTATTTCTTTATTTTCCATCTGTGTGCTTTCTACTTCCTTCTTCTTCTTCTTTTTTTTTTTTTAACCTTACTACGAAGACTAGGACTTCCAGTATTATTCCAAATAAAAGTGTTAGGAAAGGACATCTTTGCCTTGTTTCTGGGTGTAAAGAATCTTTTGCCATTCAGTATAATGGTAGCTTTTGATTTCTTATAGGTGCCTTTTTCTTAGGTTAAGGATGTTCCCTTCCATTCCTAGCACCCTGAGAGGTTTTATTATGCATGCATGTTGAATTCTGTAAAATACTTTTTCTGCATTTATTAATGTGCTTATATGATATTAATTATTTAGTCTATTAACATTGTGAATTACATTAACTGATCTTCAAATGTTCATCTAACCTTACATTCCTGAAATGAATCCCACTCGATCATGATACATTAAATTTTTATATGTTATTGGTTTAATTTGCTAATAATTTGCTGAGGAGTTTTGTATCTAAGTTCATGAAGAATATTGGTCTGTAATTTTCTCGTACTGTCCTTGTCTGATTTTGGTATTAGGGTTATGCTTGTTTTATAGAATGAGTTAGAAAGTTATCCATCTTCTATTTTTTGAAAATGATTATGTAGATTTGGTATTACTTCTTCCTCAAATATTAGTTAAAATTGACTGTTGAAATAACCTGCGCTTGGAATTTTCTTGGATAGAAGACTTTTAACTATGGATTTAATTTCTTCAATAGATATATGACAATGCATATTTTCTGTTTCTTCCTGAGTAGTTTATCATAGTTGTAGTCTTTTAAGGAATTGATCCATACTATCTAAGTTGTCCAATTCATGGCCATAGTGTTGCTCATGGTACTCTCTTATCCTATTAATGCCTGTGGAATTTGTAGTGATGTGTAATTTGAGATGCATACATGCTGTTGTATGAGTCAGTTTATTTCTTCTGATTATTGAGTTGTATTCCATTGTACAGACATGCCATGTTTTCTTTATATATTTACCAGTAGTAGGACATCTGTGTTGTGCATGGTGTCGTTTAAGGATCTAACAACATTCTTTTGCATGTGGATACCCAGTTTTTCCAGCAAAATTTGTTGAAGAGACTATTATTTTCCCATTGAATTGTCTTGTCAAAAAATTAATTGACAATAGAACCATGGGTTTATATCCAGACTGTAAATTCTACTCCATTTATCTATATGTCCATCCTTATGCCAGTACCACAATGTCTTGATCAGTGCTGCTTAGTAGTAAGTTTTGAAATCACAAGTGTGAGTCCTACAGCTTTTTCTCAAGGATTGGTTTGGATATTCAGGGTTCCTTGCAATTACATATGAATTTTAGAACCAGACTGTCAAATTCTAAAAAAAAAAAATCAACTAGGGTTCTGATAGTGTTAAATGGAGAGTGTTAACATCTTAGCAATATTAAGATTTTCAATTCGTAAAGATGAATTGCTGCTTCTTTTACTTAGATCTTCAAATTTGTTCAACAGTGCCTTGTAGTTTTCAAATTATAAATTTTGCGCTTCTTTTGTTAAATGTATATCTAATTATTTTATTCTTTTTGATGCTACAGTAAATAGAATTGTTTTCTTAATTTTGTTTTTGGTTTGTTCACTGATCTTGAGTACAAATATTATTGGGTTTTGTGTATTGATCTTGTATCCTACAACATTGCTGAACTCATGTTTTAATTTTAATAGTTTATTAGTGTATTTATTATTATTTTCTATATACAAGATTGTGTCATTTTTAATTATAGTTTTTATCCTTCCTTTCCTATATGGATGCCTTCTGTTTCAATTTCTTGCTTAATTGCCCTGGATAGACTATCTAGTGCAATGTTGAAAAGTGGTGAGATGAGATATATTTTTCTTTTTCTGTATCTTAGGGGGGAAGCATTTGATCATTCACCACTGAATGTAATGTTGGCAGTGGGTTTTTTATAAATGCCTTTTATCAGATTGAGAAATATTCCTTCTATTCCTACTTCATTGCATGCTTTTTATCATGAGAGAGTCAGATTCAGATTATCAGTTTCCTCACTCAGTTTTGATAGTTTGTGTCTTTTTAAGAATTTGTCCTATTCACCTAAGCTATTTAATTCATTGGCATACGATTGTTCATAGTATTCCTTCAATCATTTTTTCCCAGAAAGGTCAGTGGTAATGACACTCTTTCATTTCTTAGTCAATCTAGGTAAAGATTTGTCATTTTTTGATGTTTTCAAAGAATGAACTTTGGGTTTGATTTTTTTCTTTATTACATGGTCACTCTAATCTTTATTGTGTCCTCATTTATATTCACTTTGTATTAGCTTATTATTCTTTTTCCAGTGTCTTAAGGTAGAAGTGAAGGTTTTTTAATTTATTTTCTAAAGGTCTTCTTTTTTAATATAAGCATTTGCAGCTATATGTTTCCCTGCACTGTTCTAGCTGCACCTCACACGTTTTGGTATGGTGTGTCTTTATTTTCATACATCACAATGTGTTTCCTGATTTCATTTTTTAATTTTTTGCTTTGACCCATTGTTTATAGAGGAAGGTGTTTTAAAATTTCTACACATTTGTATATATCCCAACCTTTTCCTGATGTTGATTTCTAATCTCATTCTATTATAGTCAGAACACATACTTTTATTATTTCTATTTTTTACATTTATTTAGGTTTTTTTTTATGGTTTATCATGTGGAATATCCTGGGGAATGTTCATTGTGTAGCTGAGAAGACTGTGTATTCTGCTATTGCTGGGTGAACAGTTCTATTAATGTCTGCTAGGTTGAGTCAATTTACACCATTTATCAAGTTTTCGAATTTTATTGTTGATCTTCTACCTTCTTGTTTTATCCATTATTGAAAGTGAAATATTGAAGTCTCCAACTGTTATATACTTGTCTATTTTTAACATCAAATTTGAGTTTCTGCTACATGTATTTCAGCCCTGTTGATAGTTGCGTGTATCTGTAATATTGTTTTATTTTCTTGATGGACTGACTATTGTGTCATTTTATATATTTTATTAATGTTTTTAATTTTTAATTCTATTTTGTTTGATAATAGCATAGCCACTCCAGCTTTCTTATGATTATTGTTTTCTTTCCCTCTCCCTTCCTTTCTCCCTTCCTTTCTTCCTTTATTTCTTTCTTTCTCCTCCCTCCCTCCCTCCCTCCCCCCTCCCTTCCTTCCTTCCTTCTTTCCTTCCTTCCTTCCTTCAGAGAGGGGAAGGGAGGGAGAAAGATAGGGAGAGAAACATTGATGTGAGAGAAAAACATTGATTGATTGCCTTCTGTACAGTCCTCAACTGAGGATCAAACCTGCAACCCAAGCATGTGCCCTGACCGGGAATCAAACTGGTGACATTTCAGTTTGTGGAATGACACCCAAACAATTGAGCTGCATGGCCAGAACTGTTTTCATGATATATTTTTTTACCTTTTGTTTTCAATCTATTTTTATCTTTGAATATAAAGTATGTCTCCTGTAAACAACATGTAATTGAATCTTTTTAAAATTCAGTCTGACAACCTCTGGCTTTTGTTTGAAATGTTTGATTCATTCACATTTAATATTATTAATAAAATAATTGGATTTATTACTGCCAACTTACTTTTTGTCAGTCATATGTCTCATGTATCTTTTATTCCTTTACTCCTCTTTATTTCTTTTTTCCTTAAATTAATTGAATATGTTTTAATGAAAACTTTTACATTCTTTAATGACTTTTTCATTATATTTTTAAAAGTTATTTCATTTGTGGTTGCTATAGGACTTGGCATATACATAGTAACTTATCAAAATCTATTTTAGATTTATACTAAGTTAATTCTGGTGAGATCTGGAAGCATCACTCTTATATAGTGCTATTCTTTTTCCAGTTATTGTGGTATTATCATTATACATATTTCACCAAAAATATTATAAACCCATTCATTGTTATTATTATTGTTTTGTATAAACTTCTGTCATTTAAGGAAGATGAAAGAAGGATAGTAAATACATATTGATAGAATTTATTATGTTAACCTTCTTCTTTGTCACTTCTGTTTTTCTTAATTTCTTCTGGTCGATTTTAGTTACCTTCCAGGTTTATTTCCTGAGCCCAATACAGCTTTGTTTCCACTCAGCTTTTTTTTATTGCCTTTATATTTTATTTTTTTATATTTAAATATAAATATTTAAATATAAATATTTATATATAAAGGCAGATATTTTATATTTGCCTTTATTGGCAAATATATTACTCTTCTTTATGTTATAGGCCCAAAATACATTTAAATATATTGTTTTTTTAAATATTTTATTTATTTATTTTTAGAGAGAGGGCAAGGGAGGGAGAGAAACATCAGTGTGTGGTTGCCTTTCACCTGCTCCCTTCCAGGGACCTGGCCGGCAACACAGGCATGTGCCCTCACTGGGAATCAGATTAGGGACCCTATGTTTTACAGTCTGGTGCTCAATTCACTGAGCCACACCAGCCAGTAAATGTATTGTTTTGAACAGTTGCTTTTTAAAATCAGTTAAGAGAGAGATCCAAGATGGTAGCAATGTAGGAGGAAGGTATACTCATCTCTTCCCAGGACCATTAAAAAAAATGCTAGCCCCGCTGATTGCTGAGGGATATCTCAGCTGCAAAGACTCCCTGTGAGTAGCTGGGCCATCAACCCCAAGTTGGGTTACCCAGCCCAGGGCACCAGAGCAGAAAATAGGCAACCATATAACATCTGGCTGTGAAAATCAGCAGGGATTCTGACTGCCCAGGAGAGAGGGAAGTCTGCTAGGGACACAGGTGCTCTCTTAAAGGGTTAAAGCACAAACTGTCATTCGAAGCCACTCACCCTGGGCTCCAGCAGAGGCAGGGAAGAGCATACTAGAGTCGTATAAAGATGTATAAAGATTGGGGTTTGTGGCTCTGGAAAGAGAGCTGAAAGGACAGTTGCAAGGATCTCTGAGCTTAGTTCTCTCACAGAACAGATGTTACCTTTCTTGGTGGAGCACTCCTCTTTCTTAGAGTAATCAGCCTGGGGAAAAACAGTAGCCCCACACTTTGGACCTCACGTCACACCACCCTGGGGAGTTCATGCCCTGCTGAGGAGTCAGCTGCCTGGGCTTGAATGTAGAGGTCTACATAGACTCAGATGTCAGTGACTGAATGATGTAGCATTGGAGTGAGAGCCATTCCCCCTACTTTCTTGTGAACCTGACAAGCAGCAGCACTGCCCCCCCGCCCCCCGCCCCCGCTCAAAGGCAGATCTGATAGCTCCACCCCCCAGAGTCTTGGTGGCCCAGCCCTGTTCAGCATACACTCCCCAGGAGGTCTGGGCAAAATTTAAGGCAGGCTGAATTGTGTGGCTGTGGAGAAGTGGTCACTCTCCCTACCCTCTCCCAAACCTGACCGATGCCGCTGGGAGATCCATTAGCTCCCCACTGCTGAACTTGGGATCCCAGCAGAATCTGGGACAAACTGAATTATGTGATTCTAGAAAGGGGCCATTTTTCTCTCACATGCCACACTGGACCAAAGCCTTCCATTCACATGGCCAAATCTTGTTCTTTATGGGCCGGATAAATACTGCTGGCATCACCCTGATGACTCCCTGAGACCTTGCTCCACACCAAAGGTCTGTGGGCAACCAGCAGGTGGCAGTTAGACTTGGTATACCCTGAAACTTCTGCTAAGTGGCCTCAGACTTAGCACTGGAACCAAGTTTGAACCTGTATCAAACTGGTGGGCACAACCTGCCCCTACCTGGTGACTCACTGAGAATCTATCTCATGCGACTCAGTATGGCCAGAGGCTTTTTCAGTGACTGAACCTAACAGGCAACTAGAAGGCTGAGGCAAAACTCAGGGCCCCTTGGGCCTTTTATTGAAATGCCCCCAGGCTCATCTTGGTGGAAGCTGGCTTCAGTGCACAGCTTAGTCCTTCTGACGCACACCCAGGCACAGCCACAAATTATGGATCACTTTGTAGCTCCAAACAGGTTACCCAACAACAGTCACAGGCAGCATCTGACATTGAGTTTCTCCAGAGATCCTCCAAAGATGTTCCAGAACAGACACTCCCAGAGACAAGCTTCAGGTAACCTCATATCAAGATCCAATTAGTGTCACATGCACCATATCCAAAGGAAGATCTCAGTAGGCACCAAGCACTGCTGAGGCAAATTTCACTTCATGTGGTCAGCACCTGTACAGCAACTTGTACACTGTGGTTGAGGTCCATTCTTATAGTCAGCCAGTCTGAGCGTGGACCCTGCGTATGAATGGGCCAATAGCAATCAAGACTCAACTACAATAGGAAGGTTCACATAATACACACAAGGAACATTCATGGAGCACCCAGCTCAAATGATCAAAAAGACTGCCCGACTGGGTCTCACAGGATACCTACTACATAAGGCCATCCCTATCAAGACTGGGAGATATTGCAGATCTGCCTGATACATAGAAACAAACACAAAAAAAGCAGCCAAAATGGGGAGACATAGAAACATGTCCCATGTGAAAGAACGGGAGAAATCTCTGGAAAAAGTGTTAAATGATATGAAGGCAAGAAATTAACCAGATATAAAGTTCAGAAAAAAGAATATAAAGATGCTCAGTAAACTTAGTGAGAACTTCAATAAACTTAGTGAGAACTACAACAGCATGATAAATAACATAGAAACAATGAAAAAGAACCAGTGAGGAATTAAAAAAATAATATCTGGACTTCTGGTCAAGATGGCTGCATAGATAAATATGACTCACCTCCTAGCACAACCACATCAAAACTACAACTAAGCTATAGAACAACCATTATTCAGAACTGTCAGCAATCAACCTGAATGGAAGTCCTATAACTATAGAATTAAAGAAGAAACCAACTACGGAATTAAAGAACAAACCACATCGAGATTGGTTGGAGGGGCAGAGAAGTGGAACAAGCTGGCCCCACACCCAAGTGTGGTAGATAAAAATCTGGAGGGATATCTGATGAATGAGGAGTCCCAGCCCCACACCAGGATCCCATTCCCAGGGCTGAAGTGCCATGAAGCAAAGTCCCTATGATTTCTGGCTGTAAAAACCAGCAAGGATTGAGGCTATGGAAGACAGAAACTGCTGGAGTCTCAGGCAGTTCCTCTTAAAGGGTATGCACACAGACTTACTTGGACTCACTCCCTCTGAGCTCCAGCATAGGGGCAGCAGATTGAAAGGCATCAAAAACATGTGGGGAGGAACTGAACTGTCTGGCATCAGGGCAAGAACTCAGGGACAGCTATCTCCCAGAAAGAAGTGAAGACAGAGGTCATTGTTCCTTTCTGAGCCCTCCCCCGACAGAGCCACAGAACCAGAAGGCAAAAGCCATACCTGAGAATCCATCAACCTGGTTCACACTGTTTGCCCTGCCTAACCCAACTTTTGGGCTCGCCCACACTGTTTCCAGTTGCTTTTCCATACAAATGGCTTGTATTGGCCCATGCTTCAGATTCTTCTAAATTCTCTCAAACAAGCAGGGCTTCACCTCTAAGTAAGCTGCCCCAGGTCCAGCACTAACAACAGCCAGCCTTGGTTCAAGCTTGGCCTTGCTGAGACACCTCCAAGCCTGGAACAAGTAGCAGTCATCTGCAGATCACTTTCTGACCCCAGAGAGAACACAGTTGGTGGCTGACCTTGAATGTGCCAACAATCAAGTCTCAACAACAAGAGGGTGTACACAGCCCACATGGCAGACACATCTTGATTACCCAGCTCAGTTAATCGGGGAGGCTGTGCCACTGGGCTCTACAGAACACTTACTACATTAGGCCACTTACCAAGCCTGGGAAACACAGCAGCTCTATGTAATACACAGAAACAAACACAAGGAGTCTGCCAAAATGAGGAGACAAAGAAATATGGCCCAAATGAAAGAAGAGGTAAAAACTCCAGAAAAAGAGCTAAACAAAATGGAGACAAGCAATCTACTAGATGCATAGTTCAAAACACTGGTTATAAGGATGCTCCAGGAATTTAGTGTGGACCTCAACAGCATAAAGAAAATCTAGTGAGAAATGAAGGATACACTAATTATAATAAAGAACAATTTATAGAGAATCAACAGTACCATGGGTGGAGCCAAGAAACAAATCAGCGATTTGAACTATAAGGAAGCAAAAACCAACCAATCAGGACAGCAAGAAGAAAAAAGAATTAAAAAATGAGGATAGGGTAAGGAGCCTCTGGGAAACTTCAAGCTTACCAACATTCGCATCATGGGGGTAACAGAAGGAGAAAAGAGAACAAGAAAATGGAAACTTATTTGAAAAAATAAAGACAGAAAACTTCCTTAACTAGGTGAAGGAAATGGATGTACAAGTCCAGGAAGCACAGAGAGTCCCCAAAAAGATGAACCCAAAGAGGCCCACACGAAGACACATCGTAATTAAAATGTCAAAATTTAAAGACAAAACAAGAATCTTTTTTTAAAAAATGTATTTTATTGATTATGCTATTACAGTTCCAATTTTTCCCTTTGTTCCCCTCTGCCTGGTACCCCTATTCCCTCCACCAATCTCCCCTAGTTCATGTCCATGGGTCATGCATATAATTTCTTTGGCTACTCCATTTCCTACACTGTTCTTAACATTCCTCTATCTACTTTGTACATACCAATTTGTACTTTTTAATCCCTGCACCTTTTCCCCCATTCTCCTCTTTCTCCTTCCCAGTTGATAACCCTCCAAATGATCTCCATAGCTATAATTCTGTTCCTGTTCTGCTTGTTTGCTTAGTTTGTTTTTTAGAATCAGTATTTGATAGTAGTGAATTTATTGCCATTTTAATGTTCATAGTTTTGATCTTCTTTTTCTTAGATAAGTCCCTTTAACATTTCATATAATAATGGCTTGGTGACAATGAACTCCTTTAGTTTACCTTGTCTGGGAAACACTTTTTCTGCTCTTCAATTCTAAATGATAGCTTTGCTGGATAGAGTCAACTAGGTTGTAAGTCCTTGTTTTTCATCACTTCGAAAACTTCTTGCCAGTACCTTCTAGTCTGCAAAATTTCTTTTGAGAAATCGGCTGATACTATTGTGGAAACTTTTTTGTAGATAACTATCTGCTTTTCTCTTGCTGTTTTTAAGATTCTCTCTTATCTTTAACCATTGGCATTTTAATTATTATGTGTCTTGGTGTGGTCCTCCTTCAGTCCAACTTGTTTGGGACTCTCTGTGCTTCCTGGGCTTGTATTTCTATTTCCTTCACCAAATTAGGGAGGTTTGCTTTCATTATTTTTTCCAATAAGTTTTCGATTTCTCTTCCTTTTCTCCTTTGGCTCCCCTATGATTTGGATGTTAATATGTTTGGAAATGTCCCAGAGGCTCCTTAGCCTATCCTCATTTTTAAAAATTCTTTATTCTTCTTGCTGTTCTGATTGAATGCCCTTTTTCTTCCTTATCCTCCAAATCATTGATTTGATTCTCAGCTTCATCACCTCCACTGTTGGTTCCCTGTAGATTTTTCTTTTTCTTTTTAGAGATTTTATTTATTTATTTTTAGAGATAGGGGAAGGGAGGTAGAAATAGAGAGAGAGAAACATCAATGTGTGGTTGCCTCTTGCATGCCACCTACTGGGGGGCCTGGCCCACAACTCAGGCATGTGCTCTGACTGGGAATAGAACCACTGACCCTTTGGTTTGCAGGCTGGCACTCAATCCACTCAGCCACATCAGCCAGTGCTGTAGATTTCTCTTGACTTCACATAATGCAATCTTCATTTCTCCTTGTGTCTTTTTTATGCTGCTGAAGTACTGAGTGAGTTCCTTGAGCATCCTGATAATCACTGTTTGGAACTCTGCATCTGATAGGTTGCTTTTCTCCATTTTGTTTAGTTCTTTTTCTGGAGTTTTGTTCTGTTCTTTTACTTGGGCAACCTCCCTGTCTTCTCAATTAGGCAGCCTCCCTGTGTTTGTTTCTGTGTATTAGGTAGAGCTGCTTTGACTTGCTTTCTTAGTAGCTTGGACTACATAGAAAAGTATTTCAAACAACTATGTAAGCTGTCTCCCAGGACTTGCCCTATTGCCCATCACTTCAGTGTATCTCTGTTTGCTACTGGTGCCCTTTCAGTTGTTGCCTTGGTACTGAATCCCAGAGGGGGTGAATCTGTTTAAGTCCTAAGTCCATTGTGGGCCCTTTAAGAGGATCTTCCGAGAATCTTGCAGTTTCTTCCACTGTCCCAACCCCCACTGGTTTTTACAAGAGATGTTATAGACTTTTCTTCCTGGTGCTGGCACTCTGGGCTGGGTGGTCTGATCTGGTGCTGTGTT
Organism: Pteronotus mesoamericanus; assembly: GCF_021234165.1. Taxonomy (NCBI): domain Eukaryota; kingdom Metazoa; phylum Chordata; class Mammalia; order Chiroptera; family Mormoopidae; genus Pteronotus; species Pteronotus mesoamericanus. The sequence continues at coordinate 921,444 of NW_026555322.1, read as the reverse complement.
CCCTCACTCCTGAGGTATCCCTCCTGATTTTTATCTACCACAAGTGAATGTGGGACCGCCCATTCTGCATCTCTGTGCCTCTCCACCCCTCTGTACCACTCCATGCAGCTCCACATCTCCACCTGCAGAGAGAATCTTGAAAGCAGCAAGAGAAAAATAGTTGCCTACAAGAGAGCTTCCATAAACTTGTCATCTGATTTCTAAAAAATAAAAAGAACCTGTAGGCTAGAAAGGATTGGTAATAAATATACAATGTGATGAAAAGCAAGGACGTACAACCCAGATTACTCTATGCAGAAAAGCTATCATTTAGAATCTAAGTACAGATGAAGAGCTTCCCAGACAAGAAATAGGCAAAAGAGCTCATCACCACTAAACCAGTATTAAATGAAATGTTAAAGTGTCTTCTTTAAGAAGAAAGGAAAAGATAAAAAAAATATTAACGATAAAAAGGCAGTAAATTTATCTAGCAACAATTGATTCTGAAAAACAAAATAAACAAACAAGAACAGTAACGGAATCATAGATACAGGGAAAGTTTTGATGGTTGCCAGGTGGAAAGGAGTCTTCAGGAAGCATGTGAAAAATATGAAAGGGTTGGGAGGTGCAAATCAGTAATTATTGAATACTCATGAAGATGTAAATTACAGCATAGGGAATAGAGGAGCCAAAGAACATATATGCATGATCCATGGAAATGGACAAAGATGTGGGGATCGCCTGAATGAAGGGAGGGGCTGGGTAGAGTGGGACAAAGGGACAAAAATTCAGACAGCTGTAACAGCATAATAAGTAAAATATAATTTTTTAAAAATAAAATATCCAACGAATAATGAATGGTCAATCTCCTCGAGATTCTATCTCTTGTTGCTTGATATACTTTTAGTGCATACTTGTTTTAAATTTTATTGTTAATTATGGTTTAAATTCAATTTCATTTTCTTACTTTCAGATGTACAGCATAATGGTTCAACAATGACATACTTTACAAAATGGTTCCCCTGATATTTTAAGTACCAACGTGGCACAGTACATACTTACTATGAAATTATTGACTGCATTCTCTATGCTGCACTTTACATCCCAGAACTATTGTGTGACTGCCAGTTTGTGCTTCTTAGTCCTTTCACCTTTTTCACCCAGCTCCCTAACATGCCCCCCAGTGCCAAAGTGCATATATTTTTGTGTTGGTTATATCATCTTGTTATATTGTTCCTTTTACTAGTTTAAAATCTCTTGCATTTTTCACTATGAAATTTATACATTCAATGTTATTTTGTTGCATATTGAAAATATTACCCTAGATGTCTTTTTATATTTACCTGAAATCCAATCTTTGTTTACCTTTCTTTTTGTATTACTTGTATTTCTTACTTTCAAAAATATAATATTTACTCTTTCCTGTAAAGAAGAATATAATATCTGAAAAGAAAAATACACTAGAAGGAAAAAAAATAGGGTGGATTAATCAGAGATTAAATCAGTGATTTTGAGACAAGGTAGCAGAAAACATCCAATCATAGCAGCAAAATGAAATAAGATTTTTTTAAGATGGTGGCATAGGAAAACATGAAATATCTGAGATTTTCCTGCCTGTGTTCTCCTGTAGGACTTTAATGCTGTTGCAACTTATATTTATGTCTTTTATCCAGCTTGAGTTTATTTTTGTGTATGGTGTAAGTTGGTGCTCAAGTTTCATCTTTCTGTATGTAGCTGTCCAGATCTCCCAACACCATTTGTTAAAGAGGCTATTTTTACTCCATTTTATTTTTCTGCCCCCTTAGTCAAATATTAATTGACCATTGGGACTTGCATTTATTTATGGGCTCTGTATTCTGTTCCTTTGATCCATGTGTCTGTTCTTATGCCAGTACCAGACTGTTTTGATTACTGTGGCCTTGTAATATAGTTTGATATCAAGAACTAAGATCCCTCCTACTTTGTTCTTCTTTCTTGAAATTGCTGTGGCTATTTGGGGTCATTTATAGTTCCATATACATTTTTTAAATGTCTGTTCTATGTCTGTGAAATACATCATCGGTATTTTAATTGGGATTACATTGAATCTATAAATTGCTTTGGGAAATATGGACATTGTTATGATGTTAATTCTTCCAATCCATGAACACGGTATATACCTCCATTTATTTGTGTCTTCCTTAATTTCTTTCTTCAGTGTGGTGTAGTTTTCTGAGTACAGGTCTTTTACTTGCTTGGTTAGGTTTTTCTTAGGTACTTTATTTTTCTTGTTGCTATAGCAAATGAGATTATTTTCTTGATTTCTGTTTGTAATATTTCGTCGTTGGTATACAGAAATGTCTTCAATTTCTGAATATTGACTTTGTATCCCATTGTTCTGCTAAAGTCACTTTGAGTAGTTGAGTAGTTTTTTGGTGGAGTCTATAGGGTTTTCTATGTACATTATCATATCACCTGAAAACAGTGACAATTTTACTTCCTCCTTTTCAATTTGGATAGCTTTCATTTATTTTTCTTGTCTTATCACTGTGGATAGAACTTCCAGTACTATGTTGAATAGAAGTGGTGAAAGTGGACATCCTTCTGTTGTTCCTGATTTTAGTGGGAAAGCTTTTCATTTTCACCCGTTGAATATGATGCTGGCTGTAGGTTTCTTGTATATGGTCTTTATTATGTTGAGATATGCTCCCTCTGCTCCCACGTTGCTGAGTGTTTTTATCATAAATGGGTTCAGTACCTTACCAAATGCTTTTCCGCATCTATTGATATGACCATATGATTTTTGTCTTTCCTCTTGTTTATGTGATATATTATGTTTATCGATTTGCAAATATTGTACCATCCTCACATCCCTGGGATGAATCCCACTTGATAATGGTATACAGTCTTTTTGATGTATTGCTGGATACAGTTTGCAAATATTTTTTGAGGATTTTAGCATCTATGTTCATCAGGGATATTGGCCTGTAGTTTTCTTTCTTTATTGTGTCTTTATCTGGTTTTGGGATTAGGGTGATGCTGACCTCCTAGAAAGTGTTTGGATGTCTTCCCTCTTTTTGGATTTTTGGAATAGTCTGAGAAAGATAGGGGTTAGTTCTTCCTTAAATGTTTCATAAAATTCTTCTGCGAAACCATTTAGTCCAAGGTGTTTGTGTACTGGAAGTTTTTTGATCATTGTTTCAATTTCACCAGTTGTTATTGGTCTGTTCAGGTTTTCTGTTTCTTCTTGATTCAGTTTTAGAAGAATATATTTTTCTAGAAATTTGTCCATTTCACCCAGGTTTTCTACTTTTTTGGCATATACTTCTTCATAGTAATTTCTTACAATCCTTTGTATTTCTGTGGTATCAGTTGTAATTTCTCCTCTTTCATTTCTGATTTTATTTGTTTGGTCCTCTCCCTTTTTTTTCTTCATGAGTCTGGTTAAAGGCTTTTCAATTTTGGCTATCTTTTCAAAGGACCAGCTCCTGGATTTATTGATCTTTTGAATTGTTCTTTTAGTCTCTATGTCATTTAATTCTGCTCTGACCTTGATTTTTTCCTTCCTCTTATTTGTTATGGGGTTTGTTAGTTGGTGTTTCTCCAGTTGTTGTAGATGTAGTGTTAGGTTGTTTATTTGAAATGTTTTTTGTCTCTTTTAGGTAGACCTCTATTGCTATGAACTTCCCTCTCAGGACTGCCTTTACTGTTTCTCATAGGTTTTTGACTGTTGTGTGTTCATTTTCATTTGTTTCCAGAAACTTTTTGATTTCTTCCTTGATATCATTATTGACCCATTTATAGTTTAATAGCATACTATTCAGCTCCATGAATTTGAATGTTTTTGAGGTTTTTCCTTGAGGTTGGTTTCTAGTTTCAAGCCCTTGTGGTCTGAGAAAATGCTTTATATTATTTCAATTTTCTTGAATTTGTTGAGGCTGTTTTATGTCCTATCGTGTGGTCTATCTTTGAAAATGTTCTAAGTGCTTTTGAAAAGAATATGTGTTTTGCTTCTTTAGGATGATAGGTTCTATATATATCAATTAAGTCCCCTTGATCTAATGTGTCATTGAGTTCCACAATATCATTGTTGATATTTTGCCTGGAAGATCTATCCATTGTGATAGTGGGGTGTTAAAATCCCTTACTATCAGGGTGTTACTGTCTATATCTTTCGTGAAGTCCTCCAAGATTTTCCTTATATATTTGGGTGCTCCTATGTTAGGTGCATATACCTTTACAATGTTTATGTCTTCTTTATGGATTATTTCTTTGAGTATTATGAGGTGTCACTTTATGTCTCTTTATATGGCCTTTGTTTTGAAATCATTTTTTCTGATATAAGTATTGCTACCCCTGTTTTTTTTTTCTCTATGCGTTTGCTTGGAATATTTTTTCTCAATCCTTCACTTTCAGTCTGTGTAAGTCTTTTGTTCTGTGGTGGGTCTCCTGTAGACAGCATATGTGTGGGACATGTTTTATTATCTATTCAGCTACTCAATGTCTTTGGATTGGGGTATATAATCCATTTACATTTAAGGTTATTGATAGGTACTTAGTCATTGCCATTTTTCCCTTTTGCATCTGTGTTCCTCTCTCTCTCCCTCATTTTTTCCATCTTCGTAGAGCAGTACCTTTAGCATATCTTGCAGTTCTGGTTTGGTGGAGGTGTGTTCTTTTAGTCTATTTTGTCAGGGAAACTCCTTATTTCACCTTTCATTTTAATCGAGAGCCTTGCTGGATAGAGCAGTCTAGGTTGCTGGCCTTTTCTTTTCATTCCTTGGAATATTTCTTGCCATTCTCTTCTGGCTTGTAGTGTTTCTGTTGAGAAGTCAGCTGCTAGCTGTATCAGGGCTCCCTTGTATATTACTTCCTGTTTCTCCCTTGTTGCTTTTAGGATTCTCTCTTTGTCTTTGATATTTGCCATTTTAATCATGATGTGTCTTGGAGTGGGCTTCTTTGGGTTCCTCTTGTTTGGGACCCTCTGTGCTTCCTTGACTTGTGTGACATTTTTTAACATCAAATGAGGGAAGTTTTCCATCATTACTTTTTCAAACAGGTTTTCTATCACTTGCTCCTCTACTTATTCTTCTGGTATGTATATTATACAGATATTATTATGTTTCTTGTTGTCCTGTACTTCCCTTAATGTCTCTTCATTCCTTTTGAGTCTTGTTTTCTATTGTCTTGCTCTTTCTGGGATTCCAGCTCACTGATTCAATCCTATGCTTCATCTAGCTTGCTTTTGTTTCCTTCTATTGTGTTCTTCAATTCAGAAATTGTATTCTTCATTTCTTCTTCGCTTTTGTTGATAGTTTCTATATGTCCTTTTTTATGCTGTTGTAGTTTGCAGTAAGTTTTTTGTAGCTGCTCTTTAGTTTTTGGTAATTCTCAGTGAGTTCATTGAGCTTCCTTATAATTATTGTTTTGAACTCAGTATCTCATAGTTGTCTTGACTCTATTTAATTTAGTACTCTTTCTTAGGATTCCTGTGTTCTTTTAAGTTGGGGGTTGTTTCTTTGTCTTCACATTTTTTGCGAAAATCTTCTTGTTTGCTTCTGCTTCTCAAATTGATCTGTTTTGACTTTCTGACTTTGTGGTGGGAGACCTGTGAGATTCAGTGGTGCAGGATCCTTAACCTTCTGAACCTGATGCTCTTGGGATGCCTTTTATGCCATTTATGTTGGCTCTCTGGATGTAATTGTTTTTTGTTTGTTGCTGGGTCATTATTTGGTGGGTGCTTCGCTGCAGCTTGTTGACTGAGGGTCAGTCCACCCACCACGACTTGTATGCTGTTGTGCAGGTTTTGCCAGAACAAAGAGACAAAACCAAGGTAACAAACCCATACCTGCAGAAATAACTGCCCCTGCAATCCGAATATCAACACCTAATGAACCAATATTAATAAGGATGTAAAGAGATTAAGACTATAATAAGAAAGGAGAGCAATTATGAGATGACCTACTGAAAGAAAGAAAAATGATTTTGAAAACGTAGAGGGAGGAGCACTAATACAAGTTGGGAATTAGAGCTATGCAAAGAGAGAAAGTAAAATTTACATCATGAATAAAAAAGGGAATGAAGAAGACGGAATGGGGTATGTGAAGGAAAGCATATAGTTGGGTTTAAACAGAAAATTAAATAAAATAAAATAAAGTGAGAGAGAGAAAGAAAAAGGAAGGGAAAACGTAAGTAAATAATAAAATGATAGGAGCCAAATTGGAGGGTAAGATCCACCACAGCACTATCAACAACACCTGAGCTAAAATTAATATAGGTAGGATGGGAGTAAGAGGGAAAAGGGAGAGAAAGAACAGCTTAGTACATGTCTAGAGGAATGCGAAGTGATTTTGAAATGATAGAGGGAGAAGGAATACTAAGAGTGAAGAATGAAAACTAGGCTAAGAGAGGGTAAAATGAAAACAAAAAGAAAAAAGAAAAAAAAGGAGGAAATAGAAAAATAAAATGGCAGGATGAAAGAGAGAAAGAAGAAAGAAAAAAGAAGAAAAACAGGCTAAGACAGGGCAAAATTAAAAATTTGAGACCAAAAGAAGTAGGAGAAGGGACCAGTAAAATTTGAGATTTGAAATACAAAATTAGTGAAAATCTAGAGATAAAATTGAAAAAATGCAACAACTACCCTATCCATAACCAACTAACAAAGATCACTAAAGGTGGAGAGAGAAGGTGGGTATTTTAAAAGTGGGGAAAAAGGATGTGAGATGACCATTGACAAGAAAATTGGTTTCATGATGCTGGGCGGGGGAGAATAGTAAGAGCACGGAATGGAAACAAGTTGTGGCAAGAGGAAAAACAAAATTTAAAATGAAAACAACAAGAGGAAAGAAGAAGGTAAAATGGAGTAAGAGAAGGGAGTGGTAAAATATGTGAATTGAAATAAACTATAGTATAAAATCTAGTAACTTAATATGCACAAACTTGATGGATAAGAAATGAATGTTAAAAAGCTATGCAGGAAAAAATAATATTGCAAATTATGGAGAAGACCACAGTGGATTTCGTCTTGTTAGCCTCTAGTATTTGCTGTTTTTTCTTTCTGGACCTGCCTCTGGCGATGTCAGATGTTGACCCTGTCTGAAACTGTCATGGATCTACTGTCTGTTACTGTCTCCTTCAGTTATTAATCTAGTCACTCTGCACTCAGCAGTCAGTCTTAAGTACCATAGGGTGGAGCAGAATCCCTCCTGGGGTTGGGACTATTGTTTCCCCTCAGGCCACTGCTGCTTGGAGGGGACTGGTCTGCCTGAGCAGGATAGCTGCTGTCCTATGGAGGATGACTCAGCACCTGGATCCTTGTGGCTACTTTCTCAGTTCTCTCTCCAAAGCCTCTGTCCCCAGTCTTTCCTCAAGTGTTTCTAGTTCACTCTGCGCCTCCTTTGCCAGGGATCCACTGTCTGTGGTTGACTCCTTCCATTGTTAATCTAGTCACTCGGCACTCAGAAGTCAGGCTTAAGCACTACAGGGCCAGGGCAGAGTGCATTCTGTGGTTGGGACTATTGTTTCCCCTCAGGCTGCTGCCACTCAGAGGGGAGAGGCCTGCCTTAGCCTGATGGCTGCTGCAGTATGGGGGATGGCTCAGCACTGGGATCTCAGTGGCCACTCTCTCAGTTCTCTCCCCAAAGCTCCCATCCCCAGTGTCTCCTCAGGTGTCTCTAGCCCACTCTGCCCCTGCCTTAGCTGGATCCCAGGGTTAGTGGCTGCAAATGAAAATTTGTGTGTTGGCCCTTTAAATGGCTCTTTGTGTCTTCAGGCAGTCAGTCTCTGCCAGGGAGCAACCCTGCCGCTTTTCACAAGTGGCCGTTATCCATGTACTTTTTGGCTCTGGTGCTCTAGGATGGGGATCCCAGCTTAGGGTTTAGACCCCACTGTTCACAGGGGAATCAAGCCAGCAGCTTAATTATCCCTCTGGTGCTGTGGCACTGCCGCCTATAGGCACCCAGCCAGACTGGTCACATATCCACCGCACTCATCAGTCAGGTTGTGCTGAAGCTGATTTTCAGTCTGTCCGAGGTTATAAGGCTTCTCTCTTGCGATTGTTCAGTTGTTTGTTTTTTGGTGATTTATCCACAATTTAGAAGTAATTCCAGATTGGTTCTGGGAGGAGGTTAGTGTGACTTCCATTCACTGCTCCGTCATGTTGCACCCCAGTCCATTAATTATTTTTTAAAGATTTTTATTTATTTATTTTTAGAGAGAGGACAAGGGAGAGAGAAAGAGAAGGAGAGAGAAAGAGGAGAGAAACATTTATTGGTTGCCTCCTGTACATGCCCCAACTGGGTATTGAACCTGCAATCTGGGTATGTGCCCTGTCTGGGAATCAAACCAGCGACCTTTTGCTTGGCACAGTGATGCCAAATCAACTGAACCACATCGGTCAGGGCCCATTAATTATTCTTCTAATAACTCTGTTGGCAAACTCAAAATATAAATTGTGTTAATCTGACAAGGTATCTATAAAATGTGTCTAAGATAATATTATGATTAATGTTATAATACTGAAAGTTTTCACCTTGAATTTGGAAATAAGTTCACTGCTGTTCAACATTGTACTGGAAGTCCTAGCAGTACAATAAAGAAAAATATATAGGAAAGAGAGTGGAGGGAGTGAGGGAGGAGGGTAGCAGGGACGGGAAGGAGAAGGGCCAGATCAAGGAACATGTGTGAAGGACACATAGATGAAGCCAAAGTGGGGAAGGATTGAGGGGGTTAGGCCAGGGTGAGTGGGGCAGGGGAAAGTGGTGGTGGGTAAATGGAGACAAATGTATGTGAAAAATTAAAAAAAAGAAATAAAGAAAATTTTTAAAAAAAGAACAAGGAGAAAAAATAAATGAGTCCAGAGGATTATATATGAAGAAATAAAACTACTTTTTATAGAAAAATACAATCAGTTAAGAGAAGGAAGGAGCAGAAATATGAATTTATACTGTCTTATTATTACATAATTACTTTTTTGTGCGTGCTTTTCTTTTTTCATGGATTCAAATAATTGTCTGGGTTCATATACTTTTAGAACTGGAGAACTTCCTTTAGTGTTTTTTGTAAGGTGTATTCTAGCAACAGATTCTCTCATTTTTGTTTATCTAGGAATTTATTTTGTTTTCATTTTTGAAAGATAACTTTGGTAAATATAGGATTACTGGTTGTTAGATTGTATATTTGAGCAGTTTGAATATGTTCAACTTCTTTCTGGCATCCATTATTTTGATGACAAATTAGCTGCTAATTTTATTGGGGTTCTCTTGTAAATTAGGAGTCATTTCTGTCTTGCTACTTTCAACATTTTTCCTTGTTTTTGTCTTTCAGTATTTTTAATGTTGTGTGTGTTGGTCTCTTGTATTTATCCTACTGGAAATCCATTGAGCTTCCTGGATAAGTAGATTAATATTTTTCATCAAATTTGGGAAGTTTCTAGAAATTATTTCTTTGAATTTTTTTTCTGTTTTTTTTCACCTCTTTCCTGTCCTTTTAGAATTCCCATTAGGTATACGTTGGTGCAATTAATGGTGTCCCATATTTCACTGAGACTCTGTTCACTTTTCTTATCCTTTTTTCTCTCTGTTCCTCATACTACATAAATATACAAATCTTAGTATTCACTAATCCTTTCTCAAATCTGCTGAACATCTCTAGTGAATTTTTTTTAATCTTTGTACTTTTCAGAATTTCCACTTGTTTCTTTTCACATCTATTTCTTTATTGATTTTTTTCTATTTAATGTAACATTGTCATCATACCTGCCTTTACTTCTTTAATCAAAGCTTTTAATTATTCTTTGAACAGATCTATATTGGGTACTTTGAAATTTTTGTTAAATTCTACAGCTGATCACTCTCACAGGCAGTATCTGTTGCCTGCTTTGTTCCTCCCCACACGTCTTATATTTTTTCAGATAATATATTTTAGTAACTCTGAGTACTGGTACTCTGTTTCTGGGGCTTATTGTTGTTGTTATTTGCTTATTTGTTTAGTGAATGGTAGGATTATTTTACTGATATCTATTTCCTCCTTGCTTTGTGAAGCCTCTTATATTGCTCCTCAGAGGCCACATTGAGTATACTCAGTCTTTCTGAGATGACAGTGGTTTTGGCAGTCCTCTCTTTATGGTCTCTTCCCCAAAACACACGTAGTTTTTAAGCTCTACTAATAAGCTGATTGATTGCTCTATTGTTTTTTACTATGCACTGGGGCATAAGTTGCTCCATAGATTCATGGAATTAAAATTGGCTCCTTTCAGAGATAGTTTTTGAGGAGGAGGAAGGTGATAAACAGGGCAATCATGGAGGATATGTTCTGGAGAGGGACAGGCATTCTCTGATGTTCTGATCAGATCTTCATCTTAGGCAAGCTCTGTGAACCTGAGTTTTGGTGGCAAAACCCTTACATGTGTTCACACCTCTCTTCCAGATATAGTACTGAGCATAGCACAAACACCTGGCCCCTCCCCTCAGAGAGCTTTTTTGTTTTTCTGTTTCCTTTTCCTAGCTGCACTGAGCTGCATTGGGTTTCTACAACTGCCTTCTGTGGGCTTTGTTCTCCTACTTCCTGGAGATAAAGTCTTTTGTTTACTAGGGGAAATAGGCCTGGTTGGAATTTCAACAGTGACTGAGGTCTCCTTCTCTTAACTGGCACTAAGGTGTAAGTTTTCTCAGGTTTTCTTTGATTTTCTTTGGGAACACCTAGTGGAGTTTCTGGAGAAAAGCCTGCAAAAAGAATGCAAGCTCTTTTATGTTTGTAGCCCACAGGGACTTCAAACTGTCATGGTAGCCCTCATTAAGTCCTTAGAAACTCATTAGCAATTTTTAGCTAAATTTTCTTGCTGTCTTACATGGTGTTTGGTGGTTTCTATCCCAAATAAGCAAATGCTTGGGTACTATTTCTCCCTCCATGAGTGTCTCTCTAGATTCTGGGATAATCGTTTGTCCTGTGACCTCAGTTCTCTGGTGGTTTTAAGAAAACTTATTATTTTGAGAATGCTAGAGAGAGAATCAAGATGGCAGAGGAGTGAGTGAAAGTCACACTGACCTCCTCCCAGGACTAACATGGAATTACAAATAAATTGTGGAGAAATCACCTGGAACAAGCAACTGAACAATAGCAAAAGAGGAGCCTTGTACCCTCGGAGACAGAAAAATCTGCTTTGGCACAATCTAACTGGTAAGGAGTGCACTACAGACCTGAGAAGGCAGGCGGGGCGACCATGGGCAGCAGCACCAGAAAGATATTGGAAGGGCCAGTTGGAGCACCCTGAGAAGAGCGGAATCTAAATCAAAAGCAGGGATATCTAGCCCACAGCGCCAGCGCCCAAAAAGTACACAGAAAACAGCTGTGAAAAGCAGCAGGGCTGCTCTCTGCCAGAGACAGGAGGCTGGAGATGCAAAGAACTGTTTAACAGGCCACCGCATAAAGTTTTATTTGCAGCCACTTACCCTGGTCTCAGGCAAAGTCAGGAGAAAAGTGGGCTTAGAGACACTTAGAGGAGAGACTGGGGAAGGAGGCTTTGGGGAGAGAACTGAGAGAGTAGCCAGTGCGATCCAGTGCTGACTCCTCCCCTATATGGCAGCAGCCATCTTGTTCAGGTAGACCGCTCCCCTAAGCGGCAGCAGCAGGAGAGGAACCGATAGCCCCACCCCCAGGACGGACTCGGCTCTGCTAAGTACAGAGTGGCAGCCACAGATAGTAGATCCCTGGTTAAAGAGGGTGCAGAGTAGTCTAGAGACACTTGAGGAGAGACTGGAGACAAAAGTACTGGGGAGAGAACGGAGAGAGTAGGTGGCCGGAACCTGGTGCTGACTCCTCCTCCATATGGAAGCAGCCATCTGGCTCAGACAGACCACACCCCTGAGCAACAGCAGCGTAAGAAGACCAAATAACCCTGCCCCCAGGAGGACCTTGGCCCCGCCCTGTGGTGTCTAAAGCTGGCCTGAGTGCAGAGTGACTAGAATAACAGCTGAAGGAGAGAGCCACAGACAAGAAAGGTCCAGAAAGGAAAGAAAAAAGTGGTCTCCTACCAAGGAAGTTCACACCACAAAGTCAGAAAATCAAGACAGATCAACTTAAGAAGCAGAAGAAAAAAAGAAGAGTCTCACAAATAATTGGAATACAAAGAAATACCCCTCACTCGAAAGCAAAGGAGGAATCCCCAGAAAGAGAACTAAATGAAATAGAGGCAGGTCAATGATCAGATACCGAGTTCCAAACAACGGTTCTAAAGAAGCTCAATGAGCTCAGTGAGTTCAAACAGAACTACAAAAACCTACAGGGAAACTACAAGGAATACACTGCAAACTATATCAGCATGAAAAAGGACATAGAAGCTATCAATAAGAGACAAGAGGAAATGAAGAATACCATTTCTGAATTAAAGAACACTGTAGAAGGAATCAAAAGCAGGCTAGATGAAGCAGAGGAATGAATCAGCGAACTGGAGGATAAGGTAGAACAAAGCTTCCAAAAAGAGCAAGAAAATAAAAAAAGACTAAAAAAGAATGAAGAGGCATTGAGGGAAATGCAGGACAACCGAAACGTAGTAATATTTGCATAATAGGGATGCTAGAAGGAGAAGAAAAGGAGGAAGGGATAGAGAATCTGTTTGAAAAAGTAATGATGGAGAATTTCCCTAATTGGAGGAGAGAAAAGTCACACAAGTCCAGGAAACACAGAGGGTCTCATCCAAAGGAACCCAATGAGGCCCAGTTCAAGACACATCATCTTTAAAATGGCAAATATCAAAGACAAACAGAGATTTCTAAAGGCAGCAAGGGAGAAAGAAATATATATATATATACACGTATGTCTCTTAACATATAAGGGAGCCCCAATACGGCTAGCAGCTGACTTCTCCACAGAAACACTACAAGCCAGAAGGGAGCGGCAAGAAATATTCCAAGGAATGAAAAGCAATGGCCTGCAACCAAGACTGCTCTACCCAGCAAGGCTCTCAATTAAAATGGAAGGTGAAATAAGGAGTTTCCCAGACAAAAGAATGCTGAAAGAGTACACCTCCACCATACCAGCATTGCAAAATATGCTAAAGGGACTTTCTTTAAGAAAAAGAAAAATAATCTATGAATACCCAGTTCCTTTCACTATCACCAATACTTGATATTACCAATATTTTTAATACTTAATCTGATTATGACAATGATGTGTTATTTTGATTGTTCCTTTATTATTTGTTGAAACTAAACCTGTTTTTGTAAATTTTTTGCCTATTTCTATTATTTTAAAAAAGCTTTAAATGACTTGTTGGTATTCTTTATCCATTTTTTGATTAAAGGTTTGTAGAATTTTTTCCCTGAAAAAAAGCAAAAAAACTCCCCAAAACTATTAACCTATTTTTAGATGTTGCAAATACTTTCCTATTCTATTACTTGTCCTTTAACTTTTTTATATGTATATTACTATACAGTCTTAAATGTTTAATATGGTCATATTCTCAATATCTCACTTTATAGCATCTGGGTTTGAATGTTAATTCAGTGTAAGAAAAATATTAGTTTGTATTTTCTTCTAAAACTCCTTAGATTCTACGTATTGATTTTAACTCACCTGAATATTTCTTGTATAATGTGTGAAATAGGGCTATATATGTGTTTTATTTCAAGTAATAGTGGTCCATGCACCTTATGTGCTGAATAAGCCTTATTTTACCCATTGATTTGAAATATCAACTTAATCATATATTATAGTGTTAGATTGATATATACGTTTGTCTCTAGAATGCTCATTATATTTCATTGATCTGCTTGATTTTTTCTGCGCTGGTATCATGTTGGTTTAATTGCTGAGACTTTATAATGGTTTTACATTTTTTAATATTTTATAGTTGACTGATATTTAAAAAAATAAATAAAATCAATCTGCATTCAAAAAGAAAGAAGTTAAGAAAGAAAGAAAGGAAGGAAGGAAGAAAAAGAAAGGAAGAAAGGAAGAAGCTCCTACCATTTGCGACAACTTGGATGGAACTGGAGAATATTATGCTAAGTGAAATAAGCCAGATGGTGAAAGATAAATACCATGTGATCTCACCTGTGAGTGGAATCTATTCAACAAAATAAACTCATGAACAAAATAAACCACAGCATGGAAATATGGAGTAGGCTGAAAGTGACCAGAGGGTATAGGGAAAGAGGACAAAGGTGGAAAGAAGGAGAAGAGACTAGACAAAAAGCATGTATGAATGACCCATGGACATGGACAACAGAGTGGGAATTGACTGTGGGAGCAGGGGTTGGGGGTGGGATGGGTGGAGGGGGGCAAAGGGAGAAAAATTGAGACAACTGTAATAGAATAAACATAACTTAAAAATTTAAAAAAATAAATAATTTTTAAAATATTTTATAATGGATCTTGACATTTAAAAAATAAATAAATCTGCATTTTTTAAAAAAAGGAGAAGAAAGAAGGAAGGAACTCCGACCTTTCGCGATAACATGGATGGAACTGGAGAATATTATGATAAGTGAAATAAGCCAGTTGGTGAAAGACTAATACCATACGATCTTACCTCTAAGTGGAATCTATTCAACAAAATAAACTCACGAACAAAACAAACCACAGGCAAGAAAACATGGAGCAGGCTGAATGTGACCAGAGGGGAAGGGGGAGGAGGACAATAGTGGAAATAAGAAGGGACTAGATGAATAACATGTATGAATGACCCATAGACATGGACAACAGAGTGGGAATTGAATGTGGGAGAGGAGGATAGGGTGGGATAGGGGATGAGGGCAAAGGGAAGGAAATTGAAACAATTGTAATAGAATAAACATGATTTAAAAAATAAAAAAAATTAAAACCAAATATGTTTTTCCATTATAGTTTATATTCAATATCATTCTGTATCTTTCTGATGCACAACATTGTGGCTAGATAACCATGTACTTTACAGAGTGGTCCCCTGATATTTCAAGTATCAACCTAGCCCCATACATAGTTATATGTTATTATTGACTATTCCCTATGCTGTACTTTACATCTCTGTTACTATTCTGTAACTACCAATTTGTACTTCTTAATCTCTTCACCTTTCTCACCCAGCTCCCTAACTTCCCTCTTCCCCTTCTACCCTCTGACAATCACTAAATTCCATCTCTGTAATTGTTATTTTAAGAATGTTATATAAATGAACTTACCATTTGAATTCTTTAATAGCATAATTTCCTTGAGATTCATTCAATTGTTGCACACATCAATAGTTCATTCTTTCATATGTATTACCACAAGTTGTTTAATCATACACCTGTTAAAAACATTTTAATTTTTCCACCTTTTTATTATTACAAATAAACTGTTTTTGAACATTTGTGTACAAGTTTGATTATATTCTGAACATTCTGATTATTATGAGTGATGGGTCCTATTTGATATTATTTTTTAACAGGCAGTTCCCCTGTTGAGGTATAGCATAAGAACTGGGTGAGTGTATATGTTTAGCATCACCCTGGATCCCGAGGACCTCACCTTGGCAAAAATGCAAGGCTGGTTCACCCTTCATCATGGCAGATGTATGGCAAGAAAGTTCATCTCTCCTGTTGGCCCTGCTGACACTTTTTTGGTGAAATTGAGGCATTAATTGTCACAGCCTTCTTTGCCTCCAAGTAGAGGTGTAAGGTCAGCTCTCCACTGGGCTGTTTCCACCATGGAGAGTGCTAGGAAAGGGCTGACTGACACCAGCTTGTTGGCTTGTTGCCACTGTGTAGCTGAACTTCCTTTTCTGGCTCTATTCACACCAAGGGAGGAGAAGGGGAATGCTGGGTGCCAACTAGCTCCACCTTCCACTTGAATGACTTCCTGATGCCAGGTACATACTCAGCTCCCCACTAGATCCTGGTGAACTGAGGAGGAGATGAAACCTACTGGTTACTGGTCCTGCCTTGCACAGCCTTGTTCAATCTTGTTGCTGTTGGTTAGGAGTAGAGGCTCAAATCACCCCTGGTTCAGTGTGACAGTATTCTGGATAGAACCCTGCATGCATCATCTGGGTGGAAATAGATTAGTTCCTTTTCAGTCCTACCAACACTATCTGGGACACTCTCTGATTTTCCAGCTTAGACATGGTTGGTAAGACTAGAAGGGAGCTAATCTACTTCTGCCCAGGTGATACAGTGATGAGTGAAAAGAAGTGGAATATCAGCTCCCTCTTTCCCCCCACCCCAAACTGCAGGATTGGGAAGGAGTCAGTTTTTCTTTGGGATTTTCCTAGACTGTAGTAGTTATTGATAAAAAAAAAATTCTTTTTTAATCAGTAATGTGTTTAAATTCTAACAAACTTTAAAAAAAAATCTTCTTTGAGATGATTATGTGGTTTTTCTATTTTATGTTAATGTGCTAAGTTCCAATGATTTTCAAATATTAACTCTCTGAATAAACCTTACTTGGTCATGGTGTATTGTATTTTTATACTAAAATTTTATTAAAATTTTTTGCATATGTTTATCAGGAGATTAGTTTGTAATTATTTTTTGTCACATAATTGTCTGGTTAGTTATTTGGGTAATTCTAGCCTTGTAGGGTGATTTGGGAAGTATTCTGTCCTCTTCAATTTTCTGGAAAATTTTGGAATCAGTGTTATGTTATCCTCAAGTGTTTGGTAGAATTACATGTAAAGACATCTTGACCTAGAGTTTTCTTTGCAGAAAGTGTTTTTAATAAAAAATTCCATTTATTTAAACCATCAGGCTTTCTTCTATTTTAATATATATGTTTAGTGCTATAAATTTTCTTTTGATTACTTCTTTAGCCCATCCCACATATTATCATATATTGATTTTCATTTTCACTCAGTTCATAGTACCGTATATTTCCCTTTTGATTTCTTCTTTGGGTTATTTATTCATGTGTTACATGACAATAATTTAAATACTTCGGGATTTTCCACAGATCTTTGTTATTAGTTTCTCATTTAATTCCATTGTGCTGAGAGAATATACATTTTGTTATTTGAGTCCTTTAAACATTATTGAGATTTTATGACATTGAGTATTATCTTGGTAAATGTTTGATATGCATAGGAAACACACATTCATTTTATTGTCATTGGTGGCAAGTTTTACAACTGTCAACTAGGTAAGTTGGTTCATAGTGTTGTTCAAGTCTTAAATATACCTGCTGATTATCTGTCTACTTGTTCTATTTTTTAGAAAGAGTGTTGAAATCTCTGTAATTGTGGACTTGTCTGTTTCTTCTTGCAGTTCTATCAGTTTTTGCTCCATCTTTTCTGAACCAATGTAATATGTGAATTGTTAAGGTTGTTATGTCCTCTTGACAAACTCACCATTTAAAATTATGCAATCATTTTCTACGACCATAATATCCCTGGTATTATTCTTTGCTCTGATAGCTCTGTCACTCAAACTTTGTTTTGATACTGGTGTTAAGATTGTCCGTTATTTTCCATTCTTGTGCTTGTAATTATTTGCATCTTTAAATTTAAAATAGGCTTCTTATAGGCAGCATATATTTGTGCCTTCTCTTTTTGTACAATTTGATAATATCTGCTTTTTAACCAAGGTGTTTAAACCATTTACAGTAATGTGATTATTGGTATTAATGTGCTTGGGTTTACCTCAATCATCTTGCTGTTTCCATTTGCCCCATATGTTTTTTGTTCTTTTTTTCCTTTAACATTTTTTGATTGAAAATATTGAAGATTCCATTTTGCCTTTTTTTTTTAGAAAGAGGGGAAGGGAAGGAGGAAGAGAGGGAAAGAAACATCGATTTGAGAGACAAACATCTATAGGTTGCCTCCTGTATGTGCCCAACCAGGAACCTGCACCTCAGGCATGTGCTCTGTTGGAGAATCTACCAGGTGACCTTTTGCTTTGTGGGGTGACACCCAACCAACTGAGCCACATGGGTCAGGGCCCATTTTGTCTCTTATGTTGGCTTATTAACTACAACATTTTTCATGGCTGTTTTGAGGTTTAGAAGGTAAATTTTTAATATTTAAAAATCTACCTTTAAATGATATTAATATGTAGAATTAGAACTCTAAAATTGTGTATTTCCATTCCCCTTCTCCTGGACTTGGTGCTATTACTAACATGCATTTTACTTCCATATATATTATACATCTTACAGTGCACAGTAATCTGGGGGCAATCACAAGACTCATGTTATTTGTTTCCCCTCTCTCAGGGAACTTTGTTCTCCACTAATGTTCAATAACTGAAAACTGTTATTTCATACATTTTGTCCATGTTTTAGTTGTTTAAATTAGGGAGGTAAATCCTTGTTACTGTATTTTCATTTGAAGCATCAGTGTGGCTTGATGTTTCAAATGATGGTTAATCATGAAGGCTTTAATTCACTTCTAAACAAAGATCATTGCCTATGCTATCTGGCCTTCCTGAATGAGTTCAGTGTTTGTGTAATCTCTGCTCTGCCTCTGCCTAAGTTCAAACTGCACTGCTTTCTTTGATCACAAGGTGGACCTTAAGTTTATTTTCTGAATTGCCATTAAAGGTCTTGAAATTTTTGAGGAAAAAAACCCACTAATTATTTTATTCAAAAGTTAGATGTTTTGCAATACTGAAAAAAAAAAAAACCAACAGGGACAAGAGGGAAGGAGGGAGCGGTAGGCGGGGGGTGGGGAAAAGGTAGGAAAGGGGCAAGTCAAGGAACATATAGCAAGGACTCATGGACAAAGCCAAAGTGGGGAAAGATTGAGGGAGGGAGAGGGGGGCGGGGGGGGGAAGTGGTGGGGAAAAGGCAGAGACAAATGTATTTGAAAAAATTAATTAAAAAAAGTTAGAGACATAGGATATAAATATGTACACCTGTTTATCATTTGCTGAATACCATTAAATCCATACTTGTTCAGTTTTTCATTCATAAAATAACTACTAGATGTACAGGATATGCTAAAATCTAAATGGCCCAATTCATATCTACAGCTCAAACTTCTTTTCTGAACACTCTTTTAAGAACCAAAGTTCACTGCCTTCTCATTGCTAGATTTTTAGACATTTATGGGAAGAATTTGTTCATTTTGAGAATGGCCACTCTGTGGGAAAAAAGGTGGCTGGCCACATAACATATAGAAATGATATAAATAGGCAAATGCAGCCAGAACCTTAGATATGGCTGTTCCTCCTAGAGAATCTCATGCTCTGTTCCCTTACTGTCTTTTGTTCACTTTCTGATGGTTGTTAGCTGCCTGAGCATTTTACATGAAGCCTGAACACTCACTCACCACTCCCTGATACCCCTTCAGATCCAAATATCCTGCTTAGAACCAAGGGAAGCTGGTTAGCAAAGGACTCTCTCTACAGAAACTAGAATCTTAAACCCACCCTTCTCTAAGGTTGACAGAGAAATTTTGATCTGTCTATACATGGAAGATATGTACATTTTTCTGGGCATATGCATGTCTAACCTTCTATCATATGCAATGGTTCACATGTGAGCTTTCAGTTTCTCTTCATGAAGGAATTGTTGAATATCCTTAAGTCAATAAAGACAGAATGCTTCTATTTGCTATAGAATCTGGTGCTAATAGGGCATAAGCTTCTCTGTTTACCAGTTTTCCTTCCAACAGTAACTTTTCTCTTTATAAACAGCTGTCTTGCATGACGGTGCCTGTGTCTCAAGCACCTGGAAGAGGGCGGGCTTTAGAATTACTTTAGCATCTGATTCATGATGTCTAGGATTTTTTACTGTTATGTGACATTTTCACCTGTCTATTCACTTCTCCCTTTGGTTTCATAATTGCTGTTGTGATGTTATATTTTAAAGCAGGGATTGGCAAACCTTCCTATTAGGACTAGATAATAAATATGTAAGCTTTACAGGCAGGCCATACTGTTTCTTTGGCAACTACTTAATTCTACCACTATAGTGCTAAACTAGCCATAGACTACATGTGAGTAAATAAATATGGCTGTATTCTAATGGACTTTATTTATAGATACCGAAATTTGAATTTTAGTTTTGTATGTTATAAAAGTCTTAATTTTTTCTACCATTAAAAATGTAAAGAAGTAAAATAAGAATTAAAAATGTAAAATTTATTCTTAACTTATTGGCCAAAAAAATAGGCAATAGGCCAGATTTGGCTCATGGGCTGTGGTTTGCCGATTTCTGTTCTAGAATCCTAACTTCTAACCATATTTCCACAAAAGACTGTCTTCATGCACAAAAAGTTTTCAGCTACTTACCACACTTCAAGGCAACTGTATTTCCCAAGTTCTACTGGGACATTTAAACCCAACAATCCTCCTTTGGTCATCTTTTTCATAAAGATCTCCACATTTGGGTGTCCACTCAATTCACTGACATACTCTCCTGACATCCAACTCAGTACAGGATAATTCTTTATATTCAAATGTTTTAGGAGGCTGGTGATGAGGAGCTAAGATTCAAAATGAGTTGTTGCCTCACACATCTTGTATAATTGAATGAACTAGGGAGGTTACTTACGAGAACTACATCTAAGGAACAAGAACCAGACAAAAATATTTCCCAGATGTTAGACAGGGAGAGGGGATTTTTCCACACTTTAATAAAATAGAGGATTTATTTCATTGGGAGTTCCAGAGAAATCAGTGGGACTTTCTCACCTTGAGAATTCCTGAACATCAATACTCAGGAGAGAATAAGAATGGGGAAAAGCAGCAGATAAATGACGTACCTACCCCTTAGTTCAGGGTTGGTTTTTTTTTTGGTTCTTTTTTTTTGTGAGTATAAGATACACCTGACTTCAAGAAATCCCCCAGAGCTGAAGGGAGTATCTAAAGGGTTGGGTTATGTAGATCACAGTGGGAACAAGAGCTTGCAAAAAGCTTAAAAGCTTAGCTTATTACCTTAAGAAGTACCCACAGCAGCCCTGAGAGGTGATTATCATCTTCATCTTGATAAATATAATGATCTTTAAAGAGATGTTTTATTATTTAACAAGGTCCAGAAGTAAGCTAAAACTGAGATTCTGACACAAGTGTTTAGTGAGTGCTCAGACTGCTTTTATCATGTGGTCAAACTCTTCCACTAGGTAATAGGTGTTCAGTTTTGGAAAAAATGAGAAAACATAAGAAAATAAAAATTATGTACTATTTTGCCCTGGCTGGTGTATCTCAATGGTTTGAATGCCAGCGTGTGAACCAAACAGTTGACAGTTCAATTCCCAGTTAGGTCACATATCTGGGCTGTGGGCCAGATCCCCAGTAGGGGCAAGTGTGAGAGGCAACCACACACTGATGTTTCTCTCTCTCACTTTCTACTTCCCTTCCCATCTCTCTAAAAAGAAATAATCTTTTAAAAAATTCACTATTCTATCATAAATTAACACTTTTTTTACTTCAAGTAGTCTTGTGTATTCATATATAAAATATGTAAGATTTGAAGTAAAAAATAGAGAATTTTTTAAACTGCTTTATTAACTTCACAATATGTAATGAGCATCTTTCCATGCAATAGGTAAAACTTCCCTGACAGAAACTTACAAATTGGATGAAACACAACATTCAATTAGAGGCTGGTAAGAGGAGACCCACAGGAAACAACATGAAAAGGTTTACAGCAAGGTACATCACGAACATGTAAGTTTAGGAAGCAGGCGTGTCTCCCTATTAACTTCAGGGAAAACATAAAGATTCAGGGCATAAGGCAAAATTCATCATGATGGTCATGGTGAGGGGGGTCAGTGCTAACTGCCCGTAGACTATGACTTAACTGCTTTCCCCTCAGCTTTTCCATCAGCTGTCTCATATCATCCCCAATTCTTTCCCTATTTTCTTGTCTCATCCTTGCCTGTGGTTCTCCAAGCCTCTGACCCCCATCCCATCTATACTGCAGGATGGGTTGCCTAACACGCGACCGCCTGCGATTTCCTCTAGGCCCACAATATTCACCAGCTTCCAAAGGGAGAGCCAAGGACTCTCCTTTAGTAGCATCTTGCTCCTTTTCATCCTTTTTGTCATTTTCCTGGTTGGTATTTTCCATGTTGAGATTTTTTACTGCTTGTTCCTCTTTGGACGCCATTGCTCCTAGGAGACAAGAGATGAGAAGGGACTATTTTATTGCTGGACTGATCAGCACCGAGGACAGAGGCCCTACTACGCACCTTTCACGACCCAGAGCTCTGGATTTCAAAGGCTTTTTAAAGTCGCATTTTTCCCACCTGAGAGGCTCCCTACGCCCTCTAGGGGGCCACCGGCCCCAGCTCTCCCCCCTCTCACTCCCCTCCCCTCCCTCGACCGAAACCCACCATTTTCCGTGAGATCCAAGCCCAGGCTTCTGCAGGCACCAAAATGGAGGATGGGGTGGGGGTTGGGGTCAGGACTTGGGGTCTCGGAGCTTTCCACTCGTCCTCACCCCGACCCCCGCACCCACCTGGGCCTATCCTTGCTGTCTGCTCCTCGTCCGGATTCTCGCCGCGAGTGCGCCGCCGCGACACTTGGACCCACAAACCTGTAAGGGGCCGGGGTGAGGGAGCGGGGGCCGCTGCAGCTGAGCGGTCGGCACCCACCGCCCGCCCCCGGCCCCGCCCCCGCGCTGACCACCATTTTCCACACCAAGAAAAGTGGGGGAGGGGCGGGCAAGTGTCTGTGAAGGGTCGTCGCCTTGGGCCGTCCAACCCTCCCTCAGGGAAATGCTCAGCATTCTCTGCACACACGCAGGGCCGCCTCGGGGCGTGGGGGCTGCAGCGCGACCCTTCGGAGGGCTCCGCCGCCCAGGTTCGTTCTCCACACCAACCTCAGGGAGCCGCTCCGGGGGCCCTTACCTGCTCCCCTTCCGCAGTCTAATCTTGAGGCGCCCCTGGTCCACGCGCCCTCAGGTCCAGTGGCAGCAGGAAACGGGAAGGGTGCGAGTGACCGCGGGCTCTGACGCTCCAGCGAGGCGCGCGAGCGAGTCAGTGTAGGCCGGTCACGTGAGGCCTTCGTCACAGCGAGTGGTGACGCCTCGGTCCGCCCCCTCCTTCTCCGCGGGGTCACGCAGAGCCACCGGCCAGGACACCAGCCCATGCCCGCGCCCCCGAGTCCCTTTTAATCACCTCAGGATGGGCCCTGTCGCTGTCCCTTCTTTGTGTGTTCCTGGGACTTTCTTTACTACCAAGGAGGAGCAGTATTTTCTCAGGGAACTGTTGTCCAAGCCCACTACCTCTCTGAGGACTTTGTTTTTCCTTCCTAAATTCCCAGGACACACCTTCCACCTGCTGACCTTTCTGCTACCAGTGTTGTCCATTTTTCCTTCACTAAAATGGTAGAAGAAATGTGTCAGGAAAAGAGCCTAAGAGAGTGGATATTTTTTAAATGTTGTATTTTAATTTTAGTTTAGAGGGAGGAGAGGGAGACAGACACAAATGTGAGAGAGAAATATCAATGGGTTGCCTTTTGCAAGGAGCCCGCAACCCAGGCATGTGCTCTGACCAGAATTGAACTGGTGACCTTTCAGTTTTCCAGACATCCAATCAACTGAGCCACTCTGTAAAAGTCAACAGAGTGGATTTTGAAAAATTCTTAAATCTCTCTGTTCTATTCCTTTTACATTAAACAAAAATCAATATACTTTTATAAAAAGGAAGAAATAAAATTGTCTTGTTTGAAAAACAGTATTAAAGTTAGAAAAAATCCAACCACCTGTCTCTTCTGATCAGTCATTATATAAATATAGACTCTACAGGCAGCTACTCTTTTAGAACTTGGAAAAGGACAGGGCAGCTGATGGCTCCTTTTGTGAGGAGCCCCTGGATACATGAGACCCTTCCATGAAGTAAGCCAATGATTGTGGAGTGCAGCAGAGCTTATTGGATTTTCAGAACTAAAACAAAAACTTCTTTACAAATTTCTGGTTCAATAGGCAATGTCTTTATTTACAAATCTCATGATCATGTGTTTAGAGACTCCTTATCAGGTCTACAATAAACCTACTATAGAACTAAGAACTTAATTTAGCAGGGTTGCAGTTATAGATAGATATACAAAAATGCAACTGTATTTCTTTATGGTAGTAATGAATAAATGGAAATTGAAATTGTGTGTGTATTAAATTTATGATACCTTCCAAAAATGTGAAATACTCAGAGATAAATTTTTCAAAACCTCTACACTGAAAACAACAAAACCCTGCTGAAAGAAACTGAAGATGAAAATAAATGTAAAAAACCATGGTCCTGGATCAGGAAATTCAGTACTATTAAGATATCAAGTCTCCACAAATTGATCAAAATCAAAATAGCAGGAAGCATCTTTATATAACTTGACAAACTTACCCCAAAATTTACATGGAAATACAAAAGACCTAGAAAATATTTACAATACATGTAACTGAAAAAAAAGTTTGTTCCCAGAAGGTATATAAAAAACTCCTAAATTTCACAAGAAGGTAAACAATGCAATAAAAATGATCAAAAGATTTGAACAAACATTTCATAAAAATACATGTGCAAAATGTCAATGAGCTCATGGAAAGATGTTTAATTTCATACCAGTTGTTAGGGAAATGTGACAAAACAGAGTGAAATATTACCCGTCAAATTGCTAAAATTAAAAAGTCTGACAATCCCAAGTATATCTGAGGATATGGAATAACTGGAATTCTCATTCATTGCCAGGGAGAATTTCAACCACTTTGAGAGACTTTTTCACAGTTTCTTGAAAAGTTAAGCTAATATTTACCATATGTCTCAGACGTTTTATTTGTAGAAATTTTCCCAAACAGAATTCAAAATATATTTTCTCAAAAAGATTTGTACAGGAATATTCACAGCAATTTCATTTGTGATAGACCCCAAATGGATATAATCTAAATTTCCATTAACAGTTGAATGGATAAACACACATCTTACATAGTTATACATTATGCAATAAAAGGAAACAAACTACTGGTACAAGCAGTAGCACAGGTGAATATAAAAAAATACTATGCTCAGGGAAAGATATCAGAAACAAAAGTGTGCATTCTGCATGATTCCATTTATATAAAGTTCTAAAAGAAGCAAAATTGATTTGTCTTGACATAAATTTGATCAAATCAGTGTTTGCTGGACTTGAAGGTTGGGATTTCTCTGACCGTAAAAGGGGCGTAACAGAACTTTCTCAGCTGAAGGAAATGTTCTGTATCTTGATGGGGTAGTAAGTCCAATGGTGAATACACATGTTGAAATCATTGAACTGCAGAGTTAAAATATATGTAAATTAGGCCCCGAGAAAGCTGATTCAAAAAATCAAATATCTAGGAATAAATCTAAATGCTTGAACATTTCTACACTGAAAATTTTGAGTCATTGAAGACCTAAATAAGCGATATACTGTACTCATGGATTGAAAGGAGGAGAGGATGGAGGGAGAAACACCTGTGCTAATTGTTTGGCTGTAAGATCGTAAAGGCTTAAACCAAGATGACAAATTCAGTTGTCATAGTGAAGAAAGAGAAAAGCTTATTGATTATGGAAAGGGTGAGAGTCATACAAGACTCTGGAATTTCAAGACAAAATGACTAGATAAATGAATAAGAGATTGGGTTGATGAAGAGCACAGGATCTCACTCAAAGGTGACTATAAAATATCAATAGAAGACTTTAAAGTTGGCCCCCCATAGACCTGTAGTCACCAAATGATATCATCTGGATAGAGGCAAACTGTTGGAGTCAGTATTTTAATCACCTGGACATAGTTGACAATTTGCAGGAATTAGAGGAAAGAGGATCAGGATGGACCATAAGGAAGCAGTTAGCAAAATCCAGATGGTGGGAAAGTCTACAAATTAAACAGATGAAGTTCTTATACAGATAGTTTGTAAGAAGAAAGAGAAGGAGAAAAAACCTGTACCTTGATAGAGACATTAAATAAATATAAAAAATGTAAAGGGCAAGACTAAACTGTAGAGTCCTGTTATGTACATTAGGCAGATGAAATCATAAAAAAAGAAAGGGAATGATTACTACAAAAGTCAAGATAGTGGTTACTTTCAGGGAGGAAATGGGAGACTTCAATTAAGATGGGACATATAAAGGGTCTTCTGGGGTGGCTGACAAAGTTCTGTTTATTGATCTGAGTTATGGTTTACAGGAGTGTTCACCTTATACTATTTCATAAATTTATAGATTTTTAATGTTTCTGGGTTATATTTTGTATTAAAAATGCTTTAAATTTTACAAGTTTTTTTTACATGAGTATGGCCTAAGACACCTTTTCAAGAATCATAACATGATAGCAAGATTTCAGTGTCTCCTAATAACCTCATGATAAGATCAGCGTTAAGAACCCTATTACATGGATTAGATCAGTGATTTCTCAGTTTTTATAAGTAGTCCTACAGTTCTTTGTCCTGCCATTCTATGAAATTATTCAAGATTTAATTGTGGTTTTTACTCAATCATCATGGAATACCCATCTACAATAAAACAGCTACAGAGGTGTGACAGTTAAGGAGTTCCTATATAGCCTTTAACAGCCTAAAGTGTTTTCCTTTTTTTGCAGAAGCATTAGGTTTACTTTGTGATGTTGTTTTTGTTGTGGTCACTTTTTAAAACAACTTTTAGAGGTCTAATTTACATACAATACATGGTACACATATGCGGAATACATTTTAAATGACTGGTCAGTATTGACAAGTGTATACTGCCATACAATGACTACTGTATTTAATATGAAACATTTCCATTACTCCAGAAATTCATGCCTCTTTGCAGTCCGTACCCCAACAAACTTCATTCAGGAAATCAGCAATCTGATTTCTATTATTATAGACAGGTTTCACTTGTTCAATAATGTTGTATAAATGGAATCATGTTGTAAGTATTCTTCTGTGATGGGCTTCATCTTTGTTATTGCCTTCATCAATAGTTTGTTCCTTTTTATTGTTTGACTACATGTATCTGGTTATCTTTGCTGCATAACAAATTACCCCAATACTTAGTGACTTAAAACAACAAAAATTTAGCCCTGGCTAGGTGGCTTAGTTGATTGGAGTGTCCTCCCCTACACCAAAAGATTGTGGGTTCAACTCCTGGTCAGGACACATACCTAGGTTTCAGGTTTGAGCCCTTGTTATAGTGCACACGGGAAGCAACCGATCAATGTTCCTCACATCAATGTTTCTCTATCCCTTCCTCTCTCTCTAAAATCAATAATAAAATATCTGCTGGTGAGGATTAAACATCCCCTTAAAAACAACAAACATTTATTATCTCATAGCTTCCATGGGTCAAGAAATTAAACACAGGTGGGTGGCTCTCCTACCAGGTCTTTCACAAGGTTCCAATCAAGGCGTTGACTAAGACTGCAGTCTAATTTTTTTTTATTTAAAAGATTTTTAAATGTGTTTTCAGAGATAGGGGAAGGGAGGTAGAAAGAGAGGGAGAGAAACATCAAAGTGTGGTTGCCTCTTGCTCACCCCTCACTGGGGACCTGGCCTGCAACCCAGGCATATGCTCTGACTGGGAATCGAACCAGGGACCCTTTGGTTTGCAGGCAGGCACTCAATCTACTGAGCTGTACCAGCCAGGGCTGCTGTCTCATTTTAAGCCTCAACTGACAGTCAACTTTGTAATTCAGAAGGTTGTTGGCAGGACTTAGATCCTAAAGGGCTTTTGGACTAAGGGCCTCATTTCCTCTCTGGCAGTTTTTATGTTGATGGATCTTTCCCAATAATAGGCTTTTATAAACAAAACTACTGTGAAAATTTATGTACAAACATTTTTTTGTGGAAGTATATTTTCATCTATTGTGAGTAAATACTTAAGAACAGAATGAACTGAGTCTCATAGTATGTTTGTAATTTTAAGAAACTACCAAATAGTTTTTCAGAATGGTTGACTTTATAATATAGAAATTAATATAGACAAATATTAAAAATTTCTAACCAGCAAAATATGAGTTCCAGTAGCTCCACGTCATCTACATTATTAGTCTTTGTAATTTGAATCATTTTATTATGTGTGTAGTGCTATCTCAATATGCTTTTATTTTGTACTTCCCTGTTGACTTACAATGTTGACCATCTTTTCAGGTGCTTATTGGCAGTTTGCATATCTACTTTTAAAAAATTTGTATCTAAATATTTTTACCATTTTTAATTGGGTTGTTTGTCTTCTTATTTTGAGTTTTAGGGGTTTTTTTTCTTAAAATATATGTTCTGAATACAAGCTAGTTGTCAACTATAAACATTGTGAATATTCTAACCCAGTTTTTAGCTTGCAATTTAGTTTTCTTAATGGTGTCCTTCAAAAATCAAAAGTTTTTAATTTTGTTGAAGTCCAGTTGTATAATTGTTTTCCTTAATGATCTGTACTTTTTTTGGTCTAATTTAAGAAATTTTTGCCTACACTAATGTTGCAAAGATTTTCTGCTATGTTTTATTTTAAAAGTTTCAGATTTTATATTCATGTTTATGATCCATTTCAAATTATTTTTTGTATACGATGTGAGGTAACAATCAAGGATTCTCAGTGAGATATCTTGGCACTTTTGTTGGATATCAATTGACCATATATGTTTGGGTCAATTTCTGGACTATGTATTCTCTTCCATATATATGCTATATATATATATATGCATATGCGACATGTATATGCATGTCGCTATCATATATATGCTATATATATATATATGCATATGCGAGGAACATATAGCAAGGACTCATGGACAAAACCAAAGGGGAAGAGCTGAGGGAGGTAAGGAGGGAGGGGGCAAGGGAAAGTGGTGGGGGGGAGGCAGAGACAAATGTATTTAAAAAGTAAATAAATTAAAAAAAAGACGAAAAAAATAAAATAAAATAAAAAAACAAATATATATATAAATTAATGGTAGGGTATAGAATTTATATATATAAAATATTATATAATTATAATATAATATAATATAATATAATATAAGTTATATATTATATATAAACTCTATACCCTATCATCATTACCTTGATCACTGTAGTTATATCATAAAATAATTTTAGTCCTTCAGACTTGTTCTTCATTTCTATAGTTGTTTTAGGAAAGGAGGTTTGACATGTTGACAATACTGAGTCTCATGATCAATGAACATGATATATTTCTATAATCATTTAGATATATTTTTGTTTCTCTCAATAGTGTCTTGTAGCTTTTAAAGGACATGTTTAATACATATTTGCTAGCCCTATCTCTAAAACTCTCAAGCTGGTGTTATGATATTGATTTAATTTTTATTTTAATTTTTAACTTTAATTGCTCATTGCTAATATATAGAAATGCAATTGTTTTTTGCATATTGAACTTGCATCTATATGCAAGTTTTAAATTTTGCTATAGTTCAGTTGTACGATTGTTTTCTTTTATGATCTGTGCTCTTTTCTTTTATATGTGCTCTAACAACGCTATTAAACTCAATTAGTTCAGTAGCCTTTTTGTATATTGTTTAGAATTTTCTTCATAAAAAAAATCATGTTGTTTGTGAATAAAGTACATGATAAGTAAGAGTGATGAGAGTGAACATCCTGCCCTTATTTCCAATTTTTTCTGTAGGTATATAATAAATTCCCTTTATCACTGGAGAAGTTTGCTGAGATTACTTTTTAAAAAATCATAATGAATGTTGATTTCTGTCACATTTTAATGCATCTATTGAATTTCTAATATTTTTTCTTTTATTCTGCTAATAAGTGAAGTGCATAAATCAAGTGATTTTTTAATGTTAAACCAACTTTGCATTCCTGGGACAAACTCCACTTGGTCCTCTTACTGTTTATATATTTATGGACATTGTATGCTTGTAATTCGATAAGGATGATTTTTTTTGCATTGTTCATGAGGGTATCAGTTTATAAATTTTTGTAATATCTATACCAGGTTTTATTGTCAGAGTTATTCTGGGTTCTAAAAATTAGTTGCAGGGTGTTTTGATGTCCTCTAATTTCTGAAAGATTTTGTTAAATGTAGGCATTATTTCTTTTGTAAATAATAGTGTTCACCAGTACAACCTTTGTGGGAAGAATATTTTGGTTATGAGTTTATTTTATTTTGTAGACATAGATTTACTCAAATTTTGGAAATTTTTGCTTTATACAGAATTTGTCCATTTCATCTGTGTCATTGACTTTATTGGCATAAAGTTGTTCATGATATTTCATTAATATATATTAATATTTGTACAATCTGTAGTGATTTCCCTAATTTCAACCCTGATGTTGGTAATTTGTAATTTTTTTCTTGGTTCATTTATTAGAATATTAATGATCTTATAATATTTTCAAAGAACCATTATTTGGCTGTTAATTTTTTCTGCTTTTAAAAAAAATCAGTTTTCTATTTCATTGTTTTTTGACTTTATTGTTACTCTTTCTTTTTATTTACTCTGAGTACAATATACTTTTTGCCCTAACTTTTGTATATGGAAATTTAGCTCATTGATTTTAAATCCTTTTTATTTTCTAATATAAGTATTAAAAACTACAGATTTTCCTCTAAACACTGTTTAAATAACATCTCCAAATTTGATATGTTATCATTGAGTTTGAAGTATTCCTAATTTGCCTTGTAATTTATTTTTTGACCCATGGATTATTTACAAGTGTTACTTAAAACATTGGTATTTTTTCTAGATATTGTATGTTTTTGATTTTTAATTAATTTTTGTGGTCAGAGAACATACTCTGTAAGTACTATGCCTGAAAGTCCAGGTAGCATAGAAAGCACTCTCTGGTTAAAGGAGGAATAAAGTTTTCATATTAAAAATTAAGCCAACATCAGTGGACTGACCTCCAGTTTGCAAACCAAAAGGTCGCTGGTTCGATTCCCAGTCAAGGTACATGCCTGTGTTGTGGGCCAGGTCCCCAGTGGGGGGCACGAGAGAGGCAACCACACATCGAAGTTTCTCTCCCTCTCCTTCTCTCCAAAAATAAATAAAATCTTTTTAAAACTTAAGCCAACAAAACTATTTTTTCTAATTTTTACTTCTCCATGTAGGATCTACTATTGACTGACACATTATTCTGGATATTTTTGTGAGGGCACTTTTATGTTATTGACATTTAAAATCAGTGGAGTTTGAGTAAAACAAATTGCTCTCCATAATGTGGGTAGACCTCATCCAATTTAGGCCATCAAAGGCCTAAATAGAGCAATAGACTAACCCCCTTCAAGCAAGAGCTAATTCTGCCAACAGATGGCCTTCAGACTAACTGCAACATTGGCTCCTCCTAGGTCTTCATCCTGCCAGTCTACCTTGCAGATTTTGGACTTGCCGGCCTTCATAGCTACCTAAGCCAATTCTTCAAAATAGATCTGTATATCTATCTATCATCTATCTAGATTCTCCTATTGGTTCTGTTTCTCTGGAGAACCTAATACAGGCATCTGTTTTTTAATACCCTAGACTAGAAGCCTCCTCTGACCACTTCTCTTCATTCTCCAAATAGTTTTGGTGGCCAGCTTTAAAATATATGTTTTAAATATTTATATATAATTAAATTTAAAATATTGCATCTCAAGTTGTTTCAGGAACCCCTACACTGTCTGGTACTCATGGGTATTCACTCAGCATCTATTTTTGATGACCATCTAGGAGCTGTTAAGAAACCTAGCTGTGTTCCCATAGGAAAAAGCTAATAATTAAGGCAAATGAGCATGGGGGAGAGAGCACAGACAGATAAGCTGTTCTATGTATAATCATGGACAGATATCAAATTATTCATTTGTAAGATGTAAGAAATAATCTGTACCTCATAGGTGGCAAGAGGTCACATAGGATAACCCACTTTTGGGCAGTATGCTTGGCACATAGCAGAAAATCACCAAAAGTGATATTCTCGTAGATCTCTAGAGGGCCAATACCATGTACTTGTAGTTGGCTCTTATATTCTTCCCACCTATCCATCTCACTCCAAAACTTACACAAATTAGCGGACATACAATAAATCATTATGACTAACTTTCATTGTGTTCTGAAGGTAAAAGGACCTCTAATTCCTTTATCTAGTAATAAACATGGTGGACAGTATGGTATATAATTTTTATATTTTATATTCTTTTTATCCTTAACAATGTATCTTGGCAATATGTCACTTGAGTATACATTAGATCTACATGATCTTTTAAAATGGCTACATACTATTCTATTGTATGGATAAACAGATTTTCTTGGAGATTGGTGAACATTTTGGTTGTTTCCAAGTTGTTGCTTTTTCTCTTTTAAAATAAGGTTGCTTTTCACCACCAAAGCTTATGTAAAGGTCAAGTGCTCAATACATTTTTGTTGAAGGATAAAAAATTCAGTGAGTAAATTTACACCATTATTTTTAGCATGTTTCTTACTAAGTTATATAGTACAGTCCTGAGATGTGCTAGATTTGCCTTCAGAATCATTGTACCATTTTATTATCCAGTAACAATATAGGCAACTTCTTATTCATCAACACACATAAAAATTGAATTTTTATATCCATACATTCTAATTGCTGAATACCTTTACTTGCTGTATCACTTATTGATATTTTTAAAAGTCTTCCCCATTTTGTAAGCACACTTAAGTTAACCTCTCTAATTATTAATTCCTAGGCTTTTGTTGTTATTTTTACATCTAAATGTTTAATCCATCTGAATCACTATAAAGGATTAGGAAAATTTATATCATCGTACAGAATTAATGATCTCAGTAGCATTTTTTCTTTTATCATTAAATTGTGAAATATAACACATCTGTAGAAAAGTGCATAAACCATAAATAAATAATTATAAAATAAATGTCCATGTAACCTGTAACTAAATGAGGTTAAGAAATAGAACTTTGCAAGCTCCTCGGCACACTCAGGTGATTTTTTATTAATCACAGAAATCCTCCCTTCTCACCAGAGGTGAATGCTAACCTTGCTCCTCTTTTTTTTTTTTGCAGTAGCAAAATCTACTTTTTAATATTTTCTTAGGGAGATGACCACAGGAGCAAATATTCCCAGGGCTCACAAAAGTCTGAATGCAACCCTGCTGTCTGCTTCTCCCTTTTCTTTTGCTTCATTTCACTAATTTTCTTTTTTCTTTTATTTCTTAATTATTAAATCATGTTTATTCTATTACAGTTTTCTCATTTATTCTCCCTTTGCCTCCCTCCACCCATTCCACCCCCACCCCCTGCTCCCACAGTCAATTCCCACTCTGTTGTCCATGTCCATGGGTCATTCCTACAGGTTCTTTGTCTAGTCCCTTCCCCTTCTTTCCACCATTGTCCTCCTTCCCCATCCCCTTTGGTCACTTTCAGTCTGCTCCATGTTTCCATGCCTGTGCTTTATTTTATTCATTAGTTTATTTTGTTGAATAGATTTCACTTATAGGTGACATCATATGGTATTTGTCTTTCACCGACTGGTTGATTTCACTTACCTAATATTCTCCAGTTCCACCCAAATTGTCGCAAAAGGTAGCAGTTTCTTTCTTTCTTTCTTTCTTTCTTTCTTTCTTTCTTTCTTTCTTTCTTTCTTTCTTTCTTTCTTTCTTTCTTTCTTTTTCTTTCTTTCTTTCTTTCTCTTTCTTTCTTTCTTTCTTTCTTTCTTTCTTTCTTTCTTTCTTTCTTTCTTTCTTTCTTCTGTCTTCTTTCTTTTTAAATGTAGATTGATTTAATTTCTTTTTTAAATGTCAAAGTCAATTATAAAATATTAAAAAATTTAAAACCATTATAAAGTCTCAGCAATTAAACATGACACCACCACAGAAATAATCAAGTAGATCATGAAATAAAATGAGCTTTCTAGAAACAAATGTAGATATCTGTCTATCAATGTAGTATATGATTAAATTGATATTTCAAATCAATGGTGAAACTAAGGCTTATTCAACAGATAAGATGCATGGACCGCTATTACTTGAAGTAAAACAAATATAGAGCCCTGTTTCACACATTATACAAGAAATATTCAGGTGAGTTAAAATCAATATGTAGAATCTAAGGAGTTTTAGGAGAAAATACAAACTAATATTTTTCTTACCCTGTATATTTTTTTACCCTGAGTTTGAATATTTTACAAACCCGGAAGCTATGAAGTAAAATATTGACAATATGACTATATTACACATTAAAGACTATATAGTAATATACATATAAAAAAGTTAAATGACAAGTAATAGAATGGGAAAGCATTTGCTACACATCTGAAAAAGGGTTAATAGTTGTTTTTGGTTTTGTTTTTGTTTTAGGGGAAAAAAATCTACAAACCTTTAATCGATAAATGGATAAAGAATACCAAAAAGTCATTTAAAGCTTTTTAAAAATAATAAAAATGGGCAAGAAATATACAAAAACAGGTTTAGTTTCAACAAATAAAGGAACAATTAAAATTACACATCATTGTTACAATCAGATAAATATGTATTAAAAATATTGGTAATATCAAATATTGGCAACTCTGAAAGGAACTAGGTATTCATAGACTCCTTTTCTTCAGCTTCTCAAAGCAGTCCCTTTAGCATATTTTGCAGTGTTGGCTTGGTGGAGGTGTATTCTTTTAGCTTTCTTTTTTCTGGGAAACTCCTTATTTTGCCTTCCATTTTCATTGAGAGCCTTGCTGGGTAGAGCAGTCTTGGTTGCAGGCCTTTACTTTTCATGACTTGGAATTTTTCCTGCCATTCCCTTCTGGCTTGCAGTGTTTCTGTTGAGAAGTCAGACGTTAGCCGGGGCTCCCTTATATGTTACTACCTCTTTCTTCCTTACTGCCTTTAGGATTCTCTGTTTGCCTTTGATATTTGCCATTTTAATGATGATGTGTCTTAGAGTGGACCTCATTGGATTCCTCTTGAATGGGACGCTCTGTGTTTCCTGGACTTATGTGACTTTTTCTCTCCTCCAATTAGGGAATTTTTCCATCATTACTTTTTCAAACAGGTTCTCTATTGCTTCTTCATCCTCTTCCCCTTCTGGTACTCCTATTATACAGATATTATTACATTTCAGGTTGTCCTGCATTTCCCTCAATGCCTCTTCATTCTTTTTGAGTCTTTTTTTCATTTTCTTGCTCTTTCTGGGAGCTTTTTTCTATCTTGTCCTCCAGCTCAGTGATTCAGTCCTCTGCTTCATCTAGCCTGCTTTGGATTCCTTTTACTATGTCCTTCAGTTCAGAAATTGTATTCTTCATTTCCTCTTGTCACTTCTTGATATACTGATTCAATCACTTTGAATTGCTGATATCACATTTCATGCTGATATACTTTGCAGTAAGTTCCTCGTAGCTTGTCTGTAGTTTTTTGTAATTCTCTCTGAGCTCACTGATCTCATTGAGCTTCCTTGGAACCATTGTTTGGAACTCAATTTCTGATAGTTTACTTGCCTCTATTTCATTTAGTTATCTTTCTGGGGATTCCTCCTTTCCCTTTGAGTGAGGGGTATTTCTTTGTCTTCCCATTATTTGTAAGACTCTTCTTTTTTGCCTTTTTTCAGCTTCTTAAATTGATCTGTCTTGTTTTCCTGACTTTGTGGTCTCTATTCAGGTGTCGTGGTCTCTTCCTGAGCAAAATGGCTGCTGCCGCATTGGTGAATGAGTCAGCACCAAAATCCCACCAGCTACTCTCTCAGTTCTCTCCCCAGAGCCTCCTTCCCCAGTATCTCCTCAGGTGCCTCTAGCCCACTCAACCCTAGCCTTTGCCTGAGGCCAGGGTAAGTGGCTGAAAATAAAAATTTATGCGTTGGCCCTTTAAATGGCTGCGTCTCCAGCCGCCTGTCTCTGGCAGGGAGCAATCTTGCCACTTTTCACAGCTGGCTGTTTTCTGTGTACTTTTTGGGCTCTGGTGCTGTAGATTCCCAGATTTGGTTTAGACCCCACTCTTCTCAGGGGGATCCAACTGTCCATTTCAACACTCTTCTGGTGCTGCCATCCGTGGACGCCCTGTCTGCCTTCTCAGGTTCTCTACCACACTCCTTACCAGTTAGATTGAGCTAAAGCTGATTCTTCTGTCTCCGAGGTTATAAGGCTCCTCTCTTGCTATCGTTCAGTTGTTCGTTCCAGAGGATTCTCCACAATTTAGTTGTAATTCCAGGTTGGTCCTGGGAGGTCAGTGTGACTTCCACTCACTCCTCCGCCATCTTGCTTCTCCCCTTCTCTTTATGGTTTTATCACCTATAGCTACACTCCTAACCATTTAGTTTTGCCTGTGATTTAATTTTGTATAATTTAATCACAGTTTTTATTCATTTTGTCTTTCTTATAGTGCTTAAATTATTTTAATAAACACTATCTATGCTTTCATGTGTAGATCTGGTTCATTCATTCATAATGCATATGTTTTTACCATTGCATGAATATAACATAACACATTAATTCATTTTTATCTTATAGATATTATTTCCCAATTTTTGGCTACTTACAAAAGATGCTGCCATTAACATGCTTATATATCTCTGGTAGGTATATATTATGAGTAGAATTCCTAAGTCATGGGTATCCTTATTTTCACTATTAGTGGACGATGCCAAAATATTTTCCAAAGTGATTGAATCAATTCACATTCCCATCAGCATATTTTTGTCTGGATATGAGGTCTTTGTAAGTAATATGTGTAGTAAATAACTCCTTCAACCTATGGGTTGACTTTTTAATTTTGTAAGAGTGGTTTTTAAAAATCTTTTATTATGGAATATTTCAAATATACTCAAAAGTGGTTTGGAAAAATATAATGCTGATGTACCCATCACTAAACTACATTATTTTCTTTTTTATTGTATTTTGTCCATTATCATTTGACTCCCTTACACCCTCTCCACAATCACCACACTGTTGTCCATGTCCATGAGTCCTTTTTGCTTTTTGCTCAATCCTTCCACCCGCAACCTCCCCACAGCTGTCATCCTGCTCTGTATCTATGAATTTGTCTCTATTTCACTTGTTAGCTCAGTTTGTTCATTAGACTCCACATATGAGTGAAACCATATAGTATTTGTCTTTCTCTGACTGGCTTATTGCACTTAGCGTAATGTTCTCCAGGTCCATCTATGCTGTCACAAAGGGTAAAATTTCCTTCTTTTTGGCCAAGTAGTATTCTATTGAGTGAATGTCCCATAGCTGTTTTATCCACTCACCCACTGATGGACACTTAGGCTGCTTCCATGTTTTGGCAATTGTAAATAACGCTACAAGGAACATAGGGATGCTTAAGTTCCTTTGAATTAGTGTTTTGGGTTTCTTTGAATATATTTTCAGAAGTGGGATTGCTGGGTCAAAAGGCAGATCCATTTTTAATTTTTTTCAAGTTATCTCTGTACTGCTTTCCACAGTGGTTGCAGCAATGTGCATTCCAACCAACAGAGCAAAAGTGTTCCCATTTCACCACATCTTCACTATTTGTTGTTTGTAGGTTTATTGATGAAGCCATTCTTACTGGTGTGAAGGATATGTCACTGTGGTCTTTATTTACATTTATCTGATCATTAGAGACATTGAGCATCTTTTCATATTCTTATTGGCCATCTGTATGGCCTCTTTGCAGAAGTGTCTGTTCAGAATCTTTGGCCATTTTTTAATTGGATTGTTTTTTTTTTTTTTTTGATGTTAGGTTTTGTATACTCTTTATAAATTTTGGATAGTAACCCCTTATCAGATGTATAGGTGAATGTATTCACCTATTCTGTGGATTGTCTTTATATTTTGTTGATTGTTTCCTTTGCTGTGAAAAACTTTTTAATTTGATATAGTCCCATTTGTTTATTTTTGTTTCCCTTGCCAGGGGAGATATATCAGATAAAATATTGCTACGTACAATGTCCAAGATTTGACTGCTTATATTTTCTTTTAGGATTTTTATGGCTTTGGGTCTAATATTTAAGTAATTAATCTGTTTTGAATTTATTCTTGTGTGTGGTGTAAGAAGATGGTCTAGTTTCACTTTTCTACATGTATCTGTCCAATTTTCCCAACACCATTTATTGAATAAACTATCTTAAGTCCATTGTATGTGCTTGTGTCCACTGTCAAATATTAATTGGCTATAAAGTTGTGGGTTTATTTGTGGGCTCCTTATTCTTTTCCATTGATCTATCTATCTGTCTGTCTATCTATCTGTCTGTCTATCTATCTATCTATATATTTTTTTTGCCAGTACCAGGCTGTTTTGATTGCTGTGGCCTTATAGTATAGTTTGATATTAGGTAGTGTGATTCTTCCAACTTTGTTCTTCTTTCTTAGGATCGCTATTGCTATGCAGAGCCTTTTGCGGTACTATATAAATTTTTGAAATATTTATTCTAGTTCTGTGAAATACATCATTGGAATGTTGATAAGAATTGCATTGAATAGTTAGATTGCATGGACATTTTAATGATGTTAATTCTTCCTATCCATGAACACTGTGTGTGCTTCCACTTTTACCTCTTCAATTTCTTTCTGCAGTGTCATAATTTTCTGAGTACAGGTTTTTTACACCCTTGGTTGGATTTATTCCTAAGTATTTTATTCTTTTTTGAGGCAATTTTAAATGGGGTTGTTTTCTTAATTTTATTTCCTGTTAGTTCATTATTGGCATATAAATAGGTAACTGATTTCTGGATATTAATTTTGTATCCTGCTACTTTGCTGAATTCATTTATCAGTTCTAGTGGTTTCTTGTTGGAATTTTTGGTGTTCTTTATGTACAGTATCATCTTATCTGCAAGTAAAGACAGTTTTATTTCTTACTATCCAATATGGATGTCTTTTAGTTCTTCTTGTCTTATTGCTGTAGCTAGGACTTCTAGTACTATGTTGAATAAGAGAGGTGAGAGTGGACATGCCTGTCTTGTTCCCAATCTTAGGGGAACATTTGTAGTTTTTTCTTATTGAGTATAATGCTGGCAGTGGGCTTGTCATGTATGGTCTTCATTATGTCTAAGTATGTTCCTTCTATTCCCACATTGCTGAGATTTTTTTATCATAAATTTGTGCTGGATTTTATAAAATGTTTTTTCTGCATTTGTTGATATGATAATGTGGTTGTAACCCTTCATTTTGTTTATGTTGTGAATCACATTAATTGATTTGCAAATGTTGTACCAGTCTTGCATTCTTAGAATAAATGCCACTTGATCATAGTGTGTAATCTTTTTGATGTATTGTTGTATTTGGTTTGTTAATATTTGTTGAGGATTTTAGTGTCTATATTAATCATGAATAATGGTCTATAATTTTCTCCTTTTTTTTGGTAGTGACCTTCTGGTTTTGGAATTAGAAAAATGCTGGCCTCATAAAATGAGTACAGGAACCTTCCTTCCTCTTGAATTTTTTTAAAATAGCTTGAGGAGGAGAGATGTTAGTTCTTCTCGGAATGTTTGGTAAGATTCATCTGTGAGGCCTGCCAGCCCAGGGCTTTTGTCTGCTAGGATTGTTTTGATTACTGCTTCAAGTTCACTAGGTGTAATCTGTCTATTCAGATTCTCTGATTTTTCCTGATTTAGTTTTAGTTTTTGAAGATTGTATGTTTCTAGGAATTTATCAGTTTCATCCAGGTTCTGCAATTTGTTGACATATAGTTGTTCATAATATTTACTTATGATCCTTTGTATTTCTTTGGTATCAGTTGTTATTTTTCTTCTTTTTTTATTTTTTTAAATTAATTTATTTTTTCAAATACATTTGTCTCTGTCTTCCCCTCACCAATTTCCCCTGTTCCCCCCCGCAAATCCTTCCCCACTTTGGCTTTGTCCATGAGTCCTTGCTATATGTTCCTTGACTTGCCCCTTCCCTCCCTTTTCCCCTGCCCACCTCTCCCTCCTTCCCTCTTGTCTTCATTGGTTTCTTTTTTCTTTCACTGTTGCTGGTATTCTTTCATTCCTGATTTTATTTACTTGGGTCCTCTCTCTTTTTTTCTTGATGTGTCTGGTTAAAGGTTTGTCAGTCTTGTTTATCTTCTTAAAGAACCAGCTTTTGGATTCATTGTTATTTTGTTTCATTTTTAAAGACTCTATTTCATCTATTTCTGCTCTGATCTGTATTATTTCTTTTTTTCTATTCAGTTTGGACATTGTTTGTTGTTCTCTTTCAAGTTCCTTTAAGTGTAATGTTAGATTGCTTATTTGTGCTTTTTCTTGTTTTTTGAGATAGGCCTGTAATGCTATGAATTTCCTTCTTAGGACTGCGTTCCCAGTGTGTCACAGATTTTGGATTGTTGTGTCCTCATTTTCATTTGTTTCAAGGTATCTTTTTGTCTCTTCCTTGATCTTGTTGTTGACCCATTCATTGTTTAATAACACGTTATTTAACTTCCATGCCTTTGTGTACTTTTCAGTGTTCTTCTTGTGGTTGATTTTAGTTTCCTAGCGTTGTGGTCAGAGAAGATGCTTGATATGATTTCAATCTTCTTATATTTATTGAGGCTTATTTTGTGTTCTAACATGTGGTCTATCCTAGAAAACTTTCCATGTGTACTTGAAAAGAATGTATGTTCTGCAGCTTGCGTATGAAATGCTCTGAAAATATCAATCAAATCCACTTGATCTAGTGTGTTATTTAAGGTCACTCTCTCCTTGTTGATTTTCTGTCTGTAAGATCTATCCATTGAAGTCAATGGAGTGATAAAATCCCCTACTATGACTGTGTTTCTGTTGCTCTCTCACTTTACATCCATTAAGATTTGGTTTACATATTTAAGTGCTCCTATGTTGGGTGCATAAATATTTACTAGTGTTTTATCCTTTGCTGTATTGTTCCCTGTATCATTATGTAGTGTCCTTCTTTGTATCTCACTATAGCCTTGGTTTGAAAGTATTTTGTTGGATTTAAGTCTTGCTACCCAGCTTTTTTTTTCTTTCCATTTGTATGAAATATCTTTATTCATTCCTTTACTTTTAGTCTGTGTATCTTTCAATCTGAGGTGGGTCTCTTGGAGATAGCATATGCCATATTTTGCCATGTATAATGAGCACCCACATTTTATGCATATTATACACTGGATTATTATATCCATGATATGTAATCGTTATACCCATGTATAGTGTGCACCCTTATTTTTCCCTCAAAAATTGGGGCAAAAACATGCACATTATACATGGCAAAATGTAGTGTATGGGTCTTGTTTTCTTATCCATTCAGCTACGCTATGTTTTTTGGTTGGAGCATTTAAGCCATTTTCATTTAAGGTGATTATTGATAGATATGTATTCATTGCCATTTTATTTTTAAACTATTTTGCTCCTTTTTTTCCTTCTTCTTCTTAAAGAAAGTCCTATAAAATTTATTGCAGTACTGTTTTGCTGTTAACAACTCCTTTTGCTTTTTCTTGCACAGGAAGCTCTTTATCTCATTCAAATGATAGCTTTGCTGGGTAAAGTAGCCTTGGTTGTAGGTCTTTTCTTTTCATCACCTTGAATATTTCCTACATATCCATTATAGCCTAAAATATTTCTATTGAGAAATCAGATGACAGTCTAATTGGAGCTCCCTTATAGGTAACTACATACTTTTCTCTTGTGCCTTTTAGAGATCTCTCCTTGTTCTAAGCTTTGCCATTTTCATTATGTGTCTTGGTGTAAGCCTCTGTGGGTCCATTGTGTTTGCACTTCCTGGACTCGTGTTCTTTTTCCTTCACCAAACTAGGGACGTTTTCAGTCGTTATTTCTTCAAATAGATTCCTGATCCCTTGATCACTCTTTTCTCCTTCTGGTATTCCCATGATGCAGGTGTTGTTACACTTCATGTTGTGCCAAAGGGTTCTTAAGCTCTCTTCATTTTTAATTTTTTTCATGTGTTTTCTTTAATTTACTTTTTCAAATACATTTTTCTCTGCCTACTCTCCACCACTTTCCCTTGCCCACTCCCACCGGCCCTCCCACCGGCCCTCCCTTAACTCTTCCCCTTTGGTTTTGTCCATGAGTCCTTGCTATATGTTCCTTGACTTTCCCCTTCCCTTCCTTTTCCCCTGGCCACCCTCCCTCCTTCCCTCTTGTCTCTGTTGGTTTCTTTTCCTTTCAGTGTTGCTGGTCTTATTTTCCCTGCATCTTTGTATTGTTGGTGAGGTTCTGCTTATAGGTGAGATCATATGGTATTTGTTTTTCGCCCCGTGGCTTATTTCGCTTAGCATAGTGCTATCTAGTTCCATCCATGCTGTCGCAAATTTTAGTGGTTCTTTTTTTCTTACTGCTGCGTAAGAAAAAAATTCCATTCCATTCTGTAAATGTACCATAGTTTTTTGATCCAGTCATGTACTGATGGGCATTTAGGCTGCTTCCAACACTTGGCTATTGTCAATTGTGCTGCTATGAACATTGGGGTGCATAGGTTCTTTGGAATTGGTGTTTTGGGATTCTTAGGGTATAGTCCCAGCAGGGGAATCACTGGATGCAAAGGCACTTCCATTTTCAGCTTTTGTAGGAAATTCCACACTGCTTTCCACAATGGCCGCACCACTCTGCATTCCCACCAACAGTGTACTAGTGTTCCCTTTTCTCCACAGCCTCGCCAGCATCTGTTGTTTGTTGATCTGTTTGTGATGGCCATTCTGACCAGTGTGAGGTGGTACCTCATGGTGGTTTTGATCTGCATTTCTCTGATGGCTAGTGATGCCGAGCATACTTTCAAATGTCTCTGGGCCCTCTGTATCTCCTCCTTGGGAAAGCATCTGCCCAGGTCCTTTGCCCATTTTTTGATTGGATCGTTTGTCTTCTTGGAGTGGAGTCAAGTGAGTTCTTTATATATCTTGGAGATCAAATCAAAAATAAATCAAAAATATATTTTCCCATATGGTTGGCTCCCTTTTCATTTTGCTGATGTTTTCTTTAGCCATGCAGAAGCTTCTTTTGATGAGGTCCCACTTGTTTATTCTTTCCTTTCTGTTCCTTGCTTTAGCAGACATAACAGTGAAAAAATTCCTTCGTGGGATATGTGACAATGTTCTCCTCTAGGACTTTTATGGTGTTGCGACTTCTATTTAAGTCTTTTATCCATCTTGAGTTTATTTTTGTGTATAGTGTCAGCTGATAATCCAATTTCAATTTTTTGCATGTAGCCTTCCAGCTCTCCCAACAGCATTTGTTGAAGAAGCTATTTTTACTCCAATTTATGCTTCTGCCCCCTTTTTCAAATATTAGATGCCCATAGAGACCTGGGCTTATTTCTGGGCTTTCTATTCTGTTCCACTGGTCTATGGGTCTGTTCTTGTGCCAGTACCAGATTGTTTTGAGTATGGTGGCTTTGTAGTAGAGTTTGATGTCCGGTTGTGATCCCTCCTACTTTGTGTTTCTTTCTCAAAATTACTGAGGCTATTTGGGGTCATTTATGGTTCCATATAAATTTTTGAAATGTCTGTTCTATTTCTGTGAAATATATCATAAGTATCTTAATAGGGATTGCGTTGAATCTATAAATTGCATTGGTAGTATGGACATTTTAATGATATTAATTCTTCCAATCCATGAGCACGGTATATGCTTCCATTTATTTGTGTCTTTCTTAATTCCTTTCGTCAATGTTGTATAGTTTTCCGCGTACAGGTCTTTTGTCTCTTTTGTTAAATCTATTCCTAGGTACTTTATTTTTCTTCTTGCTATATCGAATGGAATTTTTCTCTGATTTCTTCTTCTATTTCATTGCTGGTGTACAAAAATGCCTTTGATTTGTGAATATTGACTTTGTATCCTACTGTTTTGCCAAATTTACTTATTAGGTTGAGGAGTTTTTTGGTGGAGTCTACAGGGTTTTCTATGTACACTATCATGTCATCTGCACACAGTGATAGCTTTACTTCCTCCTATCCCATTTGGATGCCTTTTATTTCTTTTTCTACTCTGACCGCTGTGGCTAGGACTTCCCATACCATTTTGAAAGAAGCGGTGAGAGGAGACATCCTTGTCTTGTTCCTGATCTTAGTGGGAAAGCTTTCAGTTTTTGCCCATTGAATAAGATGTTGCCTGTAGGTTTTTCATATATGGCCTTTATTACATTGAGGAATGCCCCATTTATTCCCATTTTGCTGAGTGTTCTCATCAGAAATGGTTGCTGTACCTTATCGAATGCTTTCTCTGTACCTATCGAGACGATCATGTGGTTTTTGTCTTTTCTTTCATTTATGTGATGTATTACGTTTACTGACTTGCGTATATTGAACCATCCCTGCATCCAAGGGATGAATCCCACTTGATCGTGGTGGATAATCTTTTTAATGTATTGCTGGAGGCGGTGTGCCAATATTTTGCTGAGGATTTTAGAATCTATGTACATCAGCGAAATTGGCCTGTAGTTTTCTTTCTTTGTAGGGTCTTTATCTGGTTTTGGGATCAGGGTGATGCTGGCCTCATAAAAAGAGTCTGGGAGTCTTCCCTCTCTTGGATTGTTTTGGAATAGTCTGAGAAGGACAGGGGTTAGCTCTTCCTTAAATGTTTTGTAAAATTCTCCTATGAAACCGTCCAGCCCTGGGCTTTTTTGTGCCGGGAGTTTGTTGATAACTGCTTCAATTTCCCCAGCTGTTATCGGTCTGTTCAAGCTTTCTGTTTCTTCCTCCTTCAGTGTTGGAAGATTATACTTTTCTAAAAATTTGCCCATTTCATTGAGGTTTCCAATTTCTTGGCATATAATTGTTCACAATAGTTTCTGACAAGCCTTTGCATTTCTGTGGTATCAGTTGTTATTTCTCCTCTTTGATTTCTGATATTATTAATTTGGGTCCTCTCCCTTTTTTTCTTGAT
The DNA here is from genome assembly GCF_021234165.1 of Pteronotus mesoamericanus. Taxonomy (NCBI): domain Eukaryota; kingdom Metazoa; phylum Chordata; class Mammalia; order Chiroptera; family Mormoopidae; genus Pteronotus; species Pteronotus mesoamericanus. The sequence goes on along the minus strand of NW_026555322.1, from coordinate 876,934 downwards.
GAGTCCGCTTAAAGGTTGTCAATTTCATTTATCTTTTCAAAGGACCAGCTCCTGGATTGATTGATCCTTTCAATTGTTCTTTTCTTCTCTATGTCATTCAGTTCTGCTCTAATCTTGACTATTTCCTTCCTTCTACTTGCTCTGGGATTTATTTGTTGTTGTTTCTCCAGTTCTTGAAGTTGTAGTGTTAGGTCTTTTACTTTAAATGTTTCTATCTTTTTTAGGTAAGCCTGTATTGCTATGAACTTCCCTCTCAGGACTGCCTTTGCTGTGTCCCATAGATTTTGGATGTTGTCTGTTCATTTTCATTTGTTTCTAGAAATTTTTTATTTCTTCTCTTATCTCATTATTGACCCATTCATTGTTTAATACTGTACTGTTCAGTCTCCATGAGTTTGCAAGTTTTTGAAGTTTCTCTTTGAGGTGGATGTCCAATTTCAAGCCCTTGTGGTCCGAGAAAAATTTTGGTATTATTTCAATTTTCTTTAATTTGCTGAGGTTTGCTTTGTGTCCTATCATGTGGTCTATCTTTGAAAAACTGCCATGAGCATTTGAAAAGTATGTGTATTTTTCTTCTTTGGGATGTAAGGTTCTATATATGTCAGTTAAGTCTCTTTCATTCAGTGCATCATCCAGCTTCACAATATCCTTATTGATGTTTTGTTTGAAAGATCTGTCCATTTTTGACAGTGGGGTGTTGAAATCCCCTTCTATCAGTGTGTTGCTGTCTATATCTTTTTTGAAGTCGTCCAACAATTTCCTTATATATTTGGGGGCTCCTATATCGGGAGCATATAAGTTTACAATGTTGATGTCTTCTTGATAGATTCTTCCTTTAAATATTATAAAGTGCCCCTCTGGGTCTCTCTTTATGGCCTTTGTTTTGAAATCTACTTTGTCCGATACAAGTATGGCAACCCTTGCCTTTTTCTCTTGTCTATTTGCTTGGAATATTTTTTTTCCATCCCTTTGTTTTCAATCTGTGGTGGTCTCTTGCTCTGAGGTGGGTCTCTTGTAGGCAGCATATGTCTGGGTCATGTTTTCTTATCCATTCAGCTACTCTATGCCTTTTTATTGGGGCATTTAGTCCATTTATATTGAGAGTTATTACTTATACAAACCTATTCATTTCCTCTCTTTGTACCTGTGTTTTCCTCTTTCTCACTCTTTTCCTTCCTCTTCTTAAATCAGTCCCTTTAGCATATCTTGGAGTGCTGGTTTGGTAGAGATGTATTCTTTTAGCTTTCTCTTGTCTGGGAAACTCCATATTTCCCCTCTATTTTCATTGAGAGCCTAGCTGGGTAGAACATCCTTGGTTGTAGGCCCTTGCTTTTCATGACTTGGAATATTTGTTGCCATTCCCTTCTGGCTTGTAGTGTTTCTCTTGAGAAGTCAGGTCCTAGGTATATCGGGCCCTCCTTGTATGTTACTTTCTCCTTCTCCTTTGCTGCCTTGAGGATTCTCTCTTTGTCTTTGACATTTGCCATTTTCATGATGATGTGTCTCGGTGTGGACCTCCTTGAGTCCCTCTTGAGTGGGGTCCTCTGGGTCTCCTGGATTCATGTGACACTTTCTCTCCTCAAATTGGGGAAATTTTCTGTCATTACTTTTTGAGGAGGTTCTCTATCCCTTGCTCCTCTTCTTCTCCTTCTGGTATCCCTATTATATGAATATTATTGCATTTCAGGTTGTCCTGCATTTTCCTAAATGCCTCTTCATTCTTTTTGAGTCTTTTTCCCATTTCTTGTTCTTTCTGGGAGTTTTTTCGTACCTCATCCTCCATCTCACTCATTTGATTCTCGGCTTCATCCAGCCTGCTTTGGATTCTTTCTACTGTGTTCTTCAATTTTTCAATGAAGAAATGTTATTCTTCATATCCTGTTGTGTCTTCTTGATAATTTCTATGTCCTTTTCCAGGTTGACATAGTTTGTTGTAAGATCCTGACAGTTTCTGTGCAGTTTCTCATAGTTATCTTTGAGCTGGTTCAGGTCATTGAGCTTCCTTAGAACCATTGTTTTGAATTGAATATCTGATAGTTCCCTTGCCTCTATTTCCACTTAGCTCTCTCTCTGTGGGGAGTCCCCTTTTCCACTCATTTGGGGGGAACTTCTTTTCCTTCCCATTTTTTTGAGAGTCTGTTAAGTAATTTCTTTCTTTCCTTTGCTTCTGCTTCAGTTGGGCCATCTAGATTTCCTGACTTTGTGGATTAAACTTCTATGGTAGTAGGCGTGTCTTTTTATTTAGTTATTTACTTACTTACTTATTTATTTATTCCTTTACTTTTCTTTCTGGGCCTGCCTTTGATGATTCAGTTGTTGACCCTATATGAACTTGGGTCGTTTGTTTGAGCCTTCCAGTAGTCTACTGTCTGTGTCTGACTTCTGCTTTCGGCAGCTCTGTGACCCCTGCGGTCAGGGATGGACTATTTCTGTGGATCGCTCTGCACTCTCACTCCGGCTCCTTGAGCATGCTTCCTGGCCCAGCAGGATCCCCCACCAGCCTGGGCTCACACGTGCTTGCCCCAGCCCAGGGGGCTTCTTCACGACCTCGCGTACTCGTCTGACCCCCCAGGCCAGCACGCACCCCGGCTCTGGTCAGTTTAGGGTCTTCTGTTGTGTGCTTTCCCCGTTTTTGGCTCTTTTGATGCATTGCCTGCCCTTGCCAAATGGAGACTATGGAAATGGGAGGAAGTCAGCTCCAGGACTCTCCAGTTAAACCTGTCTCCAGTCTCTCTTCCAGGGACTCTGGGCAGGTCTGTGACCCCTTCGGCCTGGGATCCACTATTTCTGCGGATCGCTCTGCACTCACGGCCTGCGCAGGTCCATTTACACCTGCCCTCGTCGATCTGCACACTCCCTCGCAGGCCCAATCAGTGCCAATCTGTGGGAGGCCTCGCCAGCCCACGCGGGTCCACACACAAGCTTGCCAACCCTCGCTGGCCACTCGGCACAAGTATGCGCACCTGCACTGGGTGGTTTTGGGTTGTTTATTCTGTGTTTTTCAGCTTTTGGCTCTTTGGGGGTGTGGCCTATTCCTGCACAATGGAGACTATCGCAAGGAGTAGGAGTCGGGACTCCCTGGTTCCTCCTCCCATTCTTTCCCCACACCTCTGTCTCCAGTATTTCCTCAGGGGTCTCTGTGCAGTTCTGTGACCCCTTCAGCCAAGGATCCACTATTTGTGCAAACTGCGTTTCAATTGCGGGCAGTCTGGTTCATGCGCGCCCCGCTTCTGCCTCTTTGGGGGCGAGCCCTGCCTGCCCAAAATGGAAACTACGGAATGGGGAGGGAGTCGGGACTCCCCGGTTCCTCCTCCCATTCTTTCCGCAATGCCTCCGTCTCCAGTCTCTCCTCAAGGCTCTCCGTGCAGCTGTGTGACCCCTTTGGCCAGGGATCCTCTACTTCTTCCAGCTTGTCTGCACTTAGCCCCCCAGCTCACATGCGCTCAAGCTGTGTGCACAGCACACAAAAGGCAGGTTAATTGATTCCCTTATGCCTGCGCGAGATGGTAGCTGCAGGGTGGGAGGTGCGTTATCACCCGGGCTCCACCGGCCGCCGTGTCAGTTCTCTTCACAAAGTTTTCCTCACCAATCTTTTCCTAGGCATCAGCCCACTCTGCTGCCACCTCTACCCAGAGATCAAGGAGGGTGGCTGCCACTGCAATTTTTGCGTTGGCCCTTTAAATTTTCTTTGCATCCCCAGACACCTATCTGTGGCAGAGAACGCCCCTAAGCTTTTCGGGGTTGTGTTTTGTCTGTATTTTCTTGGTTTTAGCTGCCGTAGTTTAGAGGTCCCTGTTTATTATTCAGACCTTGTTCTTCTCGGGGGGAGCTAACTGGCCGTTTCGATGTCCCTCTGGTGCTGATGCTTGTGGGCACCCAGCCCACCTTCTCGAGCCTCCACCACACTTCTCACCCGTTGGGATGTGTAAGAGTTGAATCCACTGTCTGCCCGTGGCTCCAAGGTTCCTATCCTAATTTTTTTTTTCTTTTTGCTGCTCTGCCTTGGCGTTTTCTTCTACCTCATCCTCCAAATCACTGATTCGGTCCTCTGCTTCACCTGACCTACTGTTTATTCTTTCCAGTGTATTATTTACTTCAGATATAGCATTCTTTATTTCTGACTGTCCATTTTTTATTGTGTCTGTGTCTTTTTGTGCTGTTGAGTATCCTTATAATCATTACTCTAAATGTATTTGATAAATTGCTTGCCTCCATTTCATTTAGTTCTTCTTCCAGAAAATACTCTTGTTCTTTCTTTTGGGACTTCTTTCTTTGTCTTTCCATTTTGGCTGCTTCTTTATATTTGTTTCTATATATTAGGTTGATCCACTCAGACTCTGGTGCAGACCTATGTCAGATGCTTCCTGTGACTAGTGCTAGCAACGTGTTTGGAGCTATCAGCAAGCCACAGCTTGTGGCTCCCTCTGCTGGGCCTGGGTGTATGCAGAAAGAACGAGGCTGTGCACCAAGGCTGACTTTTACCAGCACCTGGCCCAGATCAGGGACAGCTAAAGTCTCAGATCTCCCAGAGGTCCACCTTTGCCTAAAGACTTTCTGTGAGGCTTTGTATCTGAAATAACCTCCAGCCATATTCTTCAGCATCCAGGCTTAAAGCACCACAGGGTGGGGCAAGAGGGATTCCTGCAGGTGAGGCTATTGCTTCTCCTCAGGCCGATGTCACTTGGAGGAGAGTGCTCTGCCTGAGGAAAATGCTTGTGCATATGCATATGAAGAATGACTCAGTACAGTGATCCTGGTGGTGACCCTCCATCTCTCTCCCCAGAGCCACCAACCTCAGACTCTTCCCATATGTCTCTAGTCCACCCTCCCCTCCCTCTGCTGGAGCTCAGGTTTAATGGTTGTAAATGAATTTTTGGCTTTTTAAGATGCTCTCTGTGTCTCTCCATGGTGAAAAGAAATCCCACTGCTTTTCACAGCTGGATATTATATGGGTTTCTTTATTGGCTCTGGTGCTGTAGGCTGGGGAGGCCAGCTTGGGATTTAGACCCCATACTTCTTAAGGGCAGGCATTGAAATATCCCTCTGGAACTTCAGGTGCTACCTCTGGGAGCCAAGCCACCCCTCTCACGCCTCTTCTGCCACTTCCTACCAGCCTCAATGTGGTGAAGTTGTTTCTTCCAACTGTCCTTGGTATATGGCTTCTCTCTGGCTACTGTTCAGTTGGTTTTTCAAGATGATTTTTCTCTAATTTAGTTATAATTCCAGTTTTATTCTGGTAAAGGATTAGTGTAGCTTCCACCTACTCCTCTGCCACCTTGAATCTCCATTTCTACAATAATTTTCTTTTTCTTTTTTTTAAAAAAGATTTTATTTATTTATTATTTTTATACAGAGGGGAAGGGAGGGAGAAAAAGAGGGAGAGAAATGTCAATGTGTGGTTGCCTCTCACATGGCTCCCTACTGGAGACCTGGCCTGCAACCCAGGCATGTGCACTGACTGGGAATCGAACTGATGACCCTTTGGTTAGTAGGCCAGCACTCAATTGACTGAGCCATACCAGCCAAGGTATCTACAATAATTTTCAATTCATGGTGAAACTGTTTATTTTCCTGCACACTCCTTTCTTACATTATATATTTAATTTTTAGTTTTTTTAAATGTATTTTATTGATTATGCTATTACAGTCATCCCAATTTCCCCCCCTTTCCCCCTCTGCCTGCTATCCCCCTTCTCTCCAGAAATCCCACCTCTTAGTTCATGTCCATGGGATGTACATATAAGTCCTTTGGCTTTCCAATTTCCTATACTATTCTTAACACCCCCTGCCTATTTTGTATCTACTGATTATGCTTCTTAATCCCTGCACCTTTTTCCTCATTCTACCCCTTCCCCCACACAGCTTATAACTTTCCAAATGATCTCCATATATATGATTCTGTTCCTGTTTCTGTTAGGTTAGTTATCTCCGTTTCCTTTATTTCTTTTTCTGGTTGTTTGTTTAGCTTGTTTTTTTAGATTCAGTGGTTGATAGTTGTGAATTTATTGCCATTATAATGCTCATAGTTTTAACCTTTTTTTCTTAAATAAGCCTCTTTAACATTTCATGTAACAATGGCTTGGTGATAATGAACCCGTTTAGCTTTACCTTGTCTGGGAAGCACTTTATCTGCCCTTCATTTCTAAATGATAGCTTTACTGGACAGAGTAATCTAGTTCGTAGGTCTTTGCATTTCATCTCTGAATATTTATTGCCAGTCCCTATTGCCTGCAAAGTCTCTTTTGAGAAATCAGCTGATAGTCTTATGGGAATTCCTTTGTTGATAACTTTCTGCTTTTCTCTTGTTGCTTTTAAGATTCTCTTTGTTGTTTACATTTGGCATTTTAATTATAATGTGTCTTGGTGTGGACCTCTTTGGGTCCAACTTGTTTGAGACTCTGTGCTTTCTGGACTTGTATGTCTATTTCCTTCACCACGTTAGGGAAGTTTTCTTTATTATTTTTTCAGATAAATTTTCAATTTCTTGCTCTTCCTCTTCTCCTTCTGGCATCCTCATAATTTGGATGTTGGTATGTTTGGACATGTCCCAGGGGCTTCCTATACTATCCTTGTTTTTTCGAATTCTTTTTTTCTTCTTTGTGTTCTGTTGAATGCTTATTTCTTCCTTATGTTCCAAATCGTTGATTTGAAGCCTTGCTTCCTCTCTTTCACTGAGGGCTCCCATAGATTTTCCTTTATTTCACTTAGTGTAACCTTCATTTCTTCCTTTATGTTGTTGCCATATTCAATGAGTTCTTTCAGCATCCCGATCACCAGTGTTTTGAACTCTATATCTGTTAGGTTGGTTATCTCCGTTTCCTTTATTTCTTTTTCTGGGGTTTTGTTCTGTTCTTTCATTTGGGCCATATTTCTTTTTCTCTTCAAGATGGTAGCTTTCCTGTGTTTGTTTCTGTGTGCTAGATAGAGCTACTTTGGCTTCCTGTCTTAGTAGCATGGCCTATTGTAGAAATGGCACCTGTAAATTGTGTGAGTTAAAGCCTTAGGTAATCACCAGAGTGGGGCTACCCACTTCACTGCTTTGTGTCTCCATGTGGGGAGAGGCTTTGGAGGAGGGACAATGTTGCTGCCTGGCTTCTGGTGGTTTGCACGGCCCTCACCCATTTCCAGTCACTTCACCCACTTCCCGTATGCAACTGGCACCCTTCCAGCTGTTTCCCGGATGCTGAATTCCAGAATGGGTAGGTTTGCATATGTTCTAAACCCATGCAGGCCTAAATGATGTCTCCTGAAAATCCAGCAGTTTCTTCCACTGTCCTAACCCCACTGGTTTTTTCAGCCAGAAATTATGGGGATTTATCTTCCTGGTGCTGGAACCCTGGACTGTGTGGCCTAGTGCTGGGATCACTCCCTCCCAAGGTATCCCTGCTGATTTTTATCCAGCAGATGTGAATGTGGGATGATCTGTTCCACTGCTGCTGCCTCTCCATGCCACACCACACCTCCGTGCCTCTCCACGTGTCTCTGCGCCTCCACCCCTTCTACCTGTCTGGATGAATGTGGCTTCTTTAAATCCTTGGTTGTCAGACTTCCCTACAGCTTGATTTTCTGATGGTTCTGGGTGTTATTTGAGATCAAGTTGTAATTCTTTCTGTGGTTGTGCGAGGAGGCAAACTGTGTCTACCTATGCCTCCACATAACCAAAAGCCTAATTTTCAATTTTTAATTTAATCATAGTTGCTATATAATATTATATTGGTTTCAGGTGTACAATATACTGATTTCACATTTATATACTTTACAATGTGATCAAGACATTAAGTTTAATAATGACCTGTCACCATGCACACTTATAATATTATTGACTATACTCAACTTCATCTTTTTCACCATCTAACCATGCCCCTTCTCTCTGACAATCCTCAGTTTGTTCTCTGGTTCTGTTTTCTGCTTTTGTTTGCTTTTTATATCCCATGTATAAGTGAAACCATAAGGTATTTGTCTTTGACTTTTTTTCACTATTATTTTTATTGAATTTATTGGTGTGACATTAGTTAATAGAATTACATAGATTTCAGGGGTACAATTCTATAATACATCACCTGTACACTGTATTGTGTGTTCACCATCTCAAGTCTTGTCTCCTTCCATGACCATTTATCCTCCCTTTACCCTCTCTAACCTCCCTCCACTCCCCTTTACCCCTGGTAATCACTGGACTGTTGTCTATGAGGTTTTTCTTGCTTAATCCCTTCAACTTTCTACTCAGCCCCCCTACTCCAGACACTCTGATAACTATCTCTCTGTTCTCTATATCTATGAGTCTGTTTCTATTTTGTTTGTTAGTTTATTTTGTTCATTAGATTCCACATATAAGTGAAATCATATGGTATTTGTCTTTTCCTGACTGGTTTATTTCACTTACAATGTTGCTGTTCAGGACCATCCAAGCCATTGCAAAAGGTAAGATTTCCTTCTTCTTTTATAGCCAAGCAGTATTTCATTGTATAAACAAATGTACCACAGCTTTTTTTTTAAAATCTACTCATCTACTGATGGACACTTGAGTTGCTTCCAAGTATCTGCTATTGTAAAAAATGAAACAATAAATATAGATGTACAGATACTATTTCAAATTACTGTTCCAGGTTTCTTTGGATGTATTCTGAGAAGTGGAGTCACTAGGTCATGAGGCAGTTCCATTTTAAATTTTTTGAGGTAATTCCATACTGCTTTCACAGTGGCTGCACCAATCTGCATTGCCACCAACAGTGGACTAGGGTTCCTTATTCTCCACAGCCTCGCCAACACTTGTTTATTGATTTATTGATGACAGTCATTCTGACAGGTGTGAGGTGATATCTCATTGTGGTTTTGATTTTAGCTTCTCTGATGATTAGTGATGTTGAGCACCTTTTCACATGTCCGTTAGCCATCTATGTGTTCTCTTCGGAGAAGTGTCTATAAATGTTCTTTGCCCATTTTTATTTGAATTTTTTGGGGTTTTTGGTATTGAGTTACATAAGTTCTTTATAGATTTTGGATATTAACCCTTATCAGATGTATCATTGGCTAGTACGGTCTCCCATTCAGTGAATTGTCTTTTAATTTTATTGATGGTTTCATTTGCTGTTCAAAATCATTTTAGTTTGATGTAGTCCCATTTGTTTATTTTTTCTGTTTCCCTTGCCTGAGGAGATATATCAGAAAAAAAATTGTTACAAGAGATGTCTGAGATTTTACTGCCTATGTTTTCCACTAAGTTTTATGGTTTGGGGTCTTTAAGTCATTAATCCATTTTGAGTTTATCTTGTTTATGGAGTAAGAGGGTGATCTAGTTTTATTTTTTGCACATATCTAGTCCAATTTTATCAACACCACTTATTTACTAGACTATCTTTACCCCATTGAATTTTTTTTGGCCTCCTTTTTCAGATATTTATGCATCATAATGGTGTGGGTTTATTTATAGGCTCTGTTTTCTGTTTCATTGATCGATATGTTTTTACGCCAGTACAATGCTGTTTTAATTGCTATGACCTTGTAATATAGGTTGATATCAGGTAGTATGATTCCCCTCAACATTGTTCTTCCTTCTCAAGATTGCTGAGGCCATTCAGAGTCTTTTATGCTTCCATAAAAAATTTTAGAATATTTGTTCTAGTTTTATGAAATATGCTATTGGTTTCTTGATAGGATTTGCATTGATTCTATAGATTGCTTACGGTAGTATGGACATTTTAATGATGTTAATTCTTCCTATCCATGAACATAATATAAGCTTCTACTTATTTGTATCTTCTTCAGTTTCTTTCTTCAGTGTCTTATAATTTTTTTTGACTACAAGTTTTTTACATTCTTGGTTAAATTTATTCCTAGGTACCATATTTTTTAAAAACAATTGTAAATGGAATTGTCTTAGTTTCCCTTTCTGATAGTTCATTATTGGTGTATAAAAATGCAAGTGATTTCTGGATATGTATTTTGAATCCAGCCACTTGACTGAATTTAATGATCAGTTCTAGTAGGGTTTTTTTTTTTTTTTTTTTTTTGTGGAATGTTTAGGATTCTCTAAATACAGTATCATGTCCTCTGTAAATAATGGCAGTTTTATTTCTTCCTTTCCAATTTGGATGTCTCTTTTTTCTTCTTTGTGTCTGATTCTTGTGGCTAGGACTTTCAGTACTATGTTTAATGAGAGTGGTAGAAAATGGACATCTCTGTCTTGTTCCTGGTCTTAAGGAGAATTCTTTTAGGTTATGCCTATTGAATATGATGCTGGCTGTGGATTTGTCATATAAGGCCTTTATTATGTTGAGGAATGTTTCCTCCATTTTTACTTTGCTGAGAGTATTTATCATAAATGAATGTTGTATTTTATCAAATGATTTTTCTGCATCTATTGATATGATTGTGTAGTTTTATCCTTCATTTTGTTTATGTGGTATATCACAATTTTTGACTTGCAGATATTGTACTAACTTGCATTCCTGGAATAAATCCCACTTAATCATGGTGTATGATCTTTTTAATATATTGCTGGATCTGGCTTGCTAATATTTTCTAGAGGATTTATCAGCTCTGTTCATCATGGATATTGGCCTATAATTTTCTTTTCTGTGGTGTCTTTATCTGGTTTTGGAATTAGCATTATGCTGGCCTCATAAAATGAGCTTGGGAGTCTTCAACTCCTCTCAAATATTTTGAAATAATTTTAGAAAGATAGGTGTTATTTCTTCTTAGTTTCATTTTATTAAAGATTTTATTTAATTTTAGAGCAAGGGGAAAGACGGAAGAAAGAAAGGGAGAGAAACATCAATGTGAGAGAGAAAGATCAATCCATTGCCTCTTGTACACACCCTGGCTAGGGACCAAACCTGCAAGCCAGGTGTGCACCCTGACCAGGAATTGAACTAGTGACATTTTGCTTTACAAGATGACAACAACCAACTGACTGAGCCAAACTGGCCAGGGCTACTTTTTCTTTGCGTGTTTGGTAAAATTCTCCTGTGCAGCCATCTAGTCCAAGGCTTCAGTTTGTTAAGAGTTTTTATTACTGCTTTAATTTCATTAGTTGTAATCTGTCTATTCAGATACTGTGATTCTTCCTGAGTCAGTTTAGGAAGACTGTATGTTTCTAGGAATTAGTCCATTTCATCCACATTTTCTAATTCGTTGGTATACAGCTATATTGCAATATTTTCTTACAATCTCTTGTATTTCTGTGGAGTCAGTTATTTTTTTCTCTTTTGTTTCTGATCATATTTATTTGCATCCTCTCTCCATTTTCCTTGATGAGTATGGTTAAAGTTTTGTCAATCTTGTTTATCTTTTCAGAGATTCAGCTTTTGGTTTCACTCATCTTTTGTGTGTGTTTTTTCTTAATTAATTAATTTATTTTTTCAAATACATTTGTCTCTGCCTACCCCCCCCACCACTTTCCCTTGCCCCCTCCCTCCCTTCCTCCTTCCCTCCCTCCCTCCCTCAACTCTTCCCCTTCGGTTTTGTTCATGAGTCCTTGCTATATGTTCCTTGACTTTCCTCTTCCTTTCCTTTTCCCCCGCTTCCCCTCCCTCCTTCCCTCTTGTCTCTGTTGGTTTCTTTTCCTTTTGTGTGGTTTTTTGAACTTTATTTTGTTTATTTCCACTCTGATCTTTAATATTCTCTTTCTTCTACTCACTTTGGGCTTTGTTTTTTGTTCTTTTCCTAGTTCCTTTAAGTGTAAAGTTAGGTAGTTTATTTGACATTTTTCTTGCTTCTTGGGATAAGCCTGTAAGGCCATGAAGCTGCCTCTTATGATCGCTTTCCCTGTGTGTCACAGATTTGGGTTGCTGTTCTCCCATTCTCATTTTTTTCAATGCAGACTTTGATTTATTCCTTGATCTCATTGGTAATCTATTTGTAGTTTAGTAATATGATATTTATTTTCTATTTTTTATGTTTTTTAATTTTTTTATTTCGATCAATTTCTAATTTCACATCATTATGGTCATAGAAGATGTTTGATATGATTTTAATCTTCTTAAATTTATTGAGACTTATGTTGTGTCCTTACATATGGTCTATCTTAGAAAGTGTCCCATGTGCACTTGAAAAGAATGTGTGTTGCATTGCTTTGGGGTTAAATGCTCTGAAGATATCAATTAAATCCATTTGATCTAGTGTGTCATTTGAAGACTTTTTGATTTTCTGTCAGAAAAATCCATTGAAGTCAGTGGGGGGTGTTAAAATCCCCTACTATCACTGTTACTTTAGATACTAAGGTGCTCCTATGTTGGGTGCATAAAACTTACAAGCATTATGTCCTCTTGTTGGATTGCTGCCTTTATCATTATGTAATGTTTTTCCTTGTCTCTTACTATAGCTTTTTTTAAAAGTCTATCTTATCTGATATAAATATTGCTACCCTCAGCTTTTTTTTTCCTTTACATTTGCATGAAATATCTTTTTCTATCCCTTTACTTTAAGTCTGTGTGTAGCTTTTGTTCTGAGATGGGTCTCCTGTAGGCAGCATATATAAGGGTCTTGTTTTTTTGTGTGTGCGTGTTTGTCAGCAATCTTTTACTGAAACAGGTAACATACACACTTTATAATAGAACAACAAAAATAATGTTCAATATATGCAGCCTTTGCATGGACTATTTGACTATATACAAGGCAGACTGATAACACAATCTAATCTTCATAATAATTTGTGCACAAAAAGACATCTGACAGAGAACATGTGAGCATTACAGTGAAATGACATCAGGTCCAGTGAAAATTCAGCCTAATACAAAATGTACACATCTATTGTAAATGACACCTCTAAATGCCCAGAGCTTGTTCAGTAGTAATTTACCCAGAATCCAAAGCAGAGATTTGGTGTGTGGCTATAAGTCTCTTAAGTGAGACCATCTCTACAGTTAAGATTGCTATCCTCTGCTTCAAAAACAAATTATCTGGGTCAGAAACTTTGTAGCTATTATCTTTCATTTCAACATCTCCAGTTTTGAAACTATTCTGAGTTTTGCCATTAAGTTCTTTTTTATGCCAGTGGTCTGAAATACCAATCTTCGATGTTAGTCACTTGCACTGAAAAAGGAGTGAGAGAAGAATGTACCATATTTGAGAAACTATGCTTCTCAAGTTCAAATTGTCTCTTAGATGTCACATCAATAGGAGAGAAAAGTTTTTGTGTAGCATCAAATTCATTATCAAATGCCTCTACTTTTATCTGCATATCTCTGGCTTTAATCTGGAGCTTGTGTGGCAAAGCAGAGGAATTCAGTTCTGGAACTTTAACCACTGTGGCATGTCCATGCTGAAGTTCAGCAGGAGAGTGGATTGGGCCCTCAGGAGCCTGCTGCTCATCTTCTCCACCTGATGATTTTCCCACTGCACCATTGTTGGTTTCCGATGTTCTCAGAGAGTTACTGGAGGGCAGGCTCACCTGAAGTAGAGGGGGGAACTGTGAGTAGCCAGGAAAAGAATTCCCCATGTAGTTCTAGTACACAGATACTCGGTGAGCGCCTGAGTCATCTTTGGGCTCTCTTGCATAGTTCTCCAGTTCTATCAGCTCCTGCTTGATGACTTGGAACTTGCTGTCAGAGCTTTGGCAGCCACTCTGCACAAGGCCCTCCTGCGAATGTTCTAGTGAAGAGACTTCGGGCGCATTAGACAGAGAGCTCTGTGGAGAGTGCTTAATGACAGAACTGCAGCTGCTAGCCACCACTGAGAGCTTGTGCTCATCTACAAAGGGACTCATGCTGGATTTGGAAGTCTGGTAGGCTTGAAAGTACACTGCTGTAAAATTACTGAGTTTCTAGATCTCCTGAGCATATACTGTAGAGCTAATTAAACCACACTTTAATTTTAAAGAAAGCAGTTCAGCTTTTAAAGTGGCATTTTCTTCTCCCAGTGCAATAAGTTTGTTCCCTAAAACCAGGTCATTCAGTCGATGCTTCTCCCATGATCTCTTGGCAGCTTCATTATTTTTCTACCTTTTTCCCCAATACATGGCATTTTTCTTTTTATCATGAATGAATTTCAATTTCCTCTGGCATGCTGAAGATTTGTTTTTTCCCACACTTCCTTCACGTAGAAGCTCTTCTGTTGTCAAGTCTTCTGAGACTTCAGTTAAAGCACAATTAAGCACCATCACCTTGTCCACACTGCTACCAGGATCAAGGTGTGCTTGCTCCTTCTTAATGGTCTGCATTTTTCTCAGCTATCTCAGAAACAGCCTTAACCTATCTGTGCAGAGCAGGAGAACAAACTGTCTTCCCAAGATTCTCAAATACTTTGAAACTGTGGTTTTAACATCCATCGATAATCTTCCTTTTGTTCTGTCCAGGACAAATCTCACCGGCTGCTCCCACTGAATGGAGTAGGGGTCTTCCTGGTAGCAGTGTTCCTGCTCTCGGGTCAGCAAAAACTGGGCAGTGGGGAGAAAGAACAGGGGCCAGGAGCAGAGCCCAGCATCGCTCAGTCTCAGGCCGGGTCTGGACCAGGGCCAGGCTCTGGGAGGGAGGCAAGGGTGTGGCTCAGGAGCAGGGGAGTGGCCAGGTTCGCAGGCACTGGGAGATATGTGTTGGTAAGTCAGTTCCAAGGGCCGTGCTTCATCAGAGGCCACCATCCCCTTTGTTTTCTTATCTATGCAAGTAATCTATGTCTTTTGATTGGAGCATTTAAACCATTTACATTTAAGGTGATTATTTATAGATACATATTTATTGCCATTTTTTCTCTAAACTATGTTCCTCATTTCTACTTCTTGTTCTTTTTGTTCTTTTTGTCCTCCTCCTCCTCTTCTTTCAAGAAGACCCTTTAACATTTCTTGTAATACTGGTTTGGTGGTAATGAATTTTTTAAGCTTTTTCTTGTCTTAGATGTTTGTTTCTCTTTCAATTTAAATGATAGTCTTGCTTGGTAAAGTAGTCTTGGTTGTAGGTCCTTGCTTTTAATTACTTTGAATATTTCATGCCAGTCTTGTCTGGCCTGAAATGTTTCTATTGAGAAATCAGCCAACATCCTTATGGGAGCTCCCTTCTAGGCAGCTGTCTTGCTGCTTTTGAGGTTCTTTCTTTCTCTTTAACCTTTATCATTTTAATTATGATGTGTCTTGGTGTGGGTCTCTTTAGGTCCATCTTGTTTGAGACTCTCTGTGCTTCATGGACTTGTGTGTCATTTTCCTTCACCGAGTTAGGGAAGTTTTCAGTCATTATTTTTTCAAATAGGTTCTCAATCCCTTGTTCACTGTCTTCTCCTTTTTGTACCCTTATGATGTGGATGTTGGTATGCTTCATGTTATCCCAAAGGGTGCTTAAAGTATCCTATTTAAAATATTTTTTTCCTTCTCTGACTGGACATGTTCTGCTACCTTGTCTTCCAAACTTATGATTCGATTCTGTGCTTCATCGATCCTACTCTTTATTCCTCCTAGTGTACTCTTCATTTCTGACTGGTTATTTTTTATGTCTGTGTCCTTTTTAATGTTGTAGTTTTCACCAACTTCCTTGAGCATCATTATAACCATCGTTTTGAATGCTATACCTGGTAAATTGCTTGCCTCCATTCCATTTAGTGATTTTTCTAAAGGGTTCTTCTGTTCTTTCATTTGGAACATGTTTCCTTGTCTCCTGATTTGAACTGCCTCTTTGCATTTGTTTCTATGTATTAGGTATATCTGCTATGACTCCCACTCTTGATAATGTATATGTAGGTGTCCTAGTAGGTGTCCTGTGGGACCCAGTGGTGCAGTCTCATTTATCACCTGAGCTGAGTGCCAGGAATGTCCCTTGTGTGGGTTATGTGAGCCCTCCTGTTGTGATTGGGTCTTGATTGCTATTGGTCCTTTTGTGCATGTGGTTGACCTTCAGGCTGGCTGACTGTGAGGATCAGCCCCAACCACAGTGTATGAGCTGTTTTATAGGTGCTGATCATACAGAGTGGAATTTGCCTCAAGAAGGTCTTGTGCCTGCAGAGATATTCCTTTGGATTTGCTGCTTCTGAAGGTAATTGGATCTTTTTCTGATATTATCTGAAGTTGTTCACTGGGTTCGTTTGTTCAGGGACCTCTGACAAGGGACTCTGGTGCATACCAATGTTATTTGCTACCTGTGACTGGCCCTGGGCAACCTATGTGTAGGAACAAAGTGATCAAGGCTGCCTCTGCTGGGTCTGGGTATGCACACGAAAGATCAAACTGCACACCAAGGCTGGCTTTTACTAGCACCAGGCCTGGTTGTAGGTCAGAAAAGGTTCAAAGGAACTCCAAGTTCTATCTCTGCCTGCTTCCACCTGCCTGCTATCTGTTAGGTTCAGTCACTGGAAACACCTCTGGCAGTACTGTAGTTACATGAGATAAGTTCTCAGTGAATCACTAGGTAGTTGTGAAAGGTGTTCACCAGATGTATACAGGTTGAGGCCTGGTGTCAGTGCTGGGGCTGAGGCCACTCAGCAAATGTCCTTGTGTATATCATGTCTACCTGCCACCCACTGGGTGCTTGTACATCTTTGTGATAAGGGAGAGTCTCAGGAAATCATCAGGATAAGGCCAGCAGAGTTTATCTAGCTTAAACAGTCCAAGATCTGGCCATGTGAAAGGAAGGCCTTGCACAGGTCGAGCATGCAAGGGAAAAATTTATTCTGTTCTGGAGCCACAAAACTCAATCTCTTCCATATTCTGCCAGGATCCCCAATCTCAGCAGAGCAGGGCCACTAGGAGTCAGGAGATGGTGACTTGCTGGTCAGGCTTTGGGGAAGAAGAAGGGTGTGGCCCCTGAACCCAGAGCTACACAGCTTAGTCTATCCTGGATTCTTCCCAGACCTTGGCAGGGCAGAGCCACCAAGAAATGAGAAGGTAGGGCCACTGGGAGCCCAAAGAGTGGGACTAGCAGATCTCCTGTGATGGGGAGACTCCAGTCATGTTTACAGAAAAGTGTAGGGAATGGCCCCTTCCCCAAAGCCACACCACTCAATCACTAACATCTCCAGAGTCTTCCCAGACCTCTCTACCCTGGCCAAGGCAGCTGACTCCTCAGCCAGGTGTGTACTCTGAAGAGTGGGGCTACTGGGATTCCAGAAGGTGGGTCTATTGCATTCCCCAAGGCTGATGCCATAAGGAGCGTCATGCTCCACCCAAGAAAGATGGTGTTTGTGGTGTGGGAGAGGGACTTAGCACAGGGGGTCTTGGTAGTTGTCCCCTCAGTTCTCTCCCCAGAGCCACAAACCCCACTCCCTTCTCCCATGACTCTACTCCACTCTGCCCTCCCTCCACCAGGAGCCCAGAGTGAGTGGTTGTGAACAAGATTTTGTGTGTTGGCTCTTTGAGAGGGTGCCTGTGTCTCTAGAAGACTCTTTTTTCTCTCTGATGGACAGAATTCTTGCTGATTTACACAGCCAGTTGTTATGTAGGTGCCTCCTCTTGGCTCTGGTGTGCTGGTCTTCATAGCCTAGCTTGGAGTTGAGACCCCTTGTTTCTCAGGGGGAAACCTTGCAGCTGAGATATTCCTCTGGAACCTCAACTACCTCCCATGGGAGCAGGGCCAGGCCTTTTCACGTTTCTGCCTTTCCTATAAGTCTCAATGTGACTTCTTCTGTAAATCTTTGATTATAAGATTTCTCTTCAACTAGTTTTCATTTGGTTATTCAGGCCATTTGCTCTATGTTTTAGTTGTAATTCCAGTTTGGTCCTGGAAGGTTAGTGTAACATCCACTTATTCTGCCTCCACTTTGGACCTCCTTTCAATGATATTTTGAAGCAAAATCCAGACAGCATATGATTTCATCTGTTGATATTTCAGTATATATCTCTAAAAGATAAGAACTTTTAAAACTTAATTACAATATCATCATTACACCTTAAATAATAACTCTTTAATATTAAATATTTACTCAGTCTTCAAAGTTTTCATTAGCCTTGTAAATAACATTTTTTTATTTTACATTTGTTTGAATGAGGATCTAATACCAAGCTCACATTACCCTTGCTTCATATGTTTCTTAGATCTCTTTTAATCCAAAGTTTCCCCATTCATTGCTTTTTTAAATATATATTTTATTATAGTGTGTATATATATATATAAAAGTTTATATATATATGTGTGTGTGTGTGTGTGTGTGTGTGTGTGTGTATATATATATATATATATATATATATAAAAAGTTTACCACTGTCACCATTTTAAGTGTACAGGTTCAATGGCATTAAATATATTCACATTGTTATGCAACCATTATCATCATCCATCTCCAGATCTCTCTTCATCTTCTCAAACTAAAACTCTGTATTCATTAAACAGTAACTCCATATTTCTCCCTTATCTGAGCCTCTGGCAACCACTATATTACTTTCTATTTTATGAATTTTCTTGCTCTACTTGCCTCAGAGAAGTGGAATTACACAATACTTCCCCTTTCATGCCTGGTTCATTTTGCTTAGCAAAGGGTCTTTAAGGCTTATTCATGTGTCAGAATTTCATTTGTTTTAAAGACTGAATTGCATCCCCCTGTATGTATATACCAGAAATGTTTATCCATTCACTTATGGATGAGCAGTTTATGAGGTCTTTCCAGAGGGTATCCAGCCATGTAATATGAAAAATAGGGACATTTATTGAAGAAGATACAAGAAACATTGTACATAAGACAATGATGCCTCAGTCCCTTCAAAGTAGGCACTTTGGGACCTCACGCAGTCCTCCCAATTGCCATCAGCTTCCCTGTTGTATTTTCCTGAATCTCATCGACCATCTGAAATCTGTTCTCTTTCAAAGGTGATTTTAATTTTGGGAAAAGCCAGAAGTCACAGGGCAAGAAATCTGGGCTGTAGCGGGGCGGAGTCACCTGGGTGATTAGATGTTTCACCAAAAATCTCTGCACAAGATGTGATGCATGAGAAGGTGCCTTGTCATGATGAAGCTGCCAATCACCAGTTGCCCATAGCTGCAACCTTCTAAATCATCTGAATAATTTCCGTGGAGGAATGTTCAAGCTTAATGTAAAATGTGATGTAGATTTTTTGCTTTACTCAGTCATTCTGCATGCTATGGCCACATGGTACACATGCTCACTCAATGGCATCTACCACTCCCACTAACTAGTACAGTGAAGTCATCATTGTTCACAAATGCACATTCAAGTCCACTCTCCTTGGCTGCCAGGTTATATTGATGTTATGCAAACCATGCTTATTACATTCATGGCTGGACTTTTTCCAGAGAAAGCTTGTATGTTCTCAAATCTGTTCTGCTTATATTAATCTAGCCTCCCCATTTTCTTATGATTGGTATTTCCATACTATTTTTTCCCCAGTCCTTTACTATTAACCCATCTGGGTGTTTCTCATAGTAAGCTCATAAGTGAATAGAATGTTTACACATTATGTCAATCTTTTACTTTTACTTGGAGTGCTTAAACAATTAATATTTGATGTAATTTTAATATGATTGAGTTTATTTTTACTTTTTAATCTTCACCCGAAGATAAGTTTATTGATTTTATGGAGAGAGAGAAGAAAGAGAGAGAAAAATATCAATTGGTTGCCTCATGTATGCACTCAAACTGGGGATTGAACCCCAAATCTAGGTATGTGCCCTGACTGGGAACTGAACCTATAACCTTTTGGTTTATGCAATGATGTCCCAACCAACTGAGCCACACAACCAGAGCTAACATGACTGAGTTTAAACCTAGTATCTTGCTATTTTCTTTCATATGTTGATCTTTTCATTGTTCCTTTTTCCCTTTTTTCCCTGCTTTTTTAAAAAAAATTGATGATATTTTACTATTCCATTTCCACTTTGGCTAATTAGTTATAACCCTTGGTTTGTGTGTGTGTGTGTGTGTGTGTGTGTGTGTGTTTTCTCTAAAGTTTACAGTATGCATTATTAACTTATTATAATTTATCATCAAATAATACTATACCAATTCATGTAAGAACTGTACAGTGGTGTACTTTCATTTTCCACCTCCTGCATTGTCCTATTTACCTTGTTTCTATATTATAAGCTCCATGATACATTGTTATTATTTTTCTTTTGCAGTCTATTGTGTTTAAAATTGCTTAAATGCTGCAAAGCATGTATATAACCACATATATGCCATTTCCTGTGCTCTTCTTTCTTTTGTGTAAATCCATATTTACACAATGAACATAAGTGTGATGTGGCATTCTTTTTTTAATGTTGCCAGAGGTTCAATGTGTTTCTCAGGTCTGTGAGTTTATAATATTGATAAAATATAAAAATGTTGCAGCCATTATATTTTAAGATCTTTTTTTGTCTCACATCATTTTTTCTTTGCCTGAGAGTCATATTATGAGTTATTGTGCTTTCATATTGATTCACAGGCCGCTGAGGCCCTCTTATTTTTTACTGTGATTCAGTTTCAGTAGTTTCTATTGCTATGTGTTAACTGATCATTTTTTATAACAACTTTATTGAGATATAATTCACATATCATTTAATTTTCCAATTAAAAGTGCATAAATCAATTTTATCATTCACAGAGTAGTGCAACCATTACCACAATCAATGTTCAAACATTCCCCCCAAGCTTCCAAGCCTAGAGAACCATCAATCTAATTTCCCTATCTATAGATTTATCTATTCTGGACATTTCATACCAGTGAAATCATATAAAATGTGGTCTTTTTCTGACAATCTTATTTCACTTACTATACAGTTTTCAAGGTTCATCTTTATTGTAGTAGATATGTGAGGACTTTCTCTTTATTTTCAAATAGTATTCCATGTAATCATTATACTATATTGTATTTATCCATTTATCAGATGATGAACACTTGAGGTGTTTGCAACATTTGGCTATGATGAATAAGGCTACTATAAACATTACAAAACTCTATTGTGAAATATGTTTTCATTTCTCTGTATATATTCATAGGAGTGGAATTGCTGGGTCATATAGTAATTCTATATTTAACTTTTTGAAAAACTGCCAAAATATTTTCCAAAACAGTTGCACCCATTTTACATTCCTATCAGTGATGTATGAGAATCCAAAATCTTCACATTCTCATCAACATTGGTTATTATCTGTTTTATTGTCACCATCTAATGGGTGTGAAGTGATATTTTATTGTGGTTTAGATTTATATTTCCATAATGACTAATGATATTGATCATTCTTTCATGTGCTTATCATCCACATTTATACCTTCTTTGGTGATATGTCTGTTTAGATCATTTGCTCATTTTTAATTGGGTTATTTTTCTTTTTTATTATCCAGTATAATATCTTCTTACATGTTCTGGAAACAAGTTTCTTATCAAAATGTGATTTGCAGTTATTTTTAAATTCTGTTGAGTGTCTTGCTTTCTTGATGATATCTTTTGAAGTACAAGAGTTTTAAAGTTTGAAGATATCCAATATATCTATTTTTCTTTTTAATTGTGCTTTTGGTATCTTATCTAAGTAACATTGTCCAGTCCAAGGTTACAAAGATTTATGCTAGTGTTTTCTTCTAAGTTTTTTATACTTTTAATTCTTACATTTAGGTCTATGATTCAATTTGAGTTAATTTTTATATGTGGTGAAAGTTAGGGGCTTAGGTTAATTCTCTTGCATGTGATTATCTAGTTCGCCCAGTACCAACAACTGAAAATTCTATTTCCCTCCCGATCAAGTTATCTTGGCACCATTCTCAAAAATCAAAAGACCACACTATATGGATATATTTCTGGAGTCCAAATTCTATTCCATTGATAAACATATGTTTATGTTTATGGCAGTATCACACTGTTTTAATAATTGTAGATTTGTATTAAGACTTGAACAGCTGGCGAAATTGAAGCAGTGATCAAAAATCCCCCGGCACACAAAAGCTCTGGACTGGACGGTTTCACAGGAGAATTTTACAAAACATTTAAGGGAGAGCTAACCCCTGTCCTTCTCAGACTTTCCCAAAAAATCCAAGAAGAAGAAAGACTTCCAGACTCTTTTTATGAGGTCAGCATCATCCTAATCCCAAAACCAGATAAGGACACAACAAAGAAAGAAAACTTCAAGCCAATGTCACTTATGAACATAGACACTAAAATCTTCAACAAAATATTAGCAAACTGCATCCAGCGATATATTAAAAGGATCATTTACCATGATCAAGTGGGATTGATCCCAGGGATGCAAGGATGTTTCCATATTCGCAAATCAATAAACGTAATACATCACATAAACAAAAGGAAAGACAAAAACCACATGATCATTTCAACAGATGTGGAAAAAACACTTGATAAAGTACAGCACCCACTTAGGATAAAAACACTCAGTAAAATGGGAATAAAGGGGGCATACCTCAGCATAATAAAGGCCATATATGAAAAACCTACAGCCAACATCATATTCAATTGGCAAAAACTAAAAGCTTTCCCCCTAAGATCAGGAACAAGACAAGGATGTCTGCTTTCACCAATTCTATTAAACATAGTGTAGGAAGTCCTAGCCACAGCAATCAGACAAGTAAAAGAAATAAAAGTCATCCAAATTGGAAAGGAAGAAGTAAAACTATTATTGTTTGCAGATGACATGATAGGGTACATAGAAAACCCTATAGACTACACCAAAAAAACTACTCGACCTAATAAATGAATTTGGCAAAACAGCGGGATACAAAGTCAATATTCAGAAATTGAAGGCATTTTTGTACACCAACAATAAAATATCAGAATCAGAAATCAGGAAAAAAAACCCTTTGCTATAGCAACAAGTAAAATAAAGTACCTAAGAATAAACTTAACCAAGGAGGTAAAAGACCTGTATGCAGAAAACTATGCAACACTGAAGAAAGAAATTAAGGAAGACACAAATAAATGGAAGCATATACCGTGTTCATGGATTGGAAGAATTAACATCATTGAAATGTCCATACTACCCAAAGCAATTTATAGATTCAACACCATCCTTATTAAAATACGTCATTGGTATTTTACATTCACAGACATAGAACAGACATTTCAAAAATTTATATGGAACCGTAAACGACCCTGAATAGCCTCAGCAATTTTGAGGAAGAAAAACAAAACTGGAGGGATCACAATACCAGACATGAAACTATATTACAAGGACATTGTAATCAAAAGAATCTGGTACTGGCACAAGAACAGACAAATAGATCAGTGGAACAGAATAGAAAGCTCAGAAATAATCCCATGTCTCTATGGTCAATTAATATTTGACAAAGGGGGCAGAAGCATAAGTTGGAGTAAAAATAGCTTCTTCAACAAATGCTGTTGGGAGAGCTGGACAGCTACATGCAAAAAATTGAAATTCAACCACCAACTGACAGCATACACAAAACTAAACTCAAGATGGATAAAAGACTGAAGTGTAAGTCACAACCCCATTAAAGTCCTAGAGGAGAACATAGGCAGGAAACTCTCAGATATCCCATGCAGCAATATTTTCACTGATATGTCCCCTAAAGCAAGGGACATAAAGGAAAAAATAAACAAGTGGGACCTCATCAAAATAAGAAGCTTCTGCATGGCTAAAGAAAACATCAGCAAAATGAAAAGGGAACCAACTGTATGGGAAAATATATTTACCAATGATACATCAGATAGGGGTTTGATCTCCAAAATATATAAAGAACTCACAGGACTCCACTCGAAGAAGACAAACAATCCAATTAAAAAATGGGCAAAGGACCTGGGCAGACACTTCTCCAAGGAAGAGATACAGAGGGCCCAGAGGCATATGAAAGGATGCTCAGCATCACTAGCCATCAGAGAAATGCAAATTAAAACCATAATGAGATACCACTTCACACTGGTCAGAATGGCCATTATAAACAGATCAACAAACAATAGGTGCTGGCAAGACTGTATAGAAAAGGGAACACTAGTACACTGTTGGTGGGAATGCAGACTGGTGCAGCCATGATGGAAAACAGTTTGGAATTTCCTCAAAAAGCTAAAAATGGAACTGCCTTTTGACCCAGTGATTCCACTGCTGGAATTATACCCTAAGAATCCCAAAACACCAATTGAAAAGAACCTATGCACCCCAATGTTCATAGCAGCACAATTTACAATAGCCAAGTGCTGGAAGCAGCCTTAGTGCCCATCAGTAAATGAATGGATCAAAATACTATGGTACATTTACAAAATGGAATACTACACAGCAGAAAGAAAGAAAGAGCTACTACCCTTCGCAACAGCATGGATGGAACTGGGAAGCATTGTGCTAAGTGAAATAAGCCAGGCGGTGAAAGACAAATACCATATGATCTCACCTGTAAGTGGATCCTAACCAACAAAACAAACAAGCAAGGAAAATATAACCAGCAATACTGAAAAAAAAAAAACACAACAGAATCAAGAGGTAAGGTGTGGGGGGGTCGCGGAGAAAGGGAAGATAAGGGTCAAGTCAAGGAACATGGATAAAGAACCCATGGACAAAGCCAAAGTGGGAAAGGATTGAGGAAGGGAGGTAGGTGGGGGAGGGGAGCAGGGGAAAGTGATGGCAGGAAGGTTGAGACAAATGTATTTGAACAATTAAAACAAAAAGATTTGAAATCAGGAAGAGTGATTCCTGCTTTGCCAAGATTGTTTTGGCTATTCCAGGCGCCTTGCAATTCCATATGTATTTGAAAATACACTTTTCCATTTCTGTAATAAAGGTCACTAAAATTTCGATAAGAATTGCATTGAATCTGTGGATGTTTGAAGAGTATTGCCATTTTAACAATTTAAGTCTTCCAACCTCTGAATATGAGGTGTCTTTCATCTATTTAAGTCTTCATTTCAACAATTCTTTATAATTTTCAGAGTATGTTTTGCACCTCTTTGTTAAATGTTGTCCTAAGTACATTATTCCTTTTTGATGCTACTGTAAGTGGAATTGTTTCCTTAATTTCACTTCCAATTTTCATCAAAGGTTTATATAAACACAACTGGTTTTGTGTGTTGGTATTACATTCTGCAGTTTCGCTGGATTTGTTTATTAATCCTGGTGGCTTACTTGTAGATCCTGTAGAAATTTCTCTGCATAAGATTGCATTGCATATGATCAATAAAGATTTATTTACTTCTCCCTTTCCAATCTTAGCTTTAGAATTTCATTTTCTTGCCAATTGACCTGTCAAGACCTTCCAGTACAATGCTGACTAGAGGTGGTGAGAGCTGACATCCTTGTCTTATTCTTGATTATAGCAAAACATCCAGTCTTTTATCACTAAGTATAATGCTAGCTCTATTCCTAGATTTTTGAGTTTATAATTATGAAAGCCTGTTGTACTTTTCAAAATTTTGTGCAGTTTATTGAAATAAAATGATGAAATGATGATATGGTGTTTGCTTTTATTAATATGGTATATACATATATTGCATTTCTTGATATTAATTCTGCTTGGTCATGGTGTATAAATTTTTTACATGTTGCTAAGTTCATCTTTCTAGTATCTTGTTGAGGATATATGCATCTATATCATAAAAGGTATTGAACTATAGTTTTCTTGTGATGTTTTTGCCTGATTTTTGGTATCAGAGTAATTTTACCACTGAGAATGAGTTGGAAAGTGTCCTCTCCTTTTCTACTTTTTAGAATAATTTATATTATTTCTTTTCAAATGCTTGGTAGAATTCACCAGTGGAGCCATCTGGGATTGGTGTTTTCTTATTAGGAGGATTATAAATTATTAATTTAATCTCTTTGTTATCGATCTATTCAGATTTTTATTTTATTCTTTGGTGTGTTCTGGTAGTTTGTGTCCTTCTAGGGACTTGATTGTTTCATCGAATTTATTTAATAAATTAGCATACAAGTATTCATAGTATTCTCTTAAAATCTATTTTTTAAATTCTGTAAGGGCAGTAGTAATAGCTGCTTCATTTCTGATTTTAGTAATAAGAGTCTTCTCTCTTTTTTCCCCAATCAGTCTAACTAGAAGTCTCTCAATTTTGTTGAACACTTCCAAGAAACAATTTTTGGTTTTGTTGAATTTCTCTGTACTTTTCCTCTTCTCTATTCCATTAATTTCTGCTTTAGTCCTTACTATCCCTTTCCTTCTTGTTGCCTTGGGTTTGCTATGCTCTTATTTTCATTACTTCATAAGGTAGAAGGTTATTGTTTGGAGGTCTTTCTTTTTTTAATGTATATGCCTGCAAATATTAATTTTACTTTAATCACTACTTTATATGAATCCCATAAGTTGTGATATATTGGATGTTAATTTTCATTTGTGTGAAAGTCTTTCCTAATTTTCTTGTGGTTTCTTGTCACATTTATTATTTGAAATTGTGTTGTTTAATTTCTACATATTTTCCACATTTCTTTCTGTTATTATATGTGTTAAGTATTATTGCTACTGTTGTTGTAATGAACAACATTAAACTCCCCACAAGGTCAATGGTTCCCACAGTTCTTTACTTCTTACCCTTACCTGTCTTCTTACACTGACATGGGGGAGGGAAGTCTTTAGTGACTATTGTCCATAGTAGAGCTGGCCTAGATGCTTTTAGGTAAGCTCTTATGAAGGTATCTGGTCCCAATGTTGGAGTTTTTTTTCATGATAAATAATGTCTCTTTGTTATCACCTGGGAGTCCCATCAGCCATTACCAGGTAAAGAGCTCAAATCTAACACAATATCTTACTTTGCTTACATTTATTTTCATGCAAGCTTTTACAGTGATACCTCAGTATTCATCCCTAGGAGTTAATTCATCCCTAGGAGTGGCAAGCAAGCAGGAATTGATGAAGCATTTTCTCTTGTGGGGTGGCGTCATGACTGATACAAGCTTTAGCAAGTGTGACGAGCGGTGAGCAAGTGCCGAGTGCTGAAACATTTTTTCTTGTCAAAATGCAAGAAGTAATAGGTTTGATAAGTTCTAAAGTCAACGAGTCCTGAGGTACAACTGTACTTATAAATAAAGATGTGTTTTGTGAATTGTTTAGAAGGTCAACTAAAGATGTTCCTGTCTAGTGGGATTGTTGGAGAATGAAGTAAAATAATGCAGGGCAGTGATAGCATATCCGTTATATGAAATCATTATTCTATTGAACGTGGCGAATTGTAAGGCAAAGAGACCAGTAAATGTTGTTGGAATGGTCCAGGAGATTATGGATGCTTGCATTAGGGGAGTGGCAGTGGAGCCAGAGTGGGAACTGGAAGGATTCCTGAGATCCTGAAGAGGTAATCATTGAGACCTGCTGTTTGGAACACTTGGTATTTTCAATCATCCTGACAACTCTATAATGTACTTAGAACTATTAAACACATTTTCATTTAATCCTGACAACTCTATAACGTACTTAGAACTATTAAACACATTTTATAAATGAGACACAGGGAAGTTTTAATATCCAATTTTTAGATCCAAGGTTAAAGAACAGGTATGCAAATGAAATTAATTCAAACTCCAATCTGTTCAAAGTCATGCTTTTCCTTAAGAATGCTGAAGTCTTCAGCACCTGGATCCTTCCAATCATTTGAAAACAGTCTAACCATCTGCATGAAAAGCTGTTCATAGAGGATTCAGGAGTTCTCTACCTCACCAACAAATCTTTTGCCTCTCTCACAATTAATCATTTGTTAATAACAGTTACAACAATGCTTCACTCTTTTAAAGACCTCTTGTAGGGTAAACGGAGTCAGTTTGGTCTCTCACCCAGATGTCTGGGTAACTAAGATAAGGAAAATTCTCATAACCTTGAGTTGGCCCACGTGCACAGAATAACGCTGTGTTAGGCAATGTTTTGGCACCCTGCCGGCTTTGTGTACTTTTAGTATATAAGGGACTTGGGGGCTTCCCGCTGCGTGACATGCGGCTGCGTGACAAGCGGCTTGTGATGAGCATGGATTGCCCCACCCTTGAATAGAAGCATGTCAGGCATTCCTATGGCTCTGTGCATTTTCTTCCATCTGCCTGAATCCTTAGTGAACCTGCCTGGCCTTGAAAGGCTGCAAGACACCTCTTCCCTCTTTAAAAGTATTTTCTGGAACCATTTACATCAAACTTGTTTAGCGGCAACTTTGATTTCATAATGAGCCACAGTCTTCCTAAAAACAAGTTTTAAGGATGCTTCCTTCTTTCTGTTACATCTGTTTCAAGATAACAAATGCACTTAGATTAGTATCAAAATCCTTAGCAACAAGAAGTTTGGTGTGATAAGTGACTAAAAGTGGCCAGTTTCTGTTAGTGCTTCTCATTCCTCATTGTGGCTGAATAAGGTCTAAGGAAACATAAATAGGATGGAATTGAAAAACTATTTGATTCTGAATAAGAGTGTTGAGGAAAGGTAGAATCTTTTGATTACACAGTTGAAGGAAATACTAGGGCATGGTACAAACTGGGATAGGGAGGACATGATACTGAGCTCAAACTAGTATAATTTTATTACTGGCTTTTGAGATTTGAAACATCTAAGGACAAAGTACTGTCGAATTATGGCTTTAATAGCTTACCTAATGAAAGTGTTTCACATAACCAGGAGTGCCTCAAAAGGGTAGTTTGTCCAGCTGCCCTGTACATTGTCAACTTCCAAAAATGTATCTGCTGAGAGAGTCTATATTTATCTTATGACTCAGCTGCAGAAACAGGTGGCAGGGCGTTTTCGTCTTCCTATTTTAAATCCTTTTTCCAAATATACATATTTGGATTGTATTTCTCATTATTGTTATATTTCTTTTTAATAAAAAAAACTTTTGTTATTTTGTTGATTTCAGAGAGAGGGGAAGGAAGGGAGAAAGAGAGGGAGAGAAACATCCATGCTAGAGAACAACATGGATTGGCTGCCTCTTGCATGCACGCCGACTGGGGACCAAACCATCATCCCAGGCATGTGCCACGATGGGAATCAAACCTATGACCTTTAGGTTTGCAAAAGGACACCCAACCAACTGAGCCACACCCACCAGGGCTATTGTTATTATATTTCTGATTATTAAAAGACTATAATAAATTTATAGAACTATAATAAGTTTACAGAAAAAGATAGTAAATTATCAGAACAAAAGTTAAAAAACAAAATCCCAATCATTACCTTTGTTAATTTACCCATCCTGCTCGAATTTGATTTTAAGAATTGAACTGCAAAGGAAGTGGTGGCTATTAGTGACTCGTGGTGGGTGAGAGGGTGGGTGGAGGAAGACTGTTACCTTCTGTTCTTGTGGTTTATAAGAGGATGAGTAATCCTCTCTGTCAACACAGCCACAAAAGTGTAACAATGCTTAATATGACTATGGTAATCAGAGAGAGGTTTATTTTATCTATAGGAAGAAGGGGCCACTTTGATCTCTAGTATTAACAATGACAAAAATGAGTGACAGGGCCTGGTGTGGTGGGGGGCAGAAGATTGGTAAGGGGTCCCCTTCTACAGCACAGGCGGTGGGAAGGGACCAGAGTTGGAAGATGACATAATCCTCACGTGACCAAGAGCTGACATGAAGTCCATGTATTGCTGGGCTATTTTCTCCTCTGAGTACCAGCTCCTTACTGCCCTACCAGTGATGGTGTCTATGGCCAAGAGAAGAAAGTCATAAATTTCTTAAATTCCAGCAGGTTGGTGTGAGGGAACCACTTAGGGTAGTAATGCTGAATCTAGTGGCTTTCCCCAAACCCCTGCAGACCCATCAAAGGTAACTATTTTTTGAAAGGGGGAGGAGAAGTGGGTGGGGCCAGGGGAGGCTAAATTAAGTGGAAGTCTCCTGAAAGACACCCAGAGATTCAATGACAGTTTAGAAATAATCAGCTTCTCTCAGATTGGCAAGCTTTTCCTTTATCCTTACCCTTCTCACTCCAATTCTGTTGAAGGAAATGAGGTGTAGGCTGGTGTGTGGAGAACAGCTGGAGTCCTGGGGTTCAGACAGAGAAATTTAGAGATAAACTGAAAATAATTCATCTCATTCAATGCCAGCCTGAGAAGGTGGGGAGGAAGGGAACAGTGGGCCTTGCAAGGATTAGGTCTAGTGTTAGGGGATCTGGGGTGGGGACAGAGATCCAAGAGGAAAGGACAGAGACTGGAGGGGAACCAGGAAGTAGGAAATTTTGGGCAACAACAGTTATGAGGATCCCAGATTCAAAATAATAATGTCTGTCTTATCTTTGGGGCTAGTGAGTCCCCAGAGAACTCTCTCTTCCCCTCCTTCCTTTCTGTCTTCAGGCCTGAGTATCTGGGTTCATAGGCATCTCGAGGCAAGAAACGGGGGAGGAAACTATTCAAAATTGTCACAGGTCAGTGTGAGGGAAATACTTAGTCCAGGGTCTCTGAGGATGGGAATTGGTAAAAGCGAGAGCTGTTAAAATATGCAGGCTCATAACTCACTCTCCATCCGCTTCCCTTCTCCTACCCATCGGAGAGGCCATTAGGCTAGTCTGCTGAGTAAATGGTGGGTTGCTAAGAGAGGGAAAGGAGGCGGGGAAAGGAGACAGAGAGGAGGAGGGTAAAAAGGGGAGAAATATCAAATTTCTGAGGTCTGGACCTGTGTGGCGGAGGCAGGAGATTAGGCGAGCATCTTGTTTCAAAGAAAAACTGACAATCCTGAACCAAAGGAAATGAAACAATCTCACCCCACATTTTCTCCCTGGACTTAAGCAGGAAACAACTACATCATGCAAAAACCCTGCAAAGAAAATGAAGGAAAACCCAAGCGCAGCATGCTGAAGAGAGAGGGAAAAGGCCCCTGTGGAGAATTTGAACGCCATCAAACTGAAGGCAATTTTAGGCAAAGGCTGCTTCAATCTCTAAAGGAACTTAAAAAAGACATAGATTATAGGCATTTTAATAATGAAGAAATGACAAGAAAGGGAGATGAGATAGAAAGGTGTTTGGAAGAGATAAGAGGTCTGAGAAAGAAGTTTAGAGGTCTGCATTCTAATCACAGGCATTCCCAGGACGTCCTTATCCCATGTAATACATTTCTGTCCTGAATTCAACTATTTTCTGTTTGAATATCGCCACCACTGAGTTCTTTTTGTCTGCAATTCTGTGCTAATTTTACTCCAACCCTTCCATGTTCCTTTGATTTACATATAACTTGTTACTGACATCGCATCTTTTGACCCAATCTCATTAATTTAACAGCCTGTTTCAGTCATTTGCATAAGATGCTCATTGTGTATTGTAAAGTGAAAGCAAGGCATTGCAAAACATTATGTATACATAATGTACATTTATATATGACATAATGCAAATATTCTGAATTATTTACACCAAAACATTAACAGTGACTCTCTGTGTGGTCTGGACTTTATTTCTTTTTTGCCTATCTGCATCTTCTCATTTTCCAAAAATTGAATATGTGTATATTACAAAAAACTAAAATAAACAGACAATAAAAGAACTCGTCAGTCACCTCTGAAAGGCAGTGAAACACTTAAAAACTCAGAACTAGAAATGTAAACTTTAAATCACCTCTGGATCTCTTAGTCAGAGGAGTAAAACTGGCAGTTATTATGGACACACTTGCTTTAACACCTCGTTTTTTTTCATGAGGAAAATATTTGCCTCAAAGCTTCTGTGGGGAAGAAAGGAAGGGACTCCGAGCTGTGCTTGGTGAACTCTTGTTCCCACCTGTGCAAACAGAACCCCAACCCGCTGCAGAACATAGTTATTTGGGGGAGGACCCTGGCATTACTCAACCTGTGCTCTGGAATAAGTCCAATAGGCGTGGAGGTAGCGGGTTTCCTTGCCAGTCCTCTGCTGCTGAGCTCCACCCTGGGTCCTGCTCTGTCTGCTGGGCACTGCTGCTCTTCTGCTGGGTCCTTTGCTTTCTGCTGGGGCACTAAAGTCATCGAGTACCCAAAATTCCCTTAGTTACTTGGAGTCCCCGGTGGGTTAAACTCTCCACTTGCTTTTCTGAAGCCTCTCCCTCTGCTTTACACTGACCGTTCCAGGATTGCTTGGGTCGCAATGTCTTGCAGAGCTCTTAGCAGAGCAGCCCCTTCAGTTTTCAATCACAGAATTTCTCTCCGTAAGAGTCAGACATGAGTCCATTTTGGGAGCTGAACTGAGATAGACGTTTGAGTGAAATATATCATGCTGTAGTCAGAACTGCTGCTTTAAATCTAGGGTCTAAGGTTTTGTCTTCCTTTTCCTGTGACATGATCTCTCCCTGAAGGCTGGCAGGCCTGTCTTCCTAGTTCAGAAGACCCTCAGGGGTATGTGTAAATTACACAAAGTGATTCAGGAAATAGATCTAAAGGAACAATCTCTCTCTATCCCTTCCCTTGCTGAAACATATGTAAAAATTCTTTGTAAGACTAATATATATTATATATAACATTATTTATAAATATATATGACGTGAGACCCAAAAAACAGAATTTATTTATAAAAAATTGTGTATTTATTCTTACATGTTTAAATTTCAGTCACCTTCCAAGTACTCTCCATTTGATGCAATACACCCATCAATACATTTTTTCCACTGTTCAAAACAATTTTTGAACTTGTCGATTTTGATGCCTGCAGAATATAATTATTTGAGGGAGGGCCCTGGCATTACTCAACCTGTGCTCTGATGCATAAGATGCTCATTGTGTATTGTAAAGGGAAAGAAAGATCTCAGTAGTGCTTTGGATGTATTTGTTTCACCTCTTCCAGATTGGCAAAATGTCTCCCTCTGAGGACTTTTTTCATCCAGGGAAACAAAAAGAAATCGCTGGGGCAAAATCTGGTGAATAAGGAGGGTGGAGCATGGGGCATATGCCATTTTTGGCCAGAAACTGCTGAACACACAGCTTGGTGTGGGCAGGTGTGCTCGTAAATCACCCATGATGAAATTGGCAGCTATGCTGAAAGAGTCTTAAAAACAAAATTCGCTGAAGCCAAACGCAGCCTGTCACAACAACGTCAGCTGGTACACTGATACAGATGGGTTCCCAGAACATTCGCCTAGTGGGGGAAGCCTGTACTACAAGGGGCCTGCCCTCCAGAAGATAATTCTGTTTTTGTGTGTGTGTGTTCCCTCTCATATGCATATACTTTTTAGCTCTGGCTGGTGTGGCTCAGAGGATTGAGTGCTGACTTTTGAACCAAAGGGTCTCCAGTCTGATTCCCAGTCAAGACACATGCCTGGGTTGCAGGCCAGGCCCCCCTGGTAGGGGGTGCGTGAGAGGCAACCACACATCGATGTTTCTCTCCCTCTCTCTCTACCTCTCTTCCCTTTTCTCTAAAAATAAATAAATAAAATCTTTAAAAACTATTTTTAGTAATAAGTACTTATTATTTTTTAATTTTAATTTTATTGTTTTTATTTCTTTAGTATATACTTTTTTTTAATTAATTTATTTACTTTTTAAATACATTTGTCTCTGCCTTCCCCCCCCTCTTTCCCTTGCCCCCTCCCACCTTCCCTCCCTCAGCTCTTCCCCTTTGGTTTTGTCCATGAGTCCTTGCTATATGTTCCTTGACTTTCCCCTTCCCTTCCCTTTCCCTGCCCCCCCCCTTCCCTCTTGTCTCTGTTGATTTCTTTTCCTTTCAGTGTTGCTGGTCATATTTGCCTTGCTTCTTTGCATTGTTGGTTAGGTTCCACTTATAGGTGAGATCATATGGTATTTGTCTTTCGCCCCCTGGCTTATTTCGCTTAGCATGATGCTCTCCAGTTCCATCCATGCTGTTGCGAAGTTTAGTACTTCTTTTTTCTTTCTGCTGCGTAGTATTCCATTGTGTATATGTACCATCATTTTTTGATCCAATCATCTACTGATGGGCATTTAGGTTGCTTCCAACACTTGGCTATTGTAAATTGTGCTGCTATGAACATTGGGGTGCATAGGTTCTTTTGTATTGGTGTTTTGGTGTTCTCAGGGTATAGTCCCAGCAGGGGAATCGCTGGATCAAAAGGCAGTTCCATTTTCAGCTTTCTGAGGAAATTCCACACTGCTTTCCATAGTGGCTGCACCAGTCTGCATTCCCACCAACAGTGGACTAGAGTTCCCTTTTCTCCACAGCCTCGCCAGCACCTGTTGTTTGTGGATCTGTTTATGATGGCCATTCTGACCGGTGTGAGGTGGTACCTCATGGTGGTTTTGATCTGCATTTCTCTAATGGCTAGTGATGCAGAGCATCCTTTCAAATGCCTCTGGGCCCTCTGTATCTCCTCCTTAGAAAAGCATCTGCCCAGGTCCTTTGCCCATTTTTTGATTGGATCGTTTGTCTTCTTGGAGTAAAGTCGAGTGAGTTCTTTGTATATCTTGGAGATCAAACCTCTATCTGATGTATCATTAGCAAATATATTTTCCCAAATGGTTGGCTCCCTTTTCATTTTGCTGATGTTTTCTTTAGCTGTGCAGAAGCTTCTTATTTTGATGAGGTCCCACTTGTTTATTCTTTCCTTTATGTCCCTTGCCTTAGGAGACATATCAGTGAAAAAATTGCTGCGTGGGATATCTGAGAGTTTCCTGCCAATGTTCTCCTCTAGGACTTTGATGGT
Organism: Pteronotus mesoamericanus; assembly: GCF_021234165.1. NCBI lineage: Eukaryota > Metazoa > Chordata > Mammalia > Chiroptera > Mormoopidae > Pteronotus > Pteronotus mesoamericanus. The sequence continues at coordinate 842,600 of NW_026555322.1, read as the reverse complement.
GTTGCGACTTATATTTAAGTCTTTTATCCATCTTGAGTTTATTTTTGTGTATGGTGTCAGCTGAGGATCCAATTTCAATTTTTTGCATGTAGCCATCCAGCTCTCCCAACACCATTTGTTGAAGAGGCTGTTATGGCTCCATTTTATGCTTCTGCCCCCTTTGTCAAATATTAGATGTCCATAGAGACCTGGGCTTAATTCTGGGCTTTCTATTCTGTTCCACTGGTCTATGGGTCTGTTCTTGTGCCAGTACCAGATTGTTTTGAGTATAGTGGCTTTGTAGTAGAGTTTGATGTCCGGTATTGTGATCCCTCCTACTTTGTGTTTCTTTCTCAAAATTGCTGCAGCTATTCGAGGTCGTTTATGGTTCCATATAAATTTTTGAAATGTCTGTTCTATTTCTGTGAAATACGTCATTGGTATCTTAATAGGGATTGCGTTGAATCTATAAATTGCTTTTGGTAGTATGGACATTTTAAGGATATTAATTCTTCCAATCCATGTGCACGGTATGTGCTTCCATTTATTTGTGTCTTCCTTAATTTCTTTTTTCTATGTTGTATAGTTTTCTGCATACAGGTCTTTTGTGTCTTTGGTTAAATTTATCCCTAGGTACTTTATCTTTTTTCGTGCTATATCGAATGGTATATTTTTCCTGATTTCTTCTTCTTCTATTGCATTGCTGGTGTACAAAAACGCCTTTGATTACTGACTGTTGACTTTGTATCCTGCTGTTTTGCCAAATTCACTTATTAGGTTGAGGAGTTTTTTGGTAGAGTCTACAGGGTTCTCTATGTACACTATCATGTCATCTGCAAACAATGATAGTTTTACTTCCTCCTTTCCTATTTGGATGCCTTTTATCTCTTTCTCTTGTCTGACCGCTGTGGCTAGGACTTCCAATAGGATGTTGAAAAGAAGCGGTGAGAGCGGACATCCTTGTCGTGTTCCCGATCTTAGTGGGAAAGCTTTCAGTTTTTGCCCGTTGAGTATGATATTGGCTGTAGGTTTTTCATATATGGCCTTTATTACGTTGAGGAATGCCCCATTGTTTCCCATTTTGCTGAGTGTTTTGATCATAAATGGGTGCTGTACCTTGTCAAATGCTTTTTCTGCATCTATCGAGATGATCATGTGGTTTTTGTCTTTTCTTTTATTTATGTGGTGTATCACGTTTACTGATGTGCGTATATTGAACCATCCCTGCATCCCTGGGATGAATCCCACTTGATCGTGATGGATAATCTTTTGAATGTATTGCTGGATGCGGTTTGCCAATATTTTGTTGAGGATTTTAGCATCTATGTTCATCAGCGAAATTGGCCTGTAGTTTTCTTCCTTTGTAGGGTCTTTATCTGGTTTTGGGATCAGGGTGATGCTGGCCTCATAGAAGGAGTCTGGCAGTCTTCCCTCCTCTTGGTTTTTTTGGAATAGTCTGAGAAGGACAGGGGTTAGCTCTTCCTTAAATGTTTTGTAAAATTCTCCTGGGAAACCGTCTGGCCCTGGACTTTTGTGTGCTGGGAGTTTCTTGATTACTGCTTCAATTTCCCCAACTGTTATCGGTCTGTTCAAGCTTTCTGTTTCTTCCTCCTTCAGTGTTGGAAGATTATACTTTTCTAAAAATTTGTCCATTTCATCAAGATTTTCAAATTTCTTGGCATATAATTCTTCATAATAGTTTCTGATGATCATTTGTATTTCTGTGGTATCAGTTGTTATTTCTCCTCTTTCATTTCTGATATTATTAATTTGGGTCCTCTCCCTTTTTCTCTTGATGAGTCTACTTAAAGGCTTGTCAGCTTTATGTATCTTTTCAAAGAACCAGCTGCTGGATTGGTTGATCCTCTGAATTGTTCTTTTTGTCTCTATGTCATTCAGTTCTGCTCTAATCTTGACTATTTCCTTCCTTCTACTTGCTCTGGGATTTATTTGTTGTTGTTTCTCCAGTTCTTCAAGTTGTAGTGTTAGGTCTTTTATTTGAAATGTTTCTATCTTTTTAAGGTAAGCCTGTATTGCTATGAACTTCCCTCTCAGGACCGCCTTTGCTGTGTCCCATAGGTTTTGGACAGTAGTCTGTTCATTTTCATTTGTTTCCAGAAATTTTTTGATTTCTTCTCTTATCTCATTATTGACCCATTCATTGTTTAATAGTGTACTGTTCAGTCTCCATGAGTTTCCAAGTTTTTGAAGTTTCTCTTTGAGTTTGATTTCGAGTTTCAAGGCCTTGTGGTCTGAGAAAAAGTTTGGTATTATTTCAATTTTCCTGAATTTACTGAGGCTTGCTTTGTGTCCTATCATGTGGTCTATCTTTGAAAAACTGACATGAGCATTTGAAAAGAATGTGTATTTTTCTTCTTTGGGATGTAAGATTCTATATATGTCAGTTAAGTCTCTTTGATTCAGTGTTTCATTCAGCGCCACGATATGTTTATTAATGTTTTGTTTGGAAGATCTGTCCATTTTGGACAGTGGGGTATTGAAATCCCCTACTATCAGTGTGTTGCTATCTATATCTTTTTTGAAGTCATCCAACAATTTCCTTATAAACTTGGGGGCTCCTATATTGGGAGCATATAAGTTTACAATGTTGATGTCTTCTTGATAGATTCTTCCTTTAAGTATGATAAAGTGCCCTTCTGGGTCTCTCTTTATGGCCTTTGCTTTGAAATCTACTTTGTCTGATCCAAGTATGGCAACGCCAGCCTTTTTCTCATGTCCATTTGCTTGGAATATTATTTTCCATCCCTTTACTTTCAATCTGTGTAGGTCTTTTGCTCTGAGGTGGGTCTCTTGTAGGCAGCATATGTGTGGGTCATGTTTTCTTATCCATTCAGCTACCCTGTGTCTTTTGATTGGGGCATTTAGTCAATTCACATTGAGAGATATTACTGATAGAAACTTACTCATCTTTTCTCTTTGTACTTGTGTTCCTCTCTGTCTCATTCTTTTCCTTCATCTGCTTAAACCAGTCCCCTTAGCATATCTTGGAGTGCTGGTTTGGTAGAGATGTATTCTTTTAGCTTTCTTTTGTCTGGGAAACTCCGTATTTCTCCTTCTATTTTAATGGAGAGCCTAGCTGGGTAGAGCAGCCTTGGCTGTAGGCCCTTGCTTTTCATGGCTTGGAATATTTGTTGCCATTCCCTTCTGGCTTGGAGAGTTTCTGTTGAGAAGTCAGCTCCTAGGCGTATCGGGGCCCCCTTGTATGTTACTTTCTCCTTCTCCCTTGCTGCCTTGAGGATTCTCTCTTTGTCTTTGACATTTGCCATTTTAATGATGATGTGTCTTGGAGTGGACCTCCTTGGGTCCTTCTTGAGTGGGGTCCTCTGTGCCTCCTGGATCCATGAGAGCCTTTCTCTCCTCAAATTAGGGAAATTTTCCATCATTACTTTTTCGAGGAGGTTCTCTATTCCTTGCTCCTCTTCTTCTCCTTCTGGTATCCCTATTATACGGATATTATTGCGTTTCAGGTTGTCCTGCATTTCCCTAAATGCTTCTTCATTCTTTTTGAGCCGTTTTTCCATTTCTTGCTCTTTCTGGGAGCTTTTTTCTACCTTGTCCTCCATCTCACTGATTCGATCCTCAGCTTCATCCAGCCTGCTTTGGATTCCTTCTACTGTGTTCTTCAATTCAGAAATGGTATTCTTCATATCCTCTTGTGTCTTCTTGATAGTTTCTATGTCCTTTTCCAGGCTGATATAGTTTGCTGTAAGATCCTGATAGTTTCTCTGCAGTTTCTCATAGTTCTCTTTGAGCTGGCTGAGCTGATTGAGCTTCCTTAGAACCATTGTTTTGAGTTCCATATCTGATAGTTCCCTTGCCTCTATTTCATTGAGCTCTCTCTGTGGGGAGTCCCCTTTTCCACTCATTTGGGGGGGAACTTCTTTTTCTTCCCATTTTTGTGAGTGTGTGTTAAGTATTTTTGTCCTTTTCTTTCTGGGCTTGCCTCTGATGATGTCAGTTGTTGACCCTATAGGGCCTTGGGTTGTTTGTTTGAGCCTTTCAGGAGTCTAATGCCTGTGTCTGACTCCTGCTTGGAGCAGCTCTGTGACCCCTCGGTCAGGGCTGGGCTATTTTTTGGGATCTCTCTGCGCTCTCACGAGAGCTCCTTGAGCGCGTTCCCAGCGCGGCAGGGTCCCCCACCTGCCTGGGCTCGCATGTGTTTGCCCCAGACCAGAGGGCTTATTCGCGACCTCCCGTGCTCATCTGACCTCCCTGGCACGCGAGCTTCGCGGCACTGGTCAGATTAGAGTCTTCTATTGTGTGTTTTCCCCGCTTTTGGCTCTTTGGGTGCGTTGCTTGCCCTCGCCAAATGGGGACTACGGAAATGGGAGGAAATCAGCTCTCCGGTTAATCCTGTTTCTGGTCTCTCCTCCAGGGACTCTGGGCAGCTCTACTTATTTTGTGGGCTGCTCCGCAATCGCGGCGGGTAGGTCAATTTATGCCTGCCCTTGCCCCTCTGTGCAATCCCTCGCAGGCCGTATGGGTGCCAGTCTGTGTGAGGCCTTGCCAGCTGGTGCAAGCGTTCGCCAGCCCGCGTGGGTCACACACACGCTCGCCAACCCTCGCCAGTCACTCTGCGCAAGTGTGCGCGCCTGCTCTGGGTGTTTTGGAGGTGTCTATGTTTGCTTTTCGGCTTTTGGCTCTTTGGGGGTGTGGCCTCTTCCCGCACAATGGAGACTTTGGCAAGGAGAAGGAGTCAGGACTCCCCGGTTCCTCCTCCTGTTCTTTCCCCAATGCCTCCGTTTCTAGTCTCCCCTCAGGGGCCTCTGGGCAGTTCTGTGATCCCTTTGGCTGAGGATCCAACCCCTGTGTGGACTGCGTTTCAATCGCAGGCAGTCTGGTTCATGCGCGCCCCGCTTCTGCCTCTTTGGGGTCGCGTCTTTCCAGCCCACAATGGAGACTACCGAACGGGGAGGGAGTCGGGACTCCCCGGTTCCTCCTCCCGTTCTTTCCCCAACGCCACTGTCTCCAGTCTCTCCTCAAGGCTCTCCCAGACAGTCTGCACTCAGCCCCGCAGGTCACATGCGCACAAGCTGTGTGCGGAGCGCACAAAAGGCAGGTTAATTGATTCCCTTATGCCTGAGCGAGATGGTAGCTGCAGAGTGGGAAGTGCGTTATCACCCGGGCTCCACCCGCCGCAGAGTCAGTTCTCTTCACAAAGTTTTCCTCACCAGTCTTTTCCCAGGCACCAGCCCACCCTGCTGCCACCTGTACCCAGCGATCAAGGAGGGTGGCTGCCGCTGCAACTTTTGCGTTTGCCCTTTAAATGTCTTTTTGCATCCCCAGCCACTTGTCTCTGGCAGAGAGTGCCCCTAAGCTTTTTGGGGTTGCGTTTTGTCTGTATTTTCTCGGCTTTAGCGGCTGTAGTTTAGGGGTTCCTGTTTATGATTCAGACCCCGTTCTTCCCGGGGAGACGCTAACTGGCCATTTCAATGTCCCTCTGGTGCCAGTGCCCGTGCGCACCCAGCCCACCCTCTCGAGCCTCCACCGCAATTCTCACCCGTTGGGATGTGTGAGAGTCGAATCCGCTGTCCGCGGCACCAAGGCTCCTCTCCCACTATCACTCCACTGCTTTCCAGGTGATTACTCCATTATTTAGTTGCAATTCCAGTTTGGTTTTGGGAGGAGGTCAGCGTGACTCCCTTTCACTCTTCCGCCATCTTTTTCTAAAACCTATACTTTTTAATGTATATATACATACATGTATTATATATTTATTATATATATGTGATATATATGTGTATATATATTTCAGTGTTACAAAGTATATGTTTTTATATAGATGTATGTACATGTACACAAGTATTTTTTCCTAACTGAACTTTTTGAATTTTGTATCTCAAAGTAAAGACTATGTCATGTATTTCATTTTACTTCTATTTATTAGTGCTGTGACTTACATATAGTCAGTACTCAATAGGTGTTTACTTAATTAGAATTCTAGTGTTCTTGGCCCAGTTGTACTTCTGATTGCATAAAATTGGCAATAATCTATTTCTCTAGAAATGACAACTTACATTTTCAAGAGGAACCAAACAGGAAAAGGTCATTTGCCAAATGCAGTCTATAAAATTGTTGCAGTATTGTATATCAGAACTCATAGAGTCAGCTCCTTACATTATAATCATCTTGAGTGCTTACTAAAAATGCAAAATTGTGACACATTTCCACACACACACACACACACACACACACACTTACAAATACACTGAGTCAGAATCTCTGCGCCTTTGGCCTTGGAAACTCCATTTTGGGGTTGCCATAAAATCATGGTCTCCACTACTATTACTTCATAAACCCTAACCATAGACCCTCTTTCAGCTGAGTAGTGCAAAAGGAGTATCCTTATAATCAAAGAGCCCAGTGGTTTATAATTCATAATTAAGAGCCTGAAAGTCAAAATTGTATTTATCGTAGCCTTAAAATTCAGAGTATCCATCAAGCAAATCTATGTAGAGAATAAACATTATTCAGCTTTAGTATGAGGTGAAAAATAAATAAAATAGAAACAAGTTGCTATCCCCCTATCAAATAGGCAAATGTTTACTTACAATACTCAATCTTATTGAAAACCTAGGCATTCTTATACTCAAAGAAACAGTAAATTGCTACATCCAGTTTTTTTGTTTGTTGGTTTCTATTCACAATAAGCATCAAAAGCTGTATACAGGGTCCAGCAGAAGTAACGCTTGCTTGAGTGTGGTTGGTAGGATAATAACATGGGTGTAATAATTTATAGCTTTAATTTAAATATTTCACCTAAAATGTCATATGGTATGCTTGAGTGTGATATTGTTATGTAACAGAAGTACATGCTTACAATTTTGTATTAAAAAAAATTTGTAATAAAAAGGGGCATTATTTGTGCCAGGCTCTGTATTTTACATGCCCCATGATCCAACAGTCTACTGTTTAGAATTTCTCCTAAGGAAATAGTCACAGTGGTAAGCAAATATTTAGCAATGAGAATTTTTATTGAAGGATTTAATGTATTTGTAAGGATTTTTTTAAACCTGAGAATGAAGTAAATGGACTATCCAATCAGAAGAAAATGAACATGCAGTCCTACTCATCACATACACAAAACATATCCCAGATAGCTTAAAGATGAAAATGTGAAAAACAAAAATAAAATATTGAATATTGCAATGAAAATTAAGAAAAATGTATGATCTTGTGATATGATTATCTTCTTAAGCATGAAAGAAAAATCCAGAAGTTATAAAAAACATATAAAAGGTCCAAAACCTAGAAATAGCCTAGGAGAAAATATTTGCAATACCATGACAGATAATGGGAAAGTATCTCTAATACCCCAAAAGCTTTTACAAGTGGAAAACAAAAAGACAAAGCAGTAAAAAAAAATACATATCACATGACCCAGCACTTCTACTGTTCTGTATTATAGAGATATATGTATACACAAGTACGGGAAAGGATAGATGGATGTTTATTGTGGCATTGTTTGTACGAGCCAAAATATTGAAAATAGTCTAAGTCAAAGGGAAAATTTGAATAAACTGTGATTTATCTATACCAAGGAAACTACACAGTAGTTAAAAAAATAAAATTCTTATATTGCTGCATCTACAGGAATATTGTTAAGTAATGACATTATATATCTTCATATTGCTATTATTACAAATAATATTGTCCCAGATAATAAATTACTTAATTCACCTTAATACACTGCTTTAACCACTCCTCCACTTTCAATCTTCTCCCCATAATTAAACACTGATCAGTTTGATGGGTATCCATCTAGAAATTTATATATTTCTGTTTTGCATATTAATTAAATATTATATTATATTATAACTTTCATGTGCCCTTGATTACTAATTATAAAACATTAGGCTCTTTGATTATAAAGGAGACTCTTGAACAACTCAGCTGAAACATAGTCTATGGCGATTGTGCATATTAATATAGATTTAGCCCTAGCTGGTGTGGCTCAGTGGATTGAGTGCTGGCCTGAGAACCAAAGGGTCCCTGGTTCAATTCCCAGTGTAAGGCACATGCTTGGGTTGCAGGTCAGGTCCCCAGCAGGGGGCGTGCGAGATGCAACCACACATTGATATTTCTTTCCCTCCTTTCCCCTCTCTAAAAATAAGTAAATAAAATCTTTAAAAAAAGAAATAAAACATTTAAAAATATGGATTTATAATTATTGTTTTATGCATTTGTCTTTTAAATCATAGAAAAAATGAGTTATAAACAAAATATGGAAAACTACTTGCTTTTTTATTTACCCATGTAGCTACCTTTACCATTGTTTATTTCTTCATATAATTTTGAGTTAGTTATCTATGTCTTTATTTCAGCTTGGAATTCTTTTTTTTTTTTTTAGAGAGAGAAAGAAGAAGGGAAGTAGAGAGGAAGAGAAACATCGATGTGAGAGAGAAACATCACATCAATCAGTTGCCTTCTAAACCCACAACCCAGGCATGTACCCTGACCTGAATCAAACCAGTGATTTTTTGGTTTGCAGGACAACACCCAACCAGCTGAGCCACACCAGCCAAGGCAGAGCTTGGAAGTCTTATAGGACTTTCCAGAAGGTCAGTAACTACAAATGCAAATGAATCTACTTTCTATAGTTTGAAGGTACCTTATATTACTCAAACCATTCCTCTGTTAATAAACATTCAAATTATTTTTGTTTTGCCCATTAAAAGCAATGTTGCTGCAATTAACATGATATACACATTAAATCACTGGTGCTTTTATTTTTATGGGATAGATTCTGGAAAGTAAGATTGCTTGATCAAAAAGTTTGTGTTCTTTAACATTTTCCAGCCAACCTTGCACATATGTTGCGGCTTCCAAATGTGATATAAGACACTTCTAAGGCTTATAAACAATGTTGGGTGTTATCTCCACTCTTCTTTCAGTAACCTTAGAAATTATGTGTGCCATCTAGTCACTGGTTCCTGGTCAGGGCACATGCCTGGGTTGCTGGCCAGGTCCCTAATGGAGGGCGCATGAGAGGCAACCACACATTGATGTTTTTATCCCTCTTTTTCTCCCTCCCTTCCTCTCTCTCTAAAAATAAATAAATAAAATCTTTAAAAAGAAAAGAAAAATACATCATTATCTCAACTGATGCAGAAAAAGCATCTGACAAACTCCAACACCCTTTCATGATAAAAAAGCACTAAAAAAAAACTATGAATATAAAAAGATTGTCTCAACGTGATAAAAGGTATTCATTAAAAAAAAATTCAATGCTAACTGATACTCAGTAGTGAAAGACAGAGCTTTTCATGTAAGATCAGGAACAAGAAAAGGATACCTGTTTTCACCAATATTGTACTGAAACTACTAGCCAGAGAAATTAAGCAAGAAAAAGAAATTAATCAAATCCAGGGTTCCAGTCAAGATAGTGGTGTAGATAAATGCAGTAGTCTAATCCTCCCACAACCACATGAAAATTACAACTAAACTACAGAACAGCCATCAAGACCTGGCCAGGTAGCTCAGTTGGTTAGAGGGTCATACTGATATGACAAGGTTGTGAGTTCAATCCCCAGTCAGGGCACATACAAGAAGCAACCAATGAATACATAAATAAATGGACCAACTAATCTATGTTTCTCTCTCTCTCTCTCTCTCTCTCTCTCTCTCTCTCTCAAATCAATGAATTTTAAAATAAAAAAAGAATAACTGTCATTCAGAACCACCTAAAATCTAGCTGGACAGAAGACCAACAACTAAGGATATAAAAAAGAAGACACATCAAGACTGATAGGGTGGGAACACTGAATCGGCTGGTCCCACAACCACATGTAGTGGTTAAAAATCAGGAGGGATATTTTGGCTCTGGTGGTTCCCCATTGAGGAACTAGGGATTTCAGCCCCACACCAGGCTCCCAAGCCCAGAGTTCCAGTGCCAGCAAGAGAAGGCCCCATAAATTCTGGCTGTAAAAAACACTGAGAAGGAGGAGTTCTGGAGTCCCAGACAGTCCTCTTAAATTGCTCACACACAGATTACTAAAACTCACTTTCTCTGAGTTCCAGCACTGGAGCAGCAGCTCAAAAGGCCCCAAGGATATGTGGGACAAATAGAATTGTCTGGCATTAGGGCAAGAGCTGAGGAGGTAGCTTTCTCCCACATGGAAGTGTTGGCTGAGACAATTGTGCCTTTGCAAAACTCTCCCCCTACAGAGTCAGCAAGTGGGTGCCATATCTGCATCTCCATGAACCTGGCTAACACTGTTCACCCACACTGGTGAATCCCTGTGACCCCACCCCACACACTTGCAGGCCCACCCAAGTTGCTTCCAGTGGCTTTTCCATACTAATGACTTACCTTTGGCTCATGTTTCAGACTTTCCTAAAGTCTTTCAAACAAACAGCATCTGGCTTGAGTGTGCCCCATAATTCTTGCTAAGTGGCCCCAGGCTGGCAATAGTGGCAGCCAGCCTTGGTTCATAGCTTGGCTTCTCTTGGGCACTTTCAAGCTCAGCACAAGTAGCAACCATCTGCAGATTGCTTTGTAGCTCATGCCCTGTGGCCCCAGGAAGGACACAGGTGGCAGCTGACCTTGGCCAGCACCTCCTGGGAGGTCCCAGAGCCCCATTTGCAAGTGACACAATCAAGAGGCAGAATCATTAGGCACCAGAGCCTTGCTGAATTAAGTCCTGCTTCATGAGGTGGGGCACCCACACAACTCATCCTCCACAGTGGTTGCAGCCAGTTCTTGCAGCTCATTGGCCTGGAAGTAAACACATCTCATTGACATGCCAATAGTAGTAAAAGCTCAACTACAACAGAATGGTGTACAAAGCTCACATGGGTGGGGTCCACATGGACTGCCTGGCTCAGGTGTTCAGGGAGGCTGTGCCACTGGAGCCTACACAACACCTACTAAATGAGGCCATTCTACCAAGCCTGGGAGATGTAGCAGTTCTACCTAACACACAGAAACTAACACAGGGAGGCTGCCAAAATGAAGAGACAAAGAACCACATCCTAAATGATAAAACTCCAGAAAAAGAACTAAACAAAATGTAGACAAGCAACCTACTAAGTGCAGAGTTCAAAATACTGGTGTTAAAGATGTACAGTGAACTTAGGGGAAGAGTAGAGGAGCTTAGTGAGAACCTCAACAAACAGACAGAAAACATAACAACAAAACTAGAAAACAAAAAAACAAAAGTCCAGTCAGAAATGAAGAATACATTATAGGGAATTATCAGTGGAGTAGATAAAGCAGAGGTGGAAGATAAGGGATCAGAAAACACCCAATAAGAACAGAAAAAAAAAAACACCTTAAATAATACCTCTCCCAAATGAGGACAGTGTAAGGAGGCTCTGATATAACTTCAAGTCTACCAACATTGACATGATGGAGGTGCTGAAAAGAAAAGAGAGAGAGAGAGAACAAAGAATTGAAAATTTATGTAAAAAAAATAATGATAGAAAACGTCCTTATCCTGGTGAAGGAAACAGACTTACAAGTCCAAGAAGCACAGAGCCCCACACAAAATAAATCTAAAGAGGCTCACATAAAGACACAGCATAATTAAAATGCCAAAGGTTATTAAGACAGAGAGAATCTTAAAAGCAGCAAAAGAAAACAGTTATCTACAAGGGGGCTCTCATAAGACTGTCAGCTGATTTCTCAACAGAAACTTTGCAAGCCAGAAGACATTAGCAAGAAATATTGAAAGTGATGAAAAGCAAGGACCTACCACCAAGATTACCTTATCCAGCAAAGGTATCATTTAGAACTTAAGAGAAAATAAAGATTTTCACAGACAAGAAAAAGATAAAGTTCATCACCACCAAACTAGTATTATAAGAAATGTTAAATGGTCTTCTTTAAGATGAGAGGAGTTTTGGGGGAATAAGTGAAAAAAGTGAAGGGATTAAGAAATACAAATTGGTACTTACAGAACAGTCACAAGGATGTAAAATACAGCATGTGGAATGTAGTCAGTAATACTGTAATAACTATGTATGATTTAAGGTGGGTACTAGATTTATCAGGGTGATAACTTAGTAGTTATATAATGTCTAATCACTGAGTTGTACATCCGAATCTAAAATAATATTGTATGTCAACTGTAATTGAAAAATAAAAAGAATTAAAGTCAGAAAATAAATTTCTCAAATTCAAATTAAAGGGAAGAAGTAAAATTATCTTTATTTGCAGATGGCATAGAGAATATTCCAAAGAATATACAAGAAGGTTACTAGAGCTAATAAATAAACTTGGCACATTACAGGATCAGCCATCCAAAATTAGTCACATTTCTATACACTAGCAATGAGTGATCCAAAAGTTAAATTAAGAAATCAATCCTATTTACAAAAGTATATAAATAATAGAATACTTAACAATAAATTTAACCAAGGCAATTCAAGACTTGTACACTGAAAATTACAAAACTTCTGAAAGTAATTAAGTAATTGCAAAATAAATTTAAAGATTCCCCATGTTCATGGATTGGAAGACTTAATACTGTTAAGATAATAATTCCCAAAACAATCTACAGATTCAGTGCAATTCTTATCAAAATAACAGGCTATTTTCCAAAAAATGGAAAAGTAATAGTAAAATTCATATGGAATTACAAGAAAGCCCATATAAACAAAAAATCTTGAGAAAAAAGTAGGAAGACTCACACTTTCTTATTTGAAAACCTTACAGATTTATGGTCATCAGAAGTGTGTGGTACTGTCATAAGGATGAACATACAGATAAATGGAATATAACTGATAGTCCAGAAATAAACCCATACATCTATGGTCAGTTGATTTTTTTCCTTTTATTGTTCAAAGACATTTGTGATTTTTGACAAGGGTGATGAATTCATTCAATTGAAGAAAGAATAAGTTCTTTAAAAAATGAGATGGAAAAACTGAATATCCACATGCACAAGAACAAAGTTAGATCCCTACTTCGTTTTATATTAAACAAATAGTCCTGGCTGGTGTGGCTCAGTGTATTGAGCACCGGCCTGTGACCAAAAGGTCACCAGTTCAATTCCGAGTCAGGAAGCATGCCTGAGTTGCAGACCGGGTCCCCAGTAGGGAGCACATGAGAAGCAATCACACATTGATGTTTCTCTCCCTCTCTTTCTCCCTCCCTTCCCCTCTAAAAATAAATAAAAAAATAAAATCTTTTTTTTAAAAAAGTCACAAGGATGTAAAGTACAGCATAAGGAATATAGTCAATAATATTGTAATAACTATGCATGGTGTTGGGGGCTACTAGACTTATCAGGGGGACCACTTCATAATTTATATAAATGTTTAATCACTATGGTGTACACCTGAAAATAACATAAAACTGAATGTCAACTGCAATTGAAAAAAATTTAATTAAATTAAAGCCTTTGACAAATAAAAATAAACTCAACATGGATTAAAGACATGGATGTAGAAGCAAAAACCATACAACTTTTGGAAGAAAACATAGAAGTAAATCTTCATGATTATGTATTAAGCAATGGATTCTTGAGCCAATCGTATGCGAAAATATATTTGCTAATGATACATCAGATAGAGGTTTGATCTCCAAGATATATAAAGAACTCACTCGACTCCACTCCAAGAAGACAAACGATCCAATAAAAAAATGATGTTCTCTCCTGGAGGAGAGAACAGAAGCAGGATTAACCGGAGAGTCCTAGAGCTGATTTCCTCCCATTTCCATAGTCCCCATTTGGCGAGGGCAAGCAACGCACCCAAAGAGCCAAAAGCAGGGAAAATACACAATAGAAGACCCTAAACTGACCAGTGCTGTGGAGCTCGCCAGCCAGGGGGGCCAGATGAGTACCCGACGTCGCGAATAAGCCCCCTGGTCTGGGGCAAGCACATGCGAGCCCAGGCAGGCGGGGGACCCTGCCGCGCTGGGAATGCGCTCAAAGAGCCCGCGTGAGAGCGCAGAGAGATCCCAAAAAATAGCCCAGCCCTGACGAAAGGGGTCACAGAGCTGCTCCAAGCAGGAGTCAGACACAGCCATTAGACTCCTGAAAGGCTCAAACAAACAACCCAAGGCCCTATAGGGTCAACAACTGACATCATCAGAGACAAGCCCAGAAAGAAAAGTAAAGGACACAAATACTTAACACACACTCACAAAAATGGGAAGAAAAAGAAGTTCCCCCCAAATGAGTGGAAAAGGGGACTCCCCACAGAGAGAGCTAAATGAAATAGAGGCAAGGGAACTATCAGATATGGAACTCAAAACAATGGTTCTAAGGAAGCTCAATCAGCTCAGCCAGCTCAAGGAGAACTATGAGAAACTGCAGAGAAACTATCAGGATCTTACAGCAAACTATATCAGCCTGGAAAAGGACATAGAAACTATCAAGAAGACACAAGAGGATATGAAGAATACCATTTCTGAATTGAAGAACACAGTAGAAGGAATCCAAAGCAGGCTGGATGAAGCTGAGGATCGAATCAGTGAGATGGAAGACAAGGTAGAAAGAAGCTCCCAGAAAGAACAAGAAATGGAAAAACGGCTCAAAAAGAATGAAGAGACATTTAGGGAAATGCAGGACAACCTGAAACACGATAATATCCGTATAATAGGGATACCAGAAGGAGAAGAAGAGGAGCAAGGGATAGAGAACCTCCTCGAAAAACTAATGATGGAAAATTTCCCTAATTTAAGGAGAGAAAGGCTCTCATGGATCCGGGAGGCACAGAGGACTCCACTCAAGAGGGACTCAAGGAGGTCCACTCCAAGACACATCATCATTAAAATGGCAAATGTCAAAGACAAAGAGAGAATCCTCAAGGCAGCAAGGGAGAAGGAGAAAGTAACATACAAGGGGGCCCCGATACGCCTAGGAGCTGACTTCTCAAGAGAAACACTACAAGCCACAAAGTAATGGCAACAAATATTCCAAGCCATGAAAAGCAAGGGCCTACAGCCAAGGCTGCTCTACCCAGCTAGGCTCTCCATTAAAGTACAAGGGGAAATACAGAGTTTCCCAGACAAAAGAAGGCTAAAAGAATACATCTCTACCAAACCAGCACTCCAAGATATGCTAAGGGGACTGGTTTAAGCAGATGAAGAAAAAGAATGAGACAGAGAGGAACACAGGTACAAAGAGAAAAGATGAGTAAGTTTCTATCAGTAATATCTCTCAATGTGAATGGACTAAATGCCCCAATCAAAAGACACAAGGTAGCTGAATGGATAAGAAAACATGACCCAGACATATGCTGCCTACAAGAGACCCACCTCAGAGCAAGAGACCTACACAGATTGAGAGTAAAGGGATGGAAAATAATATTCCAAGCTAATGGACATGAGAAAAAGGCTGGCGTTGCCATACTTGTATCAGACAAAGTATATTTCAAAGCAAAGGCCATAAAGAGAGACCCAGAAGGGCACTTTATCATACTTAAAGGAAAAATCTATCAAGAACACATCAACATTGTAAACTTATATGCTCCCAATATAGGAACCCCCAAGTTTATAAGGAAATTGTTGGGTGACTTCAAAAAAGATATAGACAGCAACACACTGATAGTAGGGGATTTCAACAGCCCACTGTCAAAAATGGACAGATCTTCCAAACAAAACATTAATAAACATATTGTGGCGCTGAATGACACACTGAATCAAAGAGACTTAACTGACATATATAGAACCTTACATCCCAAAGAAGAAAAATACACATTCTTTTCAAAAGCTCATGGAAGTTTTTCAAAGATAGACCACATGATAGGACACAAAGCAAGCCTCAGCAAATTCAGGAAAATTGAAATAATACCAAACTTTTTCTCAGACCACAAGGCCTTGAAACTGGAAATCCACCTCAAAGAGAAACTTCAAAAACTTGGAAACTCATGGAGACTGAACAGTAGACTATTAAACAATGAATGGGTCAATAATGAGATAAGAGAAGAAATCAAAAAATTTCTGGAAACAAATGAAAGTGAACAGACAACAGTCCAAAACCTATGGGACACAGCAAAGGCGGTCCTGAGAGGGAAGTTCATAGCAATACAGGCTTACCTAAAAAAGATAGAAACATTTCAAATAAAAGACCTAACACTACAACTTCAAGAACTGGAGAAACTACAACAAATAAACCCCAGAGCAAGTAGAAGGAAGGAAATAGTCAAGATTAGAGCAGAACTCAATGACATAGAGACAAAAAGAACAATTCAGAGGATCAACCAATCCAGCAGCTGGTTCTTTGAAAAGATAAATAAAACTGACAAGCCTTTAAGTAGACTCATCAAGAGAAAAAGGGAGAGGACCCAAATTAATACTATCAGAAATGAAAGAGGAGAAATAACAACTGATACCACAGAAATACAAATGATCATCAGAAACTATTATGAAGATTTATATGCCAAGAAATTTGAAAATCTTGATGAAATGGACAAATTTTTAGAAAAGTATAATCTTCCAACACTGAAGGAGGAAGAAACAGAAAGCTTGAACAGACCGATAACAGCTGGGGAAATTGAAGCAGTTATCAACAAACTCCCGGCACACAAAAGCCCAGGGCCGGACGGTTTCCCAGGAGAATTATACAAAACTTTTAAGGAAGAGCTAACCCCTGGCCTTCTCAGTCTATTGCAAAAAATCCAAGAGGAGGGAAGACTGCCAGACTCCTTCTATGAGGCCAGCATCACCCTGATCCCAAAACCAGATAAAGACCCTACAAAGAAAGAAAACTACAGGCCAATTTCGCTGATGAACATAGATGCTAAAATCCTCAACAAAATATTGGCAAACCGCATCCAGCAATACATTCAAAAGATTATCCATCACGATCAAGTGGGATTCATCCCAGGGATGCAGCGATGGTTCAATATACGCACATCAGTAAACGGGATACACCACATAAATAAAAGAAAAGACAAAAACCACATGATCATCTCGATAGATGCAGAAAAAGCATTTGACAAGGTACAGCACCCATTTATGATCAAAACACTCAGCAAAATGGGAATCAATGGGGCATTCCTCAACGTAATAAAGGCCATATATGAAAAACCTACAGCCAATATCATACTCAACGGGCAAAAACTGAAAGCTTTCCCACTAAGATCGGGGAACACGACAAGGATGTCCGCTCTCACCGCTTCTTTTCAACATCCTATTGGAAGTCCTAGCCACAGCGGTCAGACAAGAGAAAGAGATAAAAGGCATCCAAATAGGAAAGGAGGAAGTAAAACTATCATTGTTTGCAGATGACATGATAGTGTACATAGAGAACCCTGTAGACTCTACCAAAAAACTCCTCAACCTAATAAGTGAATTTGGCAAAACAGCAGGATACAAAGTCAACACTCAGAGATCAAAGGCGTTTTTGTACACCAGCAATGCAATAGAAGAAGAAGAAATCAGGAAAAATATACCATTCGATATAGCACGAAAAAAGGTAAAGTACCTAGGGATAAATTTAACTAAAGACACAAAAGACCTGTATGCAGAAAACTATACAACATTGAAAAAAGAAATTAAGGAAGACACAAATAAATGGAAGCATATACCGTGCACATGGATTGGAAGAATTAATATCCTTAAAATGTCCATACTACCAAAAGCAATTTATAGATTCAACGCAATCCCTATTAATATACCAATGACCTATTTCACAGAAATAGAACAGACATTTCAAAAATTTATATAGAACCATAAACGACCTCGAATAGCCGCAGCAATTTTGAGAAAGAAACACAAAGTAGGAGGGATCACAATACCGGACATCAAACTCTACTACAAAGCCACTATACTCAAAACAATGGTACTGGCACAAGAACAGACCCATAGACCAGTGGAACAGAATAGAAAACCCAGAAAGAAGCCCAGGTCTCTGTGGACATCTAATATTCGACAAAGGGGGCAGAAGCATAAAATGGGGCAATAACAGCCTCTTCAACAAATGGTGTTGGGAGAGCTGGATGGCTACATGCAAAAAATTGAAATTGGATCATCAGCTGACACCATACACAAAAATAAACTCAAGATGGATAAAAGAGTTAAATATAAGTCGCAACACCATCAAAGTCCTAGAGGAGAACATGGGCAGGAAACTCTCAGATATCCCACGCAGCAATTTTTTCACTGATATGTCTCCTAAAGCAAGGGACATAAAGGAAAGAATAAACAAGTGGGACCTCATCAAAATAAGAAGCTTCTGCACGGCTAATGAAAACATCAGCAAAATGAAAAGGGAGCCAACCATTTGGGAAAATATATTTGCTAATGATACATCAGATAGAGGTTTGATCTCCAAGATATAGAAAGAACTCACTCGACTTTACTCCAAGAAGATAAACGATCCAATCAAAAAATGGGCAAAGGACCTGGGCAGATGCTTTTCTAAGGAGGAGATACAGAGGGCCCAGAGGCATTTGAAAGGATGCTCTGCATCACTAGCCATCAGAGAAGTGCAGATCAAAACCACCATGAGGTACCACCTCACACCGGTCAGAATGGCCATCATAAACAGATCCACAAACAACAGGTGTTGGCCAGGCTGTGGAGAAAAGGGAACTCTAGTCCACTGTTGGTGGGAATGCAGACTGGTGCAGCCACTATGGAAAGCAGTGTGGAATTTCCTCAGAAAGCTGAAAATGGAACTGCCTTTTGATCCAGCGATTCCCCTGCTGGGACTATACCCTGAGAACACCAAAACGCCAATACAAAAGAACCTATGCACCCCAATGTTCATAGCAGCACAATTTATAATAGCCAAGTGTTGGAAGCAACCTAAATGCCCATCAGTAGATGATTGGATCAAAAAATGATGGTACATATACACAATGGAATACTACGCAGCAGAAAGAAAAAAAGAAGTACTAAACTTCGCAACAGCATGGATGGAACTGGAGAGCATCATGCTAAGCGAAATAAGCCAGGGGGCGAAAGACAAATACCATATGATCTCACCTATAAGTGGAACCTAACCAACAATGCAAAGAAGCAAGGAAATATGACCAGCAACACTGAAAGGAAAAGAAATCAACAGAGACAAGAGGGAAGGGGGGGGGCAGGGAAAGGGAAGGGAAGGGGAAAGTCAAGGAACATATAGCAAGGACTCATGGACAAAACCAAAGGGGAAGAGCTGAGGGAGGGAACGTGGGAGGGGGCAAGGGAAAGAGGTGGGGGGAAGGCAGAGACAAATGTATATAAAAAGTAAATAAATTAATTAAAAAAAAATAAAAAAATAAAAATTATAATGGAAAAAAGAAAGGCAGGAAACATAAAATTGAATGATTTAAAAAGATATATTAACTACCAATTGTAATATATGGATATTATTTGGATCTTAATTGAAGCAAACTGAAAAAAATTATGAGGCAACTGAGGAAATATAAACATGACTGGGTGTCTAATGACATTAAGAAATCACTGTGGGTTTTTCTTTGGTATGATGTTATCATATTGTTTTTAAAAATCAGTCTATATTTTAAAGATAATACTGAAATATTTATGGATGAAATGACCTGTTGTCTCAGATTTGCTTCAGAATTGGTGGTGGGGAAGGGGGTGATTAGCTGAATAAGATTTAGCAGTAAATAGACAACTGCTGAAAAAAAAATAAAATAAAAAGTAAATAAATTTAAAAAAATGAAAATAAAAAAAGAAAAAAGAAAAGAAAAAATAAAAATAAATAAAAATAAAAATTAGAGCAGAAAAGTACATAGAGGAAAGTTAATGTTTTACTTTCCACTCTCAGTCTCCTTTCCTGATATCTAGCTTTTAGACCATTTGGGTGCAAGTAGGCCGTCAGGGAGAATGCAATTATTACAGGGAGATGGGGCAGGGAGAAGCAGCAGGTTGGCGGAGGTTAGGACAGGGACAGGGCTAATCTCACAAGTGAACAGTAATGCCAAAAGAAAAGGCTCCCTGTCCCTGATGATTAAAGAAAGCCAAATACTACATGTGACCTCCTGAAATATCAAGGTATAAAAAGAGATATTCCAGACTCAAGGTGAAGAGAGTAGGAGGGGTTTAGGTTTCCTACTGCCCTGCTTGAGTGGAAGAGGGGATTGGGGACCAAAATTTCCCTGTGATGTGGCTATCATGTGATGGCAGTCTACCTGGGCCCAAGTTCCTTTCTTCATGTCTTTCATATCCTCTGTGCAATGTTTCCTGTTGCAGAGGAGGAAAAACTTCTGGTCAAGGAATTAGGGAAAAGCAACTGTCTTGGAACACTAGGTTGGTGTTATGACTGGAGCAGTCTGGGGTAACTCAGGCACCAGGATATCTGGCAGCAAAGGGCAGAGCCCGCTAATGGATCAGAGTATCTGTTCTTGACACCCCTTCCTTACCTTCATCTCGGGTGGTCTTGAGGACAAGCGGTACATGAATGAGGGTATGTTCTGTAAAGCCTCCCACTTATACAAGCCCTACTCCCTGTATCCCATACCCATTTTGGTGCAAAACATTTTGGTAGCAGAAGTGTAGAAAAGAATAAGAGGACAAGGACAGAGAGACACAGAGAGTAAAAGTTCTATTTGAAATAGTCCCCCCTCTATAGACTCATAGGTGGAGAGTAGGATGATAATTGGGGGAGGGAGGGGAGGTTAGGAGGTGGAGGGATTGAACAACAAGGAAAAAGGATCCATGGACAACAGTGTGGTGATTGCTCAGGGGAGGGAGGTATGAATGGCAATGAAAAAACATAATAAAAATAAATATATAGATAAAGTAATAATCCCCACTCTTTCACAATTGTATTTAAAAGACAAGGAGTATCATAGGCTGAGAATGGCTTCAGAGAAAAAGGGCAGATAAGGAGGGGAAAAGTTGGGATACATGGTGTTGGGAGACATGGGGCAATCTGCGAAGGGGCGAGGCTATGGCAGGTCCTCACTGAGTTCTAGGTTGCAACAGCCCTCATTTTGCCCACCCCAGCTGTTACCAAGTCTGAGGTTCAGTGTGTCAGGGTCATGTCCCTCATGGTTAGAAAGCAGACGAGAAGATGGAAACAGCAAGGCTGGGCACAGGTTAGTGTGAAGGACAGTGGTGGGGAGCAGGAACAGATCCCAGTGTGAGGCACCCCTTTCTTTTGGTGACTGCAAAGGCTTGGGGTAGGATCTACAAGAAAAAATGGAGAGCTTCAGAGGAGAGAGGAGAGAGTGGGAGGAAGAAGCTCCAGCTGGAGGCCCCTTAGAGGGCACAAGATTCCTCTCAGGTGGGAAAAATAGAATTTAAAAAACCATTGATATACATGGCTCTGAATCATGAAAGGTGCATAGTAGGGCCTCTGTCCTTGGTCCTGATCTTTCCACCGAGTATTTAGTCGTCTTGCTTGCCTTTTGTCTCGTTGGAGTAATGGAGTCCAAGGCGGAATAAGCCGAGGTGGTGGGAGATATGGGGGGGAGGGGCGGGGAAGCCCAACATGGAAAATGTCCTGAAAGAATAAAGGAATAGGAAAAAGGTTCTACAATTGGTCCCTGTGCAGAATGGAGAGGAAGCTCTCCCTCCATTAATTCAGGAGCCTGAAGGCAATATTAGAGGAAGTTGGGCTGAACTTTTCCAGGATTTTAAAGGAAGCGTGCCCGTTTAGTTTGTCAGTAACATTAACATGATAGATGGAGATACAGATAATATGGAATGGTTCATGGAAGATATGAGAGAGTTAAACTCAGGACAATGAAGGTATAGTCCACATGACTTTAATGGGGACCACCCTCATCATCACCCATCGTGTCATCATGATGACTTTCTTTACACCTTGAAAACTGAGGTTTCACTGAGTTTAAAACTTTTCAATCCTGCTTTCTGTTTCTTTGCCTTTTCTTCATGTAGTTTTGCTGATTCAATTGCTTCCAAACTTTTAGTATTGCCCGCTTCTATTTGAATATTGCATTCTGGCCTAGTCAACAAATCTTTCTTTGTCAGCGGATGTGTTTCACCCATTTTAATAGAAGGATGTTTGATATGTATTTTACAGTTTTATAAAGATTTTATTTATTTATTTTTTTAGCGAGAGAGGAAGGGAGGGAGAAAAGAGGGAGAGAAACATCAATGTAAGAGACAAATATGGATCAGTTGCTTCTTGTAGGTGCCCCAACTGGGGAGTGAACCTTCAGCCCATGCATGTGCCCCAACAAGAAATTGAACTGGTGGCCTTTCCTTTGCACAATGATGCCCAACCAACTGAGCCACACTGGTCAGAGCTACTATGTATTTTAAATTTAAAAAGTCACAAAGAAGTGTGTAAATTCATCTTTCCTTCATTTTATATTATGTATATTTGTGTGTTACATATATAAACAAAGAGTCTTAAGGTATATATACTAAAGTGCAAGTGTTTATATGACATAATTGTGAATGATTTAAATTTTTCTTTGATATCTGTATTTTCTCCAAATTTGTATGTATTACTTGTATCCCTAAGTATAATAAAACATTTAATGTGTTAATCAGCTTTTAAAAATGTCTCTTAGTACAAACTTGTTAAAAGAATAAAAATGTATTTCAATATTTTTAATAATTTATTATGTAGCACTATAACCTTAGTATTTATTACCATGACATTGCTTTAAAGAGTCACCCTTGTCATCTGTGAAAAAGGAAAACTGTGTGCTGCTAAGTGGATCAGATGAGGTACTGAATGCGTCAACTATGTTGGCTTGGACCCTACTCCACACTCCTTCCCAGACCCCAGAGATACTCGGGGAGGGCTGAAACATGTTTAACCTGTGCTCAGGAAAAAGTTCAGGTAACTTAGACATGGGTGCCATCCTTTACTGGATACTGCCATGTCTTCTAGACACTACTATCACTTCTACTTCATCTTTTTCCTTCTTCTGACTATGGTTGATGTGTTGGAATCCTCAAGGTGACAAAACTCCACTGATTTCTATGAGATCGTTGTTACACTTATGAAGGTGTGCACCTCACAAATGCGCCACAGTAACTGATATCTTAACCAAGGTCTTAAGTATAAAAAGCCCTCTCTTATTTTACTTATAGGTCCTCTGGCCTTCAGAGACTCACATATGATATCATTTGGATGAACTGTGCAGGGTCAACACGTGAGTATGAGGTGTCATTAATAAAGTAAATGATGAGTAAAATAAAATGATGATTTGAACAATTGGATTCAGCCACTTATCATCTTAATTATAATGATGGCTATGTTGGTTTTTTCTATGCATTTTAGTAGTGGAAATTTAAAAGAATACTCTCTGGAGGGTGATGACATTGACTTTTTAAAAATCCTGACCTGAGGATATATTCATTGATTTGAGAGAGAGAGAAACATCGATATGAGAGAAACATGGATCAGTTGCCTCCCTTAGGTACCCTGACCAGGGATTGAACCCACAACCTAGTATGTTCCCTAACCTTTTGGTGTATGGGATGACGTTCCAACCAACTGAGCCACCCAGCCAGCGCAACATTGACTTTTTATACCTGTCATGCTTTTGCTATAGATGACTTTTCTTTCAGGACACTCCAGTTTCTCAGAAAAAAATTCTGGGCAGAATCGCTCACTAGGGCAAGAGACACACATTAAGTTTATAAATTAAGAAGATATTCACCTTTTTAGATCAAAACTGAGTAACACCATTAAACCTGATTTAGTCCCTACATGAAGGAGTTTAAAATATTTTGTAAGATAAGAAATATCACATGACAGCATTAGTAATTATTCCTCTGCAAAACTGTGCCATTCTTATAGCAAATACAGTTTCTTCATCAACTGTATACTCTTAGTGCCTATTACAATGTTTGACACATTGTAAATGTTGAATAAATGTTCAACAAACCATTATGACTTCATGGAGTCTTCAAGTCTTTGACCTAGTTAAATTCTTGACTGTAGAACAACAGACAAGTATTTTCATTTCTCTAGAGACAAAGACTTCCATTTCCTAAGGAGCTTTGTAGGGGCTGAATGGCATGCCAAATTAAAACATGAATAAAATTCAATGCTATGTTCAAAGTTTGAAAACAAACTACCTGCTTCAGAATCTGCTGTCTCTCTTGGTATCTCTCCCTAGATTCCACGAATCGAACACACTTCTAACTGGGCCCCCCAAAATACATTATTACCATGCTTCCCTGAGATATTCTAATGCATACTAACACTGGAGAAGCACTAATAGTACAATGGAAACAGTTATATCGAGTATTTGTTTTGGTCCATTCAGGCTTAAGTAACAAAAGTACAATAGATTGGATTGTGTGCCTTAAATAACAGAAATTTACTTTTCACAGTTCTAGAAGCTGGGAAGTCCAAGATCAAGGCACTGGCATATTTGGCACCTGGATCCAGCCTTCTTCCTGTTTCATAGACTGCCGTCATGTCTTTGCTGTATGCTCACATGGGGGAAAGGGCTGGGGAGCTTGCTGGGGTCTCTTTGATAGTGTCACTGATCCCATTTAATAATCCACCTTCAGGACCTAATGACCTCCCAAAAACCCAACCTCTGGTTATTACAGTGGGAATTAGGTTTCAACATATGAATTTGGGGGTAGGGCACAAACATTCAATCTATAGTAAGTACAAATATACCTCAAAAAAGACTGCAAGGAAACACACGAAAATGTCAGAGATCCTAGCAATGCATATATCACATTGCCTAATTGTCTTTTTCTGTTAGGATCTATTTTTTAAAATCATTCAATGTTTCTCATATTGAGGTACATCATGAAATAGATGTGTAGATTTCATGTGATGGTTTTATTTTTTTCTCAAAATAGTGTTTCTGAATAGTGGTATACATTGTTGATGCTGTAGTCTAATAATCAAGAAAGTAAGGTGTATAAATATGTATGGAAATGTGCATATGCAAATAGAAAAAGACAGGAAGGAACTCACCACTGATGATATATGGGAATGGATGTGTGGTTAAAGGTGATTTTTCTGTTATTGTTTGCTTCAATGTCAGGTTGCAATATTTTAATTTTTTTGTACAGTTCCAATCTTATTGCCATTAAACCAATTCTGGATATGTATATATCACTGCATTAATTTGGAATATGCCAAAAATAATGGTAATAATAACAATATTCATAACATAGTTTTAGTGTACATTACGTTTCAGTGTTGTAAGCTATTTACAGATACTGACCAATCCATTCTTCAAAGAAAACCTGTGAGAGCAATACTACAAATGCCCCCACTTTACATAGGAAGAAATTGAGGCACATAGAGATTAAACACATTACCTGGGGATGTAAAGCTAGTAAGTTGTAAAATCTATATAGCCAAATCTGTTGAGCTTCAGAATCAGTGATCTCAGCCTCTCAAAAAAAATAATAAATCCATTAAAATGATGACTGGAACAGCTGGAGACAGCCAACTATCTTCTTAAATATAATTTAAAAATTAAGTAGTTTTTCTAGATATTTTAGTAGTGGCAAATCTCAATCTTTCTTTTTTCAGTGTGAATGAATCAAAATAATACCTATTTTTTTTAGTCAGATCGGCAAAAAATACATTTTTGGTGTGCCACAGAATTTACTTAATTATTTTGTAAAAATCATTAATTTTTTTTATCATTGTTCAATTACAGTTGTCCCCATTTTCCCTGATTACTATTCCCTGACCTGCCCACCCCACACCTTCCACATTCAATCCTCCCGCCTTTGTCTTTGCCCATGGGTCCTTTATATATGTTCCTTGATTTGAACCTTCCCCTTATTTCCACCATTATCGCCCTTCTCCTGCCCCTCTGTTCACTGTAAGTTTGTTCTTTATCTCCATGTCTCTGGTTCTATTTTTCTCGCTTGTTTGTTTTGTTGATTAGGTTCCACTTATAGGTGAGATCATATGGTATTTGTCTTTCACAGCCTGGCTTATTTCACTTAGCACAATGTTCTCCAGTTCTATCCATGCTGTCACGAAGGGTAGGAGTTACTTCTTTCTTTCTGCTGCATAGTATTCCATTGTGTAAATGTATCACAGTTTTTTGATCCAGTCATTTACTGATGGGCACTTAGGCTGCTTCCAGCACTTGGCTATTGTAAATTGTGCTGCTATGAACATTGGGGTGCATAGGTTCTTTTGAAATAACCATATTCAGGTTTCTTAGGGTATAATCCCGGAAGTGAGATCGCTGGATCAAAAGGCAGTTCCAGCTTTAGTTTTTTGAGGAAGATCCATGCTGTTTCCTACAGTGACTGCACCAGTCTACAGTCCAAGAACAGAGTCTAGTCAAGAAGAGGGCTCAAAGGAGCCTGATTAAAGTGGTTAAGAAAAGAATCCTTATCAATTTAAAGAAAAAAGAATATGAGACCCATACAGAGGAAAGAGAAGAAAACATAAACTTCTTGTGAGAGGGACAAGATGTTAGATTGAACACACAAACCCTTCAAAGTAGACATTATAAATATCTTCAAAGAACCAAAGGAAGCTGTGCTTAAATAAATAGTGGAAGATATGAAGACAATGTTTCATCAAACATAGAATATTAGTAAAGATTAAGTAATTTAAAAAATAAAATGGAAAATGAAGTTGAAGAGTATAATAGTGAAAATGAAAAATTCATTAGAATTACTCAACAGCAGGTTTCAACTGGAAGAAGAAAATTTGAGTGAAGTTGAAGAATGACAAATAGAGATTATGCAATCTAAAGAACAGGGAGAAAATAGAATAAAGAAAAATGATCAGAGACTGAGGAAAATGTAAGATGTCTTTTAGCAAACCAGTATTTATGCAGTGCAAGTATATGAAGGAGAGTTAAGTGAAATGAGTAGAAAATTAATCAAAGAAAAAATGGCTGAGAACTTCCAAGATTTTCTTTTTAAAAAAGTAGAAAGAATAAACTAAATTGAAAGCAACAAGAAGAAAGGTTTTTATAAGAATTCCAGAACAAATTACTGAAATACAGAAGAGAAAAATATAAAGAAAATTAACATAACCAGAATTTGGTTCTTTGAAAAGTGAAATTGACAGGTCTTAACCAGTTTGAAAAGGAAGAGAAAATACAAAGTACTGAAATCAAGAATAAAAGAGGGGAAGTACAGTCAATTTTACTGAAACAGAAATAGTTTATAAGGGAATATTATGAACTCTATGCCAACAAAGTTGATAGCTTAGATTAAATGAACATATTTATATAAAAGACATCAACTACTGACACTGACTCAAGATGAAAGAGAAATATCATCCAAAAACTTAACAAATTTAATTAAAAACATGCATCTACACACCTAAGAAGCTCAACAAATTCCAAGTAGAATAGACAAAAGAGATCCACAATAAGACATATTATAATCAAACTGTTGAAAGACAAAGACAGAGAATTTTGAAGGCTATAGCAGTGACTTCTTATATATAAAGGATACTCAATATGATTATCATCCAATTTCTCACCAGAAACCATGGAGAACAGAGGGCAATGCAGTGACATTTAAAATGTACATCTTCTTTGGTGAGGTGCCTGTTAAGGTCTTTGGCCCATTTTTAAATCAAGTTTCTTTTTCTTATTGTTTATTTTTATGAGTTCTTTTTAAATTTTGGATAGCAGTTAGTCTCTTATCAGATGTGCCTTCTGCAACTATTTTTTCACAGTCTGTGTCTTGTCTTCTCATTCTCTTGAAATTGTCTTTCACAGAGAAATAAGTTTTTCATTTTCATAAATTCCAGCTTATCAATTACTTATTTAATGGATTGTGCCTTTGGCATTGTATCTAATCAGCACACCCACAGTCATCTAGGTTTTCTCCTATGTTATCTTCTAAGAGTTTAATAGTTTTGCATTTTATATTTAGGTATATGATCCATTCTGAGTTAATTTTTGTGAAGGGTGTAAGATTTATGTCTAGATTCATTCTTTTACATGTAGATATCCAATTGTTCCAGCATCATTTGTTGAAGAGACTGTCTTTGTTCCATTTTATTGCCTTTGTCAAAAATCAGTTGGCTGTATTTTTGTGGATTTTTTTCTGGGATCTCTATTCTGTTCAATTGATCTATTTGTCTCTTCTTTTGCCAATATGGCACTGTCTTGATTACTGTAGCTTTATGGCAAGTCTTGCAGTTAGACAGTATGTCAGTCTTTCAAATTCATTGGTCTTTAGTATTATGTTGGCAATTCTGGATCTTTTGCCTCTCTATATAAACTTTAAAATCAGTGGTTGATATCTACAAATTAACCTTCTGGGATTTTGATTGGAATATAACTTTTAAATATGTACTGAAGACTGATTTTTCTCCCCAAGTCTTCTATTACTACACACATTTAAGCCACAACCATTTCCTGTCTAAATAAATAATGCCAAGATACTTTTAAATGCCAAAGTAGGGAACCTGGGTATTATCCTTTACTTTTGGCCCTCACTTCCCCTCAATCCATCAATGACCAATTACCAAGAACTGAACCTATTTATCTTTCACCTCTGCCTACTTTTTCCCAGCCCTACTGCGTATTACTGCCCTGGTTCAGGTTTGGGACTTCCAGTCACTTCGTTCCTGAAATACTGTGAAAGGTTACTTGCTGGCCACGCTGCATCATATGTTGTTCCCATTGAATGGATTATTTTTTCAAAACACAAGCTTTTATAAAATCCCTGCTATTTAGTACCTTATTTCTTCCTGCAATATTTTTGTGAAATAGCTACTTTTGGAGAAAATGTGTGTGTGTGTGTGTGTGTGTGTGTGTGTGTGTGTGTTTAAAGGAGATGATGTAGCAGAGTAAAAACTAACACCTTCCTCAGGATAAAAAAGAACTGTATGTATGTATTTATTTATTTATTTTTGTCCGAATACATTTGTCTCCATTTTCCCACCACCACATTCCCGTGCCCCAACCACCCCCTCCCTCCCTCAATCCTTCCCCACTTTGGCTTTGTCCATGTGTCCTTTATACATGTTCCTTGACTTGACCTTTCCCCTTTCCCCATTACCCTCCTCCCTCTTTCCCTCCCATCCCTGTCAGTTTCTTCTTGCTTTCAGTGTTGCTGGTCATATTTTCCTTGCCGGCTTATTGTGCTGATTAGGTTCCACTTATAGGTGAGATCATATGGTATTTATCTTTCACCACCTGGATTATTTTACTTAGCATAATGCTCTCCAGTTCCATCCATACTGTCACAAAGGGTAGTAACTATTTCTTTCTTTCTGGTGCATAGGATTCCATTGTGTAGATGTACCATGGTTTTTTGATCCACTCATTTACTGATGGGCTCTTAGGCTGCTTCCAGCACTTGGCTATTGTAAATTGTGCTGTTATGAACATTGGGGTGCATAGGTTCTTTTCAATTGGTATTTTGAGATTCTCAGGGAATAATCCCAGCAATGGAATCACTGGATCAAAAGGCAGTTCTAGTTTTAGCTTTTTGAGGAAATTCCATACTGTTTTCCACAGTGGCTGCACCAGTCTGCATTCCCACCAACAGTGCACTAGGGTTCCCTTTTCTCCACAACCTGGCCAGCACCTGTTGTTTGTTGATTTATTTATGATGGCCATTCTGACCAGTGTGAAGTGGTACCTCAGTGTGGTTTTAATTTGCATTTCTTTGATGGCTAGTGATGCTGAGCATCCTTTCATATGTCTCTGGGCCCTGCGTATATCCTCCTTGGAGAAGTTTCTGTTCAGGTCCTTGGCTCATTTTTTAATTGGATTGTTTGTCTCCCAGGAGTGGGGTTATGTGAGTTCTTTATATATTTTGGAGATCAAACCCTTGCCTGAGGTATCATTGGCAAATATATATTCCCATACAGTTGGTTCCCTTTTCATTTTGCTGATGTATTCTTTAGCCATGCAGAAGCTTCTTATTTTGATGAAGTTCCATTTGTTTATTCTTTCCTTCATGTCCCTTGCTCCAGGGGACATATTTGTGAAAATATTGCGTGGGATATCTGAGAGTTTCCTGCCTATGTTCTCCTCTCGAACTTCTATGGTGTCGTGACTTATATTTAAGTCTTTTATCCATATCAAGTTTATTTTTGTGTATGGTGTCAGTTGGTGATCGAATTTCAATTTTTTTCATGTACCTGTCTGCTCTCCCAACACCATTTGTTAAAGAGGCTATTTTTACTCCATTTTATGCTTCTGCTCCCTTTGTCAAGTATTAATTGACCATAGAGACATGGGTTTACTTCTGGGCTCTGTATTCTGTTCCATTGATCTATGTGTCTGTTCTTATGCCAGTACCAGACTGTTTTGATTACAGTGGCCTTGCAACATAGTTTGATGTCAGGTATTGTGATCCCTCCTACTTTGTTTTTCTTCCTCAAAATTGCTGCCACTATTCAAGGTCATTTATGGTTCCATATAAATTTTTGAATGTTTAGAACTTTATTTATGTACATATGAGCTTTTAACAGCTTGCAGCCTTGTTACCATGGAATGCCAAGAGAATAGGCGGAGTAAATTTTGGGGGTTATTCAGAAGATAGGGGTCCAAGATTTATGTGGGATAACTACTATAAAAGTGTCATTTATACATAAATTATTTGATATATATTTCATCTTAATTTTAATTCAAACACAAGAAATCCATATCTGAACTTGATATTTTGCTGAAAAATCATCTGAATTAGAAATATGCATAAACAGCCAAAATATTGATGAAAATAATCAAAGCAAATTTGTACAAATTATCAATAAATTTTTTAAGTGACTGCTCAAGAGTAAAAAAAGTAGCTAAGTAATAACATTTGATGGTTGACACAGATCTAAGAACAATTTGGCTTTTAGGATATGATAAAAAAATAGCTTGTTAATTTCAGCAGAGAAAAGCTGGATGGTTTTTAAAAATTCATGTTGCTCTATCCATGCTAACTTGGATACCATCCAATCCATGCTGTTCCCAGACCTAGACTTCTCAGCTGAAGGGCAGGGTTTCATCTTCATTCTCATCCTCATCAGTGTTATTAAATGAACCTCCACATATGCATGTCATAGTATGGTCATCAAAATGTAAATGTGTATATGATGATAAACAGGTCTCATCAAGTCATAGGAAGGACCCGTGGAACAATAAGTAAATTGGGAGACATAATCCCAGGCTTGACACGCTCCAGCATTATAAAGTGTTACATAAAATCTTTGAACCTCAGACTTTTTTATCTGTAAAATCAAGGTAATATCTACAATATGGGTATTGTATAAGCCCATGTTGTAAATATAAAAAGAACACAACTGGAAAGCACTGTATTTTAGCACTGAGCTAGGTTTAAGAGGACATAACTGATCTGTTGGAATTGATGTCCTGGCTAAGTAGGTAAAACTCATTGGCAGGAGCATATTTAGAGAATGATTATGAACTAAAAAGTGAAGGTCAAAAACAGTTAAGAGCAAGTAGCAGTCTTCATGAGCTGGGGTTGTCTGAAAAGACTAGCTATTAAAAAGGTTTTTAACATAGTCCTGGTGATGGTAATAGTGATGGGGAGTAGAAACTCTCATGCACTGCTGATGCAACTGTAAATTGGTACAGCCTCATAGAAGCAAACTTTGGAAATATTTTCAGTAATTAAAAATGCATATAATATTTATATTGAGGTAAAATTCATATAAAATAAAATTATTTTAAATGTATGGTTCAGTGGCATTTGATATATTCATAATGTTGTGCAACTGTCACTTTTACCTAGTTCCTAAACATTTTCATTACCCTCAAGGGATACCCTTTACCAACTGAACAGTTAATCCCTGGACTGCCCCACCCCTGCTCTGGAAACCTCTAACTTGCATTTTGCCTTTATGAATTTACATATTCTTGATATTTCGTATAAATGAATCATACAATATGTGATTTTTTATGTTTGGCTTCTTTCACTTAGCATAATGATTTCAAGGTTCATCCATGTTGTAGCATAATCAATAATTCATTCCTTTTTAGAGCTATATAATATTTCACTGTATGGATATACCACCTTTTGTTTATCAGTTCTTCAGTCGATGGACATATAAGTTTTTTCCACATTTAGGCTACTGTAAATAGTGTTACTATAAATGTTTGTGTACAAACATTTATTTGAATACCTATCTTAAATTTAGGGGTGATCATTCCTAAGAGTGAAATTACTGTGTTACATACTTATTCTATGTTTAACTTTTTGAAAAACTGCCAAACTGTTTTCTATAGGGGTGTATCATTTTACATTCCCACCATCAATCTACAAAGGTTACAATTTCTCCATGTCCTCACTAACACTTGCTATTTTCAGTTTTATGGATTAGAGGCAACCTAGTGAGTGTGAAGTGGCATTCATTATGACTAAAGATGTTGAACATATTTGTTTATGTTCTTTGTCATTTTGTTGTTGAGTCATAGGAGTACTTTATCCTGGATAGTAGAGCCTTATCAGATATATGATTTATAAATATTTATTCCCTCTTGTAGGTTGTCTTTTCACTTTCCTGGTAGTGTTTTTTGATACATGAAAGTTTTAATTTTGATGAAGTAAAATTTATCTGTTTTATTTTATTTTATTTTTGCTCATGCTTTTGGTGTTATTTTTTTAATAGTTTTATTTTTATTTTTTAAATTTATTTACTTTTTAAATACATTTGTCTCTGCCTCCCCGCCACTTCTTTCCCTTGCCCCCTCCCTCCTTCCCTCCCTCAGCTCTTCCCCTTTGGTTTTGTCCATGAGTCCTTGCTATATGTTCCTTGACTTTCCCCTTCCCTTCCCTTTCCCTGCCCCCCCCCCCTTCCCTCTTGTCTCTGTTGATTTCTTTTCCTTTCAGTGTTGCTGGTCATATTTTCCTTGCATCTTTGCATTGTTGGTTAGGTTCCGCTTATAGGTGAGATCATATGGTATTTGTCTTTCGCCCCCTGGCTTATTTCACTTAGCATGATGCTCTCCAGTTCCATCCATGCTGTCGCGAAGTTTAGTAGTTCTTCTTTTCTTTCTGCTGCGTAGTATTCCATTGTGTATATGTACCATCATTTTTTGATCCAATCATCTACTGATGGGCATTTAGGTTGCTTCCAACACTGGGCTATTGTAAATTGTGCTGCTATGAACATTGGGGTGCATAGGTTCTTTTGTATTGGCGTTTTGGTGTTCTCAGGGTATAGTCCCAGCACAGGAATCGCTGGATCAAAAGGCAGTTCCATTTTCAGCTTTCTGAGGAAATTCCACACTGTTTTCCATAGTGGCTGCACCAGTCTGCATTCCCACCAACAGTGGACTAGGGTTCCCTTTTCTCCACAGCCTGGCCAGCACCTGTTGTTTGTGGATCTGTTTATGAGGGCCATTCTGACCGGTGTGAGGTGGTACCTCATGGTGGTTTTGATCTGCATTTCTCTGATGGCTAGTGATGCAGAGCATCCTTTCAAATGCCTCTGGGCCCTCTGTATCTCCTCCTTAGAAAAGCATCTGCCCAGGTCCTTTGCCCATTTTTTGATTGGATCGTTTGTCTTCTTGGAGTAGAGTCGAGTGAGTTCTTTATATATCTTGGGGATCAAACCTCTCTCTGATGTATCATTAGCAAATACATTTTCCCATATGGTTGGCTCCCTTTTCATTTTGCTGATGTTTTCTTTGGCCGTTCAGAAGATTCTTATTTTGATGAGGTCCCACTTGTTTATTCTTTCCTTTATGTCCGTTGCTTTAGGAGACATATCAGTGAAAAAATTGCTGCGTGGGATATCTGAGAGTTTCCTGCCCATGTTCTCCTCTAGGACTTTGATGGTGTTGCGACTTATATTTAACTCTTTTATCCATCTTGAGTTTATTTTTGTGTATGGTGTCAGCTGATGATCCAATTTCAATTTTTTGCATGTAGCCATCCAGCTCTCCCACACCATTTGTTGAAGAGGCTGTTATTGCCCCATTTTATGCTTCTGCCCCCTTTGTCAAATATTAGATGCCCATAGAGACCTGGGCTTATTTCTGGGCTTTCTATTCTGTTCCACTGGTCTATGGGTCTGTTCTTGTGCCAGTACCAGATTGTTTTGAGTATGGTGGCTTTGTAGTAGAGTTTGATGTCCGGTATTGTGATCCCTCCTACTTTGTGTTTCTTTCTCAAAATTGCTGCGGCTATTCGGGGTCGTTTATGGTTCCATATAAATTTTTGAAATGTCTGTTCTATTTCTGTGAAATACGTCATTGGTATCTTAATAGGGATTGCGTTGAATCTATAAATTGCTTTTGGTAGTATGGACATTTTGAGGATATTAATTCTTCCAATCCATGTGCACGGTATATGCTTCCATTTATTTGTGTCTTCCTTAATTTCTTTTTCAATGTTGTATAGTTTTCTGCGTACACGTCTTTTACGTCTTTGGTTAAATTTGTGCCTAGGTACTTTATTTTTTTTTTGCTATATCGAATGGTATTTTTTTTCTGATTTCTTCTTCTTCTATTGCATTGTTGGTGAACAAAAACGCCTTTGATTTCTGAATGTTGACTTTGCATCCTGCTGTTTTGCCAAATTGACTTATAAGGTAGAGGAGTTTCTTGGTAGAGTCTACAGGGTTCTCTATGTACACTATCATGTCATCTGCAAACAATGATAGTCTTACTTCCTCCTTTCCTATTTGGATGCCTTTTATCTCTTTCTCTTGTCTGACCGCTGTGACTAGGACTTCCAATAGGATGTTGAAAAGAAGCGGTGAGAGCGGACATCCTTGTCGTGTTCCCGATCTTAGTGGGAAAGCTTTCAGTTTTTTCCCGTTGAGTATGATATTGGCTGTAGGTTTTTCATATATGGCCTTTATTACGTTGAGGAATGCCCCATTTATTCCCATTTTGCTGAGTGTTTTGATCATAAATGGGTGCTGTACCTTATCGAATGCTTTCTCTGCATCTATCGAGATGATCATGTGGTTTTTGTCTTTTCTTTTATTTATGTGATGTATCACGTTTACTGATTTGCGTAAATTGAACCATCGCTGCATCCCTGGGATGAATCCCACTTGATCGTGGTGGATAATCTTTTTAGTGTATTGCTGGATGCGCTTTGCCAATATTTTGTTGAGGATTTTAGCATCTATGTTCATCAGCGAAATTGGCCTGTAGTTTTCTTTCTTTGTAGGGTCTTTATCTGGTTTTGGGATCAGGGTGATGCTGGCCTCATAGAAGGAGTCTGGGAGTCTTCCGTCCTCTTGGATTTTTTGGAATAGTCTGAGAAGGCCAGGGGTTAGCTCTTCCTTAAAAGTTTTGTATAATTCTCCTGGGAAACCGTCTGGCCCTGGGCTTTTGTGTGCCGGGAGTTTGTTGATAACTGCTTCAATTTCCCCAGCTGTTATCGGTCTGTTCAAGCTTTCTGTTTCTTCCTCCTTCAGTGTTGGAAGATTATACTTTTCTAAAAATTTGTCCATTTCATCAAGATTTTCAAATTTCTTGGCATATAATTCTTCATAATAGTTTCTGATGATCATTTGTATTTCTGTGGTATCAGTTGTTATTTCTCCTCTTTCATTTCTGATAGTATTAATTTGGGTCCTCTTCCTTTTTTTCTTGATGAGTCTACTTAAAGGCTTGTCAGTTTTATTTATCTTTTCAAAGAACCAGCTTCTGCATTGGTTGATCCTCTGAATTGTTCTTTTTGTCTCTATGTCATTGAGTTCTGCTCTAATCTTGACTATTTCCTTCCTTCTACTTGCTCTGGGATTAATTTGTTGTAGTTTCTCCAGTTCTTGAAGTTGTAGTGTTAGGTCTTTTATTTGAAATGTTTCTATCTTTTTTAGGTAAGCCTGTATTGCTATGAACTTCCCTCTCAGGACCGCCTTTGCTGTGTCCCATGGGTTTTGGACTGTTGTCTGTTCATTTTCATTTGTTTCCAGAAATTTTTTGATTTCTTCTCTTATCTCATTATTGACCCATTCATTGTTTAATAGTCTACTGTTCAGTCTCCATGAGTTTCCAAGTTTTTGAAGTTTCTCTTTGAGGTGGATTTCCAGTTTCAAGGCCTTGTGGTCTGAGAAAAAGTTTGGTATTATTTCAATTTTCCTGAATTTGCTGAGGCTTGCTTTGTGTCCTATCATGTGGTCTATCTTTGAAAAACTTCCATGAGCTTTTGAAAAGAATGTGTATTTTTCTTCTTTGGGATGTAAGGTTCTATATATGTCAGTTAAGTCTCTTTGATTCAGTGTGTCATTCAGCGCCACAATATGTTTATTAATGTTTTGTTTGGAAGATCTGTCCATTTTTGACAGTGGGCTGTTGAAATCCCCTACTATCAGTGTGTTGCTGTCTATATCTTTTTTGAAGTCACCCAACAATTTCCTTATAAACTTGGGGGTTCCTATATTGGGAGCATATAAGTTTACAATGTTGATGTGTTCTTGATAGATTTTTCCTTTAAGTATGATAAAGTGCCCTTCTGGGTCTCTCTTTATGGCCTTTGCTTTGAAATATACTTTGTCTGATACAAGTATGGCAACGCCAGCCTTTTTCTCATGCCCATTAGCTTGGAATATTATTTTCCATCCCTTTACTCTCAATCTGTGTAGGTCTCTTGCTCTGAGGTGGGTCTCTTGTAGGCAGCATATGTCTGGGTCATGTTTTCTTATCCATTCAGCTACCCTGTGTCTTTTGATTGGGGCATTTAGTCCATTCACATTGAGAGATATTACTGATAGAAACTTACTCATCTTTTCTCTTTGTACTTGTGTTCCTCTCTCTCTCATTCTTTTCCTTCATCTGCTTAAACCAGTCCCCTTAGCATATCTTGGAGTGCTGGTTTGGTAGAGATGTATTCTTTTAGCCTTCTTTTGTCTGGGAAACTCTGTATTTCCCCTTGTACTTTAATGGAGAGCCTAGCTGGGTAGAGAAGCCTTGGCTGTAGACCCTTGCTTTTCATGGCTTGGAATATTTGTTGCCATTCCCTTGTGGCTTGTAGTGTTTCTCTTGAGAAGTCAGCTCCTAGGCGTATCGGGGCCCCCTTGTATGTTACTTTCTCCTTCTCCCTTGCTGCCTTGAGGATTCTCTCTTTGTCTTTGACATTTGCCATTTTAATGATGATGTGTCTTGGAGTGGACCTCCTTGAGTCCCTCTTGAGTGGAGTCCTCTGTGCCTCCCGGATCCATGAGAGCCTTTCTCTCCTTAAATTAGGGAAATTTTCCATCATTAGTTTTTCGAGGAGGTTCTCTATCCCTTGCTCCTCTTCTTCTCCTTCTGGTATCCCTATTATACGGATATTATCGTGTTTCAGGTTGTCCTGCATTTCCCTAAATGTCTCTTCATTCTTTTTGAGCCGTTTTTCCATTTCTTGTTCTTTCTGGGAGCTTCTTTCTACCTTGTCATCCATCTCACTGATTCGATCCTCAGCTTCATCCAGCCTGCTTTGGATTCCTTCTACTGTGTTCTTCAATTCAGAAATGGTATTCTTCATATCCTCTTGTGTCTTCTTGATAGTTTCTATGTCCTTTTCCAGGCTGATATAGTTTGCTGTAAGATCCTGATAGTTTCTCTGCAGTTTCTCATAGTTCTCTTTGAGCTGGCTGAGCTGATTGAGCTTCCTTAGAACCATTGTTTTGAGTTCCATATCTGATAGTTCCCTTGCCTCTATTTCATTTAGCTCTCTCTGTGGGGAGTCCCCTTTTCCACTCATTTGGGGGGGAACTTCTTTTTCTTCCCATTTTTGTGAGTGTGTGTTAAGTATTTGTGTCCTTTACTTTTCTTTCTGGGCTTGCCTCTGATGATGTCAGTTGTTGACCCTATAGGGCCTTGGGTTGTTTGTTTGAGCCTTTCAGGAGTCTAATGGCTGTGTCTGACTCCTGCTTGGAGCAGCTCTGTGACCCCTTTTGTCAGGGCTGGGCTATTTTTTGGGATCTCTCTGCGCTCTCACGCGGGCTCCTTGAGCGCATTCCCAGCGCGGCAGGGTCCCCCGCCTGCCTGGGCTCGCATGTGCTTGCCCCAGAGGAGGGGGCTTATTCGCGATGTCGGGTACTCATCTGGTCCCCTGGTCGGGGAGCTCCGCGGCACTGGTCAGTTTAGGGTCTTCTATTGTGTATTTTCCCTGCTTTTGGCTCTTTGGGTGCGTTGCTTGCCCTCGCCAAATGGGGACTATGGAAATGGGAGGAAATCAGCTCTAGGACTCTCCGGTTAATCCTGTTTCTGTTCTCTCCTCCAGGGACTCTGGGCAGCTCCACTAATTTTGTGGGCCGCTCCACAATCGCGGGCGGGCGGGTGAGGGGGTCAATTTACGCCTGCCCTTGCTGCTCTGTGCACTCCCTCGCAGGCCGTATGGGTGCCAGTCTGTGTGAGGCCTTGCCGGCTGGTGCAAGCGTTCGCCAGCCCGTGTGGGTCACACACATGCTCGCCAACCCTCACCGGTCACTTGGCGCAAGTGTGCGTGCCTGCTCTGGGTGTTTTGGCGGTGTCAATGTGTGCTTTTCAGCTTTTGGCTCTTTAGGGGTGTGGCTTCTTCCTGCGCAATGGAGACTAGGTCAAGGAGAATGAGTCCAGATTCCCCGGTTCCTCCTCCTGTTTTTTCCCCAATGCCTCCGTTTCTAGTCTCCCCTCAGGGGCCTCTGGGCAGTTCTGTGACCCCTTCAGCCAAGGATCCGCCCCCTGTGCGGACTGCGTTTCAATCGCAGGCAGTCTGGTTCATGTGCGTCCTGCTTCTGCCTCTTTGGGGTCGTGCCTTTCCAGCCCACAATGGAGACTATGGAACCGGGAGGGAGTCGGGACTCTCAGGTTCCTCCTCCCGTTCTTTCCCCAACGCCTCCATCTCCAGTCTCTCCTGAAGGCTCTCCCATCTGCTCTAATTTTTAAATGTAAAATATTTTCTTTTTACAGTACAAAAATACAATATTTAGTTTTTAGGGAAAGGAGGAGAATGGATGTTTTTTCCTCGATTTCTCCATTATTTGGCTAAATTGGCATGTATCAAATAGAAAACATTTTTAATCAGTAAAGAGCAAAGTTTTTAAACTTGCTAATTATTCACAACCTTTTCTGCTCTTGAAGGAGAAAAGTAATTTTCAATAAAAAATAAGATTTTCTACTAAATAGAATATCCTTAATAACTTAATTATGTTTCCATTTATCAATTACAGAATGTTTTAAATGACATTTCCCACATAGCTTTAAAAAAAATAATTCCTTTGAAAATTTTACTAAATTTTCTTAAATCAACATTTTATATGTTCAGTAAATTAATCCCTGTAGAGCCTAATAAGTTTCTTATTTTTTGGTCCTGTTTTAGAGAAAATGATCAATCTTTTCCACTCCTGAGAGTTTTTAATCTTTATAAATAATTGGTTTAGTTATGTTCTGTTAGAGGAATGCAGCCTACCAGTCCTCTCACCTCAGACCTCCTTCCCTCTAGGGAACCTAGGAGGACTGTAGCCTGGCTGTAGGTTTGCTACCTATCATTCAATCCATACTGGTGGCCCCTCAGCCAGTCTTAGGCAAGTTTTCAAGGAACTCTTCTTACCCACTAACCATTTTATTTCACCTAGACCAGGTGTTCTCAACTGGGGAAGTCTGGGGACTGCTGAAATTGTATACAAGTTTGTGCTGTTTGGGGTTAGTGGGTATATGCACTTTTATGGGAAGATAGTTTATACCTTATGTAACTCAGGAGTTCCATACTGGGGAGCTGCTTAAGTGTTCATGATATTCCAAACAACAACAACAACAACAAAAAACCCACATGGTAGACTAGCAGACATGGAATTGCGATTTATTGCTTGCCTTACAGGGGAGTGCACAAATGGCAGCAGGTCAGTGTGAGAGAGACTTTACTCCCCCTGGGTCTGAGACTTGTTTCGTGGAGTCCCAGAAAAAAGACTCATGTGTCCCACACATGACTCCAAACTACATTACCATAATGTAAAAAAAAAGGTCAGGAAGCAGTGACAGGATGGGTAGACACTCCCAAAAGGGGATAAGAGGGGAGTTACAATTCATTTCCAAAGCAATACACATTCCTTATGGCCAGGGGCCCTCTGATCAGCTCTCAGCCATGGCAGGGGGAGGGCCATATTTAGCATGACCCCACACTCCACCTCAACATTACTCTTCCACCTCACATTCTTTTCATAACATTTTTCTGATAGGGGACATGTATGGTGAGCATGT
This sequence comes from Pteronotus mesoamericanus, assembly GCF_021234165.1. Classification (NCBI taxonomy): domain Eukaryota; kingdom Metazoa; phylum Chordata; class Mammalia; order Chiroptera; family Mormoopidae; genus Pteronotus; species Pteronotus mesoamericanus. The sequence goes on along the minus strand of NW_026555322.1, from coordinate 802,712 downwards.
TGACACATTGCATCCATATACCACAGATACAGTAAAGGCTACACACCAAGAATGAAAGTGCAAGGCAAAGCCCAGAAAGACCTAGGAAGAGAGAATGTCACCAAGAAACTAAAGAGTGTTACCAACTCATAAAGGTGTCAGAAGCTATGGTGAGTATATGATTGATTTCATCCCCTAGGGCAGTTAACACTTGGGATACATTGTTGGCATTATAAGGAATATGAGGTCTGTCTGGAAGAAGTCCAACCATTGTTAATATAATAAGAATGGTTTGCACAACATCCATGGAACCTGGCAGCCAAGGAGAGTGGACCAGAATGTGCATGCGTGAACAATGATGACTTCATTGTACTAGTCAGTGGGGGTGGTAGATGCCATTGAGTGAGCATGTGTACCGTGTGGCCATAGCATGCAAAACGACTAAGTAGAACAAAGAATCTGTATCAGATTTTGTGTTAAGCTTGAACGTTCCTTTATGAAAACTATTTGGATGATTCAGAAGGCCACAAGTTATGGGCAACTGGTGATTGGAAGCTTCATCAAGACAAGGCACTCTCTCATGCATCATGTGTCATGCAGAGTTTTCTGACAAAACATCAAAGCACCCAGGTGACTCAGCCACCCTATAGCCCAGATTTGGCGCCCCGTGACTTCTGGCTTTTCCCAAAACTAAAATCATCTTTGAAAGGAAGAGATTTCAAACCATGGATGAGATTCAGGAAAATATGATGGGGCATCTGATGGTGATTGGGAGAACGGTGTGAGGTTCCAGGGTGCTGACTTTGTAGGGGACTGAGGCATCATTTTCCTATGTATAATGTTTCTTGTATCTTGTATATTTTTCAATAAATGTCTCTGTTTTTCATATTACATTGCTAGATACCTTCTGGACAGACCTTGTATATACACAGTACTCTGTGTGCAGAATGGCGCAGTTACTCCCCTGGGTGGCAATGAGTAAGTCTAATGTCATTTTATTCTGCAGCGAACTTTCCTCATTTGAGTTACTTCATCAGAAATAAGAGCTATAGTTTGGTATGATTTAGGGTTATTTCAGTGTGGTTTCCTAGGGCCTTCATGGCTTCATGAGTTAAAATAGTACATGCAGGGAGTACTAAAAGGGGTAGGGGTAGAACCACCATTCAGAACACTTGATTCAATAGCTTGCCTGAAATGAGTCCCGATTCCGAGGACCACCTGGGAGAGTATTCAATACTCATCCTGGGATATATGGTTCTCCCCAGGTGCAATGCCTAGTTCAGTTAAAGGAATGATAAGGCCAAACATATTGGCCATAGGCCCATAGAGCTCTCTATGGGACCAGATAGGCCTATGTCCCATTAATACACCTTCCCTAGTAGTCCGTAGCAGTCATTACTGTAATATGCTTGCATAAAGTTGCTAGCATCCACCCTATGAGTTGCATAGTTTCATTTGCAGTCCTGTTTCTGTGTTCAATACATATGGGTACAGGCTGTCATACTTCTATCTGTAATGCTGACAGTCACCCAACACCATCCCAAACTGCATACATGAGCCATGGTTTGGTGTGGTTAGCCTGCTCTGTCACAAAGGAAAACACCTTCTCACACGTCTGTTTGAAGAAGGGGTCAGGAACCTTTCAGCTTTGCAGCCAGTCCCAGAGTGTCTAGTTTTCGGGGTGGATCTACCATGGCAGACAGACAGAGGCCATGGTCAGGAACTCTGTGCACACCCAACAGTCAGAGAGGTTGTTCTCAGCAGCCAGCATTCCTGCCCACCGGGGGAAGGTGTTGTTTCCACAGAATCTAACTAGATGACCCCCAAGAGTTTGACAGAGAAACCAGGTAAACAAGGTCATATACATTATATGAAAACAGAAAGAACACAAAGATTAATGAATACAGAAAATCATAAACCAGTTTCTGAGTCTGCAAGAGTGTCAGTTTAGAAGACTTCCAAAGGCAAAGCTTTTGCTAGATTGAAATTAAGCAGTGACAATCTGATGGATCTTTTTATCTGTAGTTAAATTCTGTATGGTTGATACTGCATCAGTAGTTCTCAATAATTTCAAATCAGCCCTGGCTGGTGTGGCTTAGTAGATTGAGTGCCAGCCTGCAAACCAAAGAGTCACCAGTTCAATTCCCAGTCAGGGCACATGCCTGAGTTGCGGACCAGGTCCCCAGTGTTGGGGGTGGTGTGTGAGAGGCAACCACACATTGATGTTTCTCTCCCTCTTTCTCCACCCCTTCCCTTCTGTCTAAAAATAAATAAATAAATTCTTTAAAAAATAATTCCAAATCAAAGGATGAAGGAAAAATTAAACACTAGTTTGAAAGAAAACTGGAAAATTTCAGGATCTAGTCTAGTTCATAGGTGAGAAATAAAATTTTGCAGACAATTTACTGAATTAGAGTCTACTTCCTATAATTGAGTACAATAGATTTTATGAAACATAATTTTTTCTCTAAAATCACCCTCATTTTTATCAAAGAGCAAAATCAAGACAGATTCATTTTCTGTATTAAGTCCAGTTTCAATTTGGCCTGATTATTTGCATAAACACAACAGGAATAGCACTTGATCATATAAGCTTTCTTAAATCTACTTTACTGGAATGTTATAAGGAATTCCTAGATTGAGCCTTAATTAGCCCCTCAGGGCTGGGTAGCCAATCCACACAACTGCCATAAGGCTTTGCTTGTAGTAGCTGCAGATTTGGGTGAGTTTCTCAAGTTCCTGAGGTTCCTAAAATGTCTTGAGGTTCTTCCCATGCCATCTTTCAGGAAAGTAACCTTTGCTCCTTAACTGGAAAGACTGCCATGAATCATGTGACCAAGCAAGGGACTAGACCATTTCTCCAATGGCTTTTATTGGCTTCAAGGTCAATCTTAATTCCCTATGGCTTTCTGATGACATCCAGAATCCAGGCAAGACTCCTTTGATCATGACATTCCATACAAAGACTTATTTGATAAAAATCACAGCTGGAAATTGGCTTTATGTGTCCCGTTATTAAGAAATCAGATTCCTACTGGATTTATGCAAACACACATATTGCTATGGAAAGAATAATACTCACTCATCAAGAGCTTCCAAATTCTAGAGGGATCAGGTAGGTAAAAAAATATAAATGCCTCAAGATTCAATATTGCTTATGAAAGTATATTTTACCAAATTAAGAAACAAAGCTTTCTTATGTCTGAAAAACAGATGATTAAAAATTAGCTGTATTTTTCAACAAAAAGTTTAAAAAGGCACAATTATCTTCAGTTTATTATGTCCCATAATTAATTTCTTTTTATCCTGAATATCTGCAATCACCTCTATAAGTCCAGTCATTTCACAGAGCTCTAGCAATATTCACTCAGTTCAAAGGTATGATCCAAAAATCTATTCTCAGAAATACGCAATCCAAAACAAGTCAGAGTCCTCTCTATGAACCTCTCCCAAGGCATAATATATTTTTGCCAATGCATTACAGCAAAACAATGACTGTTTATAAATGACAACCTAAAATGACATAGTTACAGAGTTGAGTATAATACAATTGACAAAGGAATTTGTTTTCCTGCAACAACATGTTAAGATGATGAAAATCAAAAATGAAAGTATATCAGAACTTACATAATAATCTCTAGAACACATACTTTAATAATAAAAATATGTATATACAAATAGAACATACAAATTATTTCTTTATTTGACAAAGTTTCCCATGTGTTGAAGCATATTAAATAGGCCTAATTAGTTCCAAAACTTCCCTGTTATAAAAGAGGGAAAACAAATACTTGAGGTATTTCAGGGGCCCACTGGAATAACCTAAAGTCATTTCTCAGTTAAAAAGTTTTTTAAAATTTGGAAAGGCTGTCAAACGAATTTAACCAAAAGATTATAAGATAAACTTTTTGTAAAACAACACATTTTTTATGGTAATAGCTTTAAAAGGCAGTAATTAAACTTAAAACTGGTTTTCACATCAAATAATTTGTTCAGATCACAGCATCTTGCTTAATTTATATAAGTGTTTACTTTCTTTAGGCCAGTAAAATATTACACCCTAATTATACCATCTGCGGGCAGAAAACACACCACATGTAACATAGAAATGAGCACATATCACATAAAGACCATACACATCAAGAGTGAGCACATGAAGACTATAAACATAATTTGACTTACTAATTTGGGTAGAGAAAGCACAAGATGTTTTCATTCACTTGTCACATTGCTTCTTCTCTCTGCACAATCCTTCTGCAATTTTCCTAGTCCCTTTTAACTTATCCAGAAATTAGAACAATCTATTTTTAAAATGTATTTTAAAATGATGCCTTTTTAAAATGTATTTTTCAAAATGTATTGCTATAATTTACACCTTTTATTACTAAAGCCATATATTAGTTCCCTAACTTAAACATTATTAAGCATTCTTTAGATTGATAAATTTGTAAATACATTTTATAACTCTTACCCCATTTACTAGACCTTTAGCAAAACAATTCTAATTAATCTAAAGTGCGACCTAAGCCATTCATTTCCAAAACAGAAACAAAAACAAAATCTAAAGCAAAGGCAAAAATTTCAAGAAGAGACTACTAGGACTAGCCTTAGAATCTTATCTCCTTATTTTTATTTCTAACTTATATTCACCCTCTAACTGCCATATTTTTGCTTTGGCTGTTCTTCCTTTTCCCCCATGCAGGTCCTCTGCAAGACCCATGGGAGTGTTGGGGGCATCCCCTGAATACTGGTGCACTACCCTAGGATTTTCCCCGCTATTCCCAGGATTAGCCCCTGGCCTACCCCACCTGGAATGTTACCATATTCAGTCTACTTGACAGGGGTATTTCCTAGAATACTCTGTTTGTGACGCCAATTGTAACGCAGGAGCTCCAAACTAGGGAGCAGCTTAAGTGTCCGTGATGTTCAGGGGGAAAAAAAAAATCCGGTGGACTACCAGATGTGGACATGCCATTTATTACTCACTTTACAGGTGAGAATACTGATGAGGGATTGGTGCGAGAGACACCACAAGTCCCTCTCCGTGTCCAAATTTATCTTAAGGGGTCCCAGACAAAGGAGGCATATGTCCTGTGAGTGACTGACTACGTTACTTCAGTGTAAAGAAAAGGTCAAGAAGCAATCACAGGATGGGAAGCCACTCCCAAAACAGGATAAGGAGGAACTTAGGATCCATTTACAAAACAATATACATTCCTTCTGGCCTGGGACCCCCTGATCAGCCCTCAGTCATGGGAAGGGGAAGGGCCATGTCCATTGACCCCACTCCTTAGGGACCTAAGAAAGCCTGATACAAGAGCAGGAAGACATTAAGAGACAGCTGAAACTGTGAGGTGGAGACAAGACACAGGAGGAGAAGGGGGTTGAGAGAAAGGAAGAAGAGACTGAGACAGAAGCTGAGCCAAGCTAATGGCAGAGCGCTACAACGCTCAGGTAATGGTTCCTAGAGGTCCATTAGAAACTGGCTGTCAGTTTTCAGATTCTCTTCAGTCTTCTTTACTGCCACATAAACTTTCACCATGGATCCTGCCTCACCTGAGCTAACCTGAGTCTCTATTCCTTAGAGTGAAACTAAGTGAAACAATGATTATGTAAAATAAAGTTTTCCTAAAAATCAAGAAAATAATGGTGGTTTTCATGGCTAAAAACTGATGAAAAGGCATCAATAGGGTATTGACCAAATAAGACATCTATGTGGAGAATTTGTATAAGCTTTTCAGCTTCACTAGTGGTCAAAATATACAAATTAAAATTTCAAGGTACTCTTATTCACCTGTCAAATTGGGAAGTATTTTTTAAATTACACTATGCATTTTATATAAGGTCATTCACATGGAAAAATAATATTTTTCAGACTTTTAGACTTAGCAATTTCATTTTTAGAAAATTTTCCTTAAGGGATAATTATAGTTGTATGCAAAGATTTTAGTGATGGCTTGCAACCTAAAGATTAAAGAACAAGGAATTGACTAAATAAATTACTGTTAATTTTAACATGATGAAACAATATTTAATAACATAGTAAATATGTATAATATGGTGGCCCTGTATAGTAAATATATACAAATAAATATATAAATATAAATATTTATATTTATATATAAGTATATAAATAAATATATAAATATAAATATTTATATATAAGTATATAAATATATAAATATAAATATTTATATAAATATATATTTATATAAATATATAAATATATATATTTACTATACAGGGCCACCATATTATACCTATTTATTATGTTATTAAATAAAACTAATCTCCTTTATCCCACTCATAAGTAGGGCAGCAGGAACTAGCATCCCCTCCTCTCTCCTTTCACCCTGAATCTGGGACATATTCATATAAATTTTAATTTTAAAATCATAAACATTTAAACATCTATTATATATAGTGACAGCAGTGAATGAAGTCCTAAAAATATGTACTTCATTGTTCTGAGACATATATTTTAATTTTAAAATTGTGTATATTTATACACATATTATTTATATATGTTTTATATGAAGTATGTCCAGAAACTATCCAGCCATGCATTATGAAAATAGAGAAACATTTGTTGAAGAAGATACAAGATGCAAGAAACATTGTATATAGGACAATGATGCTTCAGTCTCCTTCAAAGTAGGCACCATGGGACCTCACACAGTTCTCCCAATCAGCATTGGACGCCCTGTCATATTTTCCTGAATCTCATCCATGGTCTCAAATCTCTTCCCTTTCAAAGGTGGTTTTAATTTTGAGAAAACCCAAAAGTTGCGGAGCACCAAATCTAGGCTGTAGCATGGCTGAGTCACCTGGGTGATTTGATGTTTCACCAAAAATCTCTGCATGAGATGTGATGCATGAGCAAGCACGTTGTCTTTATGAAGCTGCCAATCACCAAGTGACCATAGCTGTGGCCTTCTGAATAATCCAAATAGTTTTCATGAAGGAATGTTCAAGCTTAACGCAAAATCTGATGCAGATTCATTGCTCTACTCAGTCATTTTGCATGCTATAGCCACACAGTACACATGCTCACTCAATGGCATCTACCACCCCAGCTGACTAGTACAGTGAAGTCATCATTGTTCACACATGTGCATTCCAGTCCACTCTCCTTGGCTGCCAGGTTACATCGATGTTGTGCAAACTGTTCTCATTATATTAACAATGTTTGGATTTTTTCTGGACAGTCTTCATATATGGTGACAACAGTGAATGAAGTCTGGATTATCTTAAAAATATGCATTTCAGCCTGGAAAGTGTGGCCCGTTTGATTGGAGCATTGTCCTGTGCACCAAAAGATCATGGGTTCAGTTAGTGGTCAGGGCACATGCCTAGGTTGTGGGTTCTGTCCCCTATTTGGGGCATGTGTAAAAGACAACCAATCAATGTTTCTCTATCTTCCTCTCTCTCTCTGAAATCAATAATTTATATATATAAAAATCATTATTTTGTGTTTGTAATTCAGGCTAACTGCAGGAAATTTGGACAACATACAAACATTATAGACATATATTTTTTTAAATCCATGTTCTCATAAAACTTCTAGGTACTTATAAATTTAAATACTTTTCTATTTAGAAAAGTATTTCTAAATTATAGTAAAATAGGAACTTTTTCCCTATTAACGCTATAGTTAATGTTAATGTGCTATGAAGTACGATCTAAATATTTCAAACGGAAATTTGACTACATGGGATTTCACTTTATTTGCTGACTTTACAATTCAACCTCGTTTTAAGATGCAGTTCCACTGCACCAACATGTCCAACCAGGAATGATAATTGAGAGAAAGGGCTGGAAGAGACATGCGGATTTGGGTTGACGAAAGCTAGTAAGTGCTTAATTAGTATTTGTTGAATGAATAAATGGATGAAATACATGTTTGAGAGTCATCCTCCCTCCCTCCTCCCTCTCTCCTCCCTCCCTCCCTCCCTCCCTCTCCCTTCCTTCCTTCCTTCCTTCCTTCCTTCCTTCCTTCCTTCCTTCCTTCCTTCCTTCCTTCCTTCCTTTCTTTCTTTCTTTCTTTCTTTCTTTCTTTCTTTCTTTCTTTCTTTCTTTCTTTCTTTCTTTCTTTCTTTCTTTCTTTTTCTTTCTTTCTTTCTTTCATCTATTTATTTTTAGAGAGGTTAAGGGAAAGGAGAAAGACATCAATGTGTGGTTGTTTCTTGTGCACCCCCTACTGGGAACCTGGCCTGCAACTCAGGCACATGCCCTAGACTGGGAATCAAACCAGTGACCTTTTGGTTCACATGTCAGCAATCAATTCACTGAGCCACACCAGCCAGGGTTAGAGCCCTTTCTTTTTCTATTACGTTATATTATTTTAATAGAATTGAATTGGTAACTAAGACTATTTTAAAATCTTCTTAAAGTATTTTATTATTGTCAACAATATTACGTTTCCTAGTGAAAAGATTGCTCAATGGGTAAAATTTAGGAAGGAGATATCTCCTTTCCTATGTATTTCTAGGACTTGGATTGGAGGGAGGCATAGTCAGAGCATGGGGAGAAGTCTCATTTTAATGCTTACTAGTCACAAATAGGTCAAGGGAAGCAAATGTGAGGCATTCAGCCATTGCACAGACCCCACACTTCAAAGAAGTAATAGAGGCCTTAAATCTTAAATCAGATCCTGCTCAGCTACAGAGAAGTATATATGTGAAATGTGTCAATGATATAAGATCATACTCTTTCTAGACTATTCTTTATTGCAGAAGTTGCACATACATACTGGGAAAATGTAGAAAAGTCCACAAAGAAGTATACAAAAGACCACATAAATCACCCATAATCCCACCAAAAATCCAATCATACCCACTTCTGATATTTTGCTGTATATTATTCCATAATATTTTCTATGCATGCATACATATACATTTCTACACAGATATACTGGTTGAAAAATTTGGATCATCAGCAGTTTACCATTTGTAACCTGCCTTTTTCATGTGCTGATATATTACAAAAACATCTTTTTTTTTAAATTAATTTATTTTTTCAAATACATTTGTCTCTGCCTACCCCCCACCACTTTCCCTTGTCCCCCCCTCAACTCTTCCCCTTTGGTTTTGTCCATGAGTCCTTGCTATATGTTCCTTGACTTTCCCCTTCCTTCCTTTTCCTCCGCCCCCCCCCCTCCTTCCCTCTTGTCTCTGTTGGTTTCTTTTCCTTTCAGTGTTGCTGGTCTTATTTTCCTTGCATCTTTGTAGTGTTGGTTAGGTTCCACTTATAGGTGAGATCATATGGTATTTGTCTTTCGCCCCCTGGCTTATTTCACTTAGCATAATGCTCTCGAGTTCCATCCATGCTGTCGCGAAGTTAGTTTAATAAAGATATAACTGGCTGTTTTGTATTTGTCAGATATTTTATTTTTTCTGCATTTTTCAAAGTTTTATCTCAATTATTTTTATGAGTATTAAAAATTAATACATGCCTATGAAAGATAAAATTTAAATATATAAATACAACACAGAAAAAAGCTCCCTTTATATTTCATACTCATTTCAAATATATCATATAGAAATAGTTAAGCATATATTCATTCGAATTTCCAATATGATATAGAAGTCTGGCAAGACCCCACAGTAACTTGACGTTGGGTATAACATGACTGGTGATAGGGCTTGGGGACAGGGAAAAATGGAAGGGTGATAATTAAAATCAAATGCTGAATAAATAAGTATTATGAGGGCATCAAAACACAGCTGACACCTTGATGGATTTGGGCTGTGCAATGAGTTAACTAAATATGCTCACATCAGTTATTTCATTCAAATTACCCTAAATTTTACAGGGATAAATTGTGGACTTCATTTATCATGTCATAGTGGAATTCCACTATATTCTCAAATTTTAAATACACAAAAATAAATGTACGTATGCTGTGACAAAACTGTAGTACCAAAAGTGTTAACTTTCAATTTGCCTTTTTTCTTTTCTTTTTAAAAAGACTTTATTTATTTATTTTTAGAGAGGGGAAGAGAGGGAGAAAGAGAGGGAGAGAAGCATCAATGTGTGGTTGCATTTTGCGCGTCCCCTGCTGGGGACCTGGCCTGCAACCCAGGCATGCGCCCTACACTGGGAATCGAATTGGCAACCCTTTGGTTCGCAGGTTGGCATTCATTCCACTGAATCACACCAGCTAGGGCTCAATTTGCCTTTTTTCTTAACAATATATATCGAACATTTTTTCATGTGAGTAAATATAACTTCCAAATCATTATTTTTTCATCATTGCATAGAATTGCATTGTATGATCAAACTTTTCTTAAACCAATCCCTTTTTAGGAATATTTAGGGTTTTTCCTCCCTGCCCCCCGAAAAAGTCTATTACCACAGTTCCTACAATGACCTTATTTGGCATGGAAGCGTTTCTTATGATAAGTCACTAAAAGAGGAACTGATGTGTCCAAAAGCACATATATTTTAAAGTTTGATGTTGCCAAAACGACTTCCAAAACTGTACTATTTTATTCTGTTTTTGCATTTTGCTTGTATATTTTTGTTTATTATTATTACTGAGCTATAATTCACACATAATATATTACTTTTAGACATACAACGTAATGATTCGATATTTGTATATGCTGTGAAATTATCACCAACACTAAGTCTAGTTAACATCCATAAACTATTTTATATCCTCAAAGCATTCATGTGACTGAATGCTTGTTTATCTATAAACTCACCAACTCAGAGTATAATCAATATTTTTCATCTTTTCTAATTGCATAGGTGAAAAATTAACTTTCACTTCTATTCTCAATAGATATTATTTTAATGTTTTGTTAGAAATCAATGATATGATTGTTATATAATTTATTTAACCTGTTCCCTATTTTAAGGCTTTTAAGTTTCTTCTTAATTATTCCTATTATAAAAAAGTATGTTAATATCCTAATAGTCATTTTCCATTTGTAAATGGTACATGTCATTAGTTCAGTTTGAATAGTTTTAACAGAATTATGTTTGCTTTTTTTATCCTGTAGCAAAATCATCTGGGAGAATCCTCAGTTTATAAGACTATGTACACACATGTGAAGGTTTATATGTTTATGTACATGCTTGGGTGCATATCTGCTATTTCCTAGAACAATTCTCTTTTTCCTTCTTCTCCTTCATTGCTGCCTTTCACTTGTGGCTTCTCTTTTTATATTCAGGTCCAAATCAAAGGATTGATACTAGGAATTCAGGGCTATGAACTTTGTTGTAGTAAATCATTGTGACTGCCATTAAGATTTTTCCTAGTGTGTATACCTAAGAATGGATTTACAGACTCAAAAATGATGCATATTTCAAGTACTTAGCAATTACCTAGTACTATCCAGAAAGGTTGACTGATTCTTATTTCATGACTTGGAGGTAAGTGAGAAAGTCCTTGGGGATAGCACAGAACATGTCCAAAAATGTTTGCATTGAATCTACTTTCATATGACAACCATCACCAATAGACTTAAGCACCCCTAAGAAGGAGCAAGTGGACTTTTACCCAGTAAGGCAGCACAAGACAGGACAGGGTAATGGTAAGGACACAAAGCCTAGATTCAGTCAGACTGGTCTCCTCTTTTCTTCCCACCCTCTATCTATGTCCTACCTATACTCTGAGGCCCAGGTTATCTCCTTGAGGTTGTCTTTGACTAATTAGCTAGCTGGCTATTGCCTTTTCTGAGCTCCTGTTGGCCTGGAAGTTCACCCTTTCCTCTAGCCCTTTCTCCAAATGGCTTCATGTGAGGGGGTTCTGCTTTGGCAGTTATATCTTTTATTCCATCCCTAGAGCCCATTCTCAGGAGGATAGACCTGAAAAAGAGGCACAAGCAGGCCTTAGATTTGGGTTCCAGGCCCTTTGGGCAAGATATTCTAGGGTACTAGGTATCTAGAGTGTGGTTTAGAAGAAGTGAAGGCTCCAAGAAGACACATCTTGCCCCACTGACTTCACTACTGAGAGAAGAGAGCTTCAAGAGGAGGGCCAGATACTGACCCTTTAAAAGCAGGGCCTTAGGCAGAGGCCTTTTTTCTCAGATCTGAGGAGATAATGTCTTTGGGCATATTGCTTAAACTCTCTGTTTAGTTCCTTCACATATAAAATGGAAGTGAAAATACCTTCTTCGCAGTTGTTAGGAGCATAAAATGAGATAATGGCTCCAAAACACCTTTCGCTTTTCAGACATTCTAAAGATTTCTGGAACCATTTCCATCAAGCTGGAGAAAAACAGCTTCTATTCAGGATGTTTAAATCTTCTTAAACACAATATATTCAACTGTTTTACCAATTGCATGCTTCTTTCTTAAGTTATTAGAGCTTGCTTGTGATCTATTTTAGAGATTCAAGAAGAATAACTTACTAAGAGTCACTCGGTTAGTTTATAACAAGAGTGAAATGCTCTGCCTCTCTGACTCCACCTGGTTCAAGCCTACTTTGTTCCCATGATTGATAGCTGCTTGTATGTAGACATGTTAATCATTGGAGAAATTCTGCTTTTGTTTTGAGGTTTACAAAAACAGACTATTGCCAGAGGATGACTCTCCCCAAAGATATACGGGAAGTATGTGTTGTTTATCAAAGATTTGCAGAAACCTTGTGGCTTGGACTCACATCAGCTACAATCAACAGATGAAGCACAATCTTCCTCTGCTAGCATCCAGATTTCAGTGGTCATCAATCACCTTTTGGCCCTCCCGTTTCCCATTTCTTCGACATAAAAGAAGCGTTTAAATCTGTACTTTAAGACGGATTTAAGGGCCCTGGCTGGTGTGGCTCAGTGGATTGAGCGCTGGCCTGTGAACCAAAGGGTCACCTGTTCGATTCCCAGTCAGGGCACATGCTTAGGTTGTGGGCCAGGTCCCCAGTAAGGAGCTTGTGAGAGGCAACCACACGTTAATGTTTCTCTCCCTCTCTTTCTCCCTCCCTTCCCCTCTAAAAATAAATAAACAAAATCTTTTACAAAAAGATGGATTTAAGGCCTAGGTCTCCCACTTTCTCAGTTGGAGACTTCTTGATTAATAAACCTTTCCTTACTCCAAACTCTGATGTTTTGAGTTTGGGCCTTTTCAAGCATGGACACACAGACTTTGGATCAGTAACACATTCTAGGTCTGGCACTGGGGCTAACATCTCATGTCCTTCACATCAGTGTTCTCTCCAGCAGACCCAAACCATTATATCTTGGATTTTCTGGTACTCAAATACACATGCTTCCCAGAAGATAGAATAATGTGACAGAAGAACCAATGAAATAAAATGAGATACAGTGAAGGTTTTTATTCCTTCCACATAATCCAGTGAGGTCTTTCTTCTGCCTCACAAAGGGGCTCCAAAACTTATAGAAAACAAAAATACATGTTTATGTCTCCTTGTTATTTTTCAAATGTTATCTCTGAGAGCTATGCAATTTTTATTGGCAAATTTATGACTTTTACCTAAGACTGAATTGAGGTTGAAAGATAACCAATATTCATTTGAGACTTTACATACAGGGCTTCTTGCCAAATGTTATCATTTAGAATTCCCAATAGTCAATTAAATGAGGTGTATGTTATTATTCCCTAACTGAGGAGTCTGCAGGCAGCACATCTTCTTGGGAAATACCACTACCAGGGCTCTGGAGTCAAACATTCCTTTTTTCCCCCCATTTTGAATCCTTTTCCCCAAATGAAATCCTAACAATGATAATTCCTTATATTTTTAAAGCACTTACCATATGCTAGGCACCATTTTCAAGACTGCACATGCATTAACTCATTTTTTTAAATGTTTAAAACCTTTTTATTAGTCTCATTGATAAGAGCCAATAAAAGAGCCCAAGCCTCCAAAGTGGCTAAATGATTTGGCTAGGTAATACAGAGACATAAATCTGCTGTCACCAATCCCATAATTTGCAAGTGTGACAAAAAACAATGAATCCCAAAAGAGGGAGCCTAAGAGAATGTGTCCTTTGATTAAGTTTACAAGTATGAATTCTCCCCCTTGAATGTCATAAGTTGATTTGTTCCTGAGTATGCTTTAGTGGGCTTTTCTCCAAGTCTCTTGATTCCTGTCAATACCAACACCAAACTTCAAGTCTCCACACTATGTGACCCTTTCCAAATAAGTAGGAATACCCTTTTTTATTGCTGTTGCTCTGGAGAAGCTAATTCTGAAAATGAAGCCTGGGTGGCTTGAGGTTTTATTCTGAGATGGCATAGCATTTTCTTTTTAAATATATATATATTTTTTTCAGTTACAGTCGGGATTCAATAGTATATCAGTTTAAGGTGTACATAATACTGGTTAAATATTTATATAGCTTACAAACTTAGCTTACCTCATAAGTCTAGTACCCACCTGACACCATACATAGTTATTATGATATTCCTGACTCTTGCCTATGCTGCACTTTACATCCCCTATTTTGTAACTGCCAATTTGTATTCATTAACTAAAGTAATTTTGTCTTTGTCTTTTCTGACTATAAGAGATGTCACTAAACAAGAATATAAAAGTATCAAGAATAAAGTAAAAACTAGATTCAAAAACCTCATTCCTGTCCCAGGATTTTTTTTTTTACAACCCCCTGCCAAACCAACACAGCTTCGCAACAGCAACAGCAAAGAACCAAACTGCAGATGAAATGGAGGCTGGAGGTGGGGCCATGGCTGTAGGAGTTCTTAATGCTAGGAGCAGAAGGCAGGAAGAGAATTCTGGAAAGAAGTAGAAAAGTTTAGTAGCTCCAGAAAAAGATGCAACCCCTCCTTAGTAATCAGAGAAAGTCAAGTAAAAAAAAAAAAATCCCCCTGGGATACTCAACAACAAAAAGGTCTGACAGGACCAAATGTATAAGGGGGAAGGGAGCGAGGGCGGGCTTACTTATGCCGCGCTTTTGGTGAGAGTGTAAATCAGGGACCAGAGCTCACTGGTGACGTACAACTCACGTGACCAGGAGTCGACGTGTACAGAACTGTTAGTCTGGTCCTTGTTCCAGTCTGGGTACCAGCTTCCTTCTGCAGCCCGACTGCCGGTGCCTGAGGCCAGGGAAGGAGAAAGAATCAATTGTACGGAATTTTGCAGGTTGGTGTCAAATAGGTGCTTCTTCTAGGGTGGGGGGTGCCTAGGGCAGAGACCTGGTCAAGCCCACTTCTCCACCTACCAATTCCGTTTCTGTAGAGCGGAAAGTCCTCTGGGAAATGGAGGGTCTAGGGGTCTGGGGAGAAGGACAGGGAGACCTGTGACAATTTAAAAATAATCATCCTCTGCCATCTCAGACCACTTACCTAACACCTGCCCTTCCCCCAACCTCCGCTTAGTTCGGAAATAATCTGCTCTTCCTACTTACTACCTATCTGATGGGAAATTCGAGCTCACTTACGCTGTGGAGAGGGGGATAACTGGGGGAAACAGAGGTGAGAAAGTTTCGTAACCAAGACCCTTAATGAAGGAAAAAGTGCGTGGTGCTGGTTACCAAGCATTCGCCCCACCTCCACTCCTCCACTCCCTCCTCCCTTTCCCATCCCTTCCCCTCCCGTTTCCCGTTTGCCCGCAGATCTGTTGTTCAGGACACTACACAACCACTAGAAAAGACGAGAAAGTGACCGGGTCAGCACTGGTAGGTGAGGGGACTATGAAGCCTGGGGTGGAGGTGGGTGAGGGTGGGACTGAGGTGTGGGCCCCCACTCTACCCCCCCACCCTACCCTGCTCTCAGCCTACTCTGTTCTTGGAGAGTCTTGTGTTATGCCCTGTGCAGTAAAGTGGTTGAGGAGGGCCTTGGAAATGGCTGGAGGGAGGGACAACAGAGAATTGAGGCATGGAAAGTGCAGCTAAGAGAGGGAAGCCCTCATTGCTCAATGAGACTCCTGGGTGGAAGATATCTGATGATGGCTCAGAAACAGAGAAAACCAATGCTGAGATCTCTGTCCAGAGCACGGGCCCAGTCACCAAGCCTTTGACTTACCATCTCCTTCTTGCTTCCTAGAAGCAATTATATTCAAAGAAAAATAAGCAGGAAAAAAGAAAGGAAGAGGAAAAGGAAAGAAAGAGGAAAGGAAGGAAGAGGACATTCACAAGATGAAACCCTGTCAAAAAATGGAAGGAAAATCAGAAAATGAAAGTGAACCAAAGCTTGAGGAAGAGCCAAAATCTGAGGAAAAGCCAGAGGAGGAGGAAGAGCCAGAGGAGGAGGAAAAAACAGAAGGAAGTTTTAGGGAAAGGCTGATTCAGTCTCTTCAGGAATTTAAAGAAGATATACACAACAGGCATTTAAGCAAGGAAGATATGGTTAGAGAAGTAAATGAATTAGACGAGATAAGGAGAGTAAGAAACAAACTTATAGTGATGCGTTGGAAGGTTAATCGAAACCATCCTTACCCCTATTTAATGTAGGTTTCCTTGATTTTTATTTTTTCTGATATTAACATTGCCATATAGCTTTCTTTGGATTTGCATTTTCCTGAGAAATCTTTGTCCATTTTTCTACTTTTAACTTGTTACTATTAGTGACTTTAGATGCATCTCTTTGTTTCTGCATCTCATTGTTTATCATATTTTGAACCAATCTGCAAGTCTCTGCATTTTAATAGGAGAGAGAGCTTTACTCATTTGTATAAAAAGAGGTTCCAGACAGGATATAAAATTTAAAAAAGTTACTATGGAATATGTGAATATCATATTTTTAAAAGGAAAGGGTACGTTTGTATATTACGTATATGCACAGAAAAACATGTGAGGGATAAAAGACAAAAAAGAACATTAAGTTACAAGATTATGAGTGATTTTTAAAATTCTGCTTGCTTGTATTTTTCCATATGCTAAAATGTACATGCATTGTTAAAATAATAAAAAGTTTAAAAACAAAAAAAAATAATAGCACTTATCAATCAGTTTATTTCTAAGGCATAGGGATGCTTTTTATTTGTTGATAGAATTTTAGAAGGAAGTGTGAGACTCCAACTTACCACCAGAATTTTACATCTTTTCTTATCTATGAAATAGAGAAAATAATGATCTCTAAGGGACTTTGTAAGGGCCAAGTACAATAATGACTGAACTTTATCTGACGTGTTTTTCTCCATCTGCCCATTCAGGATCCCAACCCCCAAGAGATTTGTTTGAGCTATTTGCGAGGGTAGAGAAAGTTCTCAACTATGTTTAAGAACAAATCCAGGCCAACTGTTAGGGTTGTGCCACCTTTATGTTCCTCTCCATGAATCCATCTGTCTGTAAATGTCCAAAGAAATTTTTTCATTGCTTTCAGAAAGGGAGGGGTGGGGTAGAGAGAGAGAGAGAGAGAAAGGGAGGGAGAGAGAAAGAGAGAGAAACATCTATTGGTTGCCTCTTGTGGGCTCCCTGACCGGGGATCTAACCCACAACCTAAGTGTGTGTCCTGACCAGGAATCGAACCCATGACCTTTTGGTGTATGGAAAGACACTCCAATCAACTGAGCCACACTGGCCAGGGCCACAAATATTTTAAATAGTAATATCTTTGTATTTATTTGAATGTGTGTTAGTGAACACTGTGTAAGGCAAATGATGATAGTTGAGATTTAAGGTAGTGTTATAAATTTTCCTTTTCAAAATAATATTCTTAGTAAATAAGTGAGTCAATTTGAAGACAATAATAAAGTAGAACACAGTGTTAATAATATAGGTGGTATACTGATGTGGCAAAAATCATTCTGGTTGGAAACATTGTCTTAGCATAATTGATATAGGGTTAATATCTGGAAACACCTGTCAAGAACTGTGCAGTGTAAGATTTTACCCAATTTATAATTTAACAGGTTAACTGCTACTGGTTAATGGATAATAGCAGAAGAAACTAGAATCCCGGGTCAGAGACAAAGGACACACACAGAGCAAAAGTAGTTATTGTTATTACTCACCACAAAAGTAGTAGCCAGTGTTTCGTACTGGTTTGCATCAGTTTCCCATGGTCCTCATGTTCGATGGGGTGACACAGGGCCCATTATGGATGCCTGCACATGCAGTGCATTGTGTTGCAGAAAGAAACCCTGAGTTTGGAAACTTCACCCCTTTTTTAGTAAACAGAAGCAAGCCTGCTCTTGGTTCAGTGAAAAACATTACCTCATCCCTCAAGCCACTTGTTGCAAACACAACTCTGAGAAATAGCTTGCCTGTGTACAGAGTGGTCAGGGTCTCACCCCTTGGTATGCTCAGTTAGAACATGCAGGGATGCTCAGGATCAAGGCAGATTGCCTCTCCCAATAACAGTTTCTCTGTGCAATAAATCTTAATGTGAATGACAAACCTTTCTTAACATCACAAATTTTGATTTCTAATTCCAAGTTAAATTACGCAAATAATTCATTATACTGTAGAGTGTAAACAAGGCATGTGTAACTCCAGTTTTTACTTAAATACATAGGATTTTGAATGAATCCTAAATAACTGAATGAAAACATCAGCCAAGAAACTAAAAATAAATAGTCTATGGGGAACTACTTAAAGTTACAGAAACACATAGCTACTATGATGCACAAAATAAAAGAAATAGAGGAGCAATACCAATTAATTTACCAGAATGCTAATGACGGGAGTAATTGTATGCAAAATTTTACACTGTAAACTGACAGGAACGTATGTGTGTGTGTGTGTGTGTGTGTGTGTGTGTGTGTGTGTGTGTGTTTGTAAGTAAGCCTAGATCCCCAATATCACTGCTGCTTCTATAGAATGAAAAAGCAAAGCAAAGAGAAAAGCCAATCTGTTCCCTCTCCTAGAAAAGTTCAAGGTTAGGGTAAAGTTTGAGGGGTGTCACTCACAGGCAACAGTATCCAAAGGCAGATACATATTTGATATTCTGACAACAACATTTTGCAAGAGCCTTAACAAAAGCAATTGCATCATTTGATGGATAATTTGGTTGGGTATGGAGCATATTTTTGTGTTTATTGGTCATTTTTACATCTTTGAGAAATGTCTATTCAAATATTTTGCCTGAATCTCCTTTAATATTTTTAGTATAGTGTGGGTAAAGAATCTACTTAGAGGAATGAGGTAGATCCATGTGTACTACCTGTTTATCATATGTCAGTAAAGAAAAAATGAAGGACAGGTGTTGAAGTGCAATATATAAATACACACACACACACACATACATACACATACCTACAAATAACAAAATGAAGCCCTTTAGCTCACTAAAAGAAAAGAATTGCATTTTCTTAAGTGGCATTTCAGTATCTTACCAGGCCTCCTGCTCTCTGGTTAAGAAATAATTTTTTTTATATTTTAGCCTAATGGATAATTCTATTACCCTTGCATTGTAACTGTGAAAATAGTTTCTTGGACTTACATAGAGTATCTCTTCCCTTCCATAAACTCTGAGTTCTTTTTTTAGATCTTATGTCACTAACCTACTATTTAATAGACAAGGAAAGTGAGGCATTAAGAAATTGTCTTATCTAAGGTCAACCATTTATTAAATGGAATGTCTGCCAAGGTCAAAGCCATTGCTCCTAATCTATACTCTGCAACAGCTGGTATTTAATAAATAGTAGCAACAACAAAAACACCATCGTGCTGAATGAATTGCCATCATCTCTTCAAAGCTCATGCTCTTTCAAATCCTGGTCTCAGCTCCCACGTTTTTCCCTGCCTGAAACATTCTCTAAACCACTCCTCGCACACTTAGCCTGGATAACTCCTACTCATACCCATAATAGATGTTAATGCTTTTTAAAAAAAATTGTATTATATTATTTTTAATGTGCTAAATGTTTATTTTTTATTTTATTTTTTATTAAATTTATTGGGGTGACATTGGTTAATAAAATTATATACATTTTAGGTGTGCAATTCCATAGTACATCATCTGTATATTGTATTGTGTGTTCACCACCCCAAGTCAATTCTCCTTCCATCACCATTTATCCCCCCTATACCCTCTTCTGATTCCCCCAAACCCTCTTCCCCTCTGGTAATCACCATATTGTTATCTGTGTCTCTGAGGATTTTCTTTCTTTTTTTCGGGGGTGGGGTGCTTAATCCCTTTACATTTTTCACCCAGCCCTGCAATCACTCTCAGCTGTCACAATCACCTTTGACAGCTGTCAGTCTGTTCTCTATCTATGAGCCTGTTTCAATTTTGTCTGTTAGTTTATTTTGTTCTTCAGATTCCACCTATAAGTGAAATCATGTGGCACTTGTCTTCCTCTGACTGGCTTATTTCACTTAGCATAATGCTCTGCAGGTCCATCCAGGCTGTTGCAAAAGGTAAGATTTTCTTTTCTACTGCTGAACAGTATTCCATTGTGTAAATATACCACAGCTTTTTTATCTACTCATCTACTGATGGACACTTGGACTAATTCCAAATCTTGGTTATTGTAAACAATGCTGCAGTGACTATAGGGGTGTGTATATTTTTTCAAATTAGTATTTCAGGCTTTTTTTAATTGTTCAGTTATAGTTGTCCCTCCTTTTTCCCCATTGCTCTCCCATACCCCGTCCACCCACCCCCACTCCCTCAGTCAATCCCCCCACCCCACATTGTCTATACCTGAGTCCTCTATTCCTGTACCTTGACTTGACCCTTCCCCTTCTTTCCCCCATTATTCCTCTAACCCCTCCCCTCTGGTGACTGTCAGTTTGTTCTTTATTTCCAAGGCTCTGGTTCTATTTTGCTCATTTGTTTGTTTTGTTGATTAGGTTTCTCTTATAGGAGAAGTCATATGGTATTTCACTGCCTGGCTTATTTCACTTAACATAATGCTCTTCAGTCCCATCCATGGTGTTGTGAAGGGTAGCAGTTCTTTTTTTTCTCCTGCATAGTATTCCATTGTGTAAATGTACCACCTTTTTTGATCCACTTATTTACTGATGGGCGCTTAGGCTGTTTCCAGCACTTGCCTATTGTAAATAATGCTGCTATGAACATTGGGGTGCATATGTTCTTTTGAATTAGTGACCTAGGATTCTTAGGGCATAATCCCAGGAGTGGAATTTCTAGGTCAAAAGGCAGTTCCATTTTTAGTTTTCTGAGGAAATTCCATACTGCTTTCCACAGTAGCTACACTAAATTTGCATTCCTACCAATAGTACACGAGGATTCCCTTTTCTCCACATCCTCGCCAACACTTGTTTGTTGATTTATTGATGATAGCCATTTTAACAGGTGTGACAGCTTTTTTTTTAAAAAAAAGCTTTATTGAGATTTAATTGTATACCATACAATTCACCCACTTAAAGTATACAGTTCAATGGTTTTTAGTATATTCACAGTTAGGTGCAACTTAGCACGACAGTCAATTTTAGAACGTGTTCATATAAAAAAGAAACAACATACCCTTAGCTATGACTCCTCCCTTATGTCTCTATTGCTTCAGCCCTAAGCAAACACTAATCTACTTTCTGTGTCTATAGATTTCCCAGTCCTGGATATATCCTAAGAATGTCCTCATATAAAATGTGTTCTTTTACAATTGGCTTCTTTCACTTAACATATTTGCAAGATTCATCCATTGTATAGCATGTATTTCTTTCTTTATTTTTATGGTTAAACAATAGTTTATTGCATGGATATGCCATATTTTGTTTGCCCATTATTTATGGATATTTGAGCTGTTTCATTTTTTTGCTTACTTTGAATAGTGTACTATGAACATTCATGTATAAGTTTTATGAGGACAAATGTTCTTATTTCTCTGGGGTAGATATCTAAGCATTGAACTGCTGGGTCATACAGTAACTTTATGCTGAATCATTTCAGGACCTGGTGTACTGTTTTCCAAACCAGCTGACCATTTTACATTCCTACTAGCAGTGTGGAAGTTTTCCAGCTTCCCCATATCCTTGAAAACACTTTTTATTCCTGACTTTCTATTTTTTAATATTTGTATTATTGTACAGTTACAGTTGTCTCCATTTTTCCACCATTACTTTCCCCTGTCTTACCTACACCCCACTTCCCACATTCAATTCCACACCCACCCCCCATTGTCTTTGTCTATGGGTCCTTTATACATGTTCCTTGACTTGATTCTTCCTTTCTGATTCTAACCATTTTAGCAGGGGTGAAGGTTGTTTTAAATTTTAATTTTATTTTATTTTTGCCTTTTACGATTTCATTTTTTATTTAATTATAGTTAGTATTGAAGTGGTTGTGAAGGGATTCTGAAAGGGATTGCATTGAATTGTTAGATCAATTTGAGGATTATTGCCATTTTAACAGTATTAAAGTTTTCAATTAATGAACATGAATTTTTCCATTAAATTGAATTTTCTTTAATTTCTTTCAAGAATGTTTTGTAGCGTCCAGAGTATAAATTTTGTACTTCCCTTATTAAATTTATTTCTAAGAGCAGGCTCTGGCACAAATAACGCCCTTTTTAATTACAAACTCATAAGCATGTAATTCTGTAACATAACAATATCACATTCAAGTGCACCATATGACATTTTAGGTGAAATGTTCAAATTAAAAGTATTAAAATAAAATTAAATAAAATTAAAATTATTACACCCGTATTATTACCCTACTAACCACACTCAAGCAAGCATTACTTCCGCCAGACCCCGTAATTTATTATTTTTGATGCTACTATAAATAGAATCATTTTCTTAATCCTTTTCAGATTGTTCATTGCAAATATATAGAAATGCATTTTTTTTTTGTATATTGGATCCTATAATCATGCTGAAGTTGTTTGTTAGTTCTATTAGTTTATCAGTGGATTCCATAAAACCTTCTATATATAAGATCAGGTCACCTGTAAATGGAGATAATTCTACTTCTTTTTTTTCAATCTGAATGCTTTTTATTTCTTTTTCTTGCCTAATTGTCTGGCTAGAATATCCAGTGCAATGCTAAGAGCACTTATCTTTGTTTTGTTCCTGATCTTAGGAGTAAGGCATCTAGTGTCTCACCGTTAGGTATGATGTCAGTTAAGGGTTTTTCATAATGCCCTTTATCATGTTGAGGAAGTTCTTGATTTGGGGATATTAAACCCAACTTGCATTCTGGGATAAATCCCACTTCGTTCTGATGCATAATTGTTTTTATATGTTGTTGGTTTGTTTTCCTAGCATTTTGTTGAGGGTTTTTGCATTCATATTCATAAGAGATACTATATTTTTTTCTTGTCATATCTTTGTCTGGTTTTGGTATCAGGATAACAATCCTTGTATAAAATGAGAAAAGTGTTCTTTATTCTTCTATTTTTGGAAGAATTTGTGAAAGTTTCTTTTTTTAAATGTTTGGTAGAATTCAGCAATGAAGATATGTGGTCTAAGCTTTTTTTGTGGGTAGTTTATTATTATTATTACTAATTCAGTCCTCAATTGTTATAAGTCTGTTGTATAACTGTGTATTTCTTCTTGAGATAGTTTTGGTAGTTTGTGATTTTTTCTAGGAATCTGTCTAATTCATCTAAGTTATCCAACACAATAGCATATATTTCATATTATTCCTTTATAACTCTTTTTATTATCTATAAGTTCAGTACTAATGACCCCTCTTTCATTTCTGATTGCAGGAAATTGAGTTCTCTATCTATCTCTCTATCTATATCACTCATCAATTTAGCTAAAGTTTTGTCAATATTGTTGATCTTTTCAAAGAGCCAGCTTTGGTTTCTCTAATTTTCTCTACACTCTTTCCATTCTCCATTTCACTAATTTCTATTCTAATTTTTATTTCCTTCCTTCTGTTTTCTTTATGTTTAGTTTGATCTTTTTCCTCAGTATCTTAGGTGAAAAGTTAGGATATTGACTCAAGATCTTTCATCTTTTCAATATAGGCATTTACAGATATTATCTTTCCCTTTCAACATAAGTTTAGCTTGATCCTATAAGTTGTGCTTCAACCTACCAAGATCCGTCCCATAAATTTTGGTATGCTATATGTTGTGTTTCATTTTCATTCAACTAAAAGTATATTCTGATTTTCATTTTGATTTTTTTTCTGTCATGCATTGGCTATTTAAGAGTTTTACTTAATTTCCAAATATTTGTGAGGTTCTTATTTTTTCTGTTATTGATATGAAATTTTATTCCTTTATAGTCAGAGAATATATATTATTTCTAACCCTTTAAATTCATTGAGGTTTATTTTATGGTTTATCATACAGTCTACCATGAAGAAGGTACCATGTGCACTTGAGAATAATGTACATTCTGCTATTTTGGGAACTGTATTCTATAATTCTATTAGGTGTACTTGGTGCATAGTTCTCAAGTCTTCTATTTCCTGGTTGATCTTTTGCCCAGTTGGTCTATTTATTATTAAAAGTGGGGTACTTCCCTGACTGGTGTGACTCAGTTAGTTGAGCATCATCCCACAAAGCGAAAAGTGCTGGTTTGATTCCCAGTCAGGGCACATGCCTGGGTTGTGGACTAAGTCCCCAGTTGGGGCATGCGTGAGAGGCAACCGATCAGTGTTTCTCTCACACATCGATGTTTATCTCTCTCTCTCTTTCTCTCTCTCTTTCTTTCTCTATCCCTTCCCCCCTCACTAAATAAATAAAATCTTTTTAAAAAGTGAGGTATTAAGGTCTTCAACCATTGTTATTGAATTATTTATTTCTTCATTTTTATCAATTTTTGCTTCATGTATTGTGGTGCTCTGTTAAGTGCATCTGTGTTTATAATTGTTATATATTCCTTATGGGTTGACTCTTTTGTCATTATAAAATGTCTGTTTTGCTTCCAGTTTTCAGTCTGGCACATAAAGAACTCGGAAGTAATCATTTCATCCTAACAATTAAAAACCTGAACAAACTGAAAATCAATAATTATTCTTAGACTCATTAAAGAATTGGAACCACAGAGCAAATCACTGCTCCCAAAAAAGGAGAGACAGGCAGGCAGATGCAGAGAATTACAATTTGCTAGAATAAAATCCATGAACAGAAATGTCCCCAGAAACCAGTTCTGAGAGAACTGAAGAAATTACAACTCCTGAATATGGTACTGAGATTGAGAAAACCTATACGAGAGTTGACAAACTGTTGGAAGTTCAATGTGGAAAAGTTTGAGATTTAAAACTCCACAGAGACCCAGTGCCAGGTGTGTTCCCACACTGTTCTAAGTTTTACTTCAAAGAGTTCTATGAGGTTCTCATAGTGAATGTTAGATACAATCCCCTCATGTTTCTGGCGGGGGTGCGGGGAAGTAGCCATTTTTTATTGCACCCAGAGCATTCTGTCATTCTCAATAAGGCTTTATTTCAAGAGAAATTATTTTACCAGAGCCTAATCTGCTACCATTTTATCAGAGCCTAACCAACTTGGAAGAACGGAAATACCCAGCTCCAACCCCCTCTAACTATCTGTTCCACTTAAGTAAGGGTGGGGTGGGACACTGAAAAGTATTTCCAAAGGCCACAGCCATAACCTATTAGGCTCCTCTAATTTCCATTTGAATTTTCTGTATTATTTTCCATAATGCCCTTGGGCATTAATTGCTCTGCAGACTAATTCAATCCAATTCGGGCTCCTCAAAAGAAAAGTTCCAAAAGTCAGCATTTGATATTTCTTCGAACCCAAGGAGGGAGAACTCCTCCCAGCCATCTCCTTCCCTGGCTCTTTAAAATAATTTAGCCAGTTTACAGCTAACAGGTATCTTCATCAAATCCATGAATCACTTCAAAAGTGCCTCTGCCACCACCACCACTGTTTTTAGAGCATCCTTGGACTGAACTTTTCCATCCTATGTTGCAAATGAAATAATTTCCATTGAGAAAATGTTAGAATTTATGTGGTTTATGGCTGTCTTCTCTCCCCAGGAAAAATCTCTGAGCTAGGGCTTTGGATCTGGGGGTGAGGACAATGGCACTCTTTTCTCTAAGTGACACTCTTGCTTTAGGAGCTAATGTCTCAGTGGGAGTAAGGAGGAAACAGCAGCCTGAGGTCCTTTCAGGTTGCTTTTCATATTGTGGAACCATGCCTTACAAGTCAAGCCAAGAGTGATCAGGGCCCCATTATTCTCAGTGGTGCCATACCCATGGGACACTCTCCATTCCATCAATGAAGGCCAGATGGAAAGAGAGAGCCTTCATTCTCAACTGCACTCACCTGAAACTTAACCTTGCAATCTTAGTAGTTGGGGCAGGGTGAGAAATGCTGATGCTCTTTCCTTCCAAGAAAGAAAGCTCCATGGCTGGGAGCTGCAGGAAGAGGATACCCTGTATTCTTGGCTGACAGAAGTGCAGTTTATGACTCCCTGATCTGGGAATGAGGAGGGAGGGAGCAGTATAGGTTCAAATACCACTGACTCTTGCCTTTCTTATGAAATTTTCATACATTTTCCTGAATAGATATTTCTCCACTTGATATATGCCCTCAAGACAATTTCAAGAGGCTTTAATTTTTTAAAAAATGTAATTTTTACCATGTCACTGGAGACCAGGTCTACAAGGCTCTTCATTCTATCACACCAGAAATTGACTTCCTAGACATTACTTCTTCCTGGAAGACTTCCCTGGCAACTGAATTAAGTCTTCTTACTCAGTGGTCCAACTGCCCCTCAGTACTTATCACACTCTCCTTCTGGTTTCCTTCCACTAAATTATGAGTTCCATAAGAATATGAAGGCTGTATCTGCCTTGTTCTCTTTCATATCTCCAGGGCCTTGCCTGGCACATAGTAGATGTTCAATAAATTAGCATTGAACTCAAATTATATTTCTTATAATTTCATTAAGTGGAAAGAGTTAAGTCTTGGGAATCAGAATTTCTAAGTATGGTACTGAGATTGAGATGTGCAAAGGGCAAGCAAGAGCTAGCACACAAAAAAGGGCTCAAACAATAAATGGATAAAATAATAAAATATAGATTTGGGGATTTATTAATTGAGTAGAGGTTAAGAACATGGACTTAGGAAAAAGAACAAATGGGTTTGAATTTCTGCTCTACCATTTCTTATTTTTTGCTTAGCCTCACCGTCCTGAAATTCACTGACATGTAAAATGAGGGATAATCTTAACATCTACTTCAAAGAATTTGGGGAAGGATAAAATGCAGTAATGAATATACATATACAACAATGCCTGTCACATATCAGTAATTATATAACTGCTTTTTTATTTTATTTTCATCACTTTATGTTTAAGAAAACTAGAATAAGTCTGTACATGCTATCTCATAACCTGAATTTAAAAGAAAAATAATGACTTTTCCTTTTACTTGCAAAAAGAATACATTTTCCTTAGACAATTTAGAAGATAGAGGTAATCACCACCTGAGGAGCAGCATCAGAAATGCATCTTTAATTTTAAAGATGAAGACAACTAAATGGGAGTGGATGAGGGAGGAATGGGAGCACTAAGTCACCAGATACAGGTTTCTAAGTGCGAATTGTGGCACAAGATGCTGTCATGCTTGTAATGCCTGAGTCTCAGATTCCTGATAGCAAATATAGTGCCTGATTCAGGAGATGTGGTAGGAATGTAAAAGGGGGAGGAGGGAGAGAGAAAGGGAAAAGGTGTGTGTATGTGTATGAGAGAGAATTTACATTTTATTAGGGATACATAAAAATATCATCTGTACTACCAATACATAAAAAATGATCAGTTTTACTAGTCTTTAAAAATAATTTCTTATATACTCTCATATTTACCTAAATTTTGTAGACTATTTGAAATATGTTAAAAATTATAAATCAGAAGATTTATGAGTTTGGCCTATCATTCATCACCACAAAAGCCAAAAGAAATTATAAATAAAATATTAATGTATTTACTTTGATTTTACATGCAATGTGTGTAACCATACAAGGTAGGTATAGATAGATGTATGGGTGGACGGATAGATACACAAGCAGACAGAGCTTGGTTCACACAATTAGGGAGGCTGAGAAGTTTCACAGTGTGTTGCCTGCAAGTTGGTGAGCCAGGAAAGCCAGTGGTGTAGTTCAAAGATCTGAGAGCTGGACAGTTGATATGTAGTTACAGTCTGAATTAGAAGTCTTGAAAACCAGGAATGCCAAAGCAGGAGAAGATCAATGACCCAGCTCAAATGATCTGGCAGAAAGTGACTTCAATCTTCCTCTGCCTTTCTGTTATATTCAGGCCCTCAATGCTTTGGATGATGCCTGCCATCTGAGGGCCATCTGCTTGAGTGTTAACCAACTCAAATGCTAAGCTCTTCCAGAAACACCCTCACAGATACATCCAAAAATGTTTAACCAGATACATGGGCATCCCATGGCTTAGTGGACATAAAATTAACCATCACTCCCTCCTTCTCTGTGTTTACTCAGATGGTTTGAGAGTTTGGAGGAGGGGAATAAAGAGACACTCTTTACCTGACTACTTAGGGTAAGGTTGCTATCCTCACGTGACTAATCATCACTGTGGCTCAAGTTTGATTTCTGTAGAGCCTTCTGATAAGGACTGACACCCATGCAGCTCCCTTAGATTTTGGCGGCATGTTGGAAGACTGAGCCGTAGTTTGCATTTGACTCCCCGCTGATGATCCTCACATAGCATTCATGTGACTCATAGATCTCTTTGCCCTACTCTGTAACAGATTCTGGTAAGCCTGTATCTCAATAATTTCCCTCTCTCCATCTACAAGTCCAAAGGCTGTAGCCATGGTAGGATTTCTTTTTTCATGCCTCCAGTATTGGGAACTTTGGCAAGGGGCTAACTCCAGCCCTTCTTCCCCCTGGCTAGACCACCACATCATCTCTGCAGAAATGTTCTTTCCAGGTTTCTATAGCACTTAGGTAGCTCAAAATCCTAGTGATAAAGCAGATATCTAGCAGAGGAATGGGAAGTGAATCTTGCCATCTTGTAGATATCCCTAAACTTAATGTACAATTCTTTTAGGATCCGACTCCCTTGGTTCTGAGGAAGGGAGCCAATCAGGTGCCACTAACTACCCATAGTTACAGGAGATAAGGAGAGGGGAATAGGTTCTTTTTAAACACCATACTTCCCCAAATGTGAGCCCAGTCTCTTCCTTCCCAGTACTAGACTACTCTTACATTATTTCAAGATAAGAGCCATCAAACCAGTTTACTTTTTTTCTGTCCTTAGGTCACATTGAGTCCCAAACTAAAACTCTTGTATCCTTCTAACTTGGAAAATTTTTAAATTTTGTTCTTAACAGGTTGTTACCTATCTCCAACTCCCCTCCCCAGAAAGCTCTAAGGGACAAGAAAAGATTTCAATCAACACCTCATAATATTTTAGTAAAGATAACATTTCCAGAACAATATTTATCTACCTTTAAAACATCACTTCATAACAACCAACTTTTTATACGAGGTCTGTCCAGAAGGTGTTTGGCCATGTAATATGAAAGATAGAGGTATTTACTGAAGGAGATACAAGAAACATTGTACATAAGACAATGATGCCTCAGTTCCCTTCAAAGCAGGCACCTTGGGCCCTCACACAGTTCTCCCAATCACCATCAGCTGCCCCATCATATTTTCCTGAATCTCACTGAAATCTCTTCCCTTTCAAAAGCCAGAAGTCACAAGGTGCCAAACTGGGGCTGTAGGGGGCCTGAATCATCTACATAATTTGATGTTTCAGCACAAAAACTCTGCAGGAGACATGATGCATGAGCGGGCACATCGTGTCATGACGAAGCTGCCAATCACCAGTTGCTCATAGCTGTGGCCTTCTGAATCATCCAAATAGTTTTCATGGAGGAATGTTCAAGTTTAACGCAAAATTTGATGCAGATCAGTTGCTCTACTCAGTCATTTTGAATGCAAGGGCCACACAGTACACATGCTCACTCATCAGGGTCTACTGCCCCCACTGATGAGTACAGTGAAGTCATTGCTCACACATGTGCAATCTAGTCCACTCTCCTTGGCTCCCAAGTTACATGATGTCGTGCAAACCTTCTTGTTACATTAACAATGGCTGGACTTTTTCTGGACCGACCTCATATATATAAACTTTATATATCTCCCAAATCTCAAACTATATATACACTAGGTATATACTTTTCCTTCATTCAATGTTCAGCTAGTTTAGCAGAATAGACTACATAGGAGTTTGGAGCCAAACCTAGAGGCAGTAAGCATCTGTCTGGCTTCTCTTGCCTCAGTGCTTCTAACTCTTTTGTTTTCTCTAGCGCAAACAACACTTACTAAATATTTTTTAATAATATTACCACTGTCCTATGGTGGGGGGTAGGCAGAGACAAATGTATTTGAAAAAAATAATTAATTAACAATGGGGAAAAATAATAAAAAATAATATTACCACTGTCCTAAAGACATCTCTATTTTCTAGCTGTTACAATTTTTTAGCTATTTCAAGTTGGAGAAAGGAACATTTACACTCAAGGTTTCAGTCTCAAGTTCAGTAGCTTCACGTACCCCCTGCTTATTTTTAATATTTTTGAAACTTTCACATCAAAAGGCATATATGGCTTTGGAACTGACTTCTGCATATTATGTACTCAACCTCTGACATCATTCTAAGGAGATACTTGTAGGGGTGGTTTGGAAGGTTTGGAAAGAAAAGCAGAAAATTAAAAGGCACCTTTCCTCCAAAGACTCTGGTATTAAAGACATCACATAAATTTATATAAAATGTCTGAGATCTGACACCAGGACTTCTCCCTAAATATTTACTTTACAGATCGTTTTGAAAACACCAACTGTGTCCAGGAAGGTGCCTCCCTCCTTGCACAATGAAATTTTGAAACAAGGTAGTATGTTTCCAAAGTGATTTGGTGTTTCGTGAGTCAGAGAAAATATTTTCTGTGTGGTACAGGTAAACATAATCAAACAATGAGGCTCTTTCATTCTGCAGGATAAAGCATTTGTTTAAAAAAAATGAATTCTCTTAATTTTTTTGAGGTATGCTGATTTTTTAAAAAAAGGAAATGAGAAATTATTGGGAAGGATATATATAACTCACACTAACTCCTTGCCTCTCTGACCAGTCCCCTGCTACTTGCCTACCCTAGCCCTCATTCTAAATTTCCTAGAAGGGTATGAATTCAGAGAACAAGTTGGAAAATTGTGGCTGTGCTTGTGTAGGGTGAGTGTATGTGTGTGCGTGGAGGGGGAGCGGGGAGGTGGCCAATGAGAAGAGGAGAGAAAGTAGAAAACCCCAAAGCCAAGGCCTGGGGTGGGAATGGGGAGGGCGGTGGAGGGTGCTGCAGAACCTCTTAGGTAAACAGAGAAGGGCAAACTCCACCTCAGTAAGGTGATGCCACTTGTAGCCCTCAAATTAGAGAGGAAAAAGATGACTGACACGGCGGTGCAAACTGGACCCCGGAACACAAACCCACGGAGGGGATTGTCTGTGCGTGTGCACGAGGCGGGTGAGGAGGCGCGAGCTGCACTGGCCGCAGGAGCGGCGAGGGGGTGAGCTCGTTGATGACGCGAGGCCCTCACGTGACCGGGAGCTGCAGAGCGACGCAGCGTTCCGTGGTGCGGTTGTCACTCCCTTCTGGGTACCAGCTCCCCGCTGCCCTGCGCACCGTGGGCTGGCGTCGGGCCCGGGAAAGCAGAGCAGGTAAGGGTCCGGGGCCTGCACGGAGGCCCGGACGGCAGCCGCCCACCAACCCCTGAGGCCGAGGCCGGCATCGGTGCATCAGTCCCTGCTGGCTTTCTCCACCCCTGGCATTCTTGGGAAAGTACATAGTGACCCCTTGGGGTGCGAGTGCTGGGGCAGCGGGGTTCCAGGGAGGGTAGCAGAGCAACTCAGCAATGGCAAATCATCCCCGAGCTCCTGTACGAAAATGGTGATCCGCGTGGAGGGAGAGAGGGCGGGAGACGTGGCCCGGAGAGGGTCGGGAAGGGGCGGGCGGTGGGGGGGGGGGGGGGCGAGCACTCAGCTGCAGCGGCCCCGCTCCCTCACCCCTGCCCCTTTCTGCAGGTTTGCGCGTCCAAGTGTAGCAGCGCACTTGCGGCGAGAATCTTGACGAGGAGGAGACAGCAAGGATAGGCCCAGGTAGGTGACGGAGACAGTGGTCGGGGGGCGTGTGCAGAGACGAGTCTTAGACCCCGCCACTCAAGTCTTCCATCCCCCATTCCCCGTCCCCAGTCCTCCATTTCGCTGTCTGCTGAGCTCCGGGAAAGAAAAAAATGGTGGGCTTTGGGGGAGGGAGGGAAAAGGAGAGAGCTGGAGGGAGGGGCTGGAATTGGAGGCCCCTAGAGGGCGCAGGAAGCTCCTAAGGTGGGAAAAAATGAAATTTAAGAAACCTTTCATATCAGGGGTCTGAATCCTACTGATCAGTTCACCCACCATTCAGTATGCCCTTGCCTTTGTCTTACTTGTGTTCAAAGAAAAAACAACGTGGAAAAAATATCATCATGGCAAATATGCACCACGAAAACGAAGAAATGGAGCAGCCCATGCAGAATGGAGAGGAAGACCGACCTTTGGAAGGGGGTGAAGGCCACCAGCCTGCAGGAAATAATAGACGGGGACAGGCTCGCCGATTGGCCCCTAACTTCCAATGGGCGATACCCAATAGGCAGGTCAATGATGGGATGGGTGGAGATGGAGATGATATGGAAATGTTCATGGAGGAGATGAGAGAAATCAGGAGAAAACTTAGGGAGCTGCAGTTGAGGAATTGTCTGCGCATCCTTATGGGGGAGCTCTCTAATCACCATGACCATCATGATGACTTTTGCCTAATGCCTTGATTCTTGTCATTTTCTGTGAGATTAATACTGTGATTCCCACTATTGTTTTTTTTCCTTGCATTTCCTGATATGCCTCTACTGATCCATTTGCTGTGAACCATATGTAATTTCCATGTGTCAAGTGGGTTCTGTGTTACCAACTTCTAATTGGAGATTTCCTTGGCACACAGTCTTAAGTTTCTGTCAACAGTAGTGTCACCCATTTGCATGGAAAAATGTAAAGTTAATAAAGCAATGAAAAAACAACCTATACATTTATTGTCTTATTAAACAATTTATATGCAGGGCGGGGCTAAAGTAGGTATACACTTGTGAGTACATGGAACACAGTTTATTTTTGTATTATTATTGTATTATTTTCTATATGAAAAACTGTAAACCTGCTTTTGCCCCACCCTGTATATATGAGTGCTTTCCCCACAAAAATCTAAACTCAAACCCCCTAACGTGTTAATTGGGACACATTTCTCTGTGGTTGGACAATGTATGACTTTTTTCCTTCTATTGAGTTTTAGAAGTAATGAAAACAATTATTAAATGAGCCTGTGAATGTATTGGGTTGGCCAAAAACTTCGTTAAATTTTTCCTGTAAAGTAAAAGGCACATACTTCATTTTCACCAGTAACTTTATTGATTTGGATATATTGAGTATGCCGGCTATCTCCTGCATGGTATGACATTGATTGTTCTCAATTAATGTCTCGATTTGATCACTATCAACTGGTTTACCCAACCATGGAGCATTGTTAGAAATCTCCAGCACAAAACTTCGCCAACCACTTTTGATACATTTGGCCAATCACATCACCTTCATGCACTGCACAAATCTTTTTGCATTTCAGTGGTGGTTTTACCTTTATTGAAATGATAAAGCATAATATACTGAAAATGTTGCCTATTTTATCCCATCCTCAATATTATAATACACAAAAATTCACCGATTTTGATAGTTTTTTTTAGACGTATGCTGATATGGCAGCTGTCACAATACAGTCTAACAAACCTGTTTCAAATGAAGTTAAAGACAACTAAGCGCCACTAGAGCCATCTTACGGAAAGAAACCAAACAAACTTTTTGACCAACCCAATAGTACAGGTAGCACATAATAATTACTGGTTCAACACACTTAAAGAATAAACTTTAAATATCTTCCAGTCTTAGCTGGAAGAAAAACTCTTTACAGATACATTTTTTTTATTACTGATACTTTTTTTTTTTTACTTTTAAAAAATTTTATTTTTAGAGAGTTGGGAGGGAGGGAGGCAGAGAAACATCAATGTGTGGTTGCCTCTCGAGCGCCCCCTACTGGGGACCTGGCCCACAACCCAGGCATGTGCCCTGTCTGAGAATCAAACCAATGACTGTTTTGCAGTCCGGTGCTCAAACCACTGAGCCACATCAGCCAGGACTGGATACATTCTTTTAAAGAGTCAGTCTTCTGTAAAATGAGGAATAATGCTTGCCTTACAGGCTGCTGAGTGGAATAGTTAAGGTGTAGAACTGTGCTAACTCCTATGCAGCTCCCTGGTCCCCATCAGGTACATGTAAGGATGAAAGGGAGTTTTCGCCCATGCTCATAAGTCCAGAGAGCAAAATAGGTGGGACCCATCCTGTCATTGCTCTTAATATTTGCAATGTTCCTGCTCCCCTGATTACTGCCCTGTCAGATGGGAATACTTTCCCTACTCCTGGGTCCTGTTGCTGATGTCCTAGAGTCATCAAGGTAACAAAAACCCACGGATTTCTCTGGAGTCCTTGGTGAGCTAAATTTCCCTTTTACCTTTATAGAAGAAGAATGCCTTTATCTTCACTTTAGAGTTATGTTTATCAGGTGAACAACAGTCCCATGGTTCTTGGTCTTAACATTGGTTCTTTAAGAAAATAACCTTTTTTTTGGTTTTATTTTTATGCCCCTCCTCTTCAAAGAACTCAGACACAAAGGCACTGGAACCTAGCTCAAGAGATATATCTAGATGTCTCAACCCAGTGTGTCCAGATTGCATTACATCAAAACACCAAAACAAACAGGCTAAATTGCCCATGTTTCTACCGTTTTGGGGGTTTTCTCGAAAGAACATCTGGGCAGGTATACCCAACCCGCTTAACGGACTTATCCAGGAGACATGTAAATTACATTAGTGGAACACATTTTACAGCTGGAATACTCCTTTCCCATTTTTATCCCTACCACACCTAAAACATGAAACCGCTTTGTAAGTTCTTAAAAACAATACTAAATATTTAGCATTGTGTGTGTTTGAATGTGTGACCTTTCCAAGACAACAATTTTGTCTTACTCATCCTGGAGCTCAGTTTCTAGCGTGGTGCCTGAGAGTGGATATTAAATGTAGATATTTAATTATTATTTTGATTGATAATTAACTATAATGGAGTACAGGACCCAGTTCAGTGCTGTTCCTAACTGTCCCTTATGATTATGTGACCAAAGGCAAGTAACTACTGTATTTTGCCATGTATAATGCACACTTTCTTGCCCAAATTTTTGAGGGAAAAATGAGGATGTGCATTATACATGGGCAGTACTAATTCCATATCTATATAAATATTTTCAATTATTTTGTTTATGGTTATACATTAGAAGTGTAACTCTAGAAAGCAATGATGACATCCATATGCAAAATAATACTCTGGAATACAATAATTGGTTTTGTTTCTAAATATAAATAATTGAATTAAAAAATTAAAATAAAAGATTTTTTCCTGAAAGTTTGGGCCAAAGACGTGGGTGTGCCTTATACATGGGAGCGTATTATACACAGCAAAATACTGTACTTACGTGGAAAGTATTACTTTTCATTTCCAAAGGAGTCTGGTAAGAAAATTCTCTAACCCAAAATCTGTAATATGTTTTAAACCTTGTACGTGTCAGTGTTTATGTAAACCCAAACCACTTACTTGCCTGGCAATAACCTAGGGAAAATGTTTAAAATACTGACAGTTCCTACGGCTCAACTCTCAACCCATTGTCACCCCTGAATCACCTGATGAGGAACAACAGTTTTGACATTTCCTCAGGTGATTCTGATGCATCTGAGTTTTGACAACATGGGCTCTGAGAAACACTGACAATGATTACACCACAGATATTGTGGTCTAAATTACCTGAATTATTTAATTCCACAATGAATATACCTTTCCAAAATATAATATTTCTAAAATCAGATTGCATTCCACAATCAATGTATATATTTAAACCAATACTGTTTTTATTTTTCCAAATATCCTATTAATGCATGAATTCATTATTAATAATGAATCTAGTACTAATAATTATACAATTATTTAAAAAGTTAGGCATTATCATTTCTGTGCAAGCCTGTGTCTTTTTTTTTAATGTTCTCCTGAAGATATGTTTTTATTGATTTTTTTAGAGAGAGAGAAACATCCCATACATGCCCCAACCAGGTATCAAACCCACAACCTAGGTATGTGCCCTGATCAGGAATCAAACCTGAGAGAAACCTTTTGGTGTATGGAATGATGCTCCAACCAACTGAGCCATCGGCCAGGGTAAAAGCCCTTTTACAACAATAATTTTTGTCTTAATTACCCTGGAGCTCAGTTTCTAGCAGAGTACCAGAATAGTAGATATTTACTAACATAATAATGCATTTAGTTATTTTATTAATTTAATTATTCGTATTAAATTTATAGAATAACTATTGAGTCTTTGAGGGTGGTTAGTTTCTCACACTCATGCTTTAAGTTTCTATGAGGAACATTTTAACCCTTTGGTTTGCTGTCGAGCACTCAATCCTCTGAGCCACACCAGCCAGGGCCTCTATAAGAAACATTTTAAAATGTAACACTTTATAATTATGTAATACAGGGTCATTATATGTATTTGGACTTTGCAGAGAATATAAGGAATATAAACAATGCCATAATCCAATCACCCAAAGAAAATACTTGTTAACTTTTTATCATTTTCCTGTGTTTAGTTAAGACAAAGCCAGGCTCAGAATCTCTTTAGAGGAATATTGTGTGTTACAAAGCCCCTGGCAATGAGACATACTTGTTAGGTTTATTTTACTGTCTATCTCTCCTCCACTCATCAAAGCTAATTGGGTCATATTTGACCAATTTTCAATTAGCTCCTGTTTTTTAAAACTGAAAACAGTCGTTATGTTTCAGCTGGTCCATTCTCAATTGGCAAATTTGGAAACATTAAGTGACTCCTTTTATTTACAGAACAAGATAGCACTATTTTTGAAACTTAAAAGTTGCGCCATACATCAAAAGACTGGACTACATGAATGAAATGGACAAAAATCTCTTATCTTCCATCTTCTTTCCTGACATCACACTTTTCATGTAATAAATATGCTTATATTGTTTAGAAAGATCCTGTTTTAAATCTTCAAGAAGATAGCATATAATGTAGTTGCTATCTTGTATAACCAGTAGGAGTGCTGTCTAAGTGATATAAAATATATAACCAAATAAGTAAGGCATCCTTATAGGTTCAAAAATCTTTATTTGTAATTTGGCTTTTCCCATAAACATTATTTTAAAAGTTAGGATTATTTTGTTTAGAAATTTACTTCTTCCCTTGTAGCTGATAGAAAATACAAATCTATTTACTAAAAATAAACCAATTAATTTCATATCGATGAAGAAAAATCTGATCAGATCACTGGGGAGATGTAGGGAGGGGTCATCGGAGGAGGTTGCCTGAGGCAATGGTAAATAGTCTAGGACAGGATTGGCCGAGAAACTGAATGCCTCCAGAGCACGCGGAATTAGGGGCTAGAAGATTTGAAATCAAAGAAGCACTCTTGGGCTCTTGGCTGGGTGCTGGTTCTCTCTGGCTCGTGCGTTCTTCTTTCAACGATGCCTGGATGATTGCGTTGCAGCTGCCTGCATTTCCTAACAGATGGTATCTTAGATGGGAAGGAACTCCAGGCACAGCCTAGGGTTGGGCTGGCCTGGCAGAGGGTGGCAGGGTTATTGTTCTTTGGGTGTTCTAGAGGGGATGAGCTCTGAGGCAGAAGCCTGCCATTTTTCCAAAATTGTGTAGCTTTTTGTATCTTATGTTATTTTAGTTTGTAAACCAACTCTGGAGAAATAAGTTAAAACTAACAAAGGTTAATGCTAGGAGACCTCAAGTGTTAAAGAGTTTAGCCTTAATTGATAGGTTTAAGTGATTAAAGGTGTAACCAAAGAGTTAAAGAGTTTAGCTTTAATTGATTGACCTAAGTGACTAATTCTTGTGGAAAGCTGTTATTCCAAAATTGTGAAGCTTTTGAATAAAGACTCCTTTCCTTTATCACCAAGCCTTTGCTTCTGGAATTTTCCCAAGAGGATGGCCCGGGCAGCAGGACCTCAGTTGCTGTTCAGTAACAATTTGAAGAGAGAAATAAATCTTCAGATATATGCCAATGAAAAATAATCATTTTACCAAAATTAAAAGTTTTATTGAGTGTCCGATTGTAAAGTATACATTCTAAAGTGGTTCTGTTGTTGCTTTGGAACAGAAGAAAAAAATGTATTAAGAAACCTTAAAAATCCTATCTTCAAAACCCAATTTACTGAGATCACATGAGTGTAAATTAATTTTAAGTTTTTATCTATTTCCTTAAATTAATGAGTATTAATCTCTATATTAAATTTTTAATTTTAAAAGAGGAAACATTTTAAATGTGTCAACTTCAAGACAGTGAAGAACATGATGAAAACTTGTTGAAAAAGCAACAGCAAGCCAGAAAAATGAATTTCAAATTACTTCTGAATCCTTAGCTGGTAATATAAACTTAGTAGTCATTACCATGGTAATGCCTCAGTTCGTTCTCTCTGTTCTTTGGTAAAATGGAGCTAGTAGTTTCCAGGGCTGCTCAGAACAAAGAGGTAAAGAGCTTGTAAACTGTGTTTAACTGCCTCTTGTGTTCACCTGCACCTTAAAGACCTGAGTCCTTCAGATTCCTCTCATTTTCTGGAAGTAGCATCCAAACTTTCACAAGCCAGCTCCATTCCTCTACTGTGGTGAGCCAACTACTCCATACCCCACACTCCACTCCCACCTTCACTAAAGATTTATCTGGACACCTCAATGTGCCAGTGTTCCAGTTTGTCTCCTCCACAGGTGTGCATAAAGATGTTTTGTCTGACTTTGACTTTTACTAGCTTAGGTGGGTACTATCTTAGTGATGGCTACTATGGCATGTTGTATATTTTTATCAAAAAGAGCTTTTCTCAGCATGTATTTGTGGGATTTTTGTGTGTGCAACTAGCACTCTCTTCTCCATAACATTAAGATCTTAGTGGCTGGGTCTTGTTTTTTATCCACTCTGACAATCTCTGTCATGTAATTAGAAGGCTTAGACCATTTACATTTAAAATGATTATCAAATTGGTTGTCCCACAAATCTTTAATGCTCTTTTTATATTTCTCAGTGTTTTTTCCTCTCTCATTTCGAATTGTTTCTGTTGCTGTTTGGGTTTACTAATCTTTTGTTTTGCAATGTCTAATGTGCTATTAATCCTATCATGTTTTTCATTTTGGGCACTGTCATTATTATCTCTAAATATTCGATTTGGGTCTCTTAAAATATTTTTTATATTCCATATCTCTACTAAACATATCCAACCTTTACTTCAGATTTTTGAATATAGGCAATGCAGTTAATAATATCTGTTTTACTGTCCTTGTTGCATTCTACCATCTTTGTCATTTCTTGGTCAGCTGTGATTTTTATCCTGATAATGGAATAAATTTCCTGTTTCTTTGCATGCTTGGCAATTGGTGAGTGGATGCTAGACATTGTGAATTTTGCCTATTAATTACTAGATATTTTTATATCTCTGTAAATATGTTGGTTTTTATTCTGGGACACAATTAAGTTACTTGTAAACAGTTTGATTTTTTAGGTTCTTGATTTTAACCTTTGTAAGACAGGACCAGGGTAGTGTTTACTTTAGGGTTAGTCATACCCCAGTAATGAGGAAAAACCCTCTGAGTACTCTATGTGACGTCCCATGAATTATGAGGTCCTCAGTTATGACTAGTGGGAACATGAACTTTTCTCAAACATATGTGAACTTAAGAAATCATTCTCTCTAATCCTTTTGGGTGGTTCTTTTTCTGGTCTGTGGTAGTTTCCTGACAGGCATCTAATGATCAATACTCAGGTAAATAGTCAGGGGGGCCCTCTGGAGGTCTCCCTAAGTACTTTCTTTGTGAGCTCTCTCTTTTGTGGTACACTGCCCTGCAAATTCTGGCTGCCTTAGTGTCTCCATATTCCCAGCTTCTTGTCCTAAGCTCTGGAATATCACTGGGCTCTCCCTAGATTACCACCTTCTGCACTGTGGACTCAAAACTTTCTAAAGCAGGAAGTAGGCTGGGGCAATCATAGAATAACATTATTTGTTCCCAGTCACCCAGGGACTGCATACCCCTGTTGCCTGACGTCCAGTGTCTTGAGAACAATTGGCACATAGATTTAATGTAGTTTTTTAGTTTTTTAAGATTGGAAGGTAATTCTAGCCTCTGTTACTCTGCTAGTTAGGATCAGAAATCCTGGTATTCTTGAATAAAGCCTTAATGCAGCCATCATGGATCTTTGGGGAATGGATCCTTAAGTCCTAAACCCAGTTCTACCCTTGACTAAAAAACAACAGACAAGTCACTTCACTTTTATAGAGGCAAAGACTTGCATTTCCCAAGTAGCCTAGCAGCGGCAGGATGACATAGAAAATTAAAACATGAATAAAAATTTTGTATTGTATTGTAAAAAAAAATGCACTGGAATACTTGTTAAAAACAACAAGAAAGATTTTACTCAATGCTACTGCGAATAGGAATCAACACTATTGCAATAGGGGAAATATTGCACTCAAGAAAGTAAGGTGTATAACTATATATGGAAATGTACATATATAAATTTAAGAAGATGTAAAGGAATTCATCACAGATGACATTTTGGAATGAATGTGTACTTAAAAGCAACTTTTCTGTTATTTACTTGAATGCCAATTTTTTTATATTTTAATTTTTTGTATAGTTCCACTCTCACTGCCATTAAAACAATTCTATTGATAATGTATGTCTTTGTAACCAAACAAAATGGAGGTACATCTGCCTGCTGCAACAAAAGGCAACCTCATGAGGCAGGTGCTAGTGCAAAAGGAAGAAGGCTATGTTCAGGTGCTGCATGATCTGGGTGAATGGTGGACGGTGGACTCCGATCTCAAAAACCATCTCATCTTTCTGCTCAAGCCCACATTTCTTACAGGGATAAGGAGGTGAGGGCTTTTTTTCCTATCCATTAATCTTGCTCGCTTTTGGCATGCTCACGGCCCTATTCTTTTGTCTTTCTAGTTTTCACCATGCTAGGGGGCCCTGTCCATTTATCTTTTTAGCTTTTCGGGTGCTTGGGCCCTATCCATTCATATTTCTAGCTTTTGGTGGCTCAGTATAAGAACCTACCCCTCCTGCCATCTTGACCAATGGGGGAGACCAGTGCTCTGACTGTCTACACTAATATGCTGATTTGGAATGTGCACTGTATTCCAGACAGTGTTCTAAGCTATTTACAGGTACTCAAATCTGTGAGAGCTAGACTATCGATGTCGCCACTTTAATAGGATGAAATTAAGGCCCATAGAGGTTAAGCAAATTACCTAACATTGTGCAGTTACTAAGTTGCAAAACCTAGATTTAGCCAAGACTTTTTGGCTCCAGATTCAGTGATCTCAGCTTCTCAAAAAACAAATAATAAATCCATTAAAATGCTGATAGAGACAGCTACATATTT
This sequence comes from Pteronotus mesoamericanus, assembly GCF_021234165.1. NCBI lineage: Eukaryota > Metazoa > Chordata > Mammalia > Chiroptera > Mormoopidae > Pteronotus > Pteronotus mesoamericanus. The sequence goes on along the minus strand of NW_026555322.1, from coordinate 761,377 downwards.
TCTTAAATATAATTTTAAAAATTGTTTTTCTAGATATTTTGATAGTGGCAAATCTCAATCTTATTGTTTCTTCTACAGGAAACATGTTTTCCCTCACATTGAATGAAACTGGGCATAACGGAGACAATCAGATAATTGATGTTGGGAACCAAAAGGGAAAAAATGGAGTCCCTAACACTGAGGACTTGAGAGGTCATCATAATAAGTGCAAATAGTGAGTAAGATGAGATTAGGAGAAAGCAGAAACTATGAAGAAGCAGAAGCAAGGACACAGAGAAAAGATATCCAGTAAAAAATTAAGATATTTTAGCAATGGGAGAAAAATAGACATTTGTTGTGTGAATGCATTTCACAGGACAGAAATGAACCAAGTCGATTTCTTCAGGTTTATTTTGTCCATAAGCATTTAAAAAATAAATAGGTTTTGTGTGGTAAATGATATCTTTTTCACCCTGGCTGGTGTGGCTCAGTGGATTGAGCTCCGGCCTGTGAACCAAAGGGTTGCCAGTTTTTGGTCAGGGTATATTGCCTCGGTTGCAGGCCAGGCCCCCAGTAGGGGGCACTCAAGAGGCAACTACACATTGATGTTTCTCTCCCTCTCTTTCTCCCTCCCTTCCCCCTCTCTAAAAATAAATAATATCTTTATAAAAAATAATACCTTTTAACTTTTAAAAAAAATCACGGCGGATTTATTTATCTCCTTTAACAAAACTTGAATGTCTATTGGAGAAACTTAAAAAGTAAAATAAAGGGCTACCTGTGACCACAGCCAGCACTGCAGCTTGTACATACTGAGCAGGAAGCCTGGGGCAGAGAAACAGGGTTAATCTTTGTGAGCAGAGGAACAAATCTTACACTTGTATAGATTGAGATATCCTTGGGACATTGAGGAGCATTCCACTAGAGAGGTGGATAAAAATCTGCAAGGCCAGTAAAGAGAACAGTCTAGGCTAGAGGTGTGGAATTGGGTGCCTTCATCAGTATGACTAGTGATGCTACCAAAAAATGGACCCATGTGGGTGATGCCCAGATACTGTTACCGAAACAGTGTGGCCCCCTTCCCCGGGTTTGCTTTTAGGTCCCTTGCCCACTGCCCTTAAAAATTACGGCTCTCAGTGGCAGAGTTTGGTGAAAAGGAAAGGAACTATTTATTCAAAAGTTATACAAGTTTTTGAATAATGGCTAAATGTCACTGTTAAAATCTTAAAATCCCTTTAAAACAACCACCAATACACAGCCCTGCCTCCCCCCTTTGCCCAGTCAGGCCAGTCAGAGGTACCATCCTTCAAAAGAAAAAGAGCAGAAGTCCAGGGCCCAGCTAGGCAAGCGTCTCACGGTTCCCGGCAGCATCTGCTGTGTCGCCAAGATCTCCAGTTCTTAATCCATAACCATGTGGCACCTTCTCCCGGCTCACTAGCAAGAGTCCTTTCTCCTCTTTCCTTCCCACATGGTCATCACATTGTCCTCCAGAGTCTGTGTCCTGTTCTCTCCCTCTGGCCCTGTCTCCCCTTCCCAGTTACCTCCTGCTTCCTAAGCCATGTGGTCAAAAAGTCTCTAGCATGCCTGCTGTACCTGGGTTTTAAACCCCTGAGCAAATCCTCCCCTGCAACCCCATTTCTAGACTCCTTTGGCAGGCGTGCTATAACCTGTAACAGGGGGGTAGGGGGACTGCTTCCCAGTTCCCTCCTGGGTTAAAGTTATGCAAACTTTCCTTGTTTTCCTTGTTAGCCTTGTTGGTATGCAAAATAACCATCTTTGCATATGAAATGAAGTTATGCTCCTGTTACTGACATGCAAAGTAACTCTAAATGGCCCTGGCCTGTTATTGACATGCAAAATGACTCTCGATGGCCCTGCTCCAGGTCTCCCATCCCCCATGGCATCCTGTCTTTGGGTGGGGAGAATATATTTTTGTTGGACACCCCAATTTCTAGACCCCATTACAAATACCCTTTGTGGGGGATCCCTGGCTGTGCCCCATTACAATTAGACACTGTAGAAGAAAAAAATCATTGAGTCAGCTGGCATACCAACAGGCACTATCAAGAATTTCCTCAGTGATCTTTAGAACAATGTCAAGATTTCTAATATATCTGTAATTAGAAAACAGAAAAAAATGCTTGAAAAATTATGGCAGAAAGTTTTCCAAATTTAAGGAAAACTAAAACAAATTAAAAAAAAAACCAGTCATTCCCAGCAGAATAAATACAAATAAGGCCACACTAAAGCATATAATAACAAAATAACTGAAAACTGGCAATGGAGAGAAAATGTTAAAAGCAGCTGGAGAGATGTGACACAAAACCTAGAGGAAAACATAGGTAAAAATCACCATGTATGGATTACTTATGAACAGTGCAAGCTAGAGTAAAATGGAAAGACATATTTGAAGTGCTAAGGAAAATAAAACTTGTCACATTAGAATGTGATAATCTGTGTAAATGTTTTTCAAAATAATTATAAAATGCTTTAGTATTCAACAAAACCTGAAATGGTTTGCTACCAGTAGACCAGAAATACAGGGAAAAAAAAATTTAAATGGACTTGTGACTGAAGGAAAATGATGCCACATGGAACCTTGAATCCATACAAATGGCTAAAGAACACTAGATATGGTAAAGGTGTAAGTAAACATATTTTTCTCAGTTTTCAAAAATTTTAAAAGATTATTTTTAAAGCTAAAATAAGACAAATACATTATGGGATTTTCATGACATGTATCTGTAAAACATGACAAAAATAACACAATGAAGGAGAAAAAATAGAATATGATTGTTATAAGATTCTTCATTCATATGTGAAAAGCTAAATTATTATTTAGAAGTTGATAGTAATATGTTAAAAAACAGTATTTCGAGCTTGGGTGGCCTGCATGTTGGGTGGGGCAGAATCTCTGGGGATCTCCAAGGTGGTTCAATGTTAGCCAGGTTGATGGAGTCTCAGATATGGCACCAGCTTGCCAGCTCTGTTGGGGGAGGGTTTAGAAAAGGGACAATAGCCTCTGCTCACTTTGATGCCAGACACTTCAGTTCCTCCCTTTATGCCACTGGTGCATTTCAAGCTGCTACCCCAGTGCTGGAGCTCAAAAACAGTGAATCTGAGCAGGCAATGCTTGATGTGGCCGCAGACCAGGGCTGGCTGGTGACTGCCGTGAACATCACCAACCTGGTTCAGATGGTGATCCAGGGTCGGTGGCTAAAAGACTCTTCTCTTCTTACAATTCCAAACATAGAACACCACCATCTTCACATTTTCAGGAAATGGAGCCCAGGAACGAAGGGCCCAAGTGCTGGCTGCCAAGGCGCCATCGAGTGTCTCCCTGAGCTGATCCACGCCTGCGGAGGGAGAGACCATGTCTTCAGTGCCATGATAGAAAATGAGCTGCTGGCTGCAAAACTGAAGCAGGCATGGAATTTCTTATCTCACTTGCCAGTGATAGATGTTAGCTTAAGCGTCAAAGGCTGGTGGGATGACTCAGTAGAAGGACATAGTGAACTTTCTATCACAACTCTGTCGTCAGACAAACGAAATGACAACAAATGGATCAGATTGCATGCTGATCAAGAGTATGTGCTTCAAGTCAGCTTGCAGAGAGCCCACTTTGGGTTCCACAAGGGAAAGCAAGACAGCCATGCAGTTACTCCTTGGTTTCCCAAATCAAAAGATGAAGGATGGTTTTTGGTATTAAGAGAAGTGGATAAGAGAGAACTTATTGCTTTGAAAAGAGTAGGGTTTGTTCGGAATCATCATGTAGCTTCCATCTCTTTTTATACCCCTGAAGTACCTGGCAGGTATATCTACACACTGTATTTCATGAGCGACTGCTACCTGGGCCTAGACCAGCAGTACGACATTCACCTCAACATCACACCAGCGAGCGTTTCTGCGAAGGTCAATGAGGAGATCTCCAGTGCCTTGACTGACCTGGAAGTGAAGTAACCTGACCCAAACAATTATTTGAAAGAAGTGCTTAAGAAGTCTGGCTGTTTAGTCACCTAGACAAAGTCAAATTACTTGATGTTTGCCTTTGTGGAATCAACTTCTAACCTCAAGACACCCAGGAAATTGACAGTGGCTGCAGTCAATTCCAACCCAAGTTAGCTGCAGTGGCCTTCTAACAAATGTTGCCTTTTACAATGTTGTCTTCATGGATTTTCTGATAAGTAAAATCAATACTTGTGGAGGAGAATCTTTCAATTTGTGTATTTTGAGACTCTTCTTTAGGAAATTATCAGTCAAATTTTACATTACACAGTGTATTGTTTACAAGAATAGTAGCTTTTTTCTTTCCAAGGAAAACTACACTGAAGCGTGACTGTGTTAGAATTTGTTTTAACAGACTTCTAACCCTGCAATTTAAACTATATAGAGTGTCTGTACGGTGGCACACAATGTGTCTTGTTAGCAAAATGTAAACTTTGCCACATGTACAAATAATTTCAAGAATTTCTTATATTCATAAGTGTTAATAATATATGAATAAAATTATATTACAGAGCTCAATGTTGAAAACAAAATACACTGACCTGAGAAACTGTAGATCCTGTAACTAGTGGAAATAAAATATTTAGCTTGCCCCTTCAAGACAAAAAACAAAAAAAACAAAAACAAAAAAACAAAACAGTATTTCCATTTCAAATGGAAATGGAAATAAATTAAAAATACTTTATTTTTTTACTTATTTACTTTTAATTTATACTTAATTTATTTTAATTCATATTTAATTATGTCATCTCAACAGAGATGACATAAACTAATAAAAATTTTCAAGTAGAATACTTCTGGTCAAGATGACAGGGTAGGTAGACACAGACATGGCTCACCTCTTCATGCACCTACTTCAAAATTACAACTAAAATATAGAACAACCATCACTCAGACCCATCAGAAATCGAGTTGAATGGAAGTCTGACAACTAAGGAATAAAAGAAACCATATCCCTCCAGACTGGTAGGTGGACCACAGATGCAGAATGGGCCAGTCCCTCACCCACATGTGGTGGATAAAAATTCAGGAGGGATATCTCAGGATCGAGGACTCCCAGGCCCACACCAGGCCCCCAAGCCCAGGGTTCCAGTGCAAGGAAGGTAAATCCCCACAACCTCTGGCTGCAAAAATCAGTGGGGATTGGAGCTCCAAGCAGTTCCTCCTAAAGAACCTACACATGGACTCACCTACTTAGACTCACTCCCTCTGAGCTCCAGAACTGGGCTAGCAGCTGGAAAGTTACCGGTGGCATAAAAGAAGGAGCTGAAGTGTCCAGCATCAAGCTGAGCAGAGGCCATTGTTCCTTTTCTAAACCTTCCACCCACAGAGCCGGCAAGCTGGTGCCATATCTAAGACTCCGTCTACCAGGCTAACACTGTTGGACCCCTCTTGGAGATCCCCAGAGACCCTGCCCCACCCAACTTATAGGCCCACCCCAAGCTGCTTTTCCATATGAATGGCTGATCTTGGCTCTTGTTTCACAACTTCCTAAATCCTATCAAACAAGCAACAGCTGGCTTTAGTGAGCCCCAGGCCCAGCATAGCAACAGCCAGCCTAGATTCACAGCTTGGCTTCACCTGAGAATCTCCAGCACAAGTAGCAGCCATCTCAGATTGCTTTATAGCTCATGCAGGGTGGCCCCAGGCAGAACACAGGTGGGGGCTGAAGTTGGCCTGCACCATGCAGGAAACCCCAGGGCCAGCACACCCAGTGAACAGCTACAGAACATGTCAGAGTACCACCACCCTGCCCCTGCACAGCTGATCCTCCACGGATGGTGGAGGTTGGTAATAAGTGGTCATAGCCAATCCTTGCAGCTGACTGCCCTCGGTAAATCCCTCCCATTCATTTGCCAACAGCAAACGAGGCTCAATGCAAGAGGAGGGTGTGCTCAGCCCACATGAATGGTGCACCTCGAGTACCAGCCTTGAGTGAATGTGCAGGTTATGCCACTGGACCCTACAGGACACCTAGTACATTAGGCCATGCTTCCAAGACACAGTGTCAAAGCAGCTCCCCCTGATACGTAGGGAAAGGAAAAAAAAAAAAAACACAGGGAGGCTGCCAAAATGTGGAGATGAAAGAACATGGCCCAAATGAAGGAACAGCTCAAAATTCCAGAAAAAGAGCTAAACTAAGAGGGTATAAGCAATCTATCAGATCCAGAGTTCAAAACACTGGCTATAAAGATGTTCAAGGAACTTAGTGAGGACCTCAACAGCGAAAAGATCCAGTCAGAATCAAAGGATACATATTGAAATAAAGAACAATTTACAGGGAAACAACAGTAGAGTAGGTGTAGCTGAGAATCAGATCAATGATACCAAACATAAGAACAAAAAACAACCAATCAGAACAAGAAGAAGAAAAGAGTCCAAACAAATGAGGATAATATAAACAGCCTCTGGGACAACTTCAACCATACCAGCGTTCTCATCATAGGGGTGCCAGAAGGAGAGGAGAAAGAACAAGACACTGGAAAACTATTTGAAAAAATAATGAAAGAAATCTTCTCTAATTTGGTAAAGAAAATAGACATGCAATTTCAGGAAGCACAGAGAGTCCCATACAAGATGAATGCAAACAGGCCCACACCAGGACACATCATAATTAAAATGCCAAAGGTTAAAGATAAAGACAGGATCTTAAAAGCAGCAAGAAAAAAGAAGTTAGTTGTTAACAGGGGAGTTCCCATAAGACTGTCAGCTGATTTCTCAAAAGAAACTTCGCAGGTTAAAAGGGATTGGCAAGAAATATTCAAAGTCATGAAAAGCAGGGACCTACAGCTAAGATTGCTCTATCCAGCAAGGCCATCATTTATAATGGAAGGGCAGATAAAGAGCTTTCCTGACGAGAAAAAAACTAAAGGAGTTCATCATCACCAAAACATTATTATATGAAATGTTAAAGGGACTTATTTAAGAAAAATAGATCAAAACTATGAACAATAAAAATGGCAATAAATACATATCTATCAACAATTGAATCTAAAAAGCAAACTAAGCAAACAAGAACAGAGATACAATCATGATACAGAGAACACTTTGATGGTTGTCATATGGGAGGGGGGTTTGGGGAAATGGGTGAAGAGGTGAGGGGATTAAGAAGTACAAATATCAATTTATTCATATATTACATTGTTAGACAGGTATATACATTTGTTTCTCAAATGCTCATTTTATTTCATTGATCTACTTGATTAATTCTGTACTGGTTTCATGTTGTTTTAATTGCTGAGACTTTATAATGGATTTACATTTTTTAATATTTTATTATGGATTTTGACATTTAAAATAAATAAAATTAATCTGCATTTAAAAAAAAGAAAGAAGGAACTCCAACCTTTTGTGACAACATGGATGGAACTGGAGAATATTATGCTAAGTGAAATAAGCCAGTCAGTGAAAGACTAATACCATATGATCTCACCTATAAGTGGAATCTATTCCACAAAATAAACTAACTAACAAAATAAACCACAGGCATGGAAACATGGAGCAGACTGAAAGTGGCCAGAGGGAAAGGGGAAGGAGGACAATGGTGGAAAGAAGGAGAAGGGACTAAACAAAGAACATGTATGAATGTCCCATGGACATGGACAACAGAGTGGGAACTGACTGTGGGAGAGGGGGGTAGGGTAGGATGGGTGGAGGAGGGCAAAGAAGGAAAAATCGAGACAACTGTAATAGAATAAACATGATTCAAAACATAAAAATAAAAAATGAAAAAAATGAAGTACAAATAAGTAGTTACAGAAATGCCATGTGGATGTGAAGTACAGTGTGAGAAATGAAATAACAAAAGAACTTATACACATGACCTATGGACATGAACAATGAGAGGGGAATTGCCTGAAGGAGTGAGGGGTGCTGGGGGGCAAAGGTTGAAAATTGGGACAACTGTATAACATAATCAATAAAATATAATTAATAATGTTCAAGTAATTCAAATGGAGACAGGAAAAGAGAAAAATGCAAGAAGAGACACAAACAAAAAACAAATAGCAAAATGGTAAGTTTGAACCAAAGTCTATTGAAAATTTCTGGAATTATCAGTGGCACACTTCGTGTAGTGTATGATTGTCTAGCCACTATGCTGTGTATCTGAAGCCCATACAGCATGATATTGAAGGTAAACTCTAATAAAACAAATTAAAAAATTAAAATATTAGTGTCACAGACACTCTATTTAAAAGGCTAGATTGTCTGGGTGAAAAAAAAATAACCAAATATATGCTTTCTGCAAGAGATTGACTTTAAATATAAAGACACATATAGATTAAACTCAATGGGTAGACAAGCACATACCAAGGAAAACATTAATTATAAGAAAGGCAGATTGGCTATATTAATGTTGGGCAAAGTATACTTAAGAATAAACAATATTACTACAGAGAAACCAGGACATTTTTGCAATTATAACTGTATTAATTTATCAAGAGATCATAGAAATCCTAAATATGTTGCACCCAATAATATCACTTTAAAATGCTGGAAGCAACTCCAGACAACATTGGAAAGAAATATAGACAAATCTATGATTATAGTTGTAGATTTCAATGCTCCTCTCTCAATAATTGATGGAGTAAGTAGACAAAAAAAAGGTAAAGATGTAAAAACCTGGACATTAATTCACAGAAATCTGCACACAAATGTTTAAAGCAGTTTATAATTGCCCAAACATTGAAGCAACCAAAATGTCCTTCGATAGTTGAAAGGATAAACAAACTATGGTTCATTCCTAAGTGGAATATTATTGAGCAATAAAAATGCATGAACTGTCATGCCACAAAAAACATGAAGGAAAATTAAATGCTTGCTGTTAAGTGATAGAAGCCAATTTAAAAAGGCTCCATAGTGTGTGATTCCAACTGTATGACATTCTGGAAAAGGCAAAATTATGGAGACACTAAAAACATCAGTAATGGTTCCCAGGGGTTCCAGGGGAAGAAAGCAAGTGTATACAGGTGGAGCATAGAGGATTTTTAAGACAGTGAAACTATTCTGCATGATACTATAAGGGTAGATACATGCCATTGTACATTTGTCAACACCTTTAGAATGTACAATACAAAGAGTGAAACCTAATATAAACTATGGACTTTAGTTAATAATAATGTATCAATACTGGTTAATCAATTGTAACATGTTAATTCAAGATGTTAATAATAGAAGAAACTGTTGGGGAGGAGAGTGTATATGGGGACCCTCTGTATTTTTGATTTACTATTTATTTAAACCTAAAATTGCCCTGAAAAATAAAGCCTATTGTCCTGGCTGGGTGGCTCAGTAGGTTGGAGCATCGTCTTGTACATCAAAAGGTTGCAGGTTCGATCCCCAGTCAGGGTACATACCTACGTTGTGGGTTTGATCCCCTGTAGGGGTGCGTATGGGAGGCGACCGATCAATGATTCTCTCTCATGTTGATGCTTCTCTCTCCCTCTCCCTTCCACTCTCTCTAAAATCAATTAAGAAAACATATCCTTGGGTAAGGATGAAAATTTAAAAAAATAAAAATAATAAAGCCTATCAATTAAAAAACAAAACTGAACACAATGAACTAATTTGAGCTAATTGAAATTTGTAGACCCATCCAAACAATAGCAGAATATTATTTTCAAGTGAACATGAAACATTCAACATTTGCCCATATTCTTCATATAACAAGTCTCAAGAAATATGAGAACTAAAATCATACAGAGTATTGTCACTGCTAGCAACAGAATTGTTAGTAATAGATACCAGGAAGATACAGAAAATTCTCTAATATTTGAAATTTAAACAACATGATTATAAATAATTTATGGGTCAATAAAGATCTCGTAACATGAGAACATAGTATATCAAAATATGTGGGATATGCATATCGCTACCAAGTGAGGTTTATTCCAAGGGTGCAAGCCTGATCCAACATTCAAAAGTCAACCAGTGTAATCCAACACGTTTTAAAAATATTATCACATGAATTGATGCTGAAGAAGCATTTGACAAAATCAAACACCCTTTCATGATATTGTAAAAGCTTCCAATAAGTTATGAATAGAGGGAAGCAAATGACCTACACATAACAATGTACATAATGGTGAAAGGCTGAATGCTTTCCCCCTAAAATAGGGAGCAAGACAAGTACGTTTGGTCTCTTCACTCTTATTCCACACAGTTCTAGCCATTGTAGCAAGGCAAGAAAATGTAATAAAAAGCATACAAACTGAAAAAGAAGAAATAAAGAAATAAGCCCTGGCCGGGTAGCTCAGTTGGTTAGAGTGTCGTCCCAATATGCCAAGGTTGCAGGTTTGATTTCCAGTCAGGAGGCACATATAAGAATTAACAATGAAGGCATCAATAAGTGGAACAACAAATTAATCTTTTTCTCTCTCCCTCTCTCTACCCCTCCCTCCTTTCCTCCCTTCCTCCCTCCCTTCCTCTCTTTAAAAATCAATGAAAATATTTTTAATTAAAGAAATAAAACTATCCCTATTTGCAGATAACATAATTGCCTATGTAGAAAATTCCACATGAACTTGTGAAGAATATCTTATAAAATAAAACAAATACATTATTTGCTGATGTGTAAATAATTCCTCTACTCTATACAAATGTGTCATCAGGCTGCTTATAAAATGTCAAGAGGCTCAATTGTCTTGACTCCTCACCAGGATACAGTCTCAAATTAATTCAGGTTAAACTGAGAGGACATTGAGGTGACCAGGAGAAATCATCCCATCTATCAAGTTGTACACCTAGGACTACCGAACACTGTCACACTCTCTGCCCACAAAGGAATATCCTAAAGGTTAAGAGTGCATGTCTCAGGGTCATATGGCCTGAGCTTGAGTCCCAGCCTTAACATTTATATTTAGCTGGCGCTGAGGACAAACCCCTTACATAGACATATAGTGGTACCTACCTCACAGACTTGTGGTGAGGATTATATGCTGCAAGTAGAGCACTTAACACAGTATTTTCCATATAATAAAAGGTATTGACAGTGAAGCTGACTTATAAAACCTGTATGAAATGAGAAACTTTTAGGTAGATCATGCCAAAAATACGCAGAGGAACAGACGGGAAAATTTGCTGTATCTTTATGGGGTTTTTTTTTTGGTTTTGGGGGGATTTTTTTTGTTTTTTTTTTTTGTTTGTTTGTTTTTTCCCCTACGCCAAATGGCCTGGAGATCCATGGTTCTGTGAGGAAAGCAAGAGCCAGTGATTCAATACCAAAAGGCAATGGTAATGGATGACATGATCTTCTCTCTTTTACTGTGTTCTCTGTTCTTTTCTTTTTGAGAGGTGCAGAAGTCAACTGAGTTTGAGAATATCCTTAGAGAGGCTACATCTTCTGGAGTAAAGATGTTTAAGTTATTTTCAAATTTGAAAGACCATGCGTAATGCTAAAGTGATGAGGAGAAGAAGACAAAGGATTAGCTGCAACATGAAACAGTAATAAGGAATCATGTCTGACCAAGCAGCCATTGTGATAACAGATTTTTCACTCAAATAAGGCCCTATCTTCACGCTGCCAATAGCACTGAATTCATTATTTTGAAGCATTGGAAGAGGAGCCTTCTCACAGCCACAAACCCTCCAGGTTTTTGTGTCCTCTTTCACTCAGTTCACAGTGATAGGTGTTGGGCCCGAGATTTAAAGGCAATCTGACCAGAGGAGTTCAATGTCTGTTGACCTGGCAATGGGGTAACTTTATTATTACCTGCCTAAGGTATTCCCTCTGAAACCTCCATTACTACCCCAGCACTCAGAGCTGCTTCTCACACTCTGGGCATACAGTTCAGCCTTGAGTAGGGGAGCTACTGCTAGTTTTCCTAGAAACTTGATTCACTGGCTGATTTATTTGGCATTCCTCATTTGTATTGAAAAATGATTTGTGCTTCTCTTCTGCCAGCACATCAGGAGGGAAGAGAGATGCTGTAGCTTTCATCAGAAGCGTCCACCCACTGCTTTACTATATGTGGTTTTCTCCTTCTGGGCTCCACCAAAAATCCTTATTCTTGCTTTGGGTGGATTGTGCTGGACATAGGGCTCCTCTTCCCCCAGGGCCCTTGAGGACAGCCCACATCCAAGACCCCCCTTTCCATCCTTTTCCCTAGTGAGTCTCAGGGATCGGGGGCCATTTCTCAGAAGCCCTTTGCCTGGCCTACTGTGGAGGCAGCTCCCCTCACTTTTCCAGGGGGCTCAAACTAACTCGTTTAAAAGAACTTACTCCATGAACTATCTTACTGCGTGTCTAAATCTCTCCATGTCTAACTGTTGATACTGAACAGAACCTGTTAGTTTCAGCTCTTTCACAGAAATAACCCTCTCCCAGAAAAGGATCCTGCCACCTCCCTGCTTTCCTGGACTGAGCCACCAGGCTCAGAAAGGAACTCACCAGGAGACACCCAGTGCTGTGGGAATGCAGGACTGCATTGTTACTGTCTGACTTAGAGCCTGTGTTGCAACTGTTCAAGGCCAGACACGTTCACTTGGGATTCAGGCAGACAGAAGAAAATACGCGGAGCTGTGGGAATGCCTAACATGCTTTTATTCAAGGGTGGGGCGATCCACACATACCGCAAGCTGTGTGTTGCCCCATATGCCACACCAGCAGGGACTACCAACTCCCTTATGTACTAAATGCACACAAAGCTGGCAGGGTGCCAAGATATTATATAACAAAGCATGATTCTGTGCATGTGAGCCCATTCTCAAGGCTATGGGAATGCTGCTTATCTTAGTTGCCCAGACATGTGGGTGAGGGAGCCTAACTGACTCTGTTTACCCTACAGGGCCTTTTGCCCCATTTCCTTCCGGCCTCAGTGGGCCTGTGAATACAGAGGCAGAGCATTGCATTTAAAGGGAAAAGGAAGAGGAACTCATGCCTTCTGAGGATGATCAGGAACCTGGCAGAGCTTTCCCCACTACTATTAGAGGAGGCAGGCGAATGTGAACTACAGATGTGAATACATTTGAGGGGCAGCAAGATCTGCAGCACATGTGGAGAGAAGAACGAAAACGCGTGCATTTCTATTTTGACTTCCATGTGGTGGAATGAGGGTTCTGATTGGGCTGCGGAAGGGAAGGACATTACACCAGTTGCATTCAATTAAGTCATGTACCTCATGAATGGAGTTTGGGGTCAGGGAATAAAGTCACCACCCACCCATTCCCCATGTTTTTCTATTCCCTTATTTTACCCTCTTGTTTTATTGAGAGAGCAGTGCTTCATTTGAGCTCCTGAAGGGTGAGATCAGATCCTAATACTTATCTGCTCCATAGGACACTGGAGAAACAGACAGGAAATTTCCCTGGGTATCAGTTCCAGACCTTAAACAATAACTGATGTTCATGTCTCATGGGTAAGTCACTTCACCTTTCTTAGCCTCCCTTGGAAAATGTGTATTTGTGTTATGTGTGAACTTCATTGCTATGTGGTAGAGTGATGGCACCACAAACAGAAGCAGATGGAGTCTGAGAGCTTGGTGGATGAATCCACAGCAAAGGCATGGGATCCCGTTCCTGTGTTTACTGAGGCACCATCATTTTGTCAGGAACTTTCCATTTTTCTGTCCCCCTCTCAGGACATTCCAGATTCCTGACTTCTGTGTATATTTCTCCATTGTCACAAAGGGCAGGTCAAAGGGATAGGAAAGATGACAAAGAGAGAGGTCCCTGGAAACATGCCATTTTCTCCTCTCCTCCCCTGGAAGATTTGAGGAAAAGAAAATCATCATCCTGTTTCCTCATATTCCACGTGCTGTCATGTTCCCTTACTTCTCCCTGCAGGTAACTTCTGAGAAACAGTTTTCCCTTGAAACCTTGAAAGGTGAGGGGTACATCAGATCAAAAGCTATTTTTGTGTATTTGGGAAAGGACCCTGCAGTATCAGCCAGGGGATCTCCTTGGATCTTGGTGGCACACCTCACCTCCTTACTCTGGGATGACCTTGGATTCGTCACTTCACCCGTTAGCCTCACCTGCCAAAGAGGATCACACAGGCCATTTCTCCCTGCCAGCTAGGTCTGGGCCAGAGAATAAACTTTTTTCCATCCAGAAAAACACTCAGTTTCTAGAAAGAAAACGTTTTTCCATGTAAGGCCAAGGAATTATTTTAACAGTAATGCTACAGGCTCATCAGAAATCTATATTCAGTGACTACATTCAGTTCAATTCAGTTAAAACTTCACTGAGTTCCAGGCCCTGGGTGAGGCGCCAGATATATTTGCCATTTCATGGTAGGATACCTGTGGGGTTAGTACCAATGAGCTTTGATACCACAGTCCTGGGTAGATTCCTGCCTCTGCCACTTACTAGCAAAGTGACCCTAGGCAAATTTCTTAACCTCTCTCTGCCTTGAGTTCCTGATCCATAAATAGTGATAATACTACAAAGGGCTGTTATGAAGATCAAATATGTCAATTAAGTACAAATATGTCACTAAAATATATGGTATCTAGCACAGAAATGTAAGTTACAATGGATCTTCACTCTTTTTTCCAGCCATCTTGATGTTGAAACTACTTCTGGCTCTGGCTTTATCTGGTGGTACTATAACCAATTTCATCATGTTCTACCACTTAAAAGACATTCCTTTTGTAAAGGAAAACAAAAGTTAAGCAATAAATGTTGGGTTGAAAAATGCAGATTTTTAGTAGTTTGTAAGAATGATTCTACTCTAGTTTGTAGAATTAGTATAAGGATGGAAAAAAGACTTGATGACTCTGAATTCTATAAGTCATTTGCATTTATTTAACAATTATTTATGGGATGTCTATTATATGCCAGGCCCCACAAACCCACACACCATGTCTTCATCTCAGAACTTTCTCCTAGGCTCCAGAACCATGTATTCAACTACCTATCAGAAATGTATCTAAAACAGGGGTTCTCAAATGGGGGTGATTTTTCTCCCCAACTCCAGGAGACATGTGGCAATGTCTGGAGACATCTTTAGTAGTCACAACTGATGGTGCTACTGAAATCTTGTTGGTAGAGGCTAAACATCCCACAATGCATAAAAGTCCTCACAAAAAAGAGCTCTCTGGCACAAAAATGTCAATAGTGCTGAGGTTGAGAAAACTGCTCTAGATCAAGTTAAATGCTACTACCAGTCTTCCCCACCAATTTTGGAGTCTAACAACCCTGAATTAGGATAACGATGCTGCCTCTTAACAGGCACGTGTCCTTGGAAAATGTATTTAACCTCTATGAGCCTTAGTAGAGCATGTCTGCAAGTAGAATGAAGTATACCAGGGAATACTGATACCTAACTTACAGTTGTAACAAGTTAAAGAAACAGTATGTAAAGTTAGTATCACAGTGTCAGGCCTCTAGTAAGCCCTTTAAGTGTTAGTTCCCTTCCCATCTCACTCCATAACTTCTGCTTCTAAGATGACTTTAACCTAAAGTACATAGCCCTAAGCAGCATAACTGTGTGGTAAAAAGCTTCTGTAAATGTGACTGTATAAGGGAAATAAACTTATACAGACCCACATTGTGTATAAAAGTTGGTGCCAATTCGGTATTGTAAATTTGTCTAAGGGAGGGGGGAAACTTATTTAAGAAAAAAGATAGGGCATAGCTCAACCATCTGGTCCATAAATTATAGTTGTCTTTCCTCCCTGGAGCAGGAAACATGTGGCTCCTTGAACTTACTCCTCAGCCAGAGCATGCTAACTTGAATGCAGGTCACTATCAACTTTGGAATCTTTTTCTAAACCCTCATCTAAAACATCCTTGTTAGTATTTCAGAAATAGGCCTTCTGTATCAAAGACCATTCAAATAATAAAGGCCTCAGAAAATAGATATATGCATTTAGCACCAACAGAGTATGTAAATGTCCATTGCCCTTTCATTTCACCAATACCAGGTATTACCATCTTATGACTTTATTTTTGATTGTCTCATTTTCTGCAGACCTGCCTCATTGGAAGAGCCTTCTCAGATGGTCATTAAACTTACAGATTCATCAGCTCATCCCACAGAGTTCCAGATTTAGTAAATACAGGATGCCCTGTTGAATTTGAATTTCAGAAAAATGAAATAATATTGCATGAGACGTGTATACTAAAAAGTATTTGTTGTTAATTTAAATTCAAATTTAACTGGCTTAAGTATAATCTGGCACCGCTACACATGAAGGGATCAGGAGAACAAAGGGGCTCCAGTCAGTACCCTCAGCTGAGCCTGCAGTAGGTGCTGTCACCAATCATCTAGGTGAGTTCTCCTGGATGTTCCAGCCAAGTGGAGTCTCCAGATGACTGAAGCCCCAGGTGACAGACTCCATGTGCAGCAGAAAACCATCCATCTGAGCCCAGTCCACCCATAGAATCCTTAAAAGTAATACATGGCTACTATTTTTTGGTGTTTTGTTAAACAGAAATGGATATTCAAAACATGTGGTTTTCTTTAACTGCCTGTCTTTTCCAGTGGTCAGTTACCATTAGATAAGATAAGGATTCTCTTATCCTTGAAGGCTTATTAAACTTTGTTAAAATTTTGGCTGTAATATGTGTGTAGGTTTAGATGTGTATATAGATTTTTTTGAACATTTCTTCAATTCCTTCTTGAAGGAATCTCCAAAGGAAGTTTCACAGTATATAATTTTTACCCTACTCTTGGAATTTACAATCTAATTCCAATCCCCTTCCAGAAGATGAGGCTCAATGCTTCCCAATCATGCCTGTTAAGTGAGTAAGAGGCTGTTGCTAAGAACCGTTCAATGAGCCCCTTAGAAAGCCAGCTCCTCAGAACATTGCTTGTTGAGTACCTAAACAGAACAAGGGAGCCCTGGCTGGTGTGGCTCAGTGGACAGAGTATCAGCCTGCTAACCAAATGGTTGCTGGTTCAGTTCCCAGTCAGGGCATGTGCCTGGGTTGCAGGCCAGGTCCCCAGTAGGGGGGCTCTCCAGAGGCAACCACACATTGACGTTTCTCTCCCTCTCTTTCTCCCTCCCTTCTCCCCTCTCTAAAAATAAATAAAATCTTTTTAAAAATAAACAGAACAAGGGAGTACTTATTCACTTTGAAAAGTATTCCTCAAAGGTGTCCTAAAACACTTTGTCTTGCTACAGGAAGAGTTTTACGAGGGAACTTTTTTCCTTGGACACTCAGAAACAGGATTCTTTCACTAGACAGCAGATAGATATGTATTTCAGTCCTTGGCCTGTGTAACCATCCCAATGCAGCACTGCTAGGTGTATAAGTCTGTCCATATCTGGGGTTTATTAATAGGAAATAACTTGGCTGCATATGTAAACCATTTTCTCTATTATCACTTTTATAAGGAATAAAGTTGATATATTGTTCCTCTTATTCTTTTTTCATACATCTTAGTTGGTTCAGAGCTCAAACATAGAGCATGGATGTATGGGTTTGGGGACTTAAAAGCCCAAGCATTTTTGAGCAAGCGAATAGGAATAGGTGGGAGCCAGGAAGGCATAGAAAGGGGAGGACTGTTAGCCAATTAATTGTAAGAACCACCCCTGAGGACAGGGCAGAAGATTTGCTTCATAAGCGCAACTTACCACCAAGTATTTTAAAGGGAGAGGGCTTGAGCTGTACATTCATTTCTTTTTCCAGTCCAAGTTATTCCGGTAATAAAGAAGTGAGTGTATAGAGAGACTAGGAGTGTTTTGGGAATGGATGCTTCTCCATATAAAAACTATCAGGTATGGGTGATCAGAATTCTCCAGGACAAATCAGCATATAGTTCAATTGACTAAGTTTCTGCCTACTAAATAACTACAATATTCTAGGCCTCCTTCCTTGAAATGATTCCCAAATTGCTTAAATGAAATTTTGTGAGTGTTTCTATATAATTAACTCACATGCTTATAGAAAGTTGTTAGTTCTCTACCACAGATGGATAACTCCTTATCATGACATGTAATTTTTGCTGACCCCAAGAAGATATATACCTACCAGAAGGACTCCTTGTGGTTAATAGGGCCCAAATTCATAATCACAGTCTAGCAACAATTGTTTACAGAGGTCTTTGAAACACACTGCATATCAGGGAAAAGCCTCAGACTGCGCTGCTAAGCCTCCTGCACTTGGTTCCTGCCAGCTGAGCTGGACATTTTACCAGAGTTCCTGGAATTGTATACTGATCAATGGGCTGAGAGCTGCCCTGTCCAATCAAATTTGCGCAGTTATATCTTCATTTCCATCTTTACTGACCAATCAGAGCAGCTCCATAACGACCAATCAGGGCACATGATTCTGACCAATTATGACAGTGCTATTTGGACAAATCAAATTGTGCAATTTTGGATTACTCATTTGCATAAAATGAAGGAATCAGGGATGAGAATGGGCACTTTCTATAAGTAGGCCTCCCCTTTGTCTTAAAGGAGTGCTTTTCAGTTTCCTCCTGAGGCTGTGTTTCCCAGCTTGCAAACTATTTACCTGAATATTTTTTGCTTTTTCTGCACCCTGGATTGGGGACTACTGTTGGAGTTGTATTGGTGGCAGGGACCTTTTGTGGACATTTTACTTGTTTACCCTCCCAAGCTAGCTCATCTATAAGAATTTTAGGATCCTCCCTGGGTCTCTGTTTACTAATAATATTCTCCTGTCTCATTTTAAATGAAAAAAAATAATAAAACAAAACGATCCCTGAAAACAGACTTATGTTTCAACCATCTGAACACAACTCTGCCAATTGTCTGGTTCCCAGTCTAGTGCCTGTAATTAGTATTGTTTCTCACATAGTGGCCTGAAGAGCAAAGGTGTTTTGCTTGGAGCTAAAAAGGCCAAGGGGTGGAAGGATGTGTGAAGGCATTTCTGGTGTGAAGGACTAGGCTTCCGCATCCTGGTGCCATGGAAACCTGACGTCAACAAGACAACTGTTCTAACTTTTTAAAAGCAAACAGACCTGGCCTGGCCGAAAAGCAGGTCCCCCCTTCAGGTATATAGAACTCAGCTTAGGGTGTGGGTCCCCGCTTTGGGGGCTGAACAGCCCTGGGATGTAGAGGGACAAAGGGATCCTGGTCCAGTCACCACTTTCAAAATTTGGGGTTGGGTTCCTCGGGTAGTTTAGTAGGTAAAGTCACTGTGGTCTCACCCAGGCCCAGTGAGTGTGGTGTCCTGCTCCAGGGGTGTCCTGGTGCTACTTTCCTTCTAAAGGCAGGGGCAGGAAAGGTAATACAGGCAACGACTCTCTCAGAGCCCTAGCTTCCCTCCTACCCCGCCCTACCGGTGAAGCGGGGATAGGAATGCTTAACCTGCAGGATCGCTGTGAACATGCAGTGATGACGCACGAGTAAGCCCTGGGCCCTGTGGTCATTATGGGATCGTGATGCCTGTGTGAATTCAGGTCCTTCTTATTCTTTTTCAACTCCATTCTTAGGGGATAGAGGAGGAAAGGAGGAAAAAAAAGTGGCCCTGGTGAGCAGTCCGTTATAACATGGTTGTTTTCATCACGACCCATTTGTATCACTGCTATTGTCATTAACCCAGTGTCTAGAATGGTGCTGGGCACACAATTATACCACTGAAGCATAGTGATTCTGGATCTTTCTCTGCAGCTCCTCATGCTGGTGGTGGAGGTCCTATCAGGCATCTGAAAGAAGCAGTTTCTGAAGATCTGTGTCCTGATGTCTGCTGAGGCTTGTACTCCAGGTTGAGGGTAGCAGTCCTCAGGAGACTCCAATACCTCACACCCCTGGAGGCATCTGGTACCTGGCTCCAGTGAGTTCATAGATCTGAACAAAAGCATTTTGTGGTATCTCTCCTGTGAGTTTCACAAGCCAGACTAAAATAAAGAAGTTACTTTGATCTCATGGGTTTTAGCCAGTGGAATGGCATTCCATCAGCAGCTACATGGTTTGTAGTAACCCCAAGGTCCATCTTAAACATGTCTTCTTTTGTCTGAAAGTAATAAATTGTCTATCCCGAGGAAGGAATGTGATCTTTAACATACATTTGTAATAAATATACCAAACTGTTCTTACTGGGTAATATTATTCATTGCTTTCCATGTTTCTCTTAGGTGGGTGTTTTTAGTATATGTGCTGCCGAAGCGAGCACTCTTAGGTGGGTATTGAAATATGCATTTCGTTAGAAAGTCTTCGTAGGAATTTGAGATTGTTATATAGTTTCTTCCCTGGTTGGCAAATTTTTATCCATTCTATAACAAAAAATTTGTAGGAAGCCAGGAATTTTCCAAATGTTAGTTTAAAATGTCAGTTATAAGACTTTTATGTTAAGTAATAATTACCTTAACATATTTATTATACTGACATCCAGCCATATCTCCTAAAATAACCAGATACTCTTAAATATACTTATGTTTACTTGTCCAGTACATTGGCAGTTTCAGTTCTTTATTACCTGGCCTCTCTTCTCTGCAGCCACTGCCCTGCTGGGTACCCAAGCAATCACTGATCTCTCACTGTAGATTAGTTTTTGTATCTTAGAATTTTATTTAAATAGAATCAAACTTTTCTGTTTGGTTGGTTTTGGTCTGTTTTCTTTCATTAAACATATTTATATTTTTCCATTTTGGTTGCATGTATCAACAGTTCATTTCTTTTTATTGGTGAGTAGTATTTTGTTCAAAATTTATTGTTGTTTTTAAATAAAAGCTCCAATGAACATCGGTGTATAAGGTTTTGCATGGGAATGTGCTTTCTTTCTTGAGGATAAATACTTAGGAGTGCAATGGTTAGATTATATGGTGGTAGGTGTAGGATTGCCATTGTTAAGAGACTGCTAAACTGGTTGTTCCATTTTCCATCGCCACCAGCAGTGTATATGAGTTCCACCCTCTACAATTTTGTCAATGCTTGGTATGGTCAGTTTTTTTTTTAAGTTTTTGCAATTCTCATGAGGGTATAATGATATCAAATTTTAGCTATAATATATAGTACCACACTGTCTTGATTACAGTAGGTTTAAAGAGTCTTCAAATTTGGGACCATTTATCTTCCAACTTTATTTTTCTTTTTTAAAGTTATTTTTCATAGTCTAAGTCCTAAGCATTTCTACATGAACTTCAGAGCTGGCTTGTTGATTTCTTTAAGTAATGTTTGCTAAGTTTCTCATTGGGATTGCATTGACTATATAGATCAACTTGGGAGGAAGTGACATCTTAACAATAGATACCGCAAAGATACTTTTCTCTCCATTTATTTATATTTTCTTTAATTTTTCTGAGCTACTTTTTAGTGTTCACTGAACAGGCTTGCATATCTGTAAGCAGATTATCCATAATTATTTCATACTTTTGATACTATTGTAAAAGGCATTGTTTTGAAAATACAGTTCCTAATTATTATATTTTCACTAAACTGTCAGCAGCCAAATGTTTAATAATAGCTGCTGCATAATTTTTTGGTCAAAAGCACAGGCTATTCTAAGATGGAAAAGCTACTTGAGGCACAACATAAATTTGACTGTGTTTCTATATCAGCTTCTGGGCATCATTGGCAATGTACTGATACTAGGGAGAAAAATGTCATCTACAGGTCATCTCCAGAAAAATTAATCACTAAAAGAAAATACTTATGGTAGCTTTCAACTTTATATGTGTAGTTAGTATTGAATGAAGCAGTTGAATTATGTAGTTTTCATTTTTTGTGCCCCAGCTAATCTACCTCAGTGAATTTCTGTGTTCTTGGATAGTGAGACAGGCAGAAGGACACAGCATGTACATATGTTTGTATGTGTGTAGACTGCTGAAGCTGCCAGGAATCATTATTGTGAGGGATATTTGCGTCAAATTACTATGATCATGTCAGTCTTATTCACTTCCTAGCACACAATAAGAACCAAATAACAGTACTGGGTTTCTTTTCCATCTTCACTTGGCAAGCATGGTTATCATGGTGACTCCTGACTGCAGTGGGATTTGGTACTGATTGGGCATCATTTTATAATTCTAGTCTGAATTAGTTATTGCTATGAGTTGTATTGGTGTTATCAAATATTGTGTTTCTAAGTTTCTAATTCCTTCCAGACTTATTAGTTGAAATTTGACTAAAGGTAGAATTTTCTCTTCCCCTATTTATTTTATTTTTTATATCAGTATGACTCATAGATTCCTATGCTCAAAGGGTTACCATCTAACACTATAATCATTTATTTTGATGTTCAAATTGTCACAGAATTGGCCAATGAAAGTGCCTCCAAGTTGTGTCCTGTGTCCATTTGACACCTCCTTAGAAATCTTTGAACATGTACTTTGCTCTCTGAAGTTATCTCCAAATCTATAGAAAGGAAGTAATGATGTGCATCTCAGAGCATCACTTTGAGGATCTGAAGAGAAAAAGCCTGAAACAACCTACAATGTGTGGTACTTATTGTGCCCTCACAAAATTTTATTTCTCCATTCCCATTTTACATCCTTTATTCTGTCAATGTGATACCCCTGGTATTAACATAATAGCATGACAACTAGAGAGAACACTGGGACATGAAACAGCAACCAGAGATAAG
This sequence comes from Pteronotus mesoamericanus, assembly GCF_021234165.1. Lineage (NCBI taxonomy): Eukaryota > Metazoa > Chordata > Mammalia > Chiroptera > Mormoopidae > Pteronotus > Pteronotus mesoamericanus. Next base: position 738,955 of record NW_026555322.1, on the reverse strand, counting down.
CTCACATTTCCACAGTGTGTGAGCTTCAGCGTCACTGTTGTGAAGAAGGGGGAATGTGTGATCATCTGGGGAAGAGGCAAAGCGTCATTGTACAGCTTCCAGTGAATTGAGTGGGGACAGGAAAGAACATCTTCACCCCTTTCCTGTGTTTTACGTGCTTTCTCATTCTCTCATGTTCTTCTATGTTCCATATGCTGTCTTATCCCCTGCCTCTCCCTTCTAGTGGAGTATCACAGAAAGGTATGGGTCTGAGACCAGAAACAGGAGCTGATGGAGAAAAACCAAGTGTGATGTCAAGTGTACTAGATGGATGTCTGGAACAAGTGTGAGGAGTCCCATCATGGAGACACTTCAGGTAAATCACTACCATTTTCTTCAACAAAGAAAGAGCTACTACCCTTCATGACAGCATGGATGGAACTGGAGAGCATTATGCTAAGTGAAATAAGCCAGGCGGTGAAAGACATACACCATGTGATCTCACCTATAAGTGGGACCTAATCAGCAAAGCAAGCAGGCAAGGAAAATATGATCAGCAACATTGAAAGAAAGAGGAAGCCGACAGGGACAGGAGGGAGGGAGGGAGGAAGGGAGAGAGAGGTGTAGTGGGGAGGGGAAGGGGAAGGATCTGATCAAGGAACAGGTGTGAAGGACACATGGATGAAACCAAGGTGGGGAAGGATTGTGGGGGGAGGTGAGGTTGGGTGGGGCAGGTGAAAGTGGTGGCGGGTAAATAGAGACAAATGTATTTAAAAATTTTTTTTTAAAGAAATAAATTTTTAAAAAAAGAACTACGTCTTCTACACAAGAGAATAACAGTACCCAATGCCGCCAACCACCTGGGAACATTGTGGAATTCAAGTGTGGTCTTTGTGGGAAAATTAGCTGTGGTTGTAGGTAGGAGGGAAGGACCAGTGCACTTTCCAATAATTACATTAACAGAGACACCTCAGATATCATACAAATCTGCACAGTAGACATTAAATTAATGCTACACAAATTTTAGCTGTTTAGGTCAGGATTTCTCCAAGTGTGGTCCTCAGAACACTTCACTAAAATAATCAGGGAGTGCTTGCTAAAATTGCAGATTCCTGGGCCCATTCTAGATCTGCTGAATCGGAACCAGGGAAGTGGGGTGGAGATGTCTAAGTTTTGTGTAATATCTGCAGTTGTTTATGGTACTCATCCAGGTTTAAAAAGCACTGCTGTGAGTTTGCAACAAACACTTAATTTTTTTAATCCTTTGATGTCTAATATCTTTGTCAACTTCTCTTGCAACTCAGATTTAAATATGTGTGTCTGCTTCTGTCACCAAATAGGTTTCCTGTCACCAAATCCGTTACAATTCTTTCATGTAAGTAATATTTATTCAGAGATTTATATATGAAGCACTGAACTAGGCACTGAAGATACAGAACAGAGAACAAGACAGCCAGGGTCCCTGGAGTTCCATTCTATTTGGGAAAACAGGCAATAAGCAGGTAAACATATCAGTAAGCATGGCAATTCCATATGGGGATGAGTGCTTTGAAGAAAGTAAACATAAATAGAGTAGGAAGTGATGGTAACAGGGATTATTACTGATGGGGTTGTCAGTGAAGGTCTTTCTCAGGAAGTGACATTTGGGTTGAGTGTGAGAGTGACAATGCTCTGATTCATGCTCTCAGAAGGTCACTCTGGCTGCTGTGTGGAGAATGGACTGTGCAAGGACAAGACAGCTGTGGGGATAACCATTAGGAGAATCTTGCAGAGTCTAAGTAAGGGAAAACAGTGCATTGGCCCAGTACTGCAGCAGTGTGCAGAAGACAGGGGTAGTTCTGGACGGGGTATGTTGGAGATAGGGTACCTGCAGTGGCTGTCCATAGAGGGTACATGAGAAAGCAGGATCCCAGATGAGCCTTCACCTTTTGTTCAGCCACGTGCAGAAATGGTGGTGGTGTTTCCTGAGATCAGTTGTTCCAAGTTCTTTAGCTATGTTCTCATGGTAATTAGTTAGATATTCAAGAGGGGTTATCATGAAAATTAGTGATTTAAAATATTCAACAGTTAATGAATAGTTTTGAGTTGTAAGACTTAAGATTTTATTTTATTTTATTATTTTTGTTGTTCAATTAGAGTCGTCCTGCCTTTTTCCCCATTGCTCACCCCTACCACATCCTCCTCCATTGTTGGTGCCCATGAGTCCTCTATTAGTGCTCCTTTGCTTGCCCCTTCCCCTTCTTTCCCCTGTTTTAACCCTCCCCATTCCCCTCTGGTCCCTGTCAGTTTGTTCTTTATTTCCAAGTCTCTGGTTCTATTTTGCTCATTTGTTTTGTTGATTAGGTTCTATTTATAGGTGAGATCATATGGTATTTGTCTTTCGGTGCCTGGCTTTTTTCACTTAGCATAATGCTCTCTAGTTCCACCATGCTGTTACAAAGGGTAGGAGTCCCTTCTTTCTTTCTGCTGCGTAGTATTCCATTATGTAAATGTACCACAGTTTTCTGATCCACTCATTTACTGATGGGCACCTAGGCTGTTTCCAACACTTGGCTATTGTAAATAATTCTGCTATGAACATTGGGGTGCATAGGTTCTTTCGAACTGATGATTCGGGATTCTTAGGATATATTCCCAGCAATGGGATTGCTGAATCGAAAGGCAGTTCCAGCTTTAGTTTTTTGAGGAAATTCCATACTGTTTTCCACAGTCGCTGCACCAGTCTGCATTCCCAGCAATGGTGTACTAGGTTTCCTTTTCTCCACAACCTCGCCAGCACTTGTTGTTTGTTGATTTATTAATGGTGGTCATTTTGACTGGTGTGAAGTGGTATCTCATTGTGGTTTTAATTTGCATTTCTCTGGTGGCTAGTGATGTTGAGCATTTTTTCATGTGTCTATGGGCTCTCCGTATATCCTTCTTGGAGAAGTGTCTGTTCAAGAAGACTTAAGCTTTTAAACAAATGTGCAAACTATAAAATCCTCACATTCTACTTTTTAAAACAGGTAGCATTTCTTTGAGTTATTTGCCTAGCAGTATTTTATGTTTTCATGTATTAACTCATTCTCAAAACCACAACCCATGAGGTGGGGACAATTGTTTTCTCCATGTTACAGAAGGGGAAAATGAAACACAGAGGGGTTCTTTCCAACTTCTAAAGTCAAATCTTCTAACATTTCTGCAGTAGAATTTTTAAAATAATGGATTCTGGATTATTTATCTTTGTAAAGGTCAAAACACAAGACAATATTATTTAAAATATTAGATAAAGGAGATCCAGGACAATTTCAAGCATACCGACAATAAAATAGATTGGAAATCTATTTCAAAAAATAATGACAGAAAACATCCCTAATTTGGTAAAGGAAATAGACATACAAGCCCAGGAAGGACAGAGAATCCCAAACCAGATGGATGCAAACAGGCCCATGCCAAGACACATCATAATTAGAATGCCAAAGATTAAAGATAAAGAGAGAATCTTAAAAACAACAAGAGAAAAGCAGTTAGTTACCTACAGAGAAATTCCCATAAGACTGTCAGCTTATTTCTGAAAAAAGAAAAAAATTCAGTCATGACAAGTGAAGACCTATAACCAAGTGCTTCTGGCAAATGGTCATTAAACTCTTCAATCCCTGATTATATTTCCTCTGTGTTTCATCATTTAAAATATGTGCAATGTAGTTGGAGAAAATTTTTTTCCCTACCCGTTCTGGCATGGATACCAACCATAGTGATATCAATGGGCCAAGCGTCATTTCCAGGGGCCATCTGAAGATTAGCGTCACTAGCCCTGGCTGGTGTGGCTCAGTGGATTGAAGATTAGCATCACTAACCTTCACATATTCTCTCTGCAACATGAATTCAATACTTTCTGTTATGGATTCTTTATTATCAGCAGGAAGACTCCTTTTCGGTAGCTTTCTGAAAAGAGGCCTGAGAGAGGACTTGGACTATTTCTGATTAGCACTGTTCAGTTTACCCTGCACACTGCAATTCACATGGTCCTCTGCCATTCAATCCTTTAGCCCAAACACCAACTTGGAATGTAAGGAATTTGGTAATGATGTTCATGACTTTATGATCATCAGTTTTTCCTAAAGATTCTCCCAATGCCTCTAACTCTTCTATTGTGGTGTTTTCTTCATGAACTTTCAAATCCTTCTGTGTATCTTCCTCTCCAGATTCCTGACCACCCACAAGTTCATTGAGGTATTGCTGATCAAACTTATCCAAAGTTGCTTTGAGATTATTCCTCAATCTCTTGTTAACTTTTGGTGTGAGGATCTCTATTTTTCTTCAACATTGAAAAACATCATAATCAGTTTCTCCAAATAGTCTGATTGGTTCTCCTCTTTCAGTCTTCTGATAACCAGCCTCATTGTGGTGTGGCTTCTTCTGTCTGTGGTTTTAAGGCTTCTCTCCAGCAGATTGTCAATTGGTTATTTAGAATGATTTCTCTATAATTTAGTTGTAATTTCAGTTTGGTCCTGGGAGGAAGTTAGCGTAGCTTCCACTTACTCTTCCACCATTATAGGTCTCCTATCTGAAGTTTTTATCATCAACGTGGCAAATGGAATCTGGAGCTGTGCCTAAGTCAGGCCCCCGGGGGTGCGCCGCATCCAGCCTTGGTGGCATCTTTTCCTTTTCCTCTGTTAGAAACTGGGGGTGAGGCTGACAGTACTCTTGCCTAGAAAGAGTCATGGGTAACTTTTTCTATGCCAGTCCAAGTTCTAATACTAGATTCAATGAAGCTGATGGTTTCTGGTCCTCCCCTTTTGGCTTGTAGCCACATCTTTCATAATATGCTTCCTGTTTTTTGGGGTGTTTTTTTTTTTTGCATGCTCACTATGCTTGAAATATTTTTTATTTTCTCATTTTAACAGAGGAAATGAGGAGGGATTTCTTGCCCCTGGCTTCTTTTTTCTCCATTAGCTTCTTTTTCTCCATGGAACTGAAGGCTTGTTCCACCAACATGTTCTGATCCTCTGCCAACTGCCTCTTCCAGAGACTCTCTGACTTCAGAATGTCCACATTGCTAGAGTTTATGCTAGAGTTTCTCCAGCTCTCCTGGCCAAACCTCATCTAGCAGGCGTAGCTGACCAACCTCTTTTTATCTATCGATCTATCTATCTATCTATCATCTATCTATCTATCTATCTATCTATCTATCTATCCCCTTTCTAAAGTATATTTTATTATGTTATTAAAGTTCCATTTTTCTCCCCTTTATTTCCTTCCACATGCACCCCACTTCCCACAAGCATTCTACCCCCTTAGTTCATTTCCATGGGTCATACATACAAGTTCTTTGGCTTCTCCATTTCCTATAATATTCTTAACTTCCCCCTGTCTATTTTGTACCTACCATTTATGTTTCCTATTCCCTGTATCTTTTCCCCCATTCTTCCCCCATACCCTCCCCATTGATAACCCTCCATGTGATCTCCATTTCTGTGATTCTGTTCCTGTTCTAGTTGTCTGCTTAGTTTGTTTTTGTTTTTTTCTTTAGGTTCAGTTGTTGATAGTTGTGAGTTTGTTGTAATTTTACTGTTCATAGTTTTGATCTTTTTCTTAGATAATTCCCTTTGACATTTCACATAATAAGGGCTCGGTGATGATAAATCCCTTTAACTTGACCTTATCTGGGAAGCACTTTTTCTGCCCTTCCATTCTAAATGATAGTTTTGCTAGATAGAGTAATCTTGGATGTAGGTCATTGCCTTTCATGACTTTGAATACTTCTTTCCAGCCTCTTTCTTTTTGAGAAATCAGCTGACAGTCTTATGGGAACTCCTTTGTAGGTAGCTGTCTCCTTTTCTCTTGCTGCTTTTAAGATCCTCTCCTTATGTTTAATCTTAGGTAATGCAATTATGATGTGCCTTGGTGTGTGCTTCCCTGGGTCCAATTTCTTTGGGACTCTCGGAGTTTCCTGGACTTCCTTGAAGTATAGCTCTTGTGCCAGACTGGGGAAGTTTTCCATCATTATTTTTTCAAATAGGTTTTCAATTTCTTGCACTTCCTCTTCTCCTTCTGGTACCCTTATGATCTGGAATTTGGAACGTTTAAAGTTGTCCTGGAAGTTCCTAAGCCTCTCCTCATTTGTTTTGAACTCTTGTTTCTTCATTCTGTTCTGGTTGGATGTTTGTTTCTTTCTTCTGCTCCAAATCATTGATTTGAGTCCCGGTTTCCTTCTCTTTACTGTTCGTTCCCTGCGTATTTTTCTTTATTTCACTTTGCATAACCTTCATTTTTTCCTCTATTTTGAGACCATACTCAACCATTTCTGTGAACATCCTGATTACCAGTGTTTTGAACTCTGAATCTGATATGTTGGCTATCTCTTCATTGCTTAGTGGTATTTTTTTCTGGAGTTTTTATCTGTTACTTCATTTGGGCCATATTTCTTTGTCTTGGCGCTCCTGTTATGTTGTAAGGGGTGGAGCCTTAGGTATTCACCAGGGCAGGACAACCCACATCACTGGGTTGTGGCGCTGCATGTGGGGGAGGGGTCAGAGAATGAACAATCCCTCTTGCTCAACCTTAGCCCCGCTTTCAGTCACTTCCTCTGCTACCCACAGGAAAATTGGGCCCTCCTGCTGCTGATTCCTGGGTGGGTTGTTTTGTGTACATTCTAGGACCCTCTGGGTCCCTCCAATAAACTCTCTTGTGAGGCTGGGGGTTTCTCCCCACTCCGCAACCTCACAGGCTTTTAGAGCCAGAGGTTTTGAGGCTTTCTTTTCCCACATTGGAAACTTGGGTTGCGTGGTCTGTCTTGCTCCCCAGTTGTTCCTCCTGGTCTATCTGCATGCAAATGTGGGGTCTCCCAGTCTGCCAGCTGCCGCCTTGCCCAGTCCTCCAGCTGCTGCCTTGCCACGCATCCTCTCCTCCCCAGCTGCCCAACTCTGCCACTCCAATCAGTCTGGATAAATGTTTCTTAACTCCTTAGCTGTCAGACTTCCATAGAGTTCTATTTTCTGGCAGTTCTGGTTGTTTTTTGTTTTTAAATTTGTTGTCCTTCTTTTGGTTGTGTGAGGAGGCAAAGTGTATCTACCTATGCTTCCACCTCATCTGGGAATCTGACCCCTCTCTTTTGCCCATTTTTTAATTGGGTTGTTTCTTCTCTTATTGTTGAATTTTAAGTGTTCTATGTGCATTTTGGATAACAGTCTTTTATCAGATCTGTCTTCTGCAAGTATTGTTTCCCAGTCTTTGGCTTGTCTTCTCATTCTCTTGGCATTGTCTTTTTCAGAATAGAAAATTTTCATTTTAATGAAGTTTATCTTATCAATTATTTTTTTCATGGATCATTATTTTGGTGCTGTATCTAGGAAGTCTTTGCCATACCCAAAATCACCTAGATTATTTCCAATATTATCTTTCTCACATTTAGATTTTTTATCCATTTTGAGATCATTTTTGAGAAGGGTATAAGGTCTGTGCCTAGATTAATTCTTTTGCATGTGGATGTCCAGTTACTCCAGCACTATTTGTTGAAGAGACTCTCCTTATTCCATTGTATTGCTTTTGATCCTTTTTCAGAGAACAATTGACTGTATTTATGTGGGTCTATTTCTGGGCTCTCTATTCATTTCCATTGATCTATTTGACTATACTCTCACCAATACAGACAATTTGATTACAATAGTTTTATAGTAAGTCTTGAAGTCTTGTAGTGTCAGTCCTGCAACTTTGTTCTCTTTAAATATAGGATTGGCCATTCTGGATCTTTAGCCTCTTCATATACGATTTAGGATCCGTTTGTTGGTATCTAAAAATTATTTACTTGGATTTTCATTGGGATTTGGTTGAATCTATAGGTCAATCTGAGAAGAACTGACATCTTGACAACATTGAGCCTTCCTATCTGCACACATAGAACATCTCTTCATGCATTTAGTTCCTTTTTGATTTCCTTCATCAAGATTTTATAGTTTTCCTCATATAGATCTTGAATATATTTCATTAGATTTATACCTTAGTGTTTCTTTTTGGGGGGATGCTAATGTAAATGTTATTGTGTTTTTAATTTCAAATTCCACTTGTTCATTGATGGTATATAGGAAAGCTATTGACTTTTTAATATTTATGTTGCATCTGCAATCTTGCCATAATTTCTGGTTAGTTCCAAGAGTTTTTTGTTGTTTATTTTGGAATTTTTACATAGATGATCATATCATCTTATGAACAGACATGATTATTTCTTTCTTCCCAATCTGTATAGCTTTTATTTCTTTTTTTCCTTATTGCATTAGCTAGGACTTTCAGTAGGATGTTGAAAAACAGCACCTTTTCATCTTAGTGTGAAAACTTCAGGTTTCTCACCATTAATTATAAAATTACCTGTACATTTTTTATATAATATTTGTAATCAAGTTGAAGCAGTACTCCTCTACCCCTAATTTACTGAGAGATTTTATCGTGAATGGGTGTTGGATTTTGACATCTTTCTCTTTTTTTTTTTTTTGCAGTTCTCAAATTTTTTAAAAATTACTTTCAATTTTCCAATTACAATTGACGTGCAATATTATATTAGTGTCATGTGTACAGTCTAGTGATTAAATATTTTATAACTTATTAAGTGATCATCCCAATAAATCTCCTACCCATCTGACACCATACATAGTTATTAGAACATTATTGACTATATTCCCTATGCTGTACTTTACACCCCCATGACTACTCTGTATCTACCAATTTGTACTTCTAAATCCTTTCAACTTTTTCATTCATCTCCCCAACCCCCCTCCCATCCGGCGACTGTCAAAATGTTCTCTGTATCTATGAGTCTGTTTCTGTTCTGCTTGTTCATTTATTTTGATTTTCAGATTTAATTGTTGATAGATACGTATTGATTGCCATTTTATTGTTCATATTTTTAAAAATCTTTTTCCTTCTTCTTCTTAAAGAAGACACTTGAACATTTCATGTAATACTGGTTTAGTGGTGATGAACTCGTTTAGCTTTTTGTTGTTTAGCTTTTTATCTGTCCTTTGATTCTAAATGATAGCTTTGCTGGGTAGAGTAATCTTGGTTGTAGGTCCTTGCATTTTACCACTTTGAATATTTCTCAATAATTCCTTCTGGCCTGCCAAGTTTCTGTTGAGAAATCAGCACAGTCTTACTGGAGTACCCTTGTAAGTAACCAACTGCTTTTTTTTTCTTTTAAGATTCTTTGTCTCTAACCTTTTGCATTTTAATTATGATGTGTCTTGGTATGGGTCTCTTTGTATTCATCCGGTTTGAGACTGTATGTGCTTCTTGGACTTGTATGTCTGTTTCCTTCACAAGGTAAGGGAAGTTTTCTGTCATTTATTTCAAATAGGTTTTCAATATCTTGCTCTCTTTTCTTCCAGCAACCCTATGATATGAATGTTGGTACACTTGAAATTGTCTCAGAGACTCCTTACACTATTTTCATATTTTTGGATTTTTTTTCTTCTTGCTGTTCTGATTGGGTGTTTTTGTTTGTTTGTTTGTTTGTTTTTGTTTTCTTTTTTGCTTCTTTATATTCTGAATCACTGATTTGATTCTTGGTGTCATCGACTCTACTATTGAGTCCCTGTAAATTATTCTTCATTTCAGTTAGTGTATCCTTCATTTCTGATTGTTTCTTTTTTATGGTTTCTATGTTCTTTTTCATGCTGTTGAAGTTCTCACTAAGTTCCTTGAGCATCCTTGTTTGATTGTTTTGAACTCAGTGTCTGGTAGTTTGCTTGCTTCCATTTCAGTGAGTTCTTTTTCTGGAGATTTCTCCTGTTTTTTTTGGGGGGGGGCCTGTTTATTTATTTCCACATTTTAGCTGCTCCATGTTTTTTTATGTATGAGTTAGAGCTGCTTTGTGTCCCAGATTTGATAAAGTGGCCTTGTAAAATATAGTAAGTGCCCTGTGGGATCCAGTGGCACAACTTCCCAGTCACCTGAGCTGGGAACTCCAGGTGTGCTCCTGTGTAGGCTGTGTACACTGTCCTATTGTAGTTTAGTCTTGATTGCTCTTTGCATCACTAGTAGGGATTGACTCCCTGGCCAACTGGCTGCAAACACTGGCTGTCAATACAGAGGAGGAGCTATTGTGAAGGAGTTGACCCTATAGAACAGGACTTGCTTCGGTAGGCTTTGGTGCTCATTGAGTCCACCTATTGAGTATGTTATTCATGGAGGTGGTAGAGTTGTAATCTGGTATGATCTGGAGCTATCCACTGGGTGCACCGGCTCTGGTGTCTCCCAGGAGATGCAAAATCAGCTACTGCCTGTGCCCTGCCTGGGTCACCTGGCACAAGCTGCAGAGTAATCTGCAGATGGCCGCTTCTTGTGTTGGGTTTGGAGGTTCCCAGGAGAGGCCAAGCTGTCAACCAAGTTCAGCTTGGCCTAGGGCCACTTAACAAGAAGGAAAGTGTACGCAGAGGCCAGATGCTTTTTGTTCGAGAGATTTTAGGAAAGTCCAGAGCATGAGGCAAGAGAGAGCAGTTGTATCTTTTTTGCATCTCTTGATATGATCATGTGTTTTTTTTTAGCTTATTGATGTGATGAATTACATTAAATGAATTTTGAACCTAAGATAAATCCCATGGTGTATAATTCCTTTTTTTCCTTTCATTTTTGGGTTTTATTTGCTAATATTTTACTGAGTATTTCTTCATCTAAGTTTATGAGAGATAGTAGTCTGTAGTTTTCTTGTGATTTTTCTGTGTGGTTTTGGTATTAGGGTAGTATTTCCCTCATAGAATGAATTAGAAAGTGTTACTTTTGTTTCTATACTCTAAAACGGTTTGTAGAAAATTGGTATTATTTATTCCTCATATGCTTTGGAGAATTTACCAGCAAAGTCATCAGCTGGGCCTGGTGATTTCTATTTTGGAAGGCTATTAATTCAATTTCTTTAATAGATATAGGCCTACTCAGACTGTTCATTTCTTGTGTAAGTTTGCACAGACTGTGTCTTTCAAGTAACTGGTTCACTTCACCTAGGTTATCAAATTTGTAGGTAGTTGTTTAAAGCATTCTTTTATAATCTTTTTATTGCCCATGGGATTTGTAGTGTCATCACCTTTTTCATTTCTGATATTAGTAATTTGTGTTCTCTTTTTTCCTTAGTGAGCCAGACTGGAGGCTTATAGATATTACTGATCTTTTCAAACAACCAGCTTTTGGTTTTATTGATTTTCTCTATTAATTTCTTGTTTTCAATTTTATAGATTTCTGCTGTAAATTTTATTTTTCTTCTGCTTACTTTGAATTTAATTTACTCTTTTTTATCGTTTTTAATGTAGAAGTTTAGGTTATTGATCTGAGAAATTTCTTCTTTTCTAATACATACATTCATTGCTGTAAATTTCCCTCAAAGCACTGATTTCATTGCACCCCACAAATTTTTATAAGTTGTTATTTCACTTAGTTCAAAATTTAAATTTTTAAATTTCTCTTGAGATTTCTTCTTTGATTCATCTGTTATTTGTAAATGTGTTGTTTAATCTCCAAGTACTTTGGTATTTCCCAGCTATCATTTTTTTAAATTGACTTTTAGTTTAATTCTACTGTGGTCCAAGAACAGACACTGTTTGATTCCTATTCTCTTAAATTTATTCAGTGTGTTTTATGGCATAGAATGTGATCTACCTTTGTGAATATTCCTTGTGAGCTTGAGAAGTATATGTATTCTCCTCTTGTTGGGTGAAGTAGTCTGTATTTGTTTATTATATCCAACTGATTAATGGTGCTGTCAAGTTCAAATATAGTTTTGTGAATTTTCTGCCTGCTAGATCTCTCAACTTTTGATAGGGGGTTGGTGATGTATTTAACTATAATAATGAATTCATCTATTTCTCCTTGCAGTTTTATCAGTTTTTACATCTCATATTTTCACACTCTGTTGTTAGGCACATTCATGTTGAGAATCATTGTTTTTTTGTTTGTTGTTGTTTTGGAGAACTTGTCCCTTTAACATTCTGTAATGCCCTTTTTATGTCTGATAACTTTTATTACTCTGAGGTTATCTCTGTCTAAAATTAACATAGCCACTCATGCTTTTTTATTAGTGTTAACATGGTATATCCTTCTCCATCTATTTACTTTTAATCTGTATGTGTCATTACATTTAAAGTGGGTTTCAGTGTTTCCAAAATGGCTGCAGAGAGGCTGGAAACTCTGTGTGCTTGCTCCCAGACCCAGAATGGACTTGAAGTTAAACTTAAGGGTATTTGTCTTTAAAAACCAGTTAAAGTGTAGCTTATCTGGAAATTTATAAACAGAGGTATGGAGGAAAATGGGAAGAGACAAGGACAGGGTGAGTTCATCTCACAGGTGTGGTGACTGGGGATACTGCACGAGGTGAGCTCCCCTTCCCTGAAAATGTGGGGTCTCAGTGCCATGCAGGGGTCCCCAACCCAGAGCAACAAAAGGCGAGAAGGAATGCTTGCATAGCATCTGGCAATGTGAAGCAGTGGGGATTCAACCCACCTGGGAGACTTGGAGCGCACCATCCCAGGAAAAGAGCACACCCATTCTTACAACACTAGCCTGGGGAGTTTGCCCCATCTGTGACTGCTGCAGGGGCCATGCGGTGGTTCAGGGCTGAAGGAGGGGTTTGCTCAGTTACACCCAGCAGTGAATTGTAAGCGCTCTCTGTTCTCTGGAAGGATTTTAGGCAGAGAGCTGGTTGGAGTCTGAGTAGTGAGGTTTGAGGAAGAGGACTTCCCTCACCCACATCGAGTACATGGGCAGTGACCTTCTCCCCACCTGTGGAGATGCTGGGTCTGCCCCAAGGCAAAGAGGTATGGTGCTGGACTGGAAATTTGACCCTGCTTTGCTTGATTAAACAGCACGGGGAAGTAGGTCATTTGGCCTGTTCTGAGACCACGTGGAGCTGGGAGTTTCGGTCTTACCCTGCTGTTGCTGAATGCACAGATATTTTTTTTTTCTTTTTTGATCCCATCCTGCTTTGGTGGACAGCATGGAGGTACCAGTGAGACACTTAGAGATGGGTTTTTATAACTGTCTCTCCCAGGCAGGCTTGTATCTGGGAGTCAGACAAGCAGGGGCTGCACGCTTCGACTGCAATACAAGGAAGCACAGCAAAGCTCCCCAACGAGTTCAACCCATGCAGCCATGGGAAGGAGAGGAACTGCCTACCACCACCTCCTACAGAGTGAGAGCACCATTCCTAAGTCTGTTTGAATTACTACTGCCAGGTCCTTGTTACCCCCAAATGAACACATTTGTGTGGGTAAGGGACAGCAACTCAGAGCAGGAACATTCAAAGGCTGAGACCTGAGGCACATTCAACCTCTGGGCTCTGGAAAACCCACATGCTGATTTACTAGAAATTCTGCCATGAAAAACTTGCCAAGGGCTAGGCAGGGACAGTATCTGACATTGGCTTGCAACAGAAAACCTCTTAGAAGCTTCCAGATTAGCATAAGTGGCCAGCTTCAGAGAAAACCAGAGCAAGCTTCAAGGAGTTTCACATTCAGCATATCCAGAGACCAATTGCACCAGACACAACAAATTGCTGAGGCAAACAACACATTTTCTTTTTTGATCTTTTATTTTCTTCTTTCTACTTCATTTTTTATTCTCTTTTTTCTTTCATATCTCTTCTGCTCTTTTACCTATTCTCACATCTTTTTCTCTCTTTTGTATTTTTTTTCCTCTTTCCTATTTTTTATTCTAGTTCATTTTTATTTTTTCTATATTTTTATTATTTTACTATAATCTTTTTCTTCTTTCTTTTCATATTCTCTTTCTTGTTTCTTTTTTCCTTCTCTAATTCCTTTTGTTTCTTGTCTTTTATTATTCTTTTCTTTATTTTTATGATTTTTTTTGTTTTCTTGTGGTATTTTTGCCTCATTTTCTGATTTTGTTGTTGTTGTTGCTTTCTGGTTGGCGTTTTTGTTGTTGTTGTTAAGTGGTTGTTCGGTTTTGTTTTGTTTTGTCTTCTTTACTCAGTTAGCACCTGTAGAACAATTTGCAAGACATGAACAGGGTTGAGCCTCACAGTCAGCAAGCCCTAAGGTTGAGCTATTCCATGAATGGGGCAATAACAATCAAGAGCCAATTACAACAGGAAGGCCCTCATGACTCACACAAAGAACAATCCTGAAGCACCCAGCTCAGATGATCAAGGAGGCTGCACCACTGGGTCCCATAAGACAACTACTAAAGAAGACCAATGCACCAAGTCTAGGAGTCATAGCAATTCTATTTAATACATAAAAACAAACACAAAGAGACAGCCAAATTAAGAAAACAAAGAGAAATAGGACCCAAATGAAAGAACAGGCGGGATCTCCAGGAAAAAGAGCGAAATGAAATGGAGGCAAGCAATTTATCAGATACACAGTTCAAAGTAATAGTTATAAGGATGCACAATAGCATGAAAAACAACATAGAGGTCATGAAAAATAACCAGGCAGAGATAAAGAATAAGATATCTGAAATGAGGACTATATTATAAGAAATAATCAGTAGGTTGGGTGAAGCAGAGGATCAAATCAGCAAATTAGAAGACAAGATAGAAAAAAAAACAATCAGAGCAGCAAAAGGAAAAATGAATTAAAAAGCAGGAGGATAGTTTAAGGGATCTTTGAGAAAACATGAAACCTAGCAACATCTGCATCAGCAAGGTACCATAAGGAGAAGAAAGAGCAAGAGATAGAGAATCTGAAAAAATAATGGCAGAAAACTTCCCTACTCTGGTGAAGGGAAAAGTCACACAAGTTCAGGAAGCACAGAGAGTCCCAGTCAAATCAAATCCAAAGAGACACACACCAAGACATATTATAATTAAAATGGCAAAGGGTAAAGACAAAGAGAGAATCTTAAAGGAAGCAAGAAAGAGCCAGTTATCTACAAGAGACCTCCTATAAGACTGCTGATTTCTCAACAGAAACACTGCAGGCCAAAAAGGATTGACATGAAGTATTCAGAGTGATGAAAAAGAAAGACATGCAACCAAGAATACTCTACTCAGGAAGGCTAACATTTAAAATTGAAGGTGAAACGAATAGCTTCCCAGATGAGAGAGAGAGAGAGAGAGAGACAGAGAGAGACAGAGAGAGACAGAGAGAGAGAGAAGGCTAATGGAGTTCATTACCACCAAACCAGAGCTGCAAGAAATGTTGAAGACATGATTTAAGAGGAAGAAGAAATGGCCCTGGCTGAGGTGGCTCAGTGGATTGAGCGTCGGCTTGCAAAGCAAGGGGTCACCAGTTCGATCCCCAGTGTAAGGCAAATGCCTGGGTTGTGGGCCAGATACTCAGCAGGGGACACGAAAAATGCAACCACACATTGATGTTTCTTTCCCTCTTCCTCCCTTATTCATCTTAAAAAAGAAGAAGAAGAAGAAATAGAGAGAGGAAGGTAAGTACAATTAAAATGGCAATAAGTTGTCCTGGCTGGTGTGGCTAAGTGGATTGAGTACCGGCCTGTGAAACAAGGGGTCACCAGTTCGATTCCCAGTCAGGGCACATACGTGGAATGTGCCCTGTGGGGGGTACTCAAGAGACAACCATACATTGATGTTTCTCCCCCTCTATTTCTCCCTCCTTTCCCCTCTTTCTAAAAATAAATAAAATCTTTTAAAAAGATTAGTATAAAAAATGGTAGTAAATAAATAAGTACCTATCTATAATAACCTTAAATGTAAATGGATTAAATGTTCTAATGAAAACACATAAGATAGATGAATGGATAAGAAAATATGACCCTTATATATGCTGTCTACAAGAGACCCACCTCAGAACAAAAGATATACACAGGATGAAAGGGAAAGGATGGAGGAAAATACTACATGCAAATGAAAATGAAATAAAAAAGCTGGGATAGAAATACTTACATCTAGCAAAAAAGCTTAAAACCAAAGACCATAAAAAAAGGCAAAAAAGGTAAATACATAACACTAAAGAGATGAATCCAATAAGAGGATACAACTCTGGCAAAAATATATGCACCCAATATAGGAGCATCTAAATATATAAAGAAAATCTTAGTGGACTTTAAGGAAGATATCAACAACGATATAGACATAGCAGGGGATTTTAATACCCTACTGTCATGAATGGATAGATCTTTCACACAAAAAACAGGACCTTAAACAACACACTAGATGTAATGGATTTTAAATGATATTTAGAGCACATTTCATCCCAAACCAGCAGAATATGCATTCTTCTTCTTTTTTTGAAAGTTCCCATTTTTATTTATTTATTTATTTATTTTAAATTTATTTTTTCAAATACATTTGTCTCTGCCTACCCCCCACCTCTTTCCCTTGCCCCTTCCCTCCTTCCCTCCCTCAGCTCTTCCCCTTTGGTTTTCTCCATGAGTCCTTGCTATATGTTCCTTGACTTTCCCCTTCCCTTCCTTTTCCCCGCCCCCCGTCTCTCCTTCCCTCTTCTCTATTGATTTCTTTTCCTTTCACTGCTGCTGGTCTTATTTTCCTTGCATCTTTGTATTGTTGGTTAGGTTCCGCTTATAGGTGAGATCATATGGTATTTGTCTTTCGCCCCCTGGCTTATTTTGCTTAGCATAATGCTCTCCAGTTCCATCCATGCTATCGTGAAGTTTAGTAGTTCTTTTTTTCTTTCTGCTGCATAGTATTCCATTGTGTATATGTACCATTACTTATTGATCCAATCATCTACTGATGGGCATTTAGGTTGCTTCCAACACTTGGCTTTGTAAATTGGCTATGAACATTGGGGTGCATAGGTTCTTTTGTATTGGTGTTTTGGTATTCTTAGGGTATAGTCCCAGCAGGGGAATCACTGGATCAAAAGGCAGTTCCATTTTCAGCTTTTGGAGGAAATTCAACACTGCTTTCCACAGTGGCTGTACAAGTCTGCATTCCCACCAACAGTGTACTAGGGTTCCCTTTTCTCCACAGCCTCCCCAGCACCTGTTGTTTGTGGATCTGTTTATGAGGGCCATTCTGACCGGTGTGAGGTGGTACCTCATGGTGGTTTTGATCTGCATTTCTCTGACGGCTAGTGATGCTGAGCATCCTTTCAAATGCCTCTGGGCCCTCTGTATCTCCTCCTTGGACAAGCGTTTGCCGAGGTCCTTTGCCCATTTTTTGATTGGATCGTTTGTCTTCTTGGAGTGGAGTCGAGTGAGTTCTTTATATATCTTGGAGATCAAACCTCTATCTGTTGTATCATTAGCAAATATATTTTCCCATAGGGTTGGCTCCTTTTTCATTTTGCTGATGTTTTCTTTTGCCATGCAGAAGCTTCTTATTTTGATGAGGTCCCACTTGTTTATTCCTTCCTTTATGTCCCTTGCTTTAGGAGACATATCAGTGAAAAAATTGCTGCGTGGGATTTCTGAGAGTTTCCTGCCAATGTTCTCCTCTAGGATTTTGATGGTGTTGCGACGTATATTTAAGTCTTTCATCCATCTTGGGGTTTTTTTTGTGTATGGTGTCAGCTGATGATCCAATTTCAATTTTTTGCATGTAGCCGTCCAGCTCTCCCAACACCATTTGTTGAGGAGGCTATTATGGCTCCATTTTATGCTTCAGCCCCCTTTGTCAAATATTAGATGCCCATAGAGACCTGGCCTTATTTCTGGGCCTTCTATTCTGTTCCACTGGTCTATGGGTCTGTTCTTGTGCCAGTACCAGATTGTTTTGAGTATGGTGGCTTTGTAGCAGAGTTTGATGTCCGGTATTGTGATCCCTCCTACTTTGTGTTTCTTTCTCAAAATTGCTGCGGCTATTTGGGGTCGTTTATGGTTCCATATAAATTTTTGAAATATCTGTTCTATTTCTGTGAAATACGTCATTGGTATCTTAATAGGGATTGCGTTGAATCTATAAATTGCTTTGGGTAGTATGGACATTTTGAGGATATAAATTCTTCCAATCCATGAGCACGGTATATGCTTCCATTGATTTGTGTCTTCCTTAAATCCTTTCTTCAATGTTGTAGAGTTTTCTGCGTACAGGTCTTTTGTCTCTTTGGTTAAATTTATTCCTAGGTACTTTATTTTTCTTCTTGCTATATCGAATGGTATTTTTTTTCTGATTTCTTCTTCTTCTATTGCATTGCTGGTGTACAAAAAATGCCTTTGATTTCTGAATGTTGACTTTGTATCCTGCTGTTTTGCCAAATTCACTTATTAGGTGGAGGTGTTTTTTGGTAGAGTATACAGGGTTCTCTATGTACACTATCATGTCATCTGCAAACAATGATAGCTTTACTTCCTCCTTTCCTATTTGGATGCCTTTTATCTCTTTCTCTTGTCTGACCACTGTGGCTAGGACTTCCAATACGTTGTTGAAAAGAAGCGGTGAAAGCAGACATCCTTGGCGTGTTCCCGATCTTAGTGGGAAAGCTTTCAGTTTTTGCCCGTTGAGTATGATATTGGCTGTAGGTTTTTCATATATGGCCTTTATTATGTTGAGGAATGCCCCATTTATTTCCATTTTGCTGAGTGTTTTGACCATAAATGGGTGCTGTACCTTATCGAATGCTTTTTCTGCGTCTATTGAGATGATCATGTGGTTTTTGTCTTTTCTTTTATTTATATGATGTATCACGTTTACTGATTTGTGTATATTGAACCATCCCTGCATCCCTGGGATGAATCCCACTTGATCGTGGTGGATAATCTTTTGAATGTATTGCTGGATGCGGTTTGCCAATATTTTGTGGAGAATTTTAGCATCTATGTTCATCAGCGAAATTGGCCTGTAGTTTTCTTTCTCTGTAGTGTCTTTATCTGGTTTTGGGATCAGGGTGATGCTGGCCTCATAGAAGGAGTCTGGGAGTCTTCCCTCCTCTTGCATTTTTTGGAATAGTCTGAGAAGGACAGGGGTTAGCTCTTCCTTAAATGTTTTGTAAAATTCTCCTGGGAAACCGTCTGGCCCTGGACTTTTGTGTGCCGGGAGTTTCTTGAAGACTGCTGGAATTTCCCCAGCTGTTATCGGTCTGTTCAAGCTTTCTGTTTCTTCCTCCTTCAGTGTTGGAAGATTATACTTTTCTAAAAATTTGTCCATTTCATCAAGATTTTCAAATTTCTTGGCGTATAATTGTTCATAGTAGTTTCTGACAATCCTTTCCATTTCTGTGGTATCAGTTGTTATTTCTCCTCTTTCATTTCTGATATTATTAATTTGGGTCCTCTCCCTTTTTGTCTTGATGAGTCTGCTTAAAGGCTTGTCAATTTTATTTATCTTTTCAAAGAACCAGCTTCTGGATTGGTTGATCCTTTGAACTGTTCTTTTCATCTCTATGTCATTCAGTTCTGCTCTTATCTTGACTATTTCCTTCCTTCTACTTGCTCTGGGATTTCTTTGTTGTTGTTTCTCCAGTTCTTGAAGTTGTAGTGTTAGGTCTTTTATTTGAAATGTTTCTATTTTTTTTAGGTAAGCCTGTATTGCTTTGAACTTCCCTCTCAGGACTGCCTTTGCTGTGCCCCATAGGTTTTGGACTGTTTTCTGTCCATTTTCATTTGTTTCCAGAAACTTTTTTATTGCTTCTCTTATCTCATTATTGACCCATTCATTGTTGAATAGTGTACTGTTCAGTCTCCATGAGTGTGCAAGTTTTTGAAGTTTCTCTTTGAGGTTGATTTCCAGTTTCAAGGCCTTGTGGTCTGAGAAAAAGTTTGGTATTATTTCAATTTTCCTGAATTTGCTGAGGCTTGCTTTGTGTCCTATCATGTGGTCTATCTTTGAAAAACTGTCATGAGCATTTGAAAAGAATGTGTATTTTTCTTCTTTGGGATGTAAGGTTCTATATATGTCAGTTAAGTCTCTTTGATTCAGTGTGTCATTCCACGCCACAATATGTTTATAAATGATTTGTTTGGAAGATCTGTCTATTTTTGACAGTGGGCTGTTGAAATCCCCTACTATCAGTGTGTTGCTGTCTATATCTTTTTTAAAGTCGTCCAACAATTTCCTTATAAACTTGGGGGCTCCTATATTGGGAGCATATAAGTTTACAATGTTGATGTCTTCTTGACAGATTCTTCCTTTAAGTATGATAAAGTGCCCTTCTGGGTCTCTCTTTATGGCCTTTGTTTTGAAATCTACTTTGTCTGATACAAGTATGGCAACCCCGGCCTTTTTCTCTTGCCCATTTGCTTGTAATGTTTTTTTCCATCCCTTTACTTTCAATCTGTGTAGGTCTCTTGCTCTGAGGTGGGTCTCTTGTAGGCAGCATATGTGTGGGTCATGTTTTCTTATCCATTAAGCTACCCTGTGTCTTTTGATTGGGGCATTTAGTCCACTCACATTGAGAGATATTACTGATAGAAACTTACTCATCTTTTCTCTTTGTACCTGTGTTCCTCTCTCTCTCATTCTTTTCCTTCATCTGCTTAAACCAGTCCCCTTAGCATATCTTGAAGTGCTGGTTTGGTAGAGATGTATTCTTTTAGTCTTCTCTTGTCTGGGAAACTCCGTATTTACCCTTCTATTTTAATTGAGAGCTTTGCTGGGTACAGTAGCCTTGGTTGTAAGCTCTTGCTTTTCATGACTTGGAATATTTGTTGCCATTCCCTTGTGGCTTGTAGTGTTTTTCTTGAGAAGTTAGCTCCTAGGCATATCGGGGTCCCCTTGTATGTTACTTTCTCTTTCTCCCTTGCTGCCTTCAGAATTCTCTCTTTGTCTTTGATAGTTGCCATTTTAATGATGATGTGTCTTGGAGTGGACCTCCTTGAGTCCCTCTTGAGTGGGGTCCTCTGTGCCTCCTGGATCCATGAGAGCCTTTCTCTCCTCAAATTAGGGAAATTTTCCATCATTACTTTTTCGAGGAAGTTCTGTATCCCTTGCTCCTCTTCTTCTCCTTCTGGGATCCCTATTATACGGATATTATTGCATTTCGGGTTGTCCTGCATTTTCCTAAATACCTCTTCATTCTTTTTTAGTCTTTTTTCCATTTCTTATTCTTTCTGGGAGCTTCTTTCTACCTTGTCCTCCATCTCACTGATTCGATCCTCGGCTTCATCCAGCCTGCTTTGGATTCTTTCTACTGTGTTCTTCAATTCAGAAATGGTATTCTTCATATCCTCTTGTGTCTTCTTGATAGTTTCTATGTCCTATTCCAGGTTGATATAGTTTGCTGTAAGATCCTGATAGTTTCTCTTCAGTTTCTCATAGTTATCTTTGAGCTGGCTGAGCTCATTCAGCCTCCTTAGAACCATTGTTTTGAATTCAGTATCTGATAGTTCCCTTGCCTCTATTTCATTTAGCTCTCTCTGTGGGGAGTCCCTTTTTCCACTCATTTGGGGGGAACTTCTTTTTCTTCCCATTTTTGTGAGAGTCTGTTAAGTATTTTACTCACTTATGTATTTTTTTATTTTTGCTACTGCTTCAATTGGGCTGTCTAGATTTCCTGACTTTTTGGATTAACCTTCTATGGTAGTAGGTGGGTCTTTTTATTTATTTATTTATTTATTTATTTATTTATTTATTTATTTATTTATTTTCATCCTTTAGTTTTCTTTCTGGGCCTGCCTCTGATGATGTCAGTTGTTGACCCTATATGACCTTCGGTTGTTAGTTTGAGCCTTCCAGGAGTCTACTGTCTGTCTCTGAATCCTGCTTGTGGCAGCTCTGTGACCCATTCGATTAGGGCTGGACTATTTTTTGGATAGCTCTGCACTCTCCCGCCAGCTCCTTGAGCGCACTCCCCAGCGCGGCAGGATCCCCCACCTGCCTGGGCTCGCCAGTGCTTTCCCCAGCCCAGGGGGCTTATTCCCGACCTCGCTTACTTGTCTGGCCCCCCTGGCCGATGAGCTCCCAGGCACTGGTCAGTTTAAGGTCTTCTATTGTGTATTTTCTCCGCTTTTGGCTCTTCGGGTGCGTTGCTTGCCCTCACCAAATGGAGACTACGGAAATGGGAGGAAGTCAGCTCCAGGACTCTCCGGTTAATCCTGTCTCTGGCTCTCCTCCAGGGACTCTTGGCAGCTCTGTGATCCCTTCGGCCAGGATCTACTAATTTTTTGCGCCGCTCCGCAATTACGGGCGGGCGGGTCAGTTTATGCCTTCCCTTGCCGCTCTGTGCACTCCCTCGCAGGCCATATCCGTGCCAATCTGTGGGAGGCCTTGCCGGCAGGTGCACGCGTTTGCCAGCCTGCGCGGGTCACACACACGCTCGCCAACCCTTGCCAGTCACTCGGCGCAAGTGTGTGCACCTGCACTGGGTGGCTTTGGGGTATCTATGTGTGCTTTTCGGCTTTTGGCTCTTTGGGGGTGTGGCCTCTTCCCGCACAATGGAGACTACGGCAAGGAGGAGTCGGGACTCCCCGGTTCCTCCTCCGGTTCTTTCCCCAATGCCTCCGTTTCCAGTCTCTCCTCAGGGGTCTCTGGGCAGTTCTGTGACCCGTTTGGCCAAGGATCCACCACCTGTGCGGACTGCGTTTCAATCGCGGGCAGTCTGGTTCATGCGCGCCCCGCTTCTGCCTCTTTGGGGGCTCGCCTTTCCAGCCCACAATGGAGACTACCGAGCAGGGGAAGAGTTGGGAATTCCCGGTTCCTCTTCCCGTTCTTTCCTCAACACCTCCGTCTCCAGTCTCTCCTCAAGGCTCTCCCAGCCAGTCTGCACTCAGACCCCCAGCTCACATGCACAAGCTGTGTGCGGAGCGCACAAAAGGCAGGTTAATTGATTCCCTTATGCCTGAGCGAGATGGTAGCTGCAGGGTGGGAGGTGCATCATCACCGGGGCTCCACCGGTCGCCGTGTCAGTTCTCTTCACAAAGTTTTCCTCACCAGTCTTTTCCCAGGCACCAGCCCACCCTGCTGCCGCCTCTACCCAGAGATCAAGGAGGGTGGCTGCCACTGCAACTTTTGCATTGGCCCCTTAAATGTCTCTTTGCATCCCCAGCCACCTGTCTCAGGCAGAGAGCGCCCCTATGCTTTTCTGGGTTGCGTTTTGTCTGTATTTTCTCGGTTTTAGCTGCTGTTGTTTAGGTGTCTCTGTTTTTGATTCAGACCCCGTTCTTCTCGGGGGAAGCTAACTGGCCGTTTCAATGTCCCTCTGGTGCTAGTGCCCGTGGGCACCCAGCCCACCCTCTCGAGCCTTCACCGCACTTCTCACCCGTTGGGACGTGTGAGAGTCAAATCCACTGTCCACGGCTCCAAGGCTCCTCTCCCACTATCGTTCCATTGTTTTCCAGGTCAGAATATGCATTCTTCTTAGGTGCACATGTAATATTCTCAAGAGAGACCACATGTTAGGACAAGAAAAATTAAAAAAATTTCAAGAAGAATGAAGTCATATCAAGCATTTTTTTAGATCACTGTTGCATGCAACAAGAAATCAACCTCAATAAAGAAAACTCAAAAACATTCAAATATATGGAGGCTAAAGAATATGTTAATAAACAATGAATAAGTTATCAATGAGATCAAGGAAGAAATCACAAATTACCTGGAAAAAAATGAAAATGAACACACAATACCTAAAAATTTATGGGAGAAAACAAAAGCAGTCTTGAGAGGGAAGTTCATAGCACTACGGACCTACCCCAAGAACAAGAAAAATCTCAAATAAACAATGGTACCCTACACCTAAAAGATCTAGGAAAACAACAACAAAGTCCAAGTAAGTGGAAGGACATAATCAAGATCAGAGTGGAAATAAATAACATAGAGACTAAAAAAAAACAATTCAAAAGATCAGTGGAACCAGGAGCTGGTTCTTTGAAATGATACACAAGATGACAAACCTCTAACCAGACTCATCAAGAAAAAAAAGAGAGAAGACCCAAATAAATAAAATAATAAATGAAAGAAGAGAAGTAACAACTGATTCACATAACTGCAAATGACTGTAAAAAAATACTTTGAACAAGTATATAACAAAATATTGGAAAACTTGGGTGAAATGGATAAATTTCTAGAAACACACAGTCTTCCAAACTGAATCTGAAAGAATCAGAAAACCTGAATAGAGTGATAACAGCTTATGAAATCAAAGCAGTAATCAAGTAACACGTAGCAAACAAAAGAACTGGACCAGATGGTTTCACAGGCGAATTTACCAACATTCAAAGAACTAACACCTAGCCTTTTAAAACTATTCTAAAAAATTCAAGAATATGGAAGAATTTCAAGGTCTTTTTACAAGACCAGTATTATCCTAACTCCAAAACAAGATAGATACACAACAGAGAAAAAAATATAGGCCAATATCCTTGATGATAAAATCCTCAACAAAATATTAGCAAACTGAATATAGCAATACATTAAAAAGATCATATACCATGATCAAGTGGGATTTATTCCAGAGATGCAAGGTTGGCACAATATTCACAAATCAATAACTGTGACACATCACAAACAAAATGAAATATAAATCACATGACCATATCTATAGATGCTGAAAAAAATTCTATAAAATTCAGCATTCATTTATGATAAAAATTCTCAGCAAAGTGGAAATAGAGGGATCATACCTCTACATAATGAAGTCCCTATATGAAAAATCTACAACCAACATTAGAATCAATGGGCAAAAAGTATAAGAGTTTCCCTTAAGATCAGGAACAAGACAGGAATGTCTGCTTTCCCTTCTTATTCAACATAGTACTGGAAGTCCTAGACACATTAGCCAGAGAAGAAGAAATAAAAAGCACCCAAATTGGAAATGAGGAAGTAACACTGTCATTAATTCCAGATGACATGATATTATACACAGAAAACCCTAATGACTCCACCAAAAAATTTCTAGATCTAATAAATTAATTTAGCAAAGTAGTAAGATACAAAAGCAATACTCAGAAATCCATGGAATTTTTTTACACCAACAATAAACTATCAGAAAGAGAAATTATGAACACAATGCCATTTACTATTGCAAGAACAACAACAACAAAATAAGGTACCTAGGAATAAGTTTAACCAAGGAGGTGAAAGAGCTGTACTCAGAAAATTATAGGAAACTGAAGAAAGAAATAAAGGAAGATAAAAATAAGTATAAGCATATACTGTGTTCATGGATTAGAAGAATTATCATCATTAAAATGTCCATACTACCCAAAGCAATCTATAGATTGAATGCAATTCATATTAAAATACCAATGGCATATTTCAAAGATACAGAACAAATATTTCAAAAATTTATATGGAACTGAAAAAGACCCTGGATAACCTAGGAAACCTAAGAAAAAAGACCAATGTTGAAGGTATCACAATTCCTCATACCTAACTGTACTACAAGGTCATTGTAATCAAAACAGCCTGATGCTGGCATAAGAATAAGCATATAGATCAATAGAACAGAACAGAGAGCCCAGAAATAAACCCATGCTTTTATGGTTAATTAATATTTGACAAAGTAGGCAAGAGCATACAATGGAGTAAACACAGCCTCTTCTGTGTTTGGTGTTAGACAGGTACATGCAAAAAAAGAAACTAGACTACCAACTTGCACCATACACAAGAATAAACTCAAAATGGGTAAAAGACTTAAATATAAGTCACAAAACCATAAAAATCCTAGAATGAAACATAGGCAGTAAAATTTCAGATATTTGCATAGCAATATTTTGCTGATATTTCTCCCACAGCAAGGGAGTCAAAGGAAAAAAATTTAAAAATGAGATTACATCGAACTTCTCCACAGATTCTGCACAGCTAAGGACATCATCATCAAAAAGAAAATGGAATCTACTGTATGGGAGAACATATTTGCCAATGATATATCTGATAAAGATTTAATTTTAAAAATATATATAGAACTTATGTAACTCAACACGAGGAAGACAAGCAATCTGTTTAAAAAATGAGCAAAGGACCAAAATAGGCACTTCCCCAAAGAGGACATACCAAAAGCCAATAGACATATGAAAAACTGCTCAACATTTTAATTATCTGAGAGATGCAAATTAAAACCACAATATCACCTTACACTTGTCAGAATGACTATCATCAATAAATCAACAAACAAGTGCTGGCAAGGATGTGGAGTAAAGGGAATCTTCGCACACTGTTGGTGGGAATGCAGAGTGGTGCAGCCATTGTAAAAAACCATATGGAGTTACCTCAAAAAATTAAAAATGGAACTGCCTTTTGATCCAGCGAATCCACTTCTGGGAATATATCCTAAGAATCCTGAAACACCAATTCAAAATAATTTATGCACCCCTATGTTCATAGCAGTGCTATTTATAATAGTGAGGACCTGAAAGGAGCCTGAGTTCCCATCAATAGATGAGTGGATTAAAAAACCTATGGTACAGTCACACAATGGAATACTACGCAGCAGTAAAAAAGAAGGAACTCTTACCTTTTGGGGCAGCATGGATGCACCCGGAGATTATTATGCTAAGTGAAATAAGCCAGTCAGTGAAAGACAAATACCATATGATCTCACTTACATGTGGAATCTAATGAGCAAAATAAACTAACGAGCAAAATTGAAACAGAAGCATAGATTCATGGAACAGACTGACAGCTGCCAGAAGGGAGGAAAGAAAGGGTTCTGGATGAAAGAAGGCGAAGGGATTAGTCAAATAACATATATGCAGGACCCATGGACATGGACAATGGTGTGAGAATTGCCTGAAGGAGGGGGCTGAGTAGAGATGGGCAAAGAGGGAAAAAGTGGGAACAACTGTATAGTATAAACAATAAAATACAATTTGAAAAAAGAGTACCAAAAATAATAAAGTGGGTTTCTTATAGATAATATACTGTTGGGCCTTGCTTTTTGGTCCCCTATGATACTTCATGTTTTTTAACTGGTACATTCAGACTTTTGATATTCAAAATGATTATTGATATAATTGGATTAGTATCCACTATAGTCATTATTGTTTTCCATTTATTGCCCCTGTTCTGTTTATGTTTTCCTCCTACCTCTTATCTGCATTTTATGCTTTTGATTAAACATTTTTTAAGATTCCATTTTATCCCTTCTTAGCATATCAATTTTACTTTTTAAAAGCTTTTTTAGTGGTTGCCTTAGAGCTTACATTATATACTTACAGCTAACCCAAATCTACTTTCAAGAAACAATATACAGCTTCATGAGTAATGCAAGTACTTTACAAGAACCAAATATTCTATCCCTTCCATCCGTTGTATTATTGCTGTCTTTAATTTCACTTATAAACATACAGAAGCATAAGTGCATACATAAGCATACATAGCTAATACTGTGTTGCTATTATTGTTTTGAACAAACCATCCCTTGTTAGAGTAATTAAGAATTTTGGTCCTGGCTGGTGTGACTCAGTGGACTGAGTGCTGGCCTGCGAATCAAAGGGTCGCCAGTTCGATTCCCAGTCGGGGCACATGCCCCCAGTAGCATGCACACAAGAGGCAACCACAGGTTGGTGTTTATGTCCCTCTCTTTCTCTCTCCCTTCCCCTCTCTAAAAATAAATAAATAAAATCTTTTTTTAAAAAAGAATTTTAAAAGTTTTTATTTTATCATCATTTATTTCTTCTCCAATTCACTCCTTTTCTTTATGTAGATCTGAGCTTCCCACCAATATAATTTTCCCTGGCTCTAAAGAAGTAAGATTTCTTGCAAAGCATGTCTATTGACAACAAATTTCCTTAATTTTTGCTCTGAGAAATTCTATATTTCTCCATTGAAAGAGAATGCTAAATTTCCAGGACTCAGGACTAAATTGCTTGGAATGTAGTCCATTTGAAGTCATATACCATGTGGTAGACACTAACATCCAACTTGCTCCCTGTGAACATTTCATATTTCAATACTAGAGACCAAGGAGCAAGGCGTAACATGTAGATATGGAATTGCACTGACAGTGCTAGGCACACAGTGAACATCTGGTACATAGTAATCAATTCATGAGATGTAGATGCAGGAATAAGCAGAATAAGATTGTCCCCTCAATCTTTTTATAAACACGAAGTTTTCAGAGAGAGTTGTGATCACTCCATACTTATTTCATGATCCTCTTGAGGAAAACCATTAGTATCTGTTTATAGAGAGTATGCCTTTTCATTGGGAGGAAAATAACCTGTGGAAAATGGAGAAAGATGCCACCTGGTGATCCAAGTTAGAATTGCAGGCATAAAAGTCTCTTCTAAGAGTTTTGGCAAAAGGTGAGGTAATGGAAGGGAGGGAGGGAGGGAGGGAGGGAAGGGAGAGAGGGAGGCGTATAGATTCCATCATGCAGGCCAAAGCTTGCTGAAATTTCCTACGCACTTGTGGCAGTCCTGCTATATTCCTGCCTGTTGGGAAAGGAAGTCTTAGTGGCACAATTTTTCAACCCCCACTCTGCCACACAAGAGCGGACCTTGGGCTTGGAACACTTCCTTACCAAGAGATGAAGAGCCCACACACACACAGCCTGTGTCAGGCTTGTTGCCTCCTGTGGGAATATTTCTCTCTGTTTCAGATTCAATGAATACTCCTTTGTTTTGCTGAAGGGTGTGTGCCAATGGGCCTTCAGGCCAGGAATGCCCCACTTTTCCATATTTGTAACATTAATTCTTTTGTTGTTTAAGACATATGAAACAATATTAAAATATGTATTAGAAGTTAAAATTATTTTGTCTCTCCCTTTTCCCCCTACATAATACAATGTTAGTTTCTGTTAATTTATTGATACCTATTCTCCAGATTTTTTCTTTATATGTAATACACTAACATATTTGATCACACATCTACAAACCTATGTTGATATATGTATTCTTTTCATATTCTACATTATAATTCATTACTTGCCTGATTGAATAAATATTATTCTCTTAATTTGATTCATCTGTTTTGATGTGTTTCCAAGTCTTTGTTGGGGATTTATATAGCTTTTTATGTGCATTGTCTCTTTTTTAATGAAATATAATTGACAGATCATATTAGTTTCAAGTGTACAACATAATGATTCAATATTTGTATATATTGCAAAATGATCACCACGAATCTAGTTAACATCCATCTCCATACATAGCTACAAATTTTTTTCCTGTGATGAGAACTTTTATGATATACTCTCTTAGCTTCCCTAAACAAAATATAATATTGCTTTGCATGTTTTCACAGCATATACACAGTTATTTTTCAGCTTGCTGATTTAATTTTATCTATAGTATAATATATATTTGTTTTAATTATATATATTGTGATTATTATATATAGGGTCTAAATATATACATTATATATAATGTTAAATAACATATATCTATATAGATATAGATATAGATATAGATATAGATATAGATATAGATATAGATATAGATATAGATATAGATATAGATATATCTATCTCCTGGTCCTTACACTCAGGGAAGCATTGTGAGAGGTTCAAGGGGAAAACTTAATTGAGATCTCAGCACAGTATTTGACACATCACCCACAACACTAATGTTTGGTTCTTTCTCATCCCAGTTCTTCTGATCTTTAACCAGGATGTTGTTTCTTAATCTCAATAGAATTATCACATTTTAGTGAGTATTTGGGAATTACAGAGGAAATTTGGTGCCATCTCTGTGATATGCGGGGTAATGAAGTTGGGCTGGGGAAAAAGTCCTTATCCTTCCCATGGAATAATTGTGTTTTTCCTGTGCTCTGTTGGTGCTCTCCATATTCACATCAGGAATGCACAGAACCTACTTGAAGCTGCAAGAGAAGGTGACTGGGTCTGCAGAGAGGGACACTGCAGTGACATTCAGAAGCTCTTCCAGGTCTTGAGCCATCCCAAGGTGAGTTCCTTTCCCTGCTATGTCCTGCACAATCACATAGGTGTTCACTGAGCATCCCTCACTCTTCACACCTCCAGTGACCCAGGAGCTATAGAGGCCACAGTAATGGTTTCACATGGTCCAAGTCCTTGTGGAAGTTACTGTGACCTCTGTAGAGTCTCTTTAATTTATAAAGAAGAGGAAGACGTCCCTGGAGTTCTCTGAGACTCCTCAAAGAGGAGCTGGGCCTGGTATGGTGGGCAGGGCAAATGGGGGCTGGATGGGAGGGACAGAACAGAGAGTTCAGCCTGACTGGAGTCAATAGAGAGGCTCCAGGTGAGCAGACAGGGCTCAGAGGTAACTGATTGGGCACCTCAGGGGTCTAAGGCAGTCTGGGTTTAGGAAAAATTGAGGAAAGGACGCATCGGTTTCCGTGGGATGATGCCTAGCTTGTTCACACACTGAAATGGCAGCAATGTTGGTAAGAAGGAAAGTGCCTTGCACGTGTGTCACTGGTCCATGGGGGCAGGGGATATACAGGAGCACTGACAGTAGTGGCGCTGAATTGATGCTCAGCTCTCCAAACCTTCATTAAAGTAGGAAGCAGATATCAAGGGGAAGGATTTATCAGTAATGAATCTCCCACACTGTCTGAAAATCATACATCCTTCACAATTTCTCACCGATCCTGGGTCCCATGGACTCCCATTGACCAGCGAGTTTCCCCCTGCCTACTGGAGTCATGTTCTTAACCAGAGCACTTACTCCATTTATTAGCAGTTTCATCTCTGCATCCTCCAAGATCACTCATGCTTTCCTTCTCCTTCATTGCCTCAATTTCTTTTGTCAGCTCAGTGAGTTGTAGCACAACCACCACTCTTGTCGCTAGTGATACTCGAACCTTATGTGTATCTGTGCTATAGTCTTTACTGTAAGCCAACCTCCAGCCTTTGTCATGGACTTGAGGTTCCAGGGCACAGGCAACAACAGCACCAAGGAATAAGAAGAGTGAGTCAACCCAGGTGACTATGCTATTCACTCAGCTTTTATTAATGCAGGTTAAATCCAAATCTATAACAACTCAATAATAATAATAACCACTCAGCAATCAGCAGAAGCAATCAGCAATAACATCACACAAGAGAATTAAGGGATAACAACCCCGAGTCCCAAGAGTCCTGATCAGGTCCAGGAGACAGCCAGTCAGTGTCTTGCAAAGCAGAGTCTATGGCAGCTTCAGAGTCAGCTAGGGCAGTGTCAATGAGAGCAGCGGAGCATCTCTTATCTGCCTCAGCTCCTCTCAGCTCTCCCAGCTCTCTGTTTGAAGGCTTTTGCTTTCATACTTTTGCATTGTGCAATGTTGCATCAGCCTTTGATTAACATGTGTTGTTTTGTACGACCTTGGTAAGCACATGTTGATTATGTTGCTCTACTGCACATGCTCTGAGAGGGTAGTATTACCCTTCAGATAAGTGCATGTTGTCTACCACGTTGTACTGCACATGCTCAAGAGGTTGTATCATCCCTCTGAATTATTGCTCTATTGTGCATGCTCTAAACATGGCTTCTTAGTTAATAGGACTGACACCATTTTAGTTCAGTCCTGCTCTCCACAACACTGCTCTGACAAGTTTAGGCAAACTTTAACATTCACCTTCACTATCTTACATATTGCTTTTGCACACTTATCATTTCTGCAGGGTTAAATCTGACACTATGCCCACCCCTCAAACAGAACTGTATTTGTTGATCAAACACTCCCTTATGCTTGGCTAACTGCTGTTGTTGACACGTGGGCTCTGCATACTTTACTCAAATGTGCATTTTGATGTCGTCCACACTATCTGACCTTTACAAATATGTTCAGTAGAATTTCTGCACAACAGTGTCCCTGGTATATGATGGTTTATTCCTGTATTTCAACCATGTCACCTGCACAGGTTACTGCATACACAGTTTGTTCTGTTACTTTTGATCATTTTTTGGTAGCTGCAGTTGGTTTACCAGGTGTACCCATAATGCCCCATTCATTTATCTCTAAATTCATATATCTGACAGCTTTCTAAATGTAGGGATTAACAAAGATGTGAAGGATGATTACTAGGATTCCATGAGTCCTTTGATCTTAGAGCAGAAGTGCCTAATAACCAGGGAATGAATCTGACAAAATGCAATAGGTGGTGTTTGCACAGTTTGGAACACCTGGAAAACATTGCATCCCAATAGAGATACTTTTAAGGAAAGGGAAAAGATTATTGAGGCCAAAGTAACCAAATGTCTAAGGAGGTGATCTTCAATTCCTAATTGTCTATTTAAAATATGCGTACCCTTTTCTCAGGATACCTCGCATTCATTTATTGATTCGTACATTCATGAATAATAGGTGCCCCAAACAGTGGTGAGCGCCTGCATCATCAGCTTTTTCTATTGTGTGGGCAATAAAGTCCTTTTAACATCCACCATTTATTGTAATACAGTCTTTAAACTTTCCTCTATATACATTGAGAACCATTCAACCATCTAACAGGATTTGGAAATCTCAAGAGGAAAAAGACAATATTTAAATATTATTGCGTTTTCTTTTGTTCTTCTAGATGTTCCTAGATTTTTTTTCTTTTATCAATGTCTTTCTGTTTCCTTTAGGGTAAATCTGCTGGTGACAGATTCTCTTAGTTTTCCTTCATTTGAGAATGTCTTTTTATCACCATTGAATCCCAGAAAATAATTCAGTTGGACGTAGAATTTGAGGTTGACATTTCCTTTATTTCAGCACTTGAAAAATATGTCCCTTTCTTCTGAACCGTGCGATTTCTAACAAGAAATTTGATGTTCTTCATACCATTTTTCTCTTATAGGCTTTCTCTGATTCCAAGATTTTATTTGTCCTCAATTTTGTGAGCTTTGATGTGTGTTTTTGTGGATTTCTTTGTGTTTACTCTGTTTGGGGTTCAGTCAGTTTCTTGAAAATGTAGGTTTAGGGGTTTTGCCAGATTTGATGATTATGGGTCTTTATAAACTTTTTTACTTATATGCTCTTTCTCTTCTCCTTCCAGAATTAAAAAAAAAAAGAATATGAGATCCTTTGTTATAGTTTCATGGGCCTCTGAGATTTTGTTCTTTTTTTGTTGTTAATCTTTTCTCTCTTTGTTCTGATTGTGTAATTTCTATTGTTCTATCTTCAAATTCACTGATGTTTTTTTCCATTCTGCTGTTGAGTTCATCCATTGAGTTTTCAATTTCAGTTATTGTGTTTCAGTTGTAAAATTTCTCATGGATTTTTCTTTATATCTTCTGTTTCTCTGCTGAGACTTTCTGGTTTTTATTTGTTTCATGCACATTTGTAATTACTCAGTGAAACATTTTTATGATGGCTACTTCAAAATCCTTGAATCCAGATAATTCTAACATCTATGTCATTTTAGTGTTGGTGCCTGTTGGTTTTCTTTTCTCAATTTGAAGTTTTCAAGGTTCTTGGATAGAACAGTGATTTTTTAATGTAACCAGAACATTTTAGGTATTATGATATGAGGGTCTGCATCTTATTTAATTTGTATGTTTTAGAAAGCCTCTGGTGACACCATAAACCATATCCATAGGGGAAGAAGGTTGCTGTCTCTAACCTGCCAGGTAAGGGGGAAAGTCTAGGTTCTCCACTAGGCTTCAGCTGACTCTGGGATGAGAGGCTCATGTCCTCCAGGTGGAGATAAATATCATGGTTTCCTGATTGGTGACCTCTGATACCACCCCAGAAGGTGGATAGGGGTGCCTGAGTACAGATAAGTGAGAATGGAAGTTTATGCTCTGATTAGGGTAGTGTTGTAGTTTTTTCTGTGGTGTGTGGCTAGCAAACGGCAGTCGTTTTACAAAAGCTTTCTGTCTTGCTAGGTTTCCCCTTTTCTCATCTGTTGGCCAGAGATAAGAGGCTTTTCTTGGGGCTCTTTTTGTCTGTGACTGTTGGTGTTTCTGGGTTTCCTGCTTCTGTAGCACCTAGTCTGAAATACATGAGGCAATACTATAATGCAGAGAACTCACTGCTGTGTTGTTTTTTAAGTCCAAAGGTCCATAGCTGGCCTTTGTTCTTCTTTCCACCTTTCAAAGTAGTCTTATGTTTGTTTTATATGCACTTTCTAGGGTTTTTAACTGTACCTAACATGAGTAATAGAGAGAAAAGCATCTGGCATATCTTGGAACAAAACCATGAGTCCTTTAATTTTTAATATAAGGAAAAATTTGTTTATTTTCATCTCTCCCTTTTTCTTAGATAAAAAGTATCATGCTATACACACTTTTGTGACATTGACTTTTCTACTTAACAGTATCTTGGAGATCCTTCTATAATGATATGTGGAGATATTCATCATTATTCTTTTAAGCAGTTTGATTATACACAGTTATGTGGTTCTACATGGTTTATTCATTCATCAACCTCCTATTGATACATATAGGGTGGGGCAAAACTAGGTTTATAGTTGTTTTTATGGAAAACAATCAATAATTAATAAATAATAATTCAAGAATAAACTCTTTTTCTCATACTCGCACTTGTAAATCTATTTTTGCCCTACCCTGTATTTAGGTTTCTTTTATCCTTTTGCAATAAAAATGGCACTACAGCCCGGGCTGGTATGGCTCAGTGGATTGAACACTGGCATGCAAACCAAAGGGTCACCAGTTCAATTCCTAGTCGGGCACATGCTTGGGTTGCAGGCCAGGACCCCAGTTGGGGGCACGCAACAGGCAACCACACACTGGTGTTTCTGTCCCTCTCTGTCTCCTTCCCTTCCTCTAAAAATAAATAAATAAAATCTTTAAAAAATAGCTCTAGCGATTAATATATATCTATATGTATATGTATATCTATGTCTATATTTATCACCTTTTTGTGTTATAGCCAGTAGATCTTTAATATATGTATAATACATATGTCCTTATACATACATATGTATTATTTGTGAAAATTGAATTACTGAATCAAAGGGTAATTGCATATATAATTTTGCTAGATATTATCCAATTCCTTTCCATAGTAGTTACATTAGTTTCCTATGGCTACTGTAATAAATTACCACAAACTTAGTTGTTGAGAAGGAGAGAAATTTATTTTGTTACAGTTCCGAAAGCCAGAAATCCTAACTTAGTTTCACTTAGCCAAAATAAAGGTGTCAGCAGGGCCATGCTCCCTCTGGAGGCTCTAGGGAAGAATCTGTACCTTGCTCCTTCTAGCTTCTGAAAGCTGCCAGCGTTGCTTGGTTTGCAGCTGCATCATTTCAACTGTTACCTGCATAGTCATATTCTCTATGTGTTAACTGTCACTCTGCCTCCCTTTTAAGGATGCTTGTGACTGAATATAGGGCTCACTCAGATAATCTAAGATAAAAATCCGTATTTAAAGATCTTTAATTTAATAACATCTACAAAGACACTTTTTCAATATAAGGCAGATTTATAGATTCCAGGGATTAGGACCTGGTATCTTTGGGATCTATATTAAGCTTGATACAGTGGTCATACCACTTTGAATCTCCATGAGTAATGCATGAAAGCTTGTGTTCTTTCACATTCTCACCAACTGAGTGTATTGACAGACCTTTGGAACTTTGCTAATCTAATAATTTTGAAGTGGTATCTTACTGTAGTTTTTATATATATATTTGAGAGGGAGGAAGGGGGAGAGAGAGAGAGACATCAATTGGTTGCCACCTGACCAGGATCGAACCCAAAACCTAGGTATGTGCCCTAACTGGGAATCAAACA
Source organism: Pteronotus mesoamericanus (assembly GCF_021234165.1). Lineage (NCBI taxonomy): Eukaryota > Metazoa > Chordata > Mammalia > Chiroptera > Mormoopidae > Pteronotus > Pteronotus mesoamericanus. The sequence goes on along the minus strand of NW_026555322.1, from coordinate 703,615 downwards.
TGTGACCTTTCAATGCATGGGACAATGTTCTAACCAACTGAGCCACACTGGCCAGGGCTCTTACTGTAGTTTTAATTGCATCTTTCATTAAAAGAAAGATAGTGCCTGTTTTTGTATGTTTAAAGACAAGTTGCATTTTTTTCCCGTTAACTGTTTATAAGTCTTATATGTATGTCTTTGATAGTGTTATTGGTTTCTCTATGTCTCTTTATTTATAAGCTTGAATATAGATAGGAAATCACTTTTTTAGAGGTATTAGTAGCAGATACTTTTTCTCAGTGTCTTTTTGATTGGCCACCATGATTTTTGGTAAAGATTTTATTTATTTATTTTTAGACAGAGGGAAAGGGAAGGAGAAAGAGAGGGAGAGAAACATCAATGTGTGGTTGCCTCTAGTATGCCCCCAACTGGGGACCTGGCCTGCAACCCAGGCATGTGCCTTGACTGGGAATCGAAATGGCAACCTTTCAGTGTGCGGACCGGTATTCAGTCCACTGAGCCACACCAGCCGGGACTAGCTACCATGATTTTTTTGCCATGCAAAATTGTTATTTTTATATAGTCAAATGTGTCACTATTTTTCCTTATATTCCTGGATTTTTATCATAATTAAGACATTTCTCTCCATTTTCACCTTATAGGTATTAGCAGGACCATACTCTCTTTGGAGGCATAAGGAGACAATCTGTTTCTTGCCCCTATGGCTTCAAGATTCTTGTAATGCTGAGACAGTTTCATTTTTTATATTTAAATCTGAACCGTTTAGAATATATACTGATTTAAGACATAGGAATAGATCCATTTTTGCCTTTTCAACCATATGGTTGTTTAGTTATTACAATACCATTTATTAAGTCACCTATCATCTCTCCAATAATGTGAAATATTACCTTAATCATATTCTAAATTTCCAAATACAATTTAACATATGCCAATATTTCCAGTCTGTTACATTAGTCTTTCTGTCAATTCACAAGGCAATATCACACTCTTATATTGTACAAACTTCATTATGCATTTTAATATCTAGTAGGATCAACCCCCAGTCCCTACCATCAACCAACATTCTTCTTTTTCATGGTTTATCTGACTATTCTTGGTGTTTGTCCTCCCAAATAAAGGTGTCAATTAACTTGGTTAACTCAATAAAAAATCAAATTGTATTTTTATTGGGATCACATTAAATTAATAACCTAAGGAAAATTGGCATTTTTTTGGCTTGAAAGTACTTAACATGTTTTATAAAAGTACACTTAGAATCATTTACATAGGTTTGAATTTTCATTGCTGAAAAACAGATAAGAATAACTACCCAACAGTTGCTGGAGATATGCTCTTACAAGTACTAGATTTTATTTTTTAAAATAATTGTCTTCATGGTGCTAGAAATAGTCACTGTACATATTATATGCATTTTTAGAGTGGGCTTGCTTTGGCTTTCATGTACCCAATACATAAAATTAATTCCATTTTTTTATGACAAAGTTAATGCATTAGACAAATAATTGAGAGAACATCTCATGCTTAATGACCCAGAGCTCTTGCTAAGAGGCACCCCTCTCCCACCTACAGGGCCCTGGAGGGCAGAGTCTGTGAGTGTAAGTGTAGATCTAGGGATCAGAAGGCAGTAACTGGCCTGCAGGAAATACATGAGACCCTCCTCAGAAGGCCACTAGAGAGCACAACATCTGATACAATTATGATTTTACATAGAAGGGACCTCTGACATGCTCTGTCCTCTTTGGGGACCTGGAAGAGGTGCCAGTCGTTTAGATCAGAAATTTCAGCCTGAGGTACCAATGAGACCAGACAGAAACATGGGTGTGTGGACTGGCCAGGCATAGGACTCAGATTCTGGCAGCATTTGGTGAACTGGAGACATTGACCCACCAAAGGGCATTCAATCTACAAGGAGATTGAGGATACCCACCTCATACTTGAGCCCAGAGGTTGTGGGCCACCAGGAGTGGCTGAGGCAGGCTGGAAGCACAGCAGGCTGTGGTAGAGGCCTCCCAAAACCTTCCCACTCAAGGAGTTCATAAAAAGGAGATAAAAAAATAAGTTGTTGGCTTCAGCATGGATAGTATTCACCATCCCAGAAGCAATGGGCAGGCAAAAGACAGATGTGGTATCTTCCCTGTAACAGCCTTAGTCCCTGCTGGTTACTCTCCATGGCTACAGCTGTCTCTGGGGTCCCATGGTGGTTACACTGTTGCTGCCCCAGGTTTCCTCCAACACTATTCCACTTTTGACAAGGGTCTTGATTGTGTCACCTGGAGTTCTGTCACTGTATGGGCTCAGGTCACTGTCTGCCACCACTAGTTTCCTCCACAGAACCAATGGCACAATACTCATGGATAGGCCCCATGGAGAACTGAGGAAGGGAAGGTTTCCCAGGATGCCAGTTTCCCACCTCTGTTGTCTTCTGTCACAACATGGTGGCTCTTCCTCCCTGTTGCTGACCCCATGCAGGGCCCATAAGCCTCAGATTTCTCTTCTTCTCCTTGTGGAAAATAAACTCATCTTCTGGGATGTAAAATGCACATGCAAGTTGACTCCTTCCCATTGAGGCATGGAACCTGTTCAGTCTACACTCAGGCCAGACTCCTTTGTACTTGGGGCCACCTGTGAGTCACTGCAGATGTGACTGAGGATCAGAGGGGACTTCCCAGATGGCTTCCTCCATGCAGAGGCCCTTTGGAAGGTGGCATCCATGTCAGAAAACATATTCCAGTGAGTGATGACATTCCAGAGCAGATGAGAGTCTGGACTGTGAGCAGCCATCTTCAGGGAAGTGATAAGGATATCTTTGCCCTCACAGGCAAAAGCTGTCCCAGGACTTCTTGGCAGTGGTGTCAGATGAGGAAGATACTGGGTGTTGCACATGGCTTTGCCATCTCCTCTCTATGGACTGGTTTACTCTATGTTGATACCTTTAGTACCTTGAGTCTTCTTATCAAAGACTATCACATGTCTATTTGTTCAAACCTTGTTTATTTTACATATGTTTACACATTGCCTCTTAAGTTTATCCCTTCATATCCTTTTTTCTTTAGATCTTTTTTTGTTTTTTTGAACATGTAAGGGCTTTTAATAGTTAATAGTTTTACCTGCTACTTTACTAAATTCTCCTTTTGTTTATAGTAATTGGGGGGGTTCTAATTTGTAATAATCAACAACAGATACAAAGAGATTTTACCACTGATCAATATATGATCTCTTCAATATGATAGTGATGATATATTGATTGGCAAAAAAGTTTTTTTTTTCTGACAAGTTTTTTATTGTGAAACATTGTATTTAGAAAAAGGTACAAAATGTTAACAGTCAGATGTGTACAAATACAGTATTTCAAGTCTATATATGTGAACAGCTTAACAGGTTCACGCAGAATGCATATTTAGACCAATACAATCTAAAAAGGACTGTAATATTCACAGGCTATTAATACATGAATAACTTGAGCCAAAATGACCCTCTCTGGTAAATGCTAATAGCTGAAAACAGGCTAAGAAGCATGATACGGCACATCATAGTATCTCCTTACAGGTCCACATTTAAAGAATATGAGCTCCTTATGTCAACATATAGGTCCAGGACTGGGACTCAATTGATAGTTTATACAATTGCAAAGAAATTAAGTTATAAAATATAATCATGAAATAAGGAGAGGGTAATTAGTGCTAAATAGTGTAAAGCCTCTAAAAGATTTTAGCAAAGCTTAATTATTTAGACTAATTTTCAATTTTCAATCAGTTACCTAAAAAGTGATAAGGGGCACCTTTCTTTTGTAGTGGCTCCAACAAGGTGTAAGAACTATTACACAGCTTATTTTGCTTATTTTAAAACCATAATAACCACTGTGGACTGACAAATGACTATGAAACCAGAATATAAAACATTAAAAATTTTAGAGAAAGGTAATGACTATCTTATAAACTTAGCAAATCCTGCAAACATTAAAATCTGTGTTAAGAAGGCAGTATGTAGTATCGTTAAACATACTAAATTTAGGAGGACTATTACATGAAAATCTAATAAAAATAAACTGGTTTAGTTCTTTCAAGTCTGATTGGTCCAGACTTTTATTATCACTTGAAAATTACTGTAGATTATATATTTTCACATTGGACAATTATATGATATTAACTTATAATGAATAATCACAGGAATAATCTACTGAAACATGAGTAATGTTAAAAACAATTGCAATCATTCTGTGTTTTGAGGAACAAATGACCTTTGATGACATTCATAATCAGTGCCTGTTTTTAAAAAAGTTTCCAAACTTGATAAAATAATCAGTCTACTTCAAACAAATTTACTCTTGTTCATAAATTCCTTAGAGAAAGAACGTTCCACTCTATCCAGTATATCTACCAATGCCCGATGCTTTAAAATTCAACTAAAAGTCTGAACTGGCATATATTATTAAGTAGGATATCAATTCCATTATAGGCTGAAAACCAATGGATCAAAATATAATTAGTCAATAACTTCCCATAACCTATCCCATCCTACCCTAACCTTTTATAGACAGTTTTAAAGACTCTTATATAATTTTCTTATAAATAGTACCTGAATCTTAAACAATAGATTCCAATTTATTCAAAGATAGTCACAGATTGGTTTAATAGTTATTTAATTTTTTTCCAGATTTGCCTTAAACTTACAAGTTAATTATGGTGTACATAAATATTGACTTAGATAACCACATATTATAAGGAAAGCAGGTATATGGACCACTGCAGAAAAATTATAAATTTTTAAAAAAATTATAAAAGAAAAAATAAAGCAAAACATGTAACTTACAAAATAGGAACATGAAGCCATATCCCATAAAAAATAAAATTACTCTATCAAGAAATGATTTAAAATTAAATCTATGGGGGAGTATTTTGACATAATTCAATGAATTCAATGACCAACTGCTTCCCTTATCACACAGAAACAAACCACAAAATCATCTAAAGTCTATTTGCATCATCAGTTCTTAATGCAACCTCAAACATTTTACTAGCAACTTTGATTTCCTTTTAAAATAGGCTTCTGTACATATGCATTTATATACATTTATTAAACATGATTTAAAAAAAAACTATATACAAAAGATCAGCATTCCTATAAATAAAAACATTAGGTGGCAAAAAGGCACTTGTAAGTAAAAATCCACAGTAGTTTTTACAAGACAAAACACATTTTACCTTGGATACTGTACAATAAACATAAATTCCTATAGCAATAATGAAAATACCAGTTTACTAACTAATGTTAATGATGTAAACTTTAAAAATATATTTACATATTCTCTGAAGCTCATTTAATAAAAGCACCATGATTCCCTCCTAAATTAATGTTGATACAAAGGGAAACAATTACCAAAAAAATGAGTATTCACCATTTTCCTTGTTTAAAAGTTTTTTGTATTTCTAAATTGAAACCTGTTTATCTGAAATTACCATGGTATAAAACAAAAATAAAACAAAAACCCTGCTGCTCTGATTTCTTAAAACCATACTTATTCTATTATTGCATGTTGCATTTTATAAAAAAGCACTACTCATGTACTCCTTTTACAACTGTTTAATACAATTGCTGGCAAAAAAGTTCCTGGTATCATATAATTAAAAAGTTTCTTCAAACCCGCTGAAGTTTTATTTGAATGTTTTACAACTTAAAAAATGCTGTATGTCAGTTACAAAAGTGAATAGGAAACAAGCCAGTTCATTTGGTGTGCAAAAATATTTTTCCACTACACAGAATTTAAGGGCTTCACAGAATTTTTTTCAAATTAACATTTTCAGCAGAAATGCTAAAGCAGTAACTTTCTCAAAGGGATGTTAGTATCTTCCACTTTTGTCAAACTTTTTACCCTTTGACAATGCTGCAACCTGCTTTAGTAGTTCTCTGTTTTTGGCCTGAAGTTCCACAGTTTCTTTGTGAGCTTTTTCCATACTGTTCATCTTTGTTCTCAAGTTTGACTCTTGGTACTGGAAGTCTGCTTTTAGTTCAGTTAACTTTTAATCTTTTTCTAAAATGGTCTGGTCTCTCTGCTGTAAGAGACGTTTAAGTGACATCACTTCTTCTTTCAGTTGACTTATAAGGACAAAATTGTCTGTTCCCCCACTATCTGCTGACTGATTTATAAAGCTACTATCTCCATTAGATGGCTTAGATTCCAATCTGGGCTTTTTCTTTGGAGTTTCATTCTGAATTGCTGCAGTGGATTTATGGCTCTGTTTCCACAGTCCCTGCTCTTGTTCTGGACTCAGATTGCTGATTTTGTGATGGCTACTGCTGTGACGATGGTGATGGTGATGATGGTGGTGATGATGTTTTGAATGATGCTGGTCTTTCTCAGTAAGAGATGAAGAAGATGAATTTGAATGTGAAGATCCCAAGCTCTTCCTCTGCTCCTTTGTTTTCTGTAAGACTCTCTTGTATGATAAAGTACAGAGCCAGCACAATAATTTTCCATCAACCTTTCTTCTTCCCTCCTTCTTCCAATCAAAAGCACATTGTTGTTTGCACTGTTCACAGGTCTGAGGTGGTCCATATTTTTTTTCTGAATTTGTGCAACGCTGACACTTTGTACCAATAAATGCTGCAATTATGTTACAGTACTGACAAGGCTTAGGAGTGCCAAATTGCTTCACATTTTGAGCACACTTCTTGCAAAGTGTATTAGTTTTGCTCTCTTGTTGAAATTCTGATCTGCAGTAAGTACATTTTACAATAGGATGCGCAATCCGACATTCCTTGCAGAGCTGCTGGCCCTGGGAGAGCTCCTCGAACGGATAGCACTGGGTACAGTTGGTGCAGGCGTACAGGGCCGAGGCCACCATCCTGCTCCTCAGTCTCCTCCTCCCAAAAGTTTTTTTTTTTATCTGTAAGGTGGCTCTAGTAGTGCTTAGTTGTCTTTAACTTCATTCGAAACAATTTTGTTAGATTGTATTATGACAGATGTCATATCAGTGTGCATTTTTAAAAAACATCAAAATTGGTGAATTTTTGTGCAACCATTTTAATGTTGAAGATGGGAGAAAATACACAACATTTTCAGCATATTATGCTTTATTATTTCAAGAAAGGTAAAAATGTGACTGAAATGTAAGAAAAAGATTTGTGTAGTGTATGAAGATGGTGTGGTAACTGATTGAATGCGTAAAAAGTGGTTTGTGTGGTTTTGTGCTGGAGATTTCTCACTGAACAATGTTCCAAAGTCAGATAGACCAACTGAAGTTGATAGAGACCAAAATTGAGACATTAATCAAGAATAATCAATGTTACACCACACAGGAGATAGCCAACATACTCAAAATGCCCAATTCAGTGAAGTTATTGATGAAAATGAAAAATACGTCTTTCATTTTATGGAAGAACCATACAGACTTTTTGGCCAACCCAGTAATTGTTGCCTTGACTCCGTTATTACACTGGATTATATTAATAGGTTTTTTAATATTGAAACACTTTTGTGTTCTTGGAATAAGCTCCATAAGGTCATGATTTATTTTGTATGTGCTCTTCAATTGTGTATGATATTCCTTCATATTATTTTATGATGTTATTGTGTATTTTCATTTTTGGTGCATTTTTGCCATTTTAAATCAATTTTATACTTGCTTCATCATTTTACATATTTTCTATGCTTTTGGCATAGTTTAAATAGCATTGGGATTAACCCTGGCTGGTGTGGCTCAGTGGATTGAGTACCGGCCTGCAAACTGAAGAGTCACTGATTCGAATCCCAGTCAGGGCACACACCTGGGTTGCGGGTCAGGTCCCCAGTTAGGAGTGCATAAGAGGCAACCACATATTGAAGTTTCTCTCCCTCTCTTACTCCCCTTCTTCCCCTCTCTCTAAAAATAAATAAATAAAATAAAATAAAAAAAAACATTGGGATTATGTAGATTTGCCAGAATTCTCAAGACCCTGGAAAGATCTGAGTCTGGTGCTTTTATTATGGAAATTTATTTAACCCAATTCACTGTTTCTTCTTGAATACAGTTTTGTATATTTTTCACTTAAGAGACTTGAAGTTCCTTGTTTTAAAGACAATGTTACCCTTGTCATTGTAAATTTTGTGTACATTCATGTGCTACTTAAGGCCAGGGATATGTTCTGAGAAAGGCATCATTAGGCAATTTCATCATTGTGTGAATGTCACAGAGCGCACTTACACAAGCCTAGGTGCTACAGCTTACTACTGTAATTGTATATCATATACTCTTAGAGGACTTGAAGTGCAGTAGGTTTGTTTACACCAACATCACCATAGACATATAAGTAATGTGCTATGCTGTGACTTTACAACATCACTAGGTGATAGAAATTTTCAGTTCCATTATAATCTTATGAGACCACTGCTGTAAATGTGCTTTATCATTTACTAAAAAGTCTTTAGGTGGTATGTAACTATAGACTAAAAAATTTAATTAACTGTGTATGTGTGTGTTTCTTCTTTAAATTATATTTTATTGATTATGCTATTACAGTTGTCCTCATTTACCCCCTTAGCCCCCCTTCACCAAGAACCCCTCACTCCCTCAGGCAACTCCTGCACCATTATTAATGTCCATGGGTCATGCATATAAGTTCTTTGGCTACTCCATTTCCTAAACTGTACTTTACATCCCCATGGCTATTCTGTAACTACCTATTTGTACTTCTTAATCCCCTCACACACACACCCCCACATCTGGCAACCATCAAAACACTCTCCATATCCATGATTCTGTCTCTCTTCTTGTTTTCTTAGTTTGTTTTTTGTATTCGATTGTTGATAGATATGTATTTATTGCCATTTTATTGTTCACAGTTTTGAACTTCTTCTTTTTCTTAAATAAGTCCCTTTAACATTTTATGTAATAATGGTTTGATGATGATGAACTCCTTTAGTTTTTCTTGTCCGGGAAGCTTTTATATACCTTTCAGTTATAAATAATAGCTTTGCTGTGTACAGCAATCCTGACTGTAAGTCCCTCCTTTTCATGACTTTGAATATTTCTTGCCAATCCCTTCTAGCCTGCAAAGTTTCTTTTGAGAAGTCAGCTGACACTCTTATGGGAACTCCCCTGTTGGCAACTAACTGTTTTTATCTTGCTGCTTTTAAGATTCTCTTTTTGTATTTAACCTTTGGAATTTTAATTATGATGTGTCTTGGAGTGGGCATTTTTGCATCCATTCTTGTTTGAGACTCTGTGTTTCCTGGACTTGCATGTCTATTTCCTTTGCCAAATCAGGGAAGTTTTTTTGTTTTTTGTTTTTCATTATTTTTTTCAAATAATTTCCAATTTCTTGCTCTTTCTCTTCTCCTTCTGGCACCCCTATCATGTGAATGTTGGAACAGTTGAAGTTGTTCCAGAAGCTCCTTACGCTATCCTCATTTGGGGGGATTCTTTTTTCTTTTTGTTGATCTGATTGTGTTTTTTTTTTTTTTAAATCATTGATTTGATTCTTGGCTTCATCCACTCTACTGTTGTTTCCTGTAAATTGTTCTTTACTTCAATTAGTATATCTACTGTTTCTGACCAGATCTTTTTTATGTTGTTGAGGTCCTTGCTGAGTTCCTTGAGCATCCTTATAGCCAGTGTTTTGAACTCTACATCTGATAGATTGCTTATCTCCATTTCATTTAGCTTCTTTTCTGGAGATTTGATCTGTTCTTTCATTTGGGCCATGTTTCTTTTTCTCCTCATTTTGGCAGCCTCCTTATTTTGTTTCTATGTATTAGTGGAGCTGCTTTGACTCCGTGTGTTGGTAGTGTGGCCTAATGTAGTAGGTGTCTTATAGGGTCCAGTGGCACAGCCTTAGCTGGGTACTAAAGGTGTGCCCTCTCTGTGTGCTGAGTCACCTAAGCTGGGTACTCGAGGTGCACCCTCCATGTGGGCTGAGTATACCTTCTTCTTGTTGTTGAGCCTTGACTGCTGTTGTTAGGTCAATTGGAGGGATTTAGCCAGGGAAGTCAGCTGCAAGGATTGGCTGTGACCACTGGCCCCCAAATTCCCCACTCCCTGGAGGATCAGCTATGCAGGGACAGAGTGGTGGTTCTCTGATGTGGTCTGTAGCTGTCCACTGGGTTCACAGGCTCTGGGGTTTCCTGGATGGTGCAGGCCAAAGACAGCCCTCGCCTGTGTTCTGTTTGGTGCCATCCTGCATGAAGTATAAAGCAATATGCTACTTGTGCTGAGATTGGAGTTTCCCAGATGAAACCAAATGATGAACCAAAGCTGTATGCTACTAGTGCCAGTCCTGGGGCCACTTAGGAAGAAGTACAGGGACCAGGGGCGCTTAATGAGGGGGGCTGTTGCTTATTTTAGAGGATTTAAGAAGTTGTGAAGCATGCACCAAGACCAGCCATTCATATGGAAAAGCCACTGCTTACAGCTTGGGTGGGACAGAGCCTCAGAGGATCTCCAGGGCAAGGCAAATGGTGTTAGCCTGGTTGATGTAGTTTCAGATATGGCACCTGCTTGATGGCTCTGTGAGTCTGTTGGCAGAGACTTTAGAAATGGAACAATGGCCTCTGCTTTCCTTTCTGTCTGGGAGAAAGTTGCCCCTCAGTTCCCACCTTGATGCCAGACATTTCAGTTCTTCCCAGTATCCTACTGGTACCTTTCAAACTGTTATCCTGGTGCTGGAGCTCAGAGGGAGTGAGTCTGAGTAAGTCTGTGTGTGGGTTCTTTAAGCAGAACTACTTAAGTTTCCTCCACTGACTCAACCCTTGCTGATTGTTGCAGCCAGAAGTTATGGGGAATTACCTTCCAGGCACTGAAACACAGGGCTGTGAGGCCTGGTGTGGGGTTGGGACTCCTCACTCCTGAGATATCTCTCCTGAATGTTCTCCACCATTTGTGGATATGGGACCAGTCCAGTCCACATCTCCACGCCTCCAACCAACCTGGATGTATGTGGTTTCTTTAATTCTGTAATTGTTGGACTTCCATTCAACTTGACTTCTGATGGTTCTGAGTGATGGTTGTTCTACAGTTTAGTTATAATTTTGACGTGGTTGTGTGAGGAGGCGAGGCACGTTTACCTGTTCTGCCATCTTGACCAGAAGTCCATGTGCGTTTCTATGTCTCCTCTGGCTGTACTCCCTTAAATGCACACTCACAGTTGCAGTTTTACACTCAGTTCAGAATGAAGCTGGTTTTCCAGTTTCTTTTAGATATCCCAGAAAATAGGCTTTTTGTCATAGAAAAGTGATGAATACAGAAGAATTGCTTTAGGTAAGTGAAAATCCAGAAAATCTTGGCTGAACCCACTAATTTAGCTGCCCACTGCTATCCCTCCCTCTCCCTTATTCAGCCCTCTGGTCTGCGACTCTCAGAGCTGCAATCCTGGATCTGGCTACCAGGTGGCATCACATCTTTCTCCATTTTGGTTGTACTTTTTTAATGAAAAGGAGTACATTTTGTGAAAAGTTAACAAATGTGATATTTTCTTTTGTTATGATACCAATTCTGTTTAGAATTTCCACATATACATATGTTAAAGGAGTTCCATCTGATTTTGACCTCAATTTACAGGACACTCATTGGTGTGTATATCTTCCCTTCTCTGTGTAGGTTGATTTACAGTGTGGACTGTACAGATAGTTCTAACCAGAGAGCAGAACATTCATACTTCATACCCTACCTCTGTATAGGTTTCTCAGTACTTCTCCAACCAACTGCATGTTATGCTCTGTTCATGACACTGGACACAGCTGTCTAAATCTTTCTTATGCCCTGTCTTCTCTCAGCCACCTCCCACCTGCCCTGCGCTGCCCTCCTCTTGCCCATTGCTCACTGCCAAATCATTGTTGTGATTCATTGTATGGGGGCTCTGGAGTATGTTTTAAAGTCACCTTTTACATTGTCTGTTTTTTTTTACATACAGAATTAAAATTATTCTGTGCATAGTTTCGTAGGCTGGATGTTAAGAAAGTGTATTGCATTGTTTTGCTCTTTGAGAAAGTTCTTTGTAAAGAAATTTGTAAATGGAGGTTTGTTGGTGCCATCTTGAGACAGAAACCTCTATATCAGCTTGAATGCTGGGGAGCAGGAGGGAAGGACTGTGGCCCTAACCCAACAACCAGTATTTTCTGAATGTCTGAGCAAAAAGGGGGGAAATTCCCTAGGTACAGCCCTACTTAGGTCCTCTGTCTAGACATTTCGTATATAAGAAATTATACAATATATGTCTTTTGTACATTCAGCTTCTTCCATTGGCATGTTTTCAAGGTTCTGCCATGTTGTAACAAGTAGCAATACAACATCATTCTTTTTTATTGCCAAATAATGTACCACACTTTCTTTATATTCATTAATTGGTAGACATTTCATCAGTGCCACATTTGGTCATTATGAATAAATGTTGTTGCATGCATTCATATACAAGTTTTTATGTAGGCATATGTGTTTATTTCTCTAGGCTGTGTACGTAGGAGTGGAATTGCTGGGTCATATGCTAACTCTCTGTTTAACATTTAAGTAACTGTCAGATTGTTTTCAAACCCTGATAGTCTTGAAGAAGTCAAGCAGTTTGTACTTTTCTTGTGATTATGGGTTTTGAGAAAGAATACCACAGAGTTGAAGTGCTTTTCTTGTCACTTCATATCTGGGAGAGCATGATACCCATGTGACATCACTGAGTCAACGGAGATGAGTTTTCTGACTTTCTCTGACAGTAACTGTTTTCCATTCATCTACATACATTATTCTTTAGAAATGAGTCTTAAGTAGACCCTGCCGTTGATGGGGGGAGTTGGGATTAAGGTTCACCTAATGGGAGCAGTGTATCTACATAGATTATTTAAAATTATTTTATAAAGAAAAAAACAGGATGGTGGTGATGTAGGTGGGAGCTGCGCCCACTTGCTCATGCACCCAAGTGGGATACTTAGCTGATCTTCTGAAGAACAGAGTGAACAGCCAACGACATCCCAGTTGATAAGAAGTTTGGAACCCAAAGAGTGCAGAGGATGCTTAAACACTGGCAGCAGGGAGATTTTGTAAGTTGGTGGGAAGTTCCCTGGGCCTTGTGCCAGATACCACAGCTGCCATGGGGGCATTGGAGGAGAGCCAGGTCAGTGATAGCAACCCAGCAGCTCCATCCCCCTCCTAGAGCAGGGAAGTCTTAGCCCTGCACCAGGAAAGACCTGGAAGCGTAAAGTCACTGGGAAGATAAAAAGGCAGTAAGTGACACAAAACAGGCCACATACCCTGGCTGGGGCAGTGGTTACCAGCTGCGACAGTACCAGAGAAACTGGGGAGCCAGGTGATACCTGGAGCTGAGAGAAGAGTGGGGCTGCGACAGGCCATGACCCAGATAGTTGAAATGTGTGGAAAGTAAAGCCCTTATTAGGAGCGGCAGGCAGCACACAAGGGGACATTTTACAAAAGATGATCTCAGTCGATGTGCAAGGGCCTCGCAAGAATGCAGGGACCTCGCATGGCAGCAGCCAGGCCAACAAAGTGGGAGGAGTGGGGGTGTGATCTGCTCCCATTCATTGCACCTCATGGACAGAGCAAAGTGTTGCTAAACCAGATGGATTATCGACACCAGGCTGCTGCAAATACACAGAGCAGATAGTGTGGACTGCACATTGGTCTGAGGATGTGGGCTGGAAACTGGGCACCTGTGAACATTGTAGCCCAGGCTGAGTCCCCATCCTTGCAGAACTATAGAAAAGGGAAAAAAAATTGTAGCCTAGTCCCCCTCTGCCTGCAAGATCTGGGAAGACCTGCCAAACCAGATTGGCAGGTTTAACATCAGCAGGAGGCTTTTTTTTTTCCTTGACAGTAAGACAATAAGACCTGGAGCTGTGATAAAACCCAATACAGATCCAGAAAGAAGTCAGAAGGTGAACACTGACAGCTGACACAAACTTTATTTTGCTCACCTTCAGAAATTGCATGTTTTTTCTCATCTTTCTGTTTATTTAGTTTTTTGTTTGTTTTTTGTGTTTGTTTGTTTTTATTGTTTGACTTGTTTATTATTCTTCCTTTCATATTGCATTTTAATGATTTTTCCAAAAAAAATAGGAGACGGAGAGAAGATGGCAGAGGAGTGAATGGGAGTCACGCTGACCTACTCCCAAAACCAAACTGGAATTGCACCTAAATAAGGGAGTAATCACCTGGAAAGCCGTGGAGCGAAGGTGGGAGAGGAGCCCTGGTGCCGCGGACAGTGGATTCTACTCTCACACATCACAACGGGTGAGAAGTGCGGTGGAGGCTCGAGAGGGTGGGCTGGGTGCCCACGGGCATTGGCACCAGAGGGACATTGAAACGGCCAGTTAGCTTCCCCCAAGAAGAACGGGGTCTGAATCATAAACAGGTATCCCTAAACTACAGCAGCTAAAACCAAGAAAATACAGACAAAACGCAACCCCGAAAAGCTTAGGGGCGCTCTCTGCCAGAGACAGGTGGCTGGGGATGCAAAGAGACATTTAAAGGGCCAACGCAAAAGTTGCAGTGGCAGCCACCCTCCTTGATCGCTGGGTAGAGGCGGCAGCAGGGTGGGCTGGTGCCTGGGAAAAGACTGGTGAGGAAAACTTTGTGAAGAGAACTGACACGGCGACCGGTGGAGCCCTGGTGATGGCACACCTCCCACTCTGCAGCTACCATCTTGCTCAGGCATAAGGGAATCAATTAACCTGCCTTTTGTGCGCTCCACACACAGCTTGTATGCATGTGAGCTGCGGGTCTGAGTGCAGACTGGCTGGGAGAGCCTTAAGGAGAGACTGGAGACGGAGGCGTTGGGGAAAGAACGGGAGGAGGAACCGGGAGTCCCGACTCCCTCCCCGTTCGGAAGTCTCCATTGTGGGCTGGAAAGGCGCGACCCCAAAGAGGCAGAAGCAGGGCGCGCATGAACCAGACTGCCTGCGATTGAAACGCAGTCTGCACAGCGGTTGGATCCTTGCCTGAAGGGGTCAGGGAACTGCCCGGAGGCCCCTGAGGAGAGTCTGGAAACGGAGGCATTGGGGAAAGAACGGGAGGAGGAACCGGGGAGTCCCGACTCCCTCCCCGTTCGGAAGTCTCCATTGTGGGCTGGAAAGGTGCGACCCCGAAGAGGCAGAAGAGGGGCGCACAGGAACCAGACTGCTTGCAATTGAAATGCAGTCTGCACAGGTGGTGGATCCTTGGCCGAACGGGTCACAGAACTCCCCAGAGACCCCTGAGGAGAGACTAGAATCTGAGGGGTTGGGGAAAGAACGGGAGGAGGAACTGGGGAGTCACGACTCCTTCTCCTTGCCGTAGTCTCCATTGCACGGGAAGAGGCCACACCCCCAAAGAGCCAAAAGCCGAAAAGCACACATAGACACCCCCAAAACACACAGTACAGATGCACACACTTGCGCCAAGTGACCTGCGAGGGTTGGCGAGCGTGTGTGTAACCCGCGCGGGCTGGCGAATGCTTGCACCGGCCGGCAAGACCTCCCACAGATTGGCACCGACAAGGCCTGCAAGGGAGTGTGCAGAGCAGCAAGGGCAGGTGTAAATTGACCCGCCCGCCCGCGATTTCGGAGCGGCCCACAAAATTAGTAAAGCTTTCCAGAGTCCCTGGAGGAGAGATCAGAGACAGGATTAACTGGACAGTCCGGGAGCTGACTTCCTCCCATTTCCGTAGTCCCCATTTGGCGAGGGCAAGCAACGCACCCAAAGAGCCAAAAGCGGGAAAAATACACAATAGAACACCCTAAACTGACCAGTGCCACGAAGCTCGCGTGCCAGGGAGGCCAGATGAGCACGGGAGGTCGCAAATAAGCCCCCTGGTCTGGGGCAAACACATGCGAGCCCAGGCAGGTGGGGGACCCTGCCGCGCTGGGAACGCGCTCAAGGAGCTCTCGTGAGAGTGCAGAGAGATCCCCAAAAATAGCCCAGCCCTGACCGAAGGGGTCACAGAGCTGCTCCAAGCAGGAGTCAGACACAGGCATTAGACTCCTGGAAGGCTCAAACAAGCAACCCAAGGCCCTATAGGGTCAACAACTGACATCATCAGAGGCAAGCCCAGAAAGAAAAGTAAAGGACAAAAATACTTAACAGACTCTCACAAAAATGGGAAGAAAAAGAAGTTCCCCCCAAATGAGTGGAAAAGGGGACTCCCCACAGAGAGAGCTCAATGAAATAGAGGCAAGGGAACTATCAGATATGGAACTCAAAACAATGGTTCTAAGGAAGCTCAATGAGCTCAGCCAGCTCAAAGAGAACTATGAGAAACTGCAGAGAAACTATCAGGATCTTACAGCAAACTATATCAGCCTGGAAAAGGACATAGAAACTATCAAGAAGACACAAGAGGATATGAAGAATACCATTTCTGAATTGAAGAACACAGTAGAAGGAATCCAAAGCAGGCTGGATGAAGCTGAGGATCGAATCAGTGAGATGGAGGACAAGGTAGAAAAAAGCTCCCAGAAAGAACAAGAAATGGAAAAACGGCTCAAAAAGAATGAAGAAGCATTTAGGGAAATGCAGGACAACCTGAAACGCAATAATATCCGTATAATAGGGATACCAGAAGGAGAAGAAGAGGAGCAAAGAATAGAGAACCTCCTCGAAAAAGTAATGATGGAAAATTTCCCTAATTGGAGGAGAGAAAGGCTCTCATGGATCCAGGAGGCACAGAGGACCCCACTCAAGAAGGACCCAAGGAGGTCCACTCCAAGACACATCATCATTAAAATGGCAAATGTCAAAGACAAAGAGAGAATCCTCAAGGCAGCAAGGGAGAAGGAGAAAGTAACATAAAAGGGGGCCCCGATACGCCTAGGAGCTGACTTCTCAACAGAAACACTACAAGCCAGAAGGGAATGGCAACAAATATTCCAAGCCATGAAAAGCAAGGGCCTACAGCCAAGGCTGCTCTACCCAGCTAGGCTCTCCATTAAAATAGAAGGAGAAATACGGAGTTTCCCAGACAAAAGAAAGCTAAAAGAATACATCTCTACCAAACCAGCACTCCAAGATATGCTAAGGGGACTGGTTTAAGCAGATGAAGGAAAAGAATGAGACAGAGAGGAACACAAGTACAAAGAGAAAAGATGAGTAAGTTTCTATCAGTAATATCTCTCAATGTGAATGCACTAAATGCCCCAATCAAAAGACACAGGGTAGCTGAATGGATAAGAAAAAATGACCCACACATATGCTGCCTACAAGAGACCCACCTCAGAGCAAAAGACCTACACAGATTGAAAGTAAAGGGATGGAAAATAATATTCCAAGCAAATGGACATGAGAAAAAGGCTGGCGTTGCCATACTTGTATCAGACAAAGTAGATTTCAAAGCAAAGGCCATAAAGAGAGACCCAGAGGGGCACTTTATCATACTTAAAGGAAGAATCTGTCAAGAAGACATCAACATTGTAAACTTAGATGCTCCCAATATAGGAGCCCCCAAGTTTATAAGGAAATTGTTGGATGACTTCAAAAATGATATAGACAGCAACACACTGATAGTAGGGGATTTCAACACCCCACTGTCAAAAATGGACAGATCTTCCAAACAAAACATTAATAAACATATCGTGGCGCTGAATGAAAAACTGAATCAAAGAGACTTAACTGACATATATAGAATCTTACATCCCAAAGAAGAAAAATACACATTCTTTTCAAATGCTCATGGCAGTTTTTCAAAGATAGACCACATGATAGGACACAAAGCAAGCCTCAGTAAATTCAGGAAAATTGAAATAATACCAAACTTTTTCTCAGACCACAAGGCCTTGAAACTCGAAATCAAACTCAAAGAGACACTTCAAAAACTTGGAAACTCATGGAGACTGAACAATGATGGATCAATAATGAGATAAGAGAAGAAATCAAAAAATTTCTGGAAACAAATGAAAATGAACAGACAACTGTCCAAAACCTATGGGACACAGCAAACGCGGTCCTGAGAGGGAAGTTCATAGCAATACAGGCTTACCTTAAAAAGATAGAAACATTTCAAATAAAAGACCTAACACTACAACTTGAAGAACTGGAGAAACAACAACAAATAAATCCCAGAGCAAGTAGAAGGAAGGAAATAGTCAAGATTAGAGCAGAACTGAATGACAATGAGACAAAAAGAACAATTCAGAGGATCAACCAATCCAGAAGCTGGTTCTTTGAAAAGATTCATAAAGTTGACAAACCTTTAAGCAGACTCATCAAGAAAAAAAGGGAGAGGACACAAATTAATAATATCAGAAATGAAAGAGGAGAAATAACAACTGATACCACAGAAATACAAATGATTGTCAGAAACTATTTTGAACAATTATATGCCAAGAAATTTGAAAATCTTGATGAAATGGACAAATTTTTAGAAAAGTATAATCTTCCAACACTGAAGGAGGAAGAAACAGAAAGCTTGAACAGACCGATAACAGCTGGGGAAATTGAAGCAGTTATCAACAAACTCCCGGCACACAAAAGCCCAGGGTCAGACGGTTTCCCAGGAGAATTTTACAAAACATTTAAGGAAGAGCTAACCCCTGTCCTTCTCAGACTATTCCAAAAAATCCAAGAGGAGGGAAGACTGCCAGACTCCTTCTATGAGGCCAGCATCACCCTGATCCCAAAACCAGATAAAGACCCTACAAAGAGAGAAAACTACAGGCCAATTTCGCTGATGAACATAGATGCTAAAATCCTCAACAAAATATTGGCAAACCGCATCCAGCAATACATTCAAAAGATTATCCATCACGATCAAGTGGGATTCATCCCAGGGATGCAGGGATGGTTCAATATATGCAAATCAGTAAACGTGATACACCACATAAATCAAAGAAAAGACAAAAACCACATGATCATCTCGATAGATGCAGAAAAAGCATTTGACAAGGTACAGCACCCATTTATGATCAAAACACTCAGCAAAATGGGAATAAATGGGGCATTCCTCAACGTAATAAAGGCCATATATGAAAAACCTACAGCCAATATCATACTCAACGGGCAAAAACTGAAAGCTTTCCCACTAAGATCGGGAACACGACAAGGATGTCCGCTCTCACCGCTTCTTTTCAACATCCTATTGGAAGTCCTAGCCACAGCGGTCAGACAAGAGAAAGAGATAAAAGGCATCCAAATAGGCAAGGAGGAAGTAAAACTATCATTGTTTGCAGATGACATGATAGTGTACATAGAGAACCCTGTAGACTCTACCCAAAAACTCCTCAACCTAATAAGTGAATTTGGCAAAACAGCAGGATACAAAGTCAACATTCAGAAATCAAAGGCGTTTTTGTACACCAGCAATGCAATAGAAGAAGAAGAAATCAGAAAAAAATATACCATTCGATATAGCACGAAAAAAGATAAAGTACCTAGGGATAAATTTAACCAAAGACACAAAAGACCTGTATGCAGAAAACTATACAACATTGAAAAAAGAAATTAAGGAAGACACAAATAAATGGAAGCATATACCGTGCACAGGGATTGGAAGAATTAATATCCTTAAAATGTCCATACTACCAAAAGCAATTTATAGATTCAACGCAATCCCTATTAAGATACCAATGACGTATTTCACAGAAATAGAACAGACATTTCAAAAATTTATATGGAATCATAAACGACCTCGAATAGCCGCAGCAATTTTGAGAAAGAAACACAAAGTAGGAGGGATCACAATACCGGACATCAAACTCTACTACAAAGCCACTATACTCAAAACAATCTGGTACTGGCACAAGAACAGACCCATAGACCAGTGGAACAGAATAGAAAGCCCAGAAATAAGCCCAGGTCTCTATGGACATCTAATATTTGACAAAGGGGGCAGAAGCATAAAATGGGGCCATAACAGCCTCTTCAACAAATGGTGTTGGGAGAGCTGGATGGCTACATGCAAAAAAGTGAAATTGGATCACCAGCTGACACCATACACAAAAATAAACTCAAGATGGATAAAAGACTTAAATATAAGTCCCAACACCATCAAAGTCCTAGAGGAGAACATGGGCAGGAAACTCTCAGATATCCCACGCAGCAATTTTTTCACTGATATGTCTCCTAAAGCAAGGGGCATAAAGGAAAGAATAAACAAGTGGGACCTCATCAAAATAAGAAGCTTCTGCACGACTAAAGAAAACATCAGCAAAATGAAAAGGGAGCCAACCATTTGGGAAAATATATTTGCTAATGATACATCAGATAGAGGTTTGATCTCCAAGATATACAAAGAACTCACTCGACTTTACTCCAAGAAGACAAACGATCCAATCAAAAAATGGGCAAAGGACCTGGGCAGATGCTTTTCTAAGGAGGAGATACAGAGGGCCCAGAGGCATTTGAAAGGATGCTCAGCATCACTAGCCATCAGAGAAATGCAGATCAAAACCACCATGAGGTACCACCTCACACCGGTCAGAATGGCCATCATAAACAGATCCACAACCAACAGGTGCTGGCGAGGCTGTGGAGAAAAGGGAACTCTAGTCCACTGTTGGTGGGAATGCAGACTGGTGCAGCCACTATGGAAAGCAGTGTGGAATTTCCTCAGAAAGCTGAAAATGGAACTGCCTTTTGATCCAGCGATTCCCCTGCTGGGACTATACCCTGAGAACACCAAAACGCCAATACAAAAGAACCTATGCACCCCAATGTTCATAGCAGCACAATTTACAATAGCCAAGTGTTGGAAGCAACCTAAATGCCAATCAGTAGATGACTGGATCAAAAAATTATGGTACATATACACAATGGAATACTACGCAGCAGAAAGAAAAAAAGAAGTACTAAACTTTGCGACAGCATGGATGGAACTGGAGAGCATCATGCTAAGCGAAATAAGCCAGGGGGCAAAAGACAAATACCATATGATCTCACCTATAAGCGGAACCTAACCAACAATGCAAAGAAGCAAGGAAAATATGACCAGCAACACTGAAAGGAAAAGAAATCAACAGAGACAAGAGGGAAGCAGGGGCGGGGCAGGGAAAGGGAAGGGAAGGGGAAAGTCAAGGAACATATAGCAAGGACTCATGGACAAAACCAAAGGGGAAGAGCTGAGGGAGGGAAGGTGGGAGGGGGCAAGGGAAAGAGGTGGGGGGAAGGCAGAGACAAATGTATTTAAAAAGTAAATAAATTAATTAAAATAAATTAATTAATTAATTAATTAATAAAATTTAAAAAAAAATGCCTTCAATTTCCGAATGTTGACTTTGTATCCTTCTGTTTTGCCAAATTCACTTATTAAACTGAGTAGTTTATTGGTGGGGTCTATAGGGTTTTCTATGTACACAATCATGTCATATGCAAACAATGATAGCTTTACTTCCTCCTATCCAATTTTGATGCCTTTTATTTCTTTTTCTTATAGCTGTGGGGATTCCAATACTATGTTGAGTGGAAGTGGTGAAAGCGGACATCCTTGTCTTGTGCCCAATATTAGTGGGAAAGTTTTTAGTTTTTTCCTGTTGAGTATGATGTTGGCTGCAGGTGTTTCATATCTGGCCTTTATTATTTTGAGCTATACACCATTTACTCCCACTTTGCTGTTTTTATCATAAAAGGGTCCTGTACCTTATCAAATACTTTTTCCACGCCTATTGATATGATCATATTATTTTTCTTTCCTTTTCTTTATGTGATGTATTATGTTTATTGATTTGCGAATATTGACACATCCTTGCATCCCTGGGATGAATCTGACTTGATTGTGGAGTATGATCTTTTTAATGTATTGCTGGATGTTGTTTGGCAATATTTTATTGAGGATTTTAGCATCTATGTTCATCAGCATTTTGGCCTGTAGTTTTCTTTCTTGGTGATGTCTTTATCTGGTTTTGAGATTAGGATGATGCTAACCTCATTGAAAGAGTTTGGGAGTCTTCCCTCTTCTTGGGTTTTTTGGAATAGTCTGTGAAAGACAGGATTTAGCTCTTCCTTAAATGTTTTTTAAAAATTCTCCTGTGAAACCATCTGGACCAGGGCTTTTGTGTGCCAGGAGTTTTTTGATTACTGCTTCAATTTCATCAGCTGTTACCTGTCTGTTCAGGCGTTCTGCTCCTTCTTTATTCGGTTTTGGAAAGTTATGTTTTTCTAGAAATTTGTCCATTTAATCCAAGTTTTCAAATTCTTGGCAATTTTTGGGGGGTGGCATGAACTTATGTGGCAGGGATTCTGTGGGACTCAGTGATGCAGTCTCTTTGATCTCTTTGTCTGGATGATCTAGGGTTGCCCTTTCTTCTGTTTGTGTGTGGTCCATCATTGAACTTGGGCTTTATCTCTTGGTGGCTTCTTCGTTGTTGGGTTCTCCTGGTAGTCACAATTCCTATCTTGTCTTTTATGCGGTTGTACAGGTGTTGGTTAACAAAGCAGCATTACCAGACAACCATACCTATGCCAGCAAAATGAACCCCCTCCACATCAGCAATCTCAACAGCAAGTGAGCTAAACTTAATAAAGTTGAAAAAAGATTGCAGATATTATAAGGGATGACAAAGGGCTATGGGATGACTAAGAGAAGGGAAAATGTTATTGAGTGCTAAGAGGAATGAGAATTGATAAGAGTTGAGATAGAGCTAAGGCAAGGAAAGGGAGAGAACAATATTTAAAATGCATGTAAAACATGAAATGGCAATGAGAACAATGGGGTAAGAAAAAGGAAGAGTATACTATGAGGTTTGAATTAAAATTAACAGCTGAATGAAATTTAATAAAGGTGGAATAGGAATAAGAATATTGTACAAAAACGAAAAGTGATTATGAGATACTTACAGTAAAGAAAAATGTTTTTGAGAGGATGGGGGAAGCAAACTATTAAGAGTAAGGAGTGAAGCCCACGTTGAGAGAGGGGTAAAAAGAGGGAGAGAGAAACATGAAATAAAATGCCTCACTCAACTGATCAGGGGCAGGGGGAAGGTGAAACGGAGTGAGACAGTGGAGAGAATTCTATTGGATTTAAAGTAAAAACAAATAGTGAGCAAACAAGGTTTTTTTTTTTTTAGAAGTACAGCAATAGCCATGGTATTTCACCCAACTAGCCACTGTTTATCAAAGGTAGAAAAGAAATAAGACTCTTATGAGAGGGGAGAAAGAATGTGAGTTGACTTAAGAAAGAAGAACACTTATGCAAGGTTACATGGAGGAGAAATAGTGAGAGTAAGGATAGAAACTTGGCATAGTGTGAGAGAAAATAAAGTTTATACCAATGGTAATAAATCTCAAGAAGATGGCAAAGTGGATTAAGAGCAGGGAAGAGTGTTGTGTGGGATTTGGAATAACAATTGTATGATAAAAAATATATAATCTAAATAAAAAGTAAAAGGCCAAGAGTAGTGAGTTATTTGGGATATGAGTGAAGTGAAAGAATAAAAATTAAAATGCAATATGAAAGGGAGAATAAAAAACAAAAGAGTCAAAACAAACATACAAACAAGAAAACTAAATAAATAGAAAGAAAAAAGAGAAATAAAAAAAAAAAACATGCAAGTTGATGAAGAGCAAAGCGAAATCTATCTCAGTTGTTGGTGTTCACTTTTTTACTTCCTTTTGGATCTGTGTCTGGTTTTCTCTCAGCTCCAGGTCTTACTGTCTTACTTTTGGAAAAAGAAGTCTCCTGCTGTTTGTTAAGCCTTCCCAGCCGGTTTTACAGATCTTCCTCATTCCTGCAGGCAGTGTGAAGCTGAGCTCCGTTTTCCCTTTCTTGTGTTTATGCAAGAATGGAAGCTCAGCCTGGGCTACAATAATCACAGGTGTCCAGTTTCCAGCGCATGCCCTCAGAGCAGTGTGCAGCCACCACTTTCCACTCTGTGCATTTGCACCAGGCTGGTGCTGGTAAGCCACCTTGCTTTGGGCCCCTTTGATCAATCTGTGAGGTGAACTGAGTGGGATCAAATCACATCCACACTCCTCCCTCCTTGTTGGCCCCGACTGTGTGTGCATGCTGAGGTCCATGCACAGTGTGCCTCAGTTCCCCTTCTGAAAAAAGTCTCTTTGGGTGCCACTGCTGCTTCAAGCCACTGTTGCCACCCTTTAATCAATCTATGAGGTGCTCTGACTGTGAGAAAATCATGTCCACACTCCTCCCTCCTTGTTGGCCAGGCTGTTGCATACATGTGGTTCCTGCATGGTGTGTCTCAGTTCCCCTTTTGAAAGAAGTCTCTGGGCACCGCTGCCACTACTAGCCACTGCACAGCTTTCCATGCACTCCCACCCTCTGGCAGGTCCAGAGTCTGTTTAGGACATGGCCAGTCATGGCCTACCTCCTCTCCCAGCTCCAGGTGTCACCAGGATCTCCAAAATTCTCTGGCATTGTCCCAGCCAGTAACTGCTGTCACAGCCTGGGTAGACCACTGGCTTTGTGTGTGCTTGCTGCCTTCCTCCGCCCTCAGCAACTTTATATGTCCAGGTCTCCCCTGGCATGGGTTTAGGACTTCCATACCCTGAGATGAGAGGGAGCCACTAGGCTGCTATCACTGATCCAGCTATCCTCCAATACCCTCATGGCAGCCACAGTCTCCTGCTCCAGACCCAGGGACCTTACCTATCAGCCTATAAATCCTCCTTACCACCCATTTTGAAGCATCCTTTGCACACTTTGGCTTCCCAACTTCATATCAGCTGGGATTCTATTGGCTGTTCACTTTGTTTTTTGGAAGATCAGCTAAGTGTCCCAGTTGGGTGCATGAGCAAGTGGGCTTAAGCTCCCACCTACATCGCCACCATCTTCTCTCCTCCCATAGTTGTTTTATCCACACATCTACTAATGAACACTTGGGCTGCTTCTATATCTTGGTGATTGTAAATAGTGCTTCAATGAACATAGGGGTGTTTATGTACTTTTGAATTAGTGTTTTGGGTTCCTTCAGATATATTCCCAGAAGTGGGATCGCTGGTTCAAAGAGAAGATCCACTTTTCATTTTTTCGAGGTATCTCCATACTTCTTTCCACAGTGGCTGCACAAATCTGCATACCCACCAACAGTATAAAAGGGTTCCCCTTTCTCCATATCCCCACCAGCACTTGTTGATTGTTGATTTATTGATGATAGCCATTCTGACAGGTGTGAGATGATATCTCATTGTGGTTGTTATTTGCATTTCTCTGATGATGAGTAACTTTGAGCATCTTTTCATATGTCTATTGGTCATCTGAATGCCATCTTTGGAAAAGCGTCTATTTAGGTCATCTGCCCATTTTTTTAAATTGGGTTGTTTGGGTATTTTTGGTGTTGAGTTTTCTAAGTTCTTTATAAATTTTGGATAGTAACTCCTTATCAGATGTATCAGTGAATATGTTCTCCCATTCTGTGGGTTGTTTTTCTCTTTTGATGATGTTTTCATTTGCTGTGCAAAACTTTTTTAATTTGATGTAGTCCCACTTGTTTATTTTTTCTTTTGTTTTCCTCGCCTGGGGAGGTATAGCCATAAAATATTGCTAGTCTTTGATCCATTTTGAATTTATTTTTGTGTGTTGTGTAAAAAGGTGGTCTAGTTTCATTTTTCTGTACATATCTATCCAATTTCCCCAGCGCCATTCATTGAATAAACTGTCTTTAGTCCATTGTATGTGCTTCTTTCCTCTGTCAAATATTGACTACAAAGGTATGGCTCTATTTCTGAGTTCTTTATTCTGTTCCATTGACATATGTGTCTGTTTTTATGCCAGTACCATGCTGTTTTGATTACTATGGCCTTAAAATATAGGTCCATATTAGGTAGTGTGATTCCTCCAACTTTGTTCTTTTTTCTCAGGATCACTGTTCCTATACAAGTCCTTTTGTGCTTTCATATACATTTTTGAAATATTTGTTCTAGTTTTGTGAAATATGTCATTGGAATCTTGACAGGAATTGAATCTATAGATTGCTTTGGGTAGTATGGAAATGTTAATTATGTTAATTCTTCATATCCATGAACATGGTATGTGCTTCCACCTGTTTATCTTCTTCAATTTCTTTCTTCAGTGTCTTATAATATTCCAAGTACAGGTCCTTTACATTCTTCGGTAGGTATATTCCTGGGTATTTTATTCTTTTTTTAGCAATTGTGACTGGGATTTAAAAAAAAATTATATTCCTGTTAGTTCATTATTGGCATATAAAAATGCAACTAAATTCTGGATATTAATTTTGTATCCTGCTACTTTGCTGAATTCATTTATCATTTCTAGTAGTCTCTTGGTGAAATATTTGTGGTTTTCTATCTATAGTATCATGTCATATGCAAATAATGACAGTTTTATATCTTTCTATTCAATTTGGATTCCTTTTATTTGTTCTTCTTGTATGATTGCTGTGCCTAGGACTTCCAGTACTATGTTGAAAAAGAGGCCCTTTCTTGTTCCTGATATTTAGGGGAACACTTGTAGTGTTGCCCCTCGAATATGATGCTGGCAGTGAATTTGTCATATATGGCGTTTATTACATTTAGTTATGCTCCCTTTTTGCTGAGAGTTTTTATCATAAATGTGTGCTGGATTTTATCAAATGCCTTTTCTGCATCTATTGATAAAATCATGTTTTTTTTATCCATTTTGTTTATGTTGTGAATCACATTTATTGATTTGGAAATGTTGTACCAACATTGCATTCCCCAAACAAATGTCACTTGATCATGGTGTATGATCTCGTGATGCACTGCTGTATTCATTTTGCTAATATTTTGTTGAGGATTTTTGTGTCTATGTTCATCAGGAATATTGACTTAACATTTTCTTTCTTTATAGTCTTTATCTGGTTTTGGTATTAGGATGATGCTGGCCTTGTAAAACGAGTTTGGAGGCTTCACATCTCTTGAATTTTATGACATAGTTTGAGAAATAGAGGTTTTAATTCTTCTCCAAATGTTTGGTAAAATTCTCTTGTGAAGACATATAGTCCAGGAATTTTGTTTGTTAAGAGGATTTTTGTTTTGTTTTGTTTTTTATTGCTGTTTCAATTTCACTAGGTGTAATCTGTCTATTCAAATTCTCTGATTCTTCCTGATTTAGTTTTTGAAGGCTATATGTTTCTAGGAATTTATCCATTTCATCCAGGTTATCAAGTCTATTGGCATATAGAGATTCATATTTTCTTTCAATACTTTGTATTTCTTTGTTGTCAGCTATTATTTCTCTTCTTTTATTTCTGATTTTACTTACTTGGGTCTTTTCTCTCTCTCTCTCTCTCTCTCCCCCTCTCTTTTGATAAGTCTGGTTAAAGATTTGTCACTCTTCTTTATCTTTTCAAAGAACCAGCTCTTGGGTTCATTGATCTTTTGTATCATTTTTTTTAGGCTCTACTTGGGTTATTTCTGCTCTGATCTTTATCATTTCCTTCCTTTTACTCATTTTGGGCTTTTTTGGGTTGTTGTTCTTTTTAAAGTTCCTTTAAGTGTAAATTTACACTGCTTATTTGAGCTTTGTTGTTTGTTTGTTTTGAGATAGCCTGTAATGCTATGAACTTCCCTCTTAGGTTTGCTTTCCCAGTATCCTACAGATTTGGGGTTTTTGTGTCCTCATTTTCATTTATTTCAAGGTATCTTTTGATTTATTCCTTGATCCTGTTGTTGACCCATTCATTGTTTAATAACATGTTATTTAGTTTCCATGTTTTTTTGTGTTTTTCAGTGTTCTTGTGATTGATTTCTAGTTTCATAGCACTGTGGTCAGAGAATATGTTTGATATGATTTCAATTTCCCTAAATTTATTGAGATTTGTTTTGTGTCCTAAAATGTGGTATACCCTAGAAAACGTTCTGTGTGCACTTGAAAAGAATGTATATTCTGCTCCTTCCAGGTAAAATGCTCTGAAGATATTAATAAAACCATTGTGACATTTAAGGCTCCTGTTTTCTTGTACATTTTCTCTTTGGATGATCTATCCCTTGATGTCAATTAGATGTTAACATCCTCTACTGACTATTTTACTGTCGATCTCTCCATTTATATGTATTAAGACTTGCTTTACATATTTAGGTGCATAAATGTTTACAAGGGTTACATTCTCTTATTGAATTGCTCCCTTTATCATTATGTAGTGTCTTTATTTGTCTCTTACTATAGCTTTTGTTTTAAAGTCTATTTTGTCAGCCTCTGCAGTGCACTACAGAGCTATAAAATATATGTTTCAGGAATAAATATTAAAATAACCACAAAAAATAAAATATAAAGTCTGTTTTGTCAGGTATAAGTATTGCTACCCCAGCTTTTTTTTTTCCATTTCCATTTGCATGAAATATATTTTCCATTCTTTTACTTTTAGTCTGCATACATTTTCTTCTGAGGTGGGTCTCTTGTAGGCAACATATACAGGCGTCACGTTTTCTTATGCAGTCACCTACCCTATGTCTTTCAATTGGAGCATTTAATCCATTTACATTTAAAGTGATTATTTAAAAGTACATATTTACTGACATTTTATTCTTTTAACTCTGTTCCTTTGTTTTCTTTTCTTTTCCTTCCTCTTAAAGAAGACTCTAACCTTTCTTTATTTCTTTTCTTTGGGACCATATAATTGTTTCTTGAGTTTCACAGGTTTGCAGAGAATTTTGCCTCAGTACAGGCCGTACCCAGAGCCCTCATGGATATAGATTTACATGATGAGACTTGGCACTTTTGAGCTGATAAGATTTAGATGAAATTCTGGTGCATTGGTACTATGATGGATTAAGACATTTGGAGATGTTGGGAAAGGGTAGTGCATTTTGCATGTGGGATGGACATGAATCACTGGGGGCCAGAGGGTCTACATCCTGATCTTCAGAACCAGTGTATACATTAACTTCTAAGGCAAAGAAAAATCAAGGAAGCAGGTGGAGTTAAGTTTGCTAATTAACTGATCTTAAGGTGGAAACTTTATCCTGGATTCTCTGGGAGGACCCACAGTGATCACTAGGGTCCTTAAATGTGGAAGAGGAAGGGAGAAGAGCCAGTATTAGAGTCATAAAAGAGTTGACCAGTTCTTACTGGCTTTGAGGATGGAAGGTGGTAACAAACCAAGGAATTTGGGCAGCTTTTAGCAGCTGGAAAAACAAAGAAACAGATTCTTTCCTAGAGCCTCCAAAATGAAATGCACCCCTGCCAATACCCTGCTTTTAGCCTAATAAGATGCATTTTGGACTGCAGACCTCCAGAACTGTAGGATAATAAGTCTGTTTGTTTTAAGCCACCAAGGTTTTGGTAATTTGTTACAGCAGCCATAAGAAACTAATATAATCGTATTTCTACTTTCATTATATTCATAGGTTTTTCACTACATAATGCAATTCCTGTGTCTGAGATTTCATTTAACAGATAAGTCTTTCCCAGAGTCCCAAAGTATAAAATTCTGATACATGCATTACTTTGGTGTTAGAATTTACACCTTTTATTGCTTTTAGGATTTTTTTCCCCCAAGAGTTCTTCCACATCTTACTAAAAAAAGTTTTCCACATCCAGCATCTCTAGAGTTGTCTTTCTATGATTTTCCCACATGTGATGAGGTACAATTTATCACTGAAAACCATCACATTCTTTCCTAAAGTTTTGGACCTGTAAGAATTCACTGATACTAACTGTTATTATCACCTCCAGGCAAAAGTTTCCCCACAACTGCTGCATTTCTGCCCAAAATGATTTCACTGACACCGAGTAAATCTAACTCCTCAGAGAAGTGTTCTCCACAATCACTGCACCCATAACATTCCTGTCCTGTGTGAGCTCTGACACACATGTGTGGGATTCTTGCTAAAGACTTTTCCACATTTATGGTACCAGGGGGCTTTTTCCTACACAATATCTGTAACCTAAAAGACATAATTTATTCCTGAAAGTGTGGTCACACTCATTGCATTTTCAAGGCATATTCCATGTGCAAATTCCTGGTTATCTACTAAGGCTTGACCTTTTGGAAAAGGTTGTTTTGCGATCACATTTCTATTCCTTAAAAGTTCACCAATGTTTAATAAGGGCTGAGTTCCTGGAGACATTTCCACAGGCATTGTCTTCATAGGGTTCTGCTCTTGTAAGAGTTCACTCATGTATAAAGAGCTATGACTCCCTGAGGAAGTTTTCTCCACTGTTAGCACATTTGCAGCTTTCTTTCTTGTATGAGTTTTCTTATGTTTAATGAGGACTGACATATGGGCAAAGGTTTTGCCACATTCAGCACATGTATATGGTCTCTTTCCACTATGAGTTCACTGGTGCTGAATGAGCTTTGATTTGCTTCTGAAGGCTTTTTCACACTGACTGCATTCATAAGGTTTCTCTCCTGTATGAATTCTCTGATGCTTGGTCAGGTCTGACTTAAAAAAAAGAAGGTTCTTCCACATTCACTGCATTTATAAGGCTTCTCTCCTGTGTTAAGTCTTTGATGTGTGATGAGGTATGCCTTCTGGGAAAAGGCTTTCACACACACATTGCATCCATAGAGTTTCTCTCCAGTATGAGATCACTGATGTCTATTGAGCAGGCACTTCTGGATAAAGGCTTTCCCACATTCACTGCACACATACGGTTTCTCTCCTGTATGAGTTCTCTGATGTACCATAAGCTGTGACTTTCTAGCAAAGGCTTTCCCACACTCATTACATTCATGGGGTCCCTCTCCTCTGTGAGTTCTCTGATGTTCAGTGAGCTGAATCTTCCTCATGAATGTTTTCCCACATTCACTGCATCCATGGGATTTCCCTCCTCTTTTTGTTCTCTGATGTCTAATGAGCTGTGCTTTCCTGGAGAAGACTTTCCCACATTCACTGCATTCATGTGGTTTGTCTCCTGAGTAAGTTTTTTTTGATGATTACTGAGCTGTGATTTAGTGCTACTGGGTTTAACGCATCTATGGTATTTAATTCCAGTACAGGTTTTATCACGCTGGATGTAGAGAGATGGTTTCCCATAGCCAATAAACTCACCAGAATCCTTTCCTCCATATCTTCTATTCTGCTTAACAAAACCTAAACATGACTTCAATTTTTTACAATATGAGCCAAACTTATTGTGACTTGCTGTTAAAGAAACAAGACTTTTGCATAAATCAAAATTATTTCCAAGTGCATAACTTTGTTGACATCTTTCCAAAGTTTTACTCTTGCTTTGGTTTTCTGGGTGCCACTACATATGATCACTCTCCCATATTTCTTCTGGACAGGTTGGACTATGAGCTCCTCCTTCTGCTATCCACAGTGGTCCTCCTTTGTCCATCCAGAAGAGTGAATCTGGGTTGGGAGCTTGATATCTGACACCAGGTTGCTGTAGTTCTCCAACATCATGTCACTGTACAGGTATTTCTGAGTTGCATCCAATAGCTGCCACCCCTCTCACGTGAAGCCCACAGCCACATCTTCAAATGAGGTTGTTATGTTTCCTGTTGTCCTAAAGGTCCCTTAAACTATCATCATTTTTTAAAATTCTTTTTTCATTTTGCTGCTCTAATTGGGTGTTTCCTGCTACCCTGTCTTCCAAATTACTGATTCGATGCCTGGGCCTTGGCCATTTTCTCAAGTTCTAAAGAAAATACTGGAAGTTCTGGGGTATGTCCTGTCCTGTGTCGCTGGGCCTGCCAGGAAGCTGTAGTCAGGTATCATAGGTCAGGAACTGATGATCTCCCAAACCTGGAACCTCCTACTCCTAACACTGAAAATGTCTTGTTCTTACAGAGTAGAACCTGTACTGAAGTCAGAAGCAGACCAACATTCTTCTTACACCACAGACCATATCATCTACTTGCCATCTGGCCAAAATGATATTCACAGAAGACAAAAATACTCAACTCCACCTTGCTGCTGGAAACCAATCATGAAATCTTTTCTCTAAACATTTTCCCTCAGCATCCTCAGCCCCACCTCCGCACCAACAGGACCCTCAGAAGCTGAACATTTCTTATAATACTGGTTTGGTCGTGGCGATGAACTTCATCAGCTTTTTCTTGTCTGGGAAGCTCTTTATTTCTCCTTCAATTTTATTGGGTTGGCCAAAATAATCTGTTTAGTTTTTTCCATAAAATAAAAGGCATTTTTAAAATTTTCACCAATAATCTTATTGATTTGGATATTTTGAGTATGTTGGCTATCTCCTGTGTGGGATAATGTTGATTATTCTCAATTTAATGTCTCAATTTGACGGTTATCAAGTTCAGCTGGTCTACCCAGCCACAGAGCATTGTCAGTGAGAAATATCCAGCATGAAACTTCACAAACCACTTTTACATTTCAGTTGCATTTTCATCTTTTTTGAAATAATAAAGCAAAATATGCTAAACATTTTGTGTATTTTCCTCCATCTTCAATATTAAAATGGCTTTACAAAAATTCATCAATTTTTGTAGTTTTTTTTTAAAATGCACACTGATATGAGAGCTTTCACAATACAATCTAACAAAATTGTTTCCATTGAAGTCAGACAACTAAGTGCTTCTAGAACCATCTTATGGAAAAAAACGATCTCACTGAGAAATCAGCTGAGAGGCCTATGGGAACTCCCTTGTACTTAACTGTCTTTTCTTTGCTGCTTTTAAGACTTTCTCTTTGTTTTTAACTTTGGTCATTTTAATTATGATGTATCTTGGTGTGGGCATCTTGAAGTTCATATTATTTGGGACTTTATGCACTTCCTGGACTTGTATGCTTATTTTCTACACCAGGTTAGGGAATTTTTCAGTCATTATTTCTTAAAATAGGTTTTCAATCCCTTGCTTTCCTTCTTCCCACTGGCACACCTATGATGCAGAGGTTGTTATGTTTCCTGTTGTCCTAAAGGTCCCTTAAACTATCATCATATTTTTAATTCTTTTTTCATTTTTCTGCTTTAATTGGGTGTTTCCTGCTACCCTGTCTTCCAAATTACTGATTCGATCCTCTGCTTCATCCAATCTACTGTTTATTCCTTCTAGTGTATTCTTCACTTCAAATATGGTATTCATCATTTCTGACTGGTTCTTTTTCATTATTTCTATGTCCTTTTTCATGCTGTGTAGTTCTTACTAAGTTCCATGAGCATCCTTTTTTTTTCCATTTTATTGAACTATTTGTCTAATAAATTGCTTGCCTCCATCTCATTTAGCTCTTTTTCTGGAGATTTCTCCTGTTCTTTCATTTGGGGCATGTTTCTTTGTCTCTCCATTTTGGCTGCCCATTTGTGTTTGTTTCTATGTATTAGGTAGAGTTTCTATGACTCCTAATCTTGGTATTCTGGCTTTATGTAGATGTCCTGTGAGGCTCAGTGGTGCACTCTCCCTAATCACGTGATCTGGGTGCTCTAAGAATGTCCCTTATATGGGTTCACCGTTGTAACTGAGTTTTGATTGTTATTGGCCCTTTCATGCATGGGGTTGGCCCTCAGGCTGACTGACTGTGAGGATCAACCTGAACCACAGTATACAAGCTGTTGTGCAGGTGCTAACCACATGAAGCAGAATTTGCCTCAGCAATGTCTGGTGCCTGCCAAGATTGCCCTTTGGTTATGCTTCTTGTGAATCTTACTAGACCCTGCTCTGATATTTTCTGAAGCTGGCCACTGGGTGTGTTGGTTCTGGGATCTCTTTGGAGGCTCTCTGGCACAGGTCAATGTCAGACACTGGTGTGACTGCCCTAGGCAACTTGTTTGGACCTACAAAGCAATTCACAGTTTGTGGGTGCCTCTGCTGGACCTGGATGTCTGCAGCAAGGACCAAGCTGTGCACCAAGGCCACTTTTTACCAGCATCAGGCCTGGGGGGTGCAAGGTACCTCAAGATGTGTCTCTTCCCATCTCCATCTTCCAGTTGCCTGTTAGGTTCATTTACTGAAACAGCCTCTGGTGATACTGGAGTTGCATGAGGTAGGTTCTCAATGAGTCACCAGGTAGGGATGAGTGGTGTTCACCAGACTGATACAGGTTCAAACTCGGTGCCAGTGCAGGGTCTGTGGCCCCTCAGTAAATGTCCCAGGGTATGCGAAGTTTAGCTGCCATCTGCTGGGTGGTCACACACTTTTGTGGTGGTGCAGGATCTCAGGGAGTCATCAGGGTGAAGCTAGCAGCCTTTATCAGGCCCAAACAGACCAAGATATGACCATGTGAAAGGAGGGCTCCATAATGGTCAGGCATGAGAGGGAAAAACAGCTGCACTCCATCCTAGAACCACACAACTCAATCTGTCCCAGATTCTGCCAGGAACACTATCTCAGCAGGGTGAGGCTGCTAGGAGTCAGGAGGATGGGGTTAGTGGATCTCTTGTGAGAGATAGTGCCATTCAGGCTTGAAGAAAGGTTGGGGGAGTGACCCCTACCCCAAAGCCACACAATTTAGTCTGTCCTGGATTCTACCAAGACCTCAGCAAGGCGAAGCCAACAGGAGTCAGGATGGTGTGGCATGAGGAGCCTGGAGTGTGGGGCTCGTGGTCTCTCATGAGGGTGAGGCACCAGTCAGGTTCACAGGAAATTGAGGGAAATGGCCCCTGCCCCAAAGCCACACATTTCATTCACTGATACCTTGAGTCTACCCAGACCTCTACATCTCACCCCTGCCCCTGATTTTTCAGCAGGGCACAAGCTCCACGGGGTGGAGTGAAGAGTCCAAATGGCAGGGCTATTGCATTTCCCTAGGATGATGCTGCACAAAAGGGAGCGTTCCACTTAAGAAAGGTAGCTTCTGTGGTGTGGGAGAGGGACTCAGCACAGAGGTCCTGGCAGCTGTCCCTTCAGCTCTTTCCCAAGGACAACAAATCCCAGACTCTCCTCACATAACTTTAGCCTGCTCTGTTCTCCCTCTGCCCTTCCTCCACCAGAACATAGGGTGAGTGTCTGTGAACAAGATTTTTTTGTGTTGGCCCTTTAAGAGAGTGCCTGCATTCCTAGAAAACTCTTCTCTCTCCTTGCTGGACAGAATCCCCATTGATTTTCACAACCAGATGTTATGTGAGCACCTCTTCCCAGCTCTGGTACTCTGGGCTGGGGAGCCCAGCTTGAGGTTGAGACACTACTTCTCAGGGGGAACCTTTGCAGCTGAGATATCCCTCCACAATTTCAGGTGCTGCCTGTGATAGTGGAGTCAGCCCTTTTTGCATCTCCACCCTTTCTACCAGTCTCCATGTGGCTTCTGTAAATCCTTGGTTACAAGGCATCTCTCCAGCTAGTTCAGTTGGTTATTCAGGTTGCTTTCTCTATGTTTTAGTTGCTATTTAAGTTTATTCCCAAGAGGAGGTGACCATAATATGTACCTACTCCATCACTACCTTGGATTCTGCATTTATCGTATTAAATTTTGACAAGGCCCCTCTTTTTATCCCCCAAATAAGTATTGAGGCCTATAGACTGACACTGGGGGAAGAATGAACCACAGCTATCCTTCTGGGAGGAGTCAGGTCTGGCAGGATCCACACACGATGTTGGTGCTGTACAGACAGCTGTGCTCTGCAGTGTTCCGATGTGGCCATGCTGTCACATGAATTGTGCTGCTGTGTTGTTGGGCTGCCTGCTTGTGACCTCAGCATTTTCTCTCTGCCTGGGAAATGTATTTCTTCTGAGATAGATTACTTACATTGTGCTGCAGATTTAGTAAGCAGCATCCTCATTTGCATCTCCCAGTACTGCAATTTGTGGTTGTACACCTGGGGTTTTTGCTCTGCATTTGACCCATTGCTGTCACTTGCTGCTCATTCAAAATTTCATGTGACTTTAGCTTCAATATGGTTTATTACTCTTGAAAATGACTGATGAAGCAAGTCTGAACCACTCCACAGCCTCCTGGGATAGAAATGGCACTCTGGTCTCTAAGTGCAGTTGCTTCAGGCCATCCATGACTCAGGGCTGCACCGTATCCCTCCCAGAGTTTGTGTGCTGCTGCTGGTGGCCACTGGTCTTCACAGGGCATGTTCTGGATATCATGCAATCCTCTGCTTCACCTGCTCTCCCACTCAAGCCCCACCAGCGTCCCTGAATGTCTGAAAATACAAACAGACACAAACTTCCTTCATCTTGTACCACCACTCCAGGTTGCTGGCTTCTGTTCCTTTTGAAGAAAACCCTTTGAAACAACTCAATTCACCCCTTGACATTTCCTCTAGAACCTTCCAGGTGATTCTTTGTCTTCACCACTGGCTTGAGACCTTGGCGCTACAGTGACCTGACCTCTGTACCAGATGGCTCCAGGGAAACACTGATCTAGGCTGGGTATCCCAGAAAAATCCTTGGCAGTTCCCTTCATCCTCAGGCGATGGACTGGAGAGATAGGTTATGGGGCTCATGGGGTTCACCCTCAGCCCCCCATCCAGCCACTGTTCTGCATCCTGCAGGTCCTGACACCTTGGTTTGTGCTGCCCCTGCTACAGGATCTGCAGGGGTGCCATCACCCATAAGAGCAACACATTTTATGGCCCTCAAGGCCCATAATGGTCCCCCTCTGTTCACCTCCTCACTGCCCTAACACCCCCACATTTGCCCCTTCTCTTGTCCTTCACTCTTATGGGGGTCAAAGTGGGGCTCCTGACAAGAACCCCCTGGGGCTCCAGACATCTTAGCATTTCTATATCCTTCACATGGTGATGTGTTTCCCCTTTTGGGTAATTCTTAAGCAGAGATGAGCCCTGGTCTTGAGCAGAAAGAGGTTGCATTCCTGCTTCTGAATGTGTCCATCTAGAACACTGTTCATAGCAAATGTCTTATTCATCTCATCAGAAACATTAATACTTTTTCCAGAATAAATTACTCTGAAAGGCCTGGGGACTTTCCAACATTCAGTGAAACTCCTGCATCCAGTGGGCTGGCGCCATTTGTTTTGCCAGCATGTCTGGGTCATCTGAAGATAAACTTTATACAATGTGCAGGTAATTGAATCACCAAGCTCTGGTTTCTTTTTCATTTATTCCCTCAACTACTGTGAGCTTTGCCATTTCAAGGAGAAATGGCAATGCAGTAAGTTCAGTCTTCTGTCCAATCTTTGTACCATGGGGTCAGCTGCATGGCTCACAGGTTATGGAAGAGACCTCAGACCATGGAAGAGACCCCAGGCCCTGTGTCACTGACAGGCATGTGTGCATGTGCACGTGTACTTTGTGTGCACATGTGCTTTGTGCAAGTGTGCACTTGTGTGTGCAGGTATGCACGTGAGTGTGTACACTTGTGTGTACCCATATGCATGAGAACACACATGTACACAGATGACATGCATCTCCACTGCTCACAACAGCTCCGGGCCTCCACTGTAGAGTTTCCTGTGCCCTCCCACCCTCTGCTCCCAGGAGCTCACAGGGCAACCACTTCAGTTAATGCTTCTGTGTCACATAAGAACCACATAAGGTCCCAATGAGATGGAGGCTACCCCACGTGCATCCATGTGGCCTTGGACTCAGGACACAGCAGCTCGCACTGGACTGTGACATTCCAGGCACAGGAGCTCTACCCCTGCCCACCCACCACCACAAAGACCCAGATTTAAACCAGACCTAACTGGCTGAGGCAAAGCCAGGAGAGACACAGGCATACACATTGTAAGGATGGACCCCAAAATCTCCTGGAATGAAGGCTGGTCCCCAAGTATGTGAAGGACCCTTACTCAGAGTCACAAGAGAGAGTTAAGGGCGCCAGGGAACAGCCTCAGGCCCTCACTCAGAAGGAAGCCACAAGGACAGCGGGCAGCAGTGGGAGCAATACTTAACCTTGTTAATAATCAGAGGAATCCAGCATCAGATGGGCAGAAGTTCCAGAGTTCTACATTCCCTCCAGGGCAACTCTGATGGCCTGCTGCAGGCCCTCTGGAAAAGTTTGAAATTGCAGTACATTCTGAAGAAGTACATGCACTATAACTCCATACATATGCTCCCACAGTGCAAACCCAGGAGAAAGACTTGCATGTGTAGCCAGGAAGTGTGGGTCTTATAGAATGTCCTTCATAGCAAAAACCCCAAATGAAAAGCAGTAATCCAGTGTCCATTATCTAGAACATAATAAATTGTGAGAGGTACCTGAACCACGTGCTACACAGTTTTCTATACTGTGGCTGGTGGGGCAGCAGTGTTGACCTCACTTGGAACTCGTTCCTATAGACAACACCCATACCTGATCACTGCGCCTGAATCCACAGTCATCTTGCTGTACCTCCTGCCACATGGAAGGTTCAACCACACTGCATTGAAGTGTTCTCTGTTGCACTGAGGACACATGGCTCTGACCCTTGAACCACATTGAACACCTCAGGACCATGATGTTGGAACCACCAGGGCTCAAAAATGTCTTGTCTGTGGGCACACACACACACACACACACACACACACGCCTTGAGAGAGAAAACCACGATGTGGAAAACAACACTCAGGAAAGTGGCTCGCTCACTTGTCTTGTCTGCTTGGGGCTGTGAACTGAGTCCTCTGAGGCTCCCCAGGGCTTCCTTCTGAATGTCAGGCATCCTTTTGGGATTGCCTTATTTTTACTTTCCCCAAATGGTGGTTGGCGGTAGAGTTGTCTGCTCTGCTTTTCTGCCTGCACCTGAGGGTCTGCCCTTCCTTGTTAATCACTGCCTCATGTCCACAGTGGGCACTGCATCACTGCAGCATCCTTAAGGATGGATCTAGATGAAACACCTCTGACCATCTACTGCCACAAATGTACTGACATGGACACACAAAGGAGTTCAGGTCATGAAGTCTGCCTGACTCTACTTCACCTAGAATGCGGCTCGGTCCGTACTTTCACTAACTTTCCCGCAGTAGAAAGTTTGATACTATCTACTTTGCCGTTTTCCAGTCAGATGACTGAAGTCACCCGTCCTGGTCCCTAGTACTTCTGAGCCCTCTCCATCAGCCCGTCCCTCCCTGGCTTCTTTCCTGTCAGTTGTCTGGTCAAATACTTGGCTCACCTGTAACTGAAGTGGCTGCACATGCTTTTACAAAGAGTATCAACCTCCTGCACAGACAGTGCTTCTGTTTTCAGTTAGTCTGTTACAGGCAACTCCGCACTTGGAAGAGCTTTGTAGTCTATCTTCCATCATGTGAGAGAATGTCCAACCACTTTGCTCTTCCTCAAAGTTGACCTCTCTTATTTCAAATATATTTTAGAATTAGTTTATTGAGTTCCTTAAAAGATGCAACTAGAACTTCATTATGATTATTGTAAGTGTATAGAATAATTTTGTGAGAATTAATATCTTTATTATGCTTAAGTCATCCCATCTGACTGCATAGACTGTCTTCACTTATTCAAATTGCCTCCTGTGTCCTTTATGAAGGTTTTAATATTTTGTGTATTCTTGGTTAAGTAATCTCTG
Organism: Pteronotus mesoamericanus; assembly: GCF_021234165.1. Lineage (NCBI taxonomy): Eukaryota > Metazoa > Chordata > Mammalia > Chiroptera > Mormoopidae > Pteronotus > Pteronotus mesoamericanus. Next base: position 664,481 of record NW_026555322.1, on the reverse strand, counting down.
GATAGTTTATAGATTTTGTTTCTAGCATGAGAGGTGTCATTTTTTAAATATATTTTCAGATTGATTATTGCTGATGCAGAAAGATGTTATTGATTAAACTTTTTTGAAATATATTATGACTCAAAAGAATTTGCACAAATAGTACAAAGTTCCTGTGAATCCCTCCTCCAGCTCCCCTGTGACAGCATCTTATTGAGTACATAACCAGAGCATATTGTCAAAAATAGGAAAATTGACTTTGCTACTATGTATCAACTACAGACATTATTCAAATTGCCTGTTTTTAAAGTGAATTTTTATAAGTTGATTTTTGTGAAGAAAGTTTGCTGAACTCTCTCATTCTTATAGTTTCTTTGTGAATTATATTGGTTTTTCTACATAGGTGATTATATCATCTGAAAATATAGACAGGTTAAAAATTCCCCTTCAGTTCTTGTGCCTCTTGTTTCTTTGTCTTTCTTTATTGCTTTGGCCAGGACTTCCAGTATTGTGGCAAGAGAAGCGCTGTTGGGTGTCTCTGTCTCACTCTTGATTTTAACTGGAACATATGCAAAAGTCTCCTCTAAGCTGTTGATGTGTAAATTTCACAGGTTAAAAATGTTCTTTTGAAGTCTTAGTTTGCCATGAATTCTTCATTCATGAATACATGTTGAACTTTAATAGTTTTTGGTTTTACATATATTAAGACAATCTTTCCTCACTTAGTTCATTAAGTTGATAGATTTTTCTTTCCTGGACACACCATCTTGGATCCCAGTGCTGTGGTGTTCAAGATTTCTGTGCCACAGTTCCTGAGGGACGTGGGCCTGTATTTCTCATCTGGTTTTGGAATCAAAATCATACTGCCTCATAAATGAACTAGACTGCTCTCATCTCTCATGTTTTCAGGAACAACTGGATACGATAACAGTTCCTTGACAGCTTGGTAGGCTGCCCTGTGAAAACAGCTCCCAGCTCCCTTTGGGGCTACTGCTAAGGGAAGACCTGCACTATTGGTGTTCAGATTTTCTATTTCTTTTTGTGTCAAATTTTGGCCTTGATATTTTTATAAAAATTTTTTTGCAATTGTGAAAAGGAAGGAACCCTTACCTTTTGCGGCGGCATGGATGGACCTGGAGATTTTTTTTAAATCCTCACTCAAAGATGTTTTTATTGCTTTTAGAGAGAGAGGAAGGGAGAGAGCGAGAAAAAAAATTGATTGGTTGTCCCCAACATATTCCTTGACTGCACCCCAACCAGGGATAGAACCCACAACCCAGGCATGTACCCTGACTAGGGGATTAAACCCACAACCCTTTGGTGTATAGGACAACACTCTAATCATCCAAGCCACCTGGCCAGGGCTGGATGTAGAGATTATTATGCTAAATGAAATAAACCAGGCAGAGAAAAACAAATACCATACGATCTCAATTATATGTGGAATCTAATGAATAAAATAAACTCACTAACAAAATAGAATCAGAGACATGGATACATAGAACAGACTGAAAGATCTCAGAAGGGAAGGGGCTGGGGCAGGGGCTGGATAAAAGAAGTTGAAGAGATCAGACAAAGAACATATATGCATAGCCCATGGACACAGACAAGGGTGTGGTGAAGGCCAGGGGAAGAGGCTGGCTAGAGGTGAACAAAGCGGGAGGGGAAATGGGAGACATATATAATAGTGTAACAATGAAAGCATTTTTAGCAATAATTGCTCATAATATTGCTTACTTTTTAATTCATGCCTTCTCTAATTATTTTTTCATTCTAAAATTTGATTTGTATCTGTATTGTATCTCTTTATTATGCTTGTCATTCTCTGCCTTATTGGTTTCTGTTATTTACTTCCTTCTTTGTTTTTGAGCTGCTTTTTTGTTGTCCCCCTGCGTCATGAGTTGAAGGCTCAGCTTACTGACATCAGCCACCCAGTCCTTGATACGCATATCTAGCTACACAGTTCCCTCTTGGCTCTGGGTTAACTGTGTACCAGGTTTGATATGTGGCACTTTCTTTGTCATTACTTTCAGTGTTTGGAAATTCCCTTTGTGCCCCTCCAAACCCACTTCCAACCCACAACTTTCCCGTCTGTGCCCAGGAGGTGGCCTGTGTAGGCTGCGTGCACACAGTGCCTTGCCCTCGACCTGGGAGGTACAGGCAGGATGTTCAAAAGAGGTTGCGGTATTTCTTTCCCAGGCTCTGAGCCTTTTGGGATGTGGTTGGACATGGCTGGATCTTCTACCAGGGCCACCATCCCCCTCCCAGGCCTCCAACAGCCTCCAAGTGCTGGGCTATCTGATTATTGCCCTTGTCAATTCCCTCACTCCTCCCCAGCCTTTTGTGAATTATCTCTCACTAAATTTTTCTCAATCCCTCCTCCTGGGCACATCTGTTTCTTGCCAGGACCTTGATAAACAGACATGTGGAATTATTTTTTTAAAAGTCACCCACTCATTATCGATCTCTAATATTACTATGTTACGGTCAGAATGTGCAGTCTGTATTGTATTGAATCTGGAATTTACCAAGGCTGTTTTGTGGTCTAATAGGTCAAATAAATTCTTAGTGTTCCATAAATTCTCTAAAAGAATGAACAGTCTGTGTTTTATTTTGCATGTAGGGTGCTGTAGGCCCAACTTATTAATTGTATTGGGGTCGAAATGTAGGTTTTACTGTTGTACAGATGTGGAGAGGTAAATATTAGGTGACAACTGTCATTGAAATGACAATTTATACTCACAGTCCCCAAAAGGAGGGGCCGCACCATGCCACAGGGTTACACAGGAGGCACCAGGTGGGTCAGGAGGGAGAGAGAGCAAGGGACAATAGTCACAGGAGCCTTTACTGTGGTTTCCACAGGAAGGAACAAGGGGCAGGGTAGGCTGAGTTCTCCCCACAATGCAAAGGGTGATGATTTATTGGATCCTGAACCAGGAACAAAAAACAGCTGTGAACATTACTGGGATAACTGGAGAATTTGAGCATGGCTTCTGCCTACTATAATGCTGCTGAGCCATGTTAAATGTCCCCCTGTAACAGAGCATTGAGATGGTTCAGGAGACATGCTTTCAGCACATGCCCATGTGTTTAGGGCAAGCATCTACTGTTAGAGAGCATATGTGGGGAAACGTCAGCAATGGGGATTCTAAGATCATCAGGCATTCCTAATAAGTTTGCAGCTTTTATGAAGGTTTAGAAATTGAGCTGAGTTGAATTTGAGGAACAAAGAGCAAATAAAGCCTTGGAGTGGCCACCTTGCTTCCCCATACTCTGTCTTCTTCTGGCCAAAAGTGGTTGTCATCAAATGAGAGGGCACAGTTTGGAATGACTCCTTGGTCTATCATCTCTGAAGTATTTCGTTTTCTTTTCTCTTAGTGTTTTCCAAGTGCCATTGTCAGCCATGTGACAGCAGAGTGTCCCAGTAAGTGTCTGGTAGGAGAAGCCCCAGCCCCAGGGTACCAAGGTCCTGCTGATTGGTGTCAGGGCTTGGCTGGTCCCTTCCACACCACCGTGGTGGGAACTGGGCTGCAGGGCTGAGGGGCAGGGCAGCCCTAGGTGGGTATTGAGGCTGTCTGAGGGCTGGAAAGTCAGTAGAAACAAAGAGCAGCACATTTAGTATGAGACTTGGAGGAGTTACTGTGACTCAGCAAAGGAGGAGGGAGTCCCTGCTTCTAGCTCCATTCTGTATCTTTCGTTTGACAGTGACAGTCTCTAAATTTGGGCCTGAGGGCTGCGGGTACTGGTGTAGAACATGGCCTTAACACTTGGGGTCATGCAGCCTCTGTGAACATGGTGGCCTCGCTGTACAACATGGGGACAGGGGTAAAAGTCCAGGTCTCAAGGCATTTGGAGGAGGTCAGTGACTTGCAGTGTTATGTTTCACCAGAGTAGAAAATTGTGCCTAAATTGAGGAACTTCATGAAACAAAGTGTGCTTGTAATTAGTGGGAAAACCAGGTGCAGATCCTTAGCAAATACTTCACTAAGCAGACTCATGAATTCATAAACACAGTTGTTGGCTTGAGCCAAGATCCCGGGCTCTGCCATGACACTCTGCTCCCTGTGAAGTTACAAGGAAAGTAGCTCCAGGACACCTGTAGAGCAGGACGCCACACTCACTGGTGATGTGATAGACCACAATGGCTTTACCTATGAGACAGCCAGGGAACAGAACTCCAAAGCAGGAAAGAGGCAATTTGGATCTAGACCCCTTTGTCTCCCCACAACCTAGGGAAGTTCAGCCCCCATAGTGGAGACCCACACCCTCAGCTGAATCCCAAACACCTAAAGACAGGAACTGCTTTTCAGCCAGGCCAGGTCTGTCTCCTTTAAAAAGTTCTCACTGTCACCACATTGAGGTCAGGTTTCCATGGCAACCCCATGCTCAGACACCTCCTCCACACTGGAATTGCCTCTGCACGCCCTTCTATTCCCTGGCCCTTAACTGAAAGCATAGCACCTTTGCTCTTCAGGTCACTATGCTGCATGAGAAAGAATAGTAAGTAGGAACACTGGACTGGGACCCCGGCAAATGAAGAACTCTGATCAGTTTGGTGGAACAAAGTATGCCCCTGTCGTCAGGAATTTTGTTTGCTTAAAAAAGGCAGGAGGGGAGTATTGTCAGTACAGAGACTCAGAGAGGTGCCTAGGGATTTTGGAGATGGGCTAGCTTTGGAGCGTGAATGTGTAAAATCACACACCATCCTAAGCAGTTTGCCATCTGTGGCAGAGAATTCAGAGATTATCTATAATTATGTAACAGAATGCATATACAAAAAAAAGTAATATAAGAACTCTCAATTATTTCAGAGATGCAGAACTAAATATTTTTTCTTTAGTGAGTAAAAATCTGGTCAGTTGAACCAAACATTGCTTTTTTTCTGGGGAATTCTGATCCTTCATTCCCCATATTTTCTTCCACATGGAAGGACATCCATGACCAAACATATCTAACCTCTCTAAACAGCACCTTCTATATCTAGAGAATGGTTTACCTCATTAGTGAATGGAAGGACAAGAGGTTGCACAGTCCAGGCTGTCGCCGTTCAAAAGTCTGGGAGCAAGCTGCCTTTATGGAGACATCTTTTACTCTGCCCTCAAGGGTGGGTCCAGAATGGAGTAGGCAAATTGATACTGAAGCTCACACATCATAGACATGTGGGCTTACCTCTGCTTGCTGTTACATGTCCAAGTACTCCCTCTGGTTGTCATGCTATTATGTTAATATCAGAGGCATCACACTGACAGAATGAAGTTAGAATGGGGACCTAACATTTTGGGAGACATACTGTAGGTTGTTACTTTAGAATTTTTGTCTTTAAATTCTCAAAGCAATGCTCTGAAGCTAGCATCATGACTTTATTTCTACAGATTGGGAGACAGTCTCACAGAGCAAATTACATGCTGAAAGACCTCTACGAAGGCATCAAATGGACACAGAAGCCAACTTGATATTGGTCAATTCTGGGACAATTTGAGCATCAACATACATAATAATAATAATAATAAACTCTTTGAGAAAAATAGTAATCTATGAGACATACTGATATAAATACTTGAATAAATAAATAAATAAATGTTATTTATTTATTTAATAATATTATATAAATCTTTTTATTTAATAAGAGGATAAGGAAAAGGTCTACTATACACTTGAGTCCCAACTCGTAAATCTTGAAGGACTGACAGAATTGGAAAAGCAACACTTGACAACTATCATAGTAACAAATGATTCAGGCAAGAGACCTGAACAGATGATCGCTCTGCACCAAATCCCACAGCAGTCACTGAATCACCATGGCAACCATGCTGGCCAAGGAAAGCTAGGAAGCAAAACAAACAGCAACCCCCTTGTTTTGGTTGCTAATATGCTCTAGGATCTGAGCAGGGCTGATATAACACACAATAACTAAACTCAAGTACAGTATTCCTTACAATAAATATTTCTGACAGCTTTAACAATACACACACACACACATACATACATATACACTCACATACATCCATGTTCTCTCCTCTCTTTTTCTCCCAAACCAAGATAGCAAGAATTCATTGTGGCAAAATAGCTAGGGAAGTAAAAAAAAATAATAAAAAACACTACAACTCAACAGATTCAATTCTAAAGACACATACAAGCTGAAAGCTACTAAACTATTTTAGTGATGGATTTTTCTGGAGGTGACCTGTAGAATTTTCTCAGAGACATTTGTCTCCCTAGACAATACCTCTCTGTCAATAACCTCTAAATGCTGATATTACAATATAAGCAAACACATGTTATATATCAAGTGCCTTTTCCAGAGCCTGACCTTTCATGGAAAAAGATTCCTCAATGGTTATTTTTTGACATTTGGCTGCTGACATATTTTTCAATGTAAAAATACTGTCATTCATGATAACTCTTAAAAGTAGAAAATACTTAGGAATGATCTCTTCACATATATGTAAGTCCTATACACACTACAAAATGTTGCTGACAAAAATTAAAGAAAGTCTAAATAAATGCAGGGACATGCCATCTTCATGCATCAGAAGACGCAGTATTGTTGAGACATCTATTCTCTTCAAGCTGATGTATAGATTTGGTACAATCCTAACAAAAATCCGAGCAGACGTTTCTTTTTCAGAAATTGACAGGTTGATTCTAAAATTCATGTTGAAATGCAAAGGACCTGGACTGTGAGAAACAACTTTGAAAAACAACAAAGTTGGAGGATGAAAATTACCTAATTTTAAGAGTCATTACAAATCTTCAGTCATCATGACAGTGTGGAATTGTTGTCAAGGTAGGCCAGCAGATCAATGGAACAGAATAGAGTCAAGAAATAGACCCACACCTATATGGATAACTGGTTTTTAACAGGGTTGCAAAGGCAATTCAGTGGAGAAAGGACAGTTTTTCAACACATGGGCTGAGAAAATGAATATCCATGTGTACAAATATAAATTTTGATCCATGTATTGCACTACTTACAAAAGTTAACTCAAAATTGATTATAGACATAACCATAAAACTAAAACTCCTAGATAAAAAACACAGGAGGAATCTGTGTGATCTTGGGTTTGGTGAAGATTTCACAGATGTGACACTGAAACCATAATCCATAAGTGCACAGATCAATAAATTTGACTTCCTCAAAGTTAAAAGTTTCTGCTCTTCCAAATACTCTGAATACACTGTTCAGAGTATTAAAAGATAAGCCACTGACCAGGGGGAAATATTTGTAAATCATATCTCTGAAAGAGGACTTGTGTCGAGAATGAAAAAATCTCACAAATGTCAATAAGAAGGAAACACTTCAATAAATAAGTGGGCAAAAGATTTGAATAGATAACTCATCAAAGAAGATATACTAATGTAAATGCAGGGGTCTGTTTGACCTGAATGAGATGTACAGCACCCCAGTCTTGCCCTGCCACTGCTCCTCCCTCTGACCCTGACTCTGCCTGAGGCCAGCCTGCCAGAAGCTGACCTTTAAACTCAGGGCTGATCTTTAACTAAAAGGCTGCTTTCTCCTTTCACTCCCCACTCCCTCTCCCATGTCTTTTTCACAAAACTGTCTCCACCTCTCACAGAGATTCTGGTTGGGCTAGAGGCTGAACATCTTTGGGAACAACTTTTTAGGGAATGCGAATACAATGCAGTGTCTTTAAAAGCATGTTGTGATGTACACATTTTGTAAGTATCTTTTTTGTTTTTGTTGTTGTAGCAACCATTTGTAAAACATTCCAAATAATTCCACAGTTCTCAAGCAGCAGTTTAATCCCTTTCTCACTTTTAGAAGGTAATTTTTTCAGCTTAATCCATATTGCCCTTTCCATAGAAGAGGGATAGTTAGGTATGGGCTTGCCTTACTGAGAGCCAAACAGAGCCCAGACAAAGACTCCACTACGGGGAGTCATTGCTTTGTGCAGAGTACCAGTCAAACCAGAAAGTCCATTCCAAGAGGAGTTAGCAAAAAAAAAAGTGATGTTCAGATTTCATTTTTAAGGTATTCTGAGGTAATTTTTTAAAATCAGAAATGACCAGAAAGGTTATAGTGGTGAGAGACCTCTCCGTCTGAGACCAAATCCTTGTCCCATCTCTACCCCCTTCTCAATGGTTCATAAAATTGATCACGTGCCCTTAATGTTGAAATGACCAGTTATTTGCTCTCATGCCTCCTTGCAAGAAAGGAAATTAGATTTTTGCCACTGATTGAGCCTTATGAAACTCATCTCACCTCCCTGTTCTGGGTCTGAAGCTACTGTCTCTAAAAGCGCCATCTCATTATACTTTGTATCAGTGCTGGAAAAATCTTGAATAGTTTATGTACAAAACTTTTTTTAAATTTCATATTATTTTGAAACTTTGCTCCTTTGGGGTTGAGGCACACTGGCCACCCACCTGGCTGTGACAGTCATCTTGTAGCTTGGACTGTAGTGTGCTGATCTTTAAGTTTCTTCCTTACACAGTGCCCCCTTTTTGGTGAGGTTTCTTTGAGGTCTGTTAGATGCGCATCCTGCAGCTTATTGACTTAAAATGTACTCTCTTTTGGTGTGGTATCTTTGGGGGCCAATGGGGAGAAAGAGAAAGCAACAGTGCAACTATTTGGTACTGAAAAATGACAAATGTCTTTTTAAAATAAAGAACCAGTCCCTCAAAAAAAAAAAAAAGACTGCACTTTCAGTATGAATCCCTCAGAATCCCTGTACCCTGAGTATGTCCCCATCCCACCCAAAAAAATGTCCAGAAAGCTTCCTGGAAGGCATGGGGGTTGGTCACACAGCCTTGGACTCTACCTTCATGCACTGTGATATTCAAGCTGCAGTTCAGGAATGTGCCCTAACGGGAAATCAAGCCCATGACCTTTCAACTTACAGGACAAAACTCCAACCAATGGAGCCACATCAGCCAGGGCTGGGGGTTTCTTTTTTTAAGAATACTAATCCCATTCATGAGGGTTCTGCTCTCATGACCTAACCAGGTACCAAAGACTTTACCTGTCTCCTAATACCATCACCTTAGGGTTTAGGATTTTAACATATGAATTTGGGAGGGACACAAACATTAAGACCATAGCACTTCCTGTATCAACAAGGTTTAAGTGTGTTTAGAAATATTTTTATATCATAGTATGCATAGGTTTTATTGTATGTATATTTTACCACACAGACTTTTTCTAAAACACAAACTAACAAGAATTAGCCTCATTAGTAGAACTAAACATAATTTGGATGTCTTCTGGCCATTTTATTTTTTGTGTGTGGTTATAAAGACCATTTTCATTAAGTGGTAAAACACTTAGTGTTGTTCTGATGGATTAGTCTGATTTCTCTCCATGTAGCTAGAATTTTCTTTACCTTTGCTTTCCTCTAGACTACACACACACACACACACACACACACACACACACACACACACACGCATAATGTTCCTGTGGATAATCAGTGCCTGTGATTAATGAGAAGAGTTATGTCAGGAATAGAATCAAGACTAATCCCATTTTACTGGGTATAGAGCTTGGGTATAATTTTTTTAAAGATTTTATTTATTTAAAAAAAGATTTTATTTATTTTCCAGAGGGGAAGGGAGGGAGAAAGAGAGGAAGAGAAGCATTGATGTGCAAGGGAAACATCAACTGGTTGCCTTTCAAACACGCTCCCCAACCAGGAACCTGGCCTGTAACCCCAGGCATGTGTCCTGACTGCAAATCAATCACACTGGTGACCTTTCCATTCTCAGGCCATTGCTCAACCCACTAAGCCACACCAGCCAAGGTGGGGGTATAATTTTCATTGTGCCAAGTTAATGTGGCAGGTTTTATTTGTCAACACATGTGAGTGAAATTGAAAACAATAACTCACCATTAAAATGTTTTGAAGAAAAATAAAGAATGCCACCTTATTATCTTAATTGGTCACCATCATTTCCCCAATTTTTTGCAAGGGAGGAGAGGTATGCCCACTGGCAGCTCTAGATTCATGTCCTTATACCTCCATGATTAAAAGGAAGCAAACAATAGGTAAGTACCACACAAATTCTGAACATCCCAGAAAATCCCTTACTGGTTGTACCCAGGTTACCTTCTCACACTTGGAGTCAACAGTTGGAGCTCAGGGCCTGCAAGTCCTGATTGTCTGGGCCTGTGGACAGTGGGATGGGGAGAGAACTGCTCTCACTGAAGGTTCCCATTAGTCAAGTGATACATAAATGCAGGTCATGAAGGTTTCTGGTTTGAAAAATAAAAGAGTCTCGATTGGAAAGGAAAAGAATGGAATGATTCTAAACAAAATAAAATATAAATTAAAAATAAAGTCACATTAATATAAATAATTATACAAATATTTGAATTAATAATGAAATGAATGAGAAGAGACAAATGGTCTTTACTGATAATTCCAAATAATATTTGTTGATACCCTGCATCCATGAGTTGAACCTGAAATCTGCCTCCCACCCCTGAGGGCTGGGCAACTTAATGACTCACTGCTAAAGAAAAGAGTAGGTGAAGAGAAAATAGTTACTATACACTGGAGAAAGGCAGAAAATATTACTTTAACCCAGTGATGTCATGTTGGTATTTTGTCCTCCCATATATGATATGACAATTAGGGCACATCGACTCTGGGGTATTCTTCTTCAAAACCTATAACCAGAATCTAATCATGAGAAAAATAAGAGATTATGCATGTGCTCCTCAACATTGTCAGGGTAATGAAAACCATTTGGCAGTTTCTCAAACAGTGCAACAGAGAGTTACTGTATGACCCAGCAATTCCACTTCTAGGTCACAGCCAAGAGAAATGAAATCACACATCTACATAAAAACTAGTACATGAATAGACAGAACATTATTATTCATAATAATAACCAAAAATAGAAATCACCCAAATATCCACCATGGATAAAGTATGGCATACTATTCAGCAATAAAAAGGAATGAAGTACTGATACATGCTACAGTATAGATAATCTTTGAAAATATTATGCCAGTGAAAGATGTAGAATATGCAAAAGACAGCATACTGCATGATTCTACTTATATGAAATGTCCAGAATAGGCAAATCCATGGAAAGGAAGCATATCTGTGGTTCCTGAGGCTGGGAATGGATGTGGTCTCTAACTATTAAAACATAGCGGAACTTTATAAGATGATGAAAACATCTAAAACTCAATTATGGTTAATTATTGTACAGTTCTACACAGTTACCAAAAATCATCAAACAATACCCTTAAAATGTGTGAATTTTGTTTTCTGTAAATTACATTGTGAAAAAGCTGTTAAAATTATGATATGGCCTGGTCTTCTGTTTTACCACTGCAACAACCAATCTTTTTCATACAAAGGCTGAGGTGCATGTGTTTTGCATAAATATTACTTTATATATACTGTAGATGTAGCTGAGGCTTACTGATTCTATGTCCTGTGTTCCTCCAAGCAATGACTTTCCCCCACACATGCTACTCAGATTGCACTTGTGTACAGAGTTTGATTTACACCTGATCACTTACACATCTTCCAGTTGTGGCAGTGACTTAAAAGTGGGTCTGTGACAGAGTCTAGGGCATGGTCTGTGTGGCATGTTGTCAGCATTACTACTTTCTTCACTTTTTGTGACTTTCCTAACATGACTCTGCTTACAGGAGACTACACCAAAACAACATTTCCAGGTGTCAGTATGACCAGACTCTTCAAAGGGCTACATAGGCACACATCCTTTGCAGCAACCATTTCCCTGGCAGAAGTTTACATTCAAGACAAATATCAAATGACCTCACTTAAATGTGGAATCTAATGAACAAAAAAAAAAAAACTAATGAGCAAAATAGAAATAGAGGCATAGAAACATAGAACAGACTGACAGCTGTAAGAGGGGAAGGAGGAGGTGGGGAGTGGTTGAAAGAAGGTGAAGGGATTAACCAAAGAACATATACATATGACCCACAGACACGGACAAGGATATGGCAGTTGCCTGAGGGAGTAGGGGGGCTGGGTGGAAGGAGCAAAGGGAGAAAAATTGGGGCATCTGTAACAGCATAAATAATAAAATATTTTTTTAAAAAGACATGGTTAAGGATGTTAATAAGGATTTGGTTTTATGGACCCATCCTGATAATTCCTAGATTTCACTTCTGGGTCTGAATTTAGGAAGGGAGACCAAAGGGGAAGCAATGCCATGAAGGGGCAGAAACAGGAAAATGTGATTGTCAGCACACACATACCCCAAATGGGTTCTGTTATCATAATACTAGAATTCTCCTGATACAATTTTCTGGACTCATAAAGGACACATTCAGCTCACCTGTGCATATACCCATGGGAAATGTGTCTTGAACAATGTCCTTTAACAGAGTACAGACACTGAAAAGATGTCATCCACACTGTTGATGACAGGGGATGTCAGAAACACTCTTCGTAACACAGGGTTGTGAGAATTGATGATGTCACATCCATAGGATGGAATTCTAGATAAGCAGCAAAAACAAGTTGTAATCAAAATAATGAGAAGAGATGGTTCGTTGCCTATCAGAAAAACAGTGATTCACATAATTCCTAATGTGAGCAGAAACAAGCACTTTCTTACAATAATGTTAGGAATATAAATCAGTAATAGTATTTCCAATGTTGCATTAATTTAAAATATTACATTTACTTGTTTATAAAGAACATTTCCAAGAACTTATAAATACTTACAAAGATATTTGTGTATATATAAGCAAGGCCATGAAGTGTACTATCGTTTGTAACAGAAAATATGGTAAAGGAACTAATTTTTCTTTGTTATTGCTCAAATATATTTGTCTCCTTCTCCCTGCCACCACTCTCCCATGCCCATGTCCCCCACCTCCCTCTGTCAAACTTTTCCCACTTTGGCATTGTCCATGGGTCCTTTATACATGTTCCTTGACTTGACCCTTCCCTTCCATTTCCCTGCACCCCGCTCCTTACCTCTTGCTTCTGTTCTTTTCTTTTTTCTTTCAATATTGCTGGTTATATTTTCCTTGCTTGTTTGTTTTGTTGGTTAGGTTCCACTTACAGGTGAGATCATATGGTATTTGTCTTTTGTCCCCTGACTTATTTCACTTAGCATAATGCTCTCCACTTCCATCCATGCTGTTACGAAGGGTAGTAGCTCTTTCTCTCTTTCTGCTGTGTAGTATTCTGTTGTGTAAATGTACCATAGTTTTTTGATCCACTCATTTACTGATGGGCACTAAGGTTTTTTCCAGTACTTGGCTATAGTAAATTGTCTTGCTATGAACATTGGGGTGCATAGATTCTTTTGAACTGGTCTTTCGGGACTTTGAGGGTATAATCCAGCAGTGGAATCACTGGGTCAAAAGGCAGTTCCATTTTTAGCTTTTGGAGGAAATTCCAAACTGTTTTCTACAGTGGCTGCACCAGTCTACATTCCCACCAACAGTGTACTAGGGTTTTCTTTTCTCCACAGCCTCCCCAGAACCTGTTTGTTAAACTGTTTATGATGGCCATTCTGACTGGTGTGAAATGGTATCTCATTGTGGTTTTAATTTGCATTTCTGTGATGGCTAGTGATGCTGAGCATCCTTTCATATGTCTCTGTGCCCTCTGTATCTCTTCCTTGGAGAAGTGTCTGTTCAGGTCCTTTGCCCATTTTTTAATTGGATTGTTTGTCTTCTTGGAGTGGAGTCATGTGAGTTCTTTATAAATTTTGGAGATCAAACCCCTATATGGAATTTGCCAATTGATGTATCATTGGCAAATATATTTTCCCATAGAGTTGGCTCCTTTCTCATTTTGTTGATGTTTTCTTTAGCCATGCAGAAGCTTCTTAATTTGATGAGGTCCCACTTGTTTATTCTTTCCTGTATGTCCCTTCCTTTAGGGGACATATCTGTGAAAATATTACTGCATTCATTATCTGAGAGTTTCCTGCCAATGTTATCCTCTAGGACTTTCATGGTGTCGCAACTTATATTTAAGGTTTTTATCCATCTTGAGTTTATTTTTGTATATGGTAATGGTGTCAGTTGGGGGTCAAATTTCAATTTTTTGCATGTAGCTGTCCAGCTCTCCCAACACCATCTGTTGAGGAGTTTATTTTTATTCAATTTTATGCTTCTGCCCCCTTTGTCAAATATTAATTGACCACAGAGACTTTGGTTTATTTCTGGGCTTTCTATCCTGTTACACTGATCTATGTGTCTGTTCTTGTGCCAGTACCAGACTCCTTTGATTACAGTGGCCTTGTAATATAGTTTATGTCTGCTATTGTGATCCCTCCTGCTTTGTTTTTATTTCTCAAAATTGCTGTGGTTATTTGGGGTTGTTTATGTTTCCATATAAATTTTTGAAATGTCTGTTCTATGTCTGTGAAATATGTCATTGGTATTTTAAAAGGGATTGCATTGGATCTATAAATTGCTTTGGGTAGTATGGACATTTTGATGATGTTAATTCTTCCAATCCATTAACACAGTATGTGCTTCTATTTATTTGTGTCTTACTTAATTTCTTTCTTCAGTGTTGTATAATTTTCTGCATACAGGTCTTTTACCTCCTTGGTTAAATTTACTTCTAGGTACTTTATTTTCTGTTCCTATAGCAAAGGGGATTTTTTTCCTGATTTCTGATTCTGATATTTCCTTGTTGGTGTACAAAAATTCCTTCAATTTCTGAATATTGACTTTGTATTCTGCTGTTTTGGCAAATTCACTTAGGTCAAGTAGTTTTTTGGTGGAGTGTATAGGGTCTTCTATGTACACTATCATGTCATCTGCAAACAATGATAGTTTTACTTCCTCCGTTCTAATTTGGATGCCTTTTATTTCTTTTCCTTGTCTGATTGCTGTGACAAGGACTTCCAATGCAATGTTGAATAGAAGTGGTTAAAACAGACATCCTTTTCTTGTGCCCTATCTTAGTGGGAAAGCTTTCAGTTTTTGCCTGTTGAGTATGATGTTGGCTGTAGGTTTTTCATATATGGCCTTTATTATGTGGACATATGTCCCCTTTATTCCCATTTTTCTGAGTGTTTTTATAATAAATAGGTGCTGTACCTTATCAAATGCTTTTTCTGCAACTGTTGAGATGATCATGTGATTTTTGTCTCTCCTTTTGTTTATGTGATATATTACATGTATTGATTTGTGAATATTGAAACATCCTTGCATCTCTGGGATGAATCCCACTTGATCAGGGTGGATAATAGTTTTAATGTATTGCTGGATGAGGTTTGCCTATATTTTGTTGAGGATTTTAGCAACCATGTTCATTAGCGATATTGGCTTGAAGTTTTCTTTCTTAGTTGTGTCTTTATCTGGTTTTGGGAGTAGGATGATGCTGACCTCATAAAAAGAGCTTGGGAGTCCTCCCTCTTCTTGGATTTTTTTGAATAGTCTGAGAAGGACAGGGGTTAGCTCTTCCTTAAATGTTTTGTAAAATTCTCCTGTGAAATTACTCAGTCTAGGGACTTGGGTGCTGAGAGTTTTATGATTACTGCTTTAATTTCACCAGCTCTTATCAGTCTGTTCAGGCTTTGTGCTTCTTCTTCAGTCAGTGTTGGAAGGTTATATTTTTCTAGAAATTTGTCATTTCATAGAGCTTTTCAAATTTCTTGGCATTTAATTGTTCATAGTAATTTCTTACAATCCTTTGTATTTCTGTGGTATCAGTTGTTATTTCTCCTCTTTCATTTCTGATATTATTTATTTAGGTCCTCTCTCTTTTTTCCTTGATGAGTCTGCTTAAAGGCTTGTCGATTTTGTTTATCTTTTTAAAGAATCAGCTCCTGGATTGGTTAATCCTTTGAATTGTACTTTTAGTCTCTGTGTCATTCTATTCTGCTCTGATCTTGATTATTTATTTTCTTCCTTCTACTTGCTCTGGGATTTGTTTGTTGTTGTTTCTCCAGTTCTTGAAGCTGGAAGGTTGGGTCATTTATTTGAAATGTTTCTGTTTATAATGTCAGCCTGTGTTCCTATGAACTTCCCTCTCAGGACTGCCTTTGCTGTGTCCCATAGGTTTTGAATTGTTTGTGTCCTTTTTCATTTGTTTCCATAAACTTTTTGATTTATTCCTTGATCTCATTATAGACCCATACATTGTTTAATAGTGTGGTATTCAGTCTCCATGAGTTTGAAAGTTTTTGAGTTTTTTCCTTGAGGTTGGTTTCCGTTTTCAAGCCCATGTGTCCAAGAAAATGCTTGTTATTATTTATTTTTTTTCTGAATTTGTTGAGGTTTGTTTTATTTCCTATCATATGGTCTATCTTTGAAAATGTTCTGTGTGCATTTTAAAAGAATGTGTATTTTGCTTCTTTGGGATGAAAGGTTCTATATATGTCAGTTAAGCCCATTTGATCTAAAGCATTGCTCAGTTCCACAATATCTTTGTTGTTGTTTTGTTTGGAAGATCTATCCATTTTTGACAGTTGGGTGCTAAAATCCCCTACTATGAGTGTATTGCTGTCTACATCTTTCTTGAAGTCCTCCAAGATTTTCCTTATATATTTGGGTGCTCCTATGTTGGGTGCATATGTTTACAATGTGTATGCCTTTTGATGGATTCTTTCTTTGAGTATTATAAAGTGTCCTTCTGGGTCCATTTTTATGGCCTTTGTTTTGAAATCTATTTTGTCTGATATTAGTATTGTTATCCTTGCTTTTTTTTCCTGTCCATTTTCTGGGGATAATTTTTTCCATCACTTCACTTTCAGTCTGTGTAGGTCCTTTGTTCTGAAATTGGTGTCTTGTAGGCAGCTTATGTGTGGGTCACATTTTCTTTTCTATTCAGCTATCCTGTGACTTTTGATTGGGGCATTTAGTCCATTTACATTTAAAGTTGTTATTGATAGGTACTTATTCATTTTTTCCCTTTGTACCTGTGTTCTTTTTCTCACTCTTTTTCTTCATCTTCTTAAACCAGTCCCTTTAGCATATCTTGTATCACTGGTGTGGTAGAGATGCATTCTTTCAGCCTTCTTTTGTCTGGGAAACTCCTTATTTCACCTTCCATTTTAATTGAAAGGCTTGCTCGGTAGAGCAGTCTTGGTTGTAGGCTTTTGTTTTTCATTGCATGGAATATTTCTTGCTGTTCCCTTCTGGCTTGTAGTGTTTCTGTTAAGACAGCTGCTAGCTGTATCAGGGCTCCCTTGTATGTTACTACCTCTTTCTCCCTTGCTGCCTCTAGGATTCTCTGTTTGTCTTTGATATTTGCCATTTTACTGATGACATGCCTTGGAGTGGGCCTCGTTGGGTTCCTCTTGAATGGGAACCTCTGTGTTTCCTGGAATTGCCAGATTTTTCTCTCCACAAATTAGAGAAGTTTTCCATCATTACTTTTTCAAACATGTTCTTTATCCCTTCCTCCTCTTCTTCTCTTTCTGCAATCCCTATTATACTAGTA
Source organism: Pteronotus mesoamericanus (assembly GCF_021234165.1). Lineage (NCBI taxonomy): Eukaryota > Metazoa > Chordata > Mammalia > Chiroptera > Mormoopidae > Pteronotus > Pteronotus mesoamericanus. Next base: position 647,130 of record NW_026555322.1, on the reverse strand, counting down.
TTATTATGTTTCAGATTGTCCTGCATTTCCCTCAATGCGTCTTCATTCTTTTGGATTCTTTTTTCCATTTCTTGCTCTTTCTGGGATCTTTTTTCTACCTTGTCCTCCAGCTCACTGATTTGATCCTCTGCTTCATCTAGCTTGCTTTTGGTTCCTTCTACAGTGTTCTTCAATTCAGAAATTGTATTCTTCATTTCATCTTGTCTCTTATTGATAGTTTTTATGTCCTTTTTCATGTTGATATAGTTTGCAGTACATTCCTTATCGTTTCCCTGTAGTTTTTCATAATTTTCTTTCAGCTCTCTGAACTCATTTGAGCTTCCTTAGAACGATTTTTTGAAGTCAAAATCTGATAGTTTATTTGCCTCTATTTCATTTAGAAATCCCTCTGTGGGGATTCCTCCTTTCCACTCTTTGGGGGGGGTGTTTCTTTTCCTTGCCATTATTTGTAAGAGTCTTCTTTTTTGCTTGTGCTTCTTAAATTGATCTCCTTTGTTTTCCTGACTTTGTGGTGTAAACTTTTATGGTAGTAGACAGTTTTTTTCTTTTCTTTTCTTCCTGGGTCTGCCTCTGATGATGTCAGATGTTGACTGCATCTGACCTTCAGCAGTCTGAGACTTTCTGGAATCTACAGTCTGTGTCTGCCTCCTGCTATTGTTAATCTAGCCACTCTGCCCTCAGCCATCAGGCTTATGCACCACAGGGCGAGGCAGTGGCTCCTATGGGTGGGGGCATTGTATCCTTAAAGGCTGCTGCCACTCAAGGGAGTGGTATGTCTGAGCAAGATGGAAGCTGAAGAGTTGGGAAAGAGTCAGCACTGATATCCCCCTGGCTACTCCCTCAGTTCTCTCCCCAACATTTCCATCTCCAGTCTCTCCTCAAGCACCTGTAGACAGCTCTGTGTCACCTTTAGCCAAGGATCCATTTCTGTGCCGACTGCTCTGCACTCAGTATCCAGGCCTACGCACAACTCCTGGCTGGGGCAGAGTGTCCTCAGGACAGGTCTATTGTTTCCTTTCAAGCTGCTGCCTCTCTGGGGCATGGTCTGCTGGAGCAAGATGAAGAATGAGGAATAGAGGAGGAGTCAGCACCAGGAACATCCTGGCTACTCCCTCAGTTCTCTCCCCAATGCCTCTATCTCTAGTCTCTCCTCAAGGGTCTTTTGGCAGCTCTGTGTCCCCTTCACCCAGGGATCTACTATCTGTGCTGGCCACTCTGCACTCAGCACCCAAGCCTGTGCGCAACTCCTAGCCAAGGCAGAGCCTCCTGAGGTTGAGGTTATTGTATACTTTATGCCTGAGCAAAATGGACGCTGCAGAGTGAGTGGTGAGTCATCACCAGGACCCCACTGGCCACTGTCTCAGTTCTGTCCCCAAAGCTTTCCTCACAAATCTCTCCTCAGGCCGCTCCAGCCCACTCTGCCCCTGCCTCTGCCCAGAGACCAAGGTAGGTGGCTGCCACTGCAAATTTTTGCGTTGGCCCTGTAAATGTCTCTTTGTGTCTCCAGCTGCCTGTCTCTGGCAGACAGTGCCACTACGCTTTTCGTGGTTGTCTTTTATCTGTGTGCTCTTTTTGGGTTCTGGTGCTGTAGACTAGAGGTCCCTACTTATGATTCAGACCCTGTTTTTCTTAGAGGGATCCAGCTGGCCATTTCAATTTCCCTCTGGTGCTGGCACCTGTGGGCACACAGCACACTTTCAAGCCTCCACCGCACTTCTTACCCGTTAGGTTGTACAAAAGCCGATTCCACTGTCTGTCTGAGGCTCCAAGGCTCCTCTCTCACTATCGTTCCATTGTTTTCCAGGTGATTTCTCCACCATTTAGTTGTAATTCCATTTTAGTCCTAGGAGGAGGTCAGTGTGACTTCCACTCACTCCTCCACCATATTGTCCCACTCGGGAACTAAATTTTTATCATTTAGGTACTAGTAAAATAATTTGCAGCATTATATGATGAAACACCCAATTATATAAAAATGCAAATTTTAAAAAATACTTAAAATGTTATCATAAAAATATATTTACATGAAAAGGTAGATATACACAATAAAGGTAGAAAAACAATAAGTGCAAAATAGGTAGATGTAATAAGTGCAAAATAAGGTTACAAAGATGATAAGTGGCCTTGATCCTTTTTTGCTAATATAAATCTCTAACTATTTAGCCAGAAGTCTCAAAGAGTAAAAATTAAAAAATGATTTTTTAGTTCCATTCCCATAGATATTTCTCTTCAATATGGCAAGAGATTGCACTTTCTTTCTGAATATCTCAGGATACTTGTATGCTGGGTATGTCTCTTTTCCACCCAGATTTCAAGAAGGCTCTGTCTGGTGAGTTTGTGCCATAGCCCCTTCCCTCCCCTCCCATCTTCCTACTTTGTCATGTTGAAGCTGCAGTTCTGGATCCTGTCAAGAGGTAGTACCAAACTCCTCTACATAAAGGGTCAGCTGGAAATAAACACAATATTCTGACTCAAAACCCAGCTTTTAAACCTATGTGCAGAGTGATTCTAATTTTGTCTGAAAAAATAACAGGTATGTGTAAAAGAACTCTCAAAATATTTACTCAGGAACCTGCATACATTAAAACACCAGGTGGCAATAGCGCACCTGGGCAGTGGACTGGAGTAGGGCAGCACAGGACAGTGGCATGGGAGAGATCATGGGGCCTTAGAGCAGGGTCTGGACATCTGTGTCTGGAGTCATGAGCAGGGGTTGATAGACATGGGGTGGGAGGAGAACTGGGAAGACTGTACAGAGGTGAGGAAATAGAGGGTGAATACCCTGTTCTCTCTGGGGGGACTCCTCTACCTTATGGACACTTCAACCTACACTGGTGAGGGAAGAGACAAATCAATGAATGTGACATAGATTTGGGGTCAAAAATAGATGGAACTGCTTTAATAAACATATGAATATTCCAAACACAATGGGTATCAGCTTTAAAAAAATGGTTTGATGACACTTATTCCCCTTTGTTAACTGCAGGGGGGGGGTTGCATATAAAAGAAAAAATAGAGATGGATATCATCAGGTAGCTAGATCCAGTATATCAGCTCTGCATCTCAGACCAAAGATCTCAGCAAAGGGGAAGGAGGGATAGAGATTCAGATATTGGACTAGTGGTTTCAGTCAGAGTTTTATTGAATTTTTTTAACCTCCTAGTAGACATCCACATGTATCCCTCATTTCCTGGGATGTTTACTTGAGATCAGAAGTCCAGCCTTGGTTTGAACTGAAGAGAAAGCTGTACTAGTGCATGTATTTGAGGTGATACAGCTAGAGACCTAGAAACTCACACATGTATGGGCAGAAACACTTTCAGTTGTCTTTTTACCACTTCCTTTTTCAATATAATTGAATAAAAAGGATGATTCTTAAAAAATATTTTATTTATTTTTAGAGAGAGGGGAAGGAAGGGAGAAAGAGAAGAAGGAAAACATCAATGTGTGGTTACCTCTCATGCATACCACACCGGGGACCTGACCCACAACCCAGTCATGTGCTCTGACTGGGAATCAAACAGGTGACCCTTTGGTTTGCAGGCCTGCACTCAATCCACTGAGCCACACCAGCCAGGGCCAAAGGATGATTTTCTTAAAGTAATGAATACATGTGTACATTACTTTTCTGAATCTGTTTACATGTATTTCTGCTTCCAAATTGTCATCAAAATACCTTTTTTCCTGAATACCATATTTTAAACAATATGTGAAAGCAGATTTATAAAATGAAATTATCCTGCCTCTCATTGGTCTGACTCCCACACCCTGACCCAAAGGGGTCTGCTGCTAAAAAATGTGCCTCCTTTCCATCTGTGGCCCTGTAGTTGAGGGGTACATGAACATAGACACCTACACACACTCATCGTCTTTTCCAAAAGAGAAATCACATTGTGCATTTTTAGCATATTGTGTTTTCCACTTGATATGAATTCTCAGGATTCATATTTGCATCTTATTAATGCTTGAGGTTTTGGCATATTTTGATATGTTTAATGAGTTCATTTATAAATTTACATGATTGCAGTTTAAATTAAGAGCCAATCTCTTTGTCAGTATGTATGTATCACAAACCATACACACTAATGCAGTAGGGGAGTTTTAGTTTGCAAATTTTTTCTGCTTTGTTTTCACACAATTCTTACTATATTCTCCATTTAGAATATGTTCATAGTTCAAAGAATTAAATGAACAATACCCCAAGAGCACATAAGGTAGCTGTAAGGGTTTAAATCACTCAGAGACCAGGAGGATTCAAAACAAAATGTAAACAAAACAAAACAAAAAAACTTCAAGATAATTCCAGAGTTAGCTGTTGATCCTGAGAAAATAGATTTCTTTTCTTTAATTACATACACTTCCTTCAAGTTATTACCCTAAACTGAATAATGTATGTCTTGAATACATTGTTAGGATTAAAGGAGATAAAATATAAAATACAATGTCTTAAAGTAGATCCACACAACATATCATTTTGCTTTCCACCTGTCCAAAGGGCAACACTTGATCTCTGTTCAGGCCCTACTTCCCTCTTGAGGGATCAGCCAATGGATGTGGCCAATACTCAGGCCTCTTGGCAAAAGAGCAGGATTTTACCTCCTCTGACATCTTCATCACCCAGAGGGGTTGTTGAGTGAGTCCACTCAGGGCCACAATAGCAGGGAGTGTGATCAATCATTTCTCCAACCCTTGAAGCCCAACTTTTAAAAGTGAGTCTGCTCTGTGTCTTCCAGGAGGATGGGGTATGCAAACTCATTCTCCCATCCTGTTAGTTCTCTGGACTTGCTCATCTGTAAAGTGGAACACCAAATACCTTTCTTACAGCTGCCCCTGCAGGTAAATGAGAAAACCTTCCCAAGTATATGGCATGTGGTGGGATTTCAATGGCCTTTAAGTGTTGGGGTACTGCAGTAGGGCCAAGACTGACACCATGAAAAGGCATTTTTAATTGTTTATCCTAATGAGAAGATGGATGTCTTTTTGAAGGAAGCAAATATCTCTCTAATATGAATTCATTTCAAAGTTTTCAATACAGAAGCTTCTCTACTTTCTTGGGTGTTTCAGAAGCTCCTAAGAGCTGCTCCACATGGTGCCTCTGAACAGACCCTAATCCACTTCCCAAGCTGGGAAGACAAGCTTGTCTCCAACTCATCTGGTGAGCTCAGTGAGATCACACCAAGAAGCAAAGTTTCGTGTCTGCCCAACTGCAGGGAGCTCCTGAAATGCTCCCTATTTTAATATGTTTATAGGAAAATTCTAGACATGCCCTGCTATTGTCCTTGCACGTTTGCTCAGGTAATGCATTATCTAGCCACATCACACCAGGATTTTAGCTGTCTGCTGCTTCCTTTAGAGGCAAACTTGAAAAATCACTAACAATTCTTTGATGTACAATTGTTCTTTTTTTCATTTCCGCACTAATAACTAAATGTATATTAAACTAAAAACCCATCTTGCTATACTGAGGCAAGTAAGAGAAAAATATGGGTAAATTCAAGAGTTAAATCTGATATGAGATAACTCCTGTATATAATCTTTAAAACTTGCTCAAGTTCTGCCCTGGCTGGAATGGCTCACTTGGCTAAGTGTCATCCTGTAAATCAAAAGGTTGCTGGTTCAGTTCCCAGTCAGGATGCATGCCTGGGTTGCAGACTCTCTGCTCTGACCCCATTGGGGCTCTTGTCAGAAGGCATACGGCAAGCAATCAATGTTTCTCTTTCACATTGATGTTTTTCTTCCTCTCTTTCTCTCTCCCCTCCCCCTCTCTAAAATAAAATAATTTTTTTTAAAAAACTTGCTCAAGATTCAAGAAATTGTTTTAAACCCTCCTTGGTCTCATCACCTCCATTTGACCACAGAATCAACATCTATCTCTACCTCTCTTTCTCACCCTTTAAATCGAAGTTCCAGAAAGAGTTTTCTACATTCTGTTAACATCCTTCTCTATTTACCTCACAGCACTGTAGCTTCTGCCCCCGTGATTGCAATGAATGTAATCTCACAAAGGTTGGAAGTCATCTTCTTGTCACTAGGTCCACGTATTTTGTATAAACATTTTAACATAGTGTTACTATTAATGTCCGCCTAAAATATGCATCCTCTTGCAGACTGCTCTTGTCACTTAGCAAAAAATCTTTCACAAACCCCGTCTCTGGAGCATAACATGCTGGATATAAACCCAAAATGTCTTGCCTCCTAACTGTGCACTCTTGGGCCAAGTCCTTATGTCTCTGTCCCACAGTTAATAATCTGAAAAATCAGGATAAGTAACAGTGTCTAATCTCATAGAGGTGCTCTAAGTACTGAAAGATTCATACATAAAAACTACTTAGGAATTAGGAGAATCAAGATGGCGGAGGAGTGAGTGTAAGTTACACTGACCTCCTCCCAGGACCAACCTGGAATTACAACTAAATTATGGAGAAATCACCTGGAACAAACAACTGAACAATAGCAAGAGAGGAGCCTTGGCAACATAGGAGACAGAAGAATTGGCTTTAACGAAATATAACTGGTAAGGAGTGCAGTATGAATTTGAGAAGACAGGCGGGGCACCCACAGGTGTCAGCACCAGAAGGATATTGAAAGGGCCAGTTGGATCCCCCTGAAAAGAGTGGAGTCTAAATCAAAAATGGGGAGCTCGATCATACAGCACCAGAGCCCAAAAAGAACACAGAAAACAGCCAGCCGTGAAAAGCAGCAGGGCTGCTGTCTGCCAGAGACAGGCGGCTGGAGAAGCAAAGAACTGTTTAAGGGACCAACACATAAATTTTATTTGCAGCCACTTACCCTGGTCTCCGGTAAAGGCGTGGGAGAGTGGGCTAGAGATGCCTGAGGAGAGACTAGTGAAAGAGGTTTTGGGGAGAGAACTGAGAGAGTAGTCGGCGGGACCTCAGTGCTGACTCATCCCCCATGTTGCAGCAGCCATCTTGCTCAGGCAGAGACCACTTCTCCTGAGTGGCTCCAGTGTCAAAAGACTCAATAGCTCCGCCCCCAGGAGGGACTCTTCCCCATCTGAACTGTCTAAGACAGCCTGCTGAGTGCAGAGTGAATAGATTAACAGCTGAAGGAGACAGCCACAGACAGTGGATTCCTGGAACTCTCAAATAGACTGCCTAAGATCAGACAGGGATGACATCTGACATCATCAGAGGCAGATCCAGAAAGTAAAAACAGTGGTCTCCAACCATAGAAGTCCACACCACCAAGGCAGGAAATCAAGACAGATCAACTTAAGAATCAGAAGCAAAAGAGAAGAGTCTCACAAATAATTGGAAGACAAAGAAATACCCCCCACTCAAAAGGAAAGGAGAAATCCACACAAAGAGAACTAAATGAAATAGAGGCAAGTAAACTATCAGATACTCAGTTCCAAACAGTGGTTCTAAGGAAGCTCAATGAGCTCAGTGAGTTCAGAGAGAATTACAAAAAACTACAGGGAAACTGCAAGAAACTTACTGCAAACTATATCAGCATGAAAAAGGACGTAGAAACTATCAATAAGAGACAAAAGGAAATGAAGAATACAATTTCTGAATTGAAGAATACAGTAGAAGGAATCAAAAGCAGGCTCGATGAAACTGAGGACTGAGTCAGCAAGCTGAAGGACAAAGTAGAAAAAAGCTCCCAGAAACAACAATAAAATGAAAAAAGACTCCAAAAGAATGAAGAGGCATTCAGGGAAAAGCAAGACAACCTGAAACATAATAATATTCGTATAATAGGGATACCAGAAGGAGAAGAGGATGAGGAAGGGATAGAGAACCTGTTTGAAAAAAGTCATAATGGGAAACTTCCCTAATTGAAGGAGAGAAAAAGTCACACCTGTCCAGGAAGAACAGAGGGTCCCATTCAAGAGGAATCGAATGAGGCCCATTCCAAGACACATCATCATTAAAATGTCAAGTATCAAAGACAGAGAATCCTAAAACAAACAAGGGAGAAAGAGGTAGTAACATATAAGGGAGCCCCAATACAGCTAGCAGCTGACTTCTCAACAGAAACACTGCAAACCAGAAGGGAATGGCAAGAAATATTCCAAGTGATGAAAAGCAAAGGCCTGCAACCAAGACTGCTCTGCCCAGCAAGGCTCTCAATGAAAATGGAAGGCTAAATAAGAAGGTTCCCAGACAAAAGGAGTCTAAAAGAATACACCTCCACCAAACCAGCACTGCAAAATATGCTAAAAAGACTGCTTTAAGATGAAGAAAAAGAGGCTATGAATACCCAGTTCCTTTCAGAGTTGCCAATACTTGATATTACCAATATTTTTAATACTCATTAATCTGATCATGACAATAATGTTATTTTAAATGTTCCTTTACTATTTGTTGAAACTAAACCTGTTTTTGTATATTTCTTGCCTATTTCTATTATTTTTTAAAAAGCTTTAAATGACTTTTTGGTATTCTTTATCCATTTATTAAGGGTTTGTAGAATTTTTTTTCCCTAAAAACAAACAAACAAACAAACAAAACCCTATTAACCCTTTTTTAGATGTGTTGCAAATACCTTCCTATTCTATTCCTTGTCCTTTAACTTTTTATATGTATATTGCTATATAGTTAAATGTTTAATATAGTCATATTGTCAATATTTACTTTATAGCATCTGGGATTGAATATTTTACTTCAGGTCATGAAAAATAGTAGTTCTATTTTCTTCAAAAACTCCTTAGATTCTACATATTGATTTTTAACTCACCTGAACATTTCTTGTATAATGTGTGAAATAGGACTCTATATTTCAAGTAATAGTGTTCCATGCACCTTATTTGCTGAATAAGCCCTATTTTCACATTGACTTGAAGTATCAACTTAATGATATATTATATTGTTAGACAGATATATACATTTGTGTCTAGGATGCTCATTATATTTCATTGATCTACTTGATTATTTCTATACTGGTGTCATGTTGGTTTAATTGTTGAGACTTTATAATGGTTTAAAATTTTTTAATATTTTAAAATTAACTTTGACATTTAAAAAATAAATAAAATCAATCTGCATTTAAGAAAGAAAGAAAGAAAGAGAGATGGAACTGCTACCTTTTGCGACAACGTGGATGGAACCGGAGAATATTAAGCTAAGTGAAATAAGCCTGTTTATGAAAGACAAATACCATATGATCTCACCTATAAGTGGACTCTATTCAACAAAATAAACTAATGACCAAAATAAACCACAGGCATGGAAACATGGAGCAGAATGAAAGTGACCAGAAGGGATGGGGAAAGAGGACAATGGTGTAAAGAAGGGGAAGGGACTAGACAAAGAACATGTATAAATGACCCATGGACATTGAAAACAGAGTGGGAATTGACTGTGGGAGCAGGAGGTGGGGGTGGGATGGGTGGAGGCGGGTAAAGGGGTAAAAATTGAGACAACTGTAATAGAATAAACATGATTAATATATTTAAAAAGAAAAAAATAAAATAAAATTGTATAGAGGAAGGTGAGCCTCAGAACATAAACTTTAGCTCTCAATGCCATTTGGTCATTCAAAATAAAAGGTAAATTTTTTTTCTTGATTAAAAAAAGAAGTACTTAGGAATTAGGAGGCAAGATGATGGAGGAGTGAATGAAAGTCATGCTGACTGTCTCCCAAGACCAATCTGGAATTACAACTAAACTGTGGAGAAATCACAGGGAACAAACAACTGAACAATAATGAGGGAGGAGCCTTGTAACCTTGGACTGACAGAGAAATCAGCTTTGACACAACCTGACTGGTCAGGAGTGCAGTAGAGATTCAAGAAGATGGGCTGGGCCCCCATGGGAGGGAGCCCCAGAGGGATATTTAAATGGCCAGTTGGATTGCCCTGAAAAGAGTTGGGTCTAAACAATAAGCGGGGGTCTCCAGCCTACAGCACCAGAGCCTAAAAAGCACACAGACAACAGCCAGCTGCAAAAAGGGGCAGGGTTTCTCTCTGCCAGAGATGAGTGGCTGGAGATTCAAAGAGCCATTTAAAGGGCAAATGCATAAATTTTTATTTGCAGCCTCTTACCTTGCACTCCGGCAAAGGAAGGGGGAGAGTCGGCTGGAGATACCTTAGGAGAAACTGCGTAGGGAGCCTTAGAGGATAGAACTGAGGGAATAGCAGGAGAGATCCTGGTGCTGACTCATTCCCCATATGGCAACAGCCATCTTCCTCAGGCAGACCACTCCCAGAGTAACAGTATTGAGAAAGGACCCAATAGCTCCAATCAAAAGGCATAAGGTAGCTGAATGGATAAGAAAACATGATCCTACAAGAGACCCACCTCGGAACAAACTACCTACACAGACTGAAAGTAAAAGGATGGAAAAATATATTGCAAGCAAATATATTTTGGACAGGAAAAAAAAAGCCAAGGTAACAGTACTTATATCACACAAACTAGATTTCAAAACAAAGGCCATAGAAGGAGACCCAGAAGGACACTTCATAACACTCAAGGGAAGAATCCATCGTGAAGACATAAACATTGTGAACATCTATGCACCCAACATAGGAGCACCCAAATATATAAGGAAAATCTTGGAGGACTTCAAGAAAGATGTAGACAGCAATACACTCATAGTAGGGGATTTTAGCACCCAACTGTCAACAATGGATAGATCTTTGAAACAAAACATCAACAATGATATTGTGGAACTGAGCAATGCTTTAAATCAAATGGGCTTAACTGACATATATAGAACCTTTCATCCCAAAGAAGCAAAACACACATTCTTTTCAAATGCACACAGAACATTTTAAAAGATAGACCACATGATAGGACACAAAACAAGCCTCAACAAATTCCAAAATATTGAAATAACAACAAGCATTTTCTCAGACAACAAGGGCTTGAAACTAGAAACCAACCTCAAGGAAAAAACTAAAAAAATATCCAAACTCATGGAGACTGAATGATATTTAACAATGAACCTGTGAATAATGAGATCAAAGAAGGAATCAAAATGTTTCTGGAAACAAGTGAGAATAAACACACGACAGTTCAAAACCTATGGGATACAGCGAAGGCAGTCCTGAGAGGGAAGTTCATAGTAATACAAGACTACCTAAAAAAAAAAAAAAAATAGAAGCATTTCAAATAAACGACCTAACCCTACAGCTTCAAGAACTGGAGACAAAATAAAAAACAAAGCCCAGAGCAAGTATAAGGAAGGAAATAATCAAGATTAGAGCAGAATTGAATGACATAAAGACTAAAAGAACAATTCAAAGGGTAAAAAAATCCAGGAGCTGGTTCTTTGAAAAGTTAAACAAAATTGACAAGGCTTTAAGCAGATTCATAAAGGAAAAAAGTGAGAGGACCCAAATAAATAATATAAGAAATGAAAGAGGAGAAATAACAACTGATACCACAGAAATACAAAGGATTGTAAGAAATTACTATGAGCAATTTTATGCCAAGAAATTTGAAAACCCGGGTGAAGTGGAAGAATTTCTAGAAAAATATAACCTTACAACACTGAGTGAAGAAAATGTAGAAAGCCTGAACACACCCATAACAGCGGGTGAAATTGTGGAAATAATCACAAAATCCCCCGGCACACAAAAGCCCTGTACTGGACGGGTTCAGAGGAGAATTTTACAAAACATTTAAGGAAGAGCTAACCTCTAACTTTCTGAGGCTATTCCAAAAATTCCAAGAGGAAAGACTCCCAAACACTTCTTATGAGGCCAGCATCATCCTAATCCCAAAACCAGATAAAGACACAACTAAAAGAAAACTACAGGCCCATATCGCTGATGAACATAGACACTAAAATCCTCAACAAAATATTAACAAGCCACATCCAGCAATACATTAAAAAGATCATCCACCATGACCAAGTGGAATTCATCCCAGGGAATCAAGGATGCTTCAGTATTCACAAATCAATAAATGCGAATACATCACAAAAACAAAAGGAAAGACAAAAACCACATGATCTTATCTATAGATATGGAAATAGCATTTGATAAGGTGCAGCATCCATTCATGACAAAAACATTCAGCAAAGTGGGAATAAAGGGAGAATACCTCAACATAATAAAGGTCATATATGAAAATCCTACAGCCAACGCCATTCTCAATGGGCAAAAAGTAAAATCTTTCCCACTAAGATCGGGAAGAAGACAAGGATGTCCACTTTTACCACTTCCACTCAACATAGTATTGGAAGTCCTTTTCACAGCAATCAGACAAGAAAAGGAAATAAAAGGCATCCAAATTGGAAAGCAGGAAGTAACGCTGTCATTGTTTGGAGATTATATGATTTTGTACATAGAAAACCCTACAGACTCCACCAAAAAACTACTCTACTTAATAAGTGAATTTGGCAAAGCAGCAGGATACAAAGTCAATATTCAGAAATTAGGGGTATTTTCATACACCAACAATGAAATATCAGAATGAGAAGTCAGAAAAAAAATCCCATTTCCTATAGCAATAAGAAAAGTAAAGTACCTAGGAATAAACTTAACCAAGGAGATAAAATACCTGTACTCAGAAAACTACAGAACACTGAAAAGAAATTAAGGAAGACACAAATAAGTGGAAGCATACACCATGTTCATGGATTGGAATAATTAATATCATCGATATATCCATACTACCCAAAGTGATTTATAGATTTTTTAATGTTTAAATTATATTTATTCTGTTATAGTTGTCTCAATTTTTCCACCTTTGCCCTACCCAACCATTCCACCCTGCCCCCCTCTCCCGCAGACAATTCCCACTCTGTTGTCCATGTCCATGGGTCATTCATACATGTTCTTTGTTTACTCCCTTCTCCTTCTTTCCACTATTGTCCTCCTACTTTTTCCTCTATGGTCACTTTTATTCTGCTCCATGTTTCCATGCCTGTGGTTTATTTTGTTCATTAGTTTATTTTGTTGAATAGAGTACACTTATAGGTTAGATCATATAGTATTTGTCTTTCACCGACTGGCTTATTTCACTTAGCATATTATTCTCCAGTTCCATCCATGTTGCTGGAAAAGGTAGGACTTCCTTCTTTCTTATTCTTTTTTTATACTGCAGATTGATTTTATTTATTTATATTTTTAAATGTGAAAATCCATTATGAAATATTACAAAATTTTAATCCATTATAAAGTCTCAAAAATTAAAACAACATGACACCAGCACAGAAATAATCAACTATGTCAATAAAATAAAATGAGCATTCTAGAAAAAAATGTATATATCTGTCTAACATTGGAATATATGATTAAGTTGATATTTCAAATCAATGGGGAAAACAAGGCTTATTCAATAAATAAGGTGCATGGAACACTATTACTTGAAATAAAACAAATGTAGAACCCTATTTCACACATTATACAAAAAATATTCATCTGAGTTAAAAATCAATATGTAAAATCTAAGTAATTTTAGGAGAAAATCAAAATAGTATTTTTCTTACCCTGAAGTAACATACTCACATCCAGAAGCTATAAAGTACAATATTGACAATATGACTATATTAAACATTTAAGACTATATAGAAATATACATATAAAAAAGTTAAAGGACAGGTAATAGAATAGGAAAGTATTTGCAACACATCTGAAAAGTATTAATAGTGTTTTGTTTGTTTTTTAGGGAAAAATTCTACAAACATTTAATCAAGAAGGGGAAACTCAAGGAACATATACCAAGGACTCATGGACAAAACCAAAGGAGAAGAGTTGAGGGAGGGAGGGAGGGAGGGAGGGGGCAAGGGAAAGTGATGGGGGGTAGGCAGAGACAAATGTATTTGAAAAAATAAATTAATTTTTAAAAAATTCATAAAGAATTCCAAGAACTCATTTAAAGCTTTTTTAAAATGATAGAAATAGGCAAGATATCTACAAAAACAGATTTAGCTTCAACAGTGAATAAAGTAACAATTAAAATAACACATCACTGTCACAATCAGATTAATAAGTATTAAAAATATTGGTAAATCAAGTATTGGTGACGGTGAAAGGAAATGTGCTCTCATAACTCTTTTTCTTCGTCTTCTTAAAGCAGTCCCTTTAGCATATTGTGCAATGCTGGTTTGTAGGAGGTGTATTCTTTTAGCCTTCTTGTGTCAGGGAACGTCCTTATTTAGCCTTCCATTTTCATTGAGAGCTTTGCTGGGTATAGCAGTTTTGTCTGCAGTCCTTTGCTTTTCATGACTTGGAATATTTCTTGCCATTCCCTTCTGGCTTGCAGTGTTTCTGTTGAGAAGTCTGATGCTAGCCGTATTGGGGTTCCCTTTTATGTTACTACCTCTTTCTCCCCTTCTGCCTTTGGGATTCACTGCCATTTTACTGAGGATGTGTCCTGGAGTGGGCCTCATTGGGTTCCTCTTGAATGAGACCCTCTGTGCTTCCTTGACTTGTGTGACTTTTCTCTCTTCCAATTAGGGAATTTTCCCATCATTACTTTTTCAAACAGGTTCTCTATCCATTCCTCCTCTTCTTCTACTTCTGGTATCCCTATTTTATGGATATCATTACATTTCACGTTGTCCTGCATTTCCCTCAATGCCTCTTCCTTCTTTTTTAGTCCTTTTTCAATTTCTTGCTCTTTCTGGGAGTTTTTTTCTACCTTATCAACCAGCTCACTGATTTGATCCTCTGCTTCATCTAGCCTGCTTCTGACTCCTTCTACTGTGTTCTTCAATTCGTAAATTGTATTCTTTTTTTTTATTTTTAAAATTTAAAAGGCTTTTACTTGGCAAAAGAACAATCAATAAATTAAAAAGACAACTTATGAAATAAAAAAAATATTTGCAAACCATATATCTGATGAGAAGTTATCAAAATATATACCCAAAATACATAAAGAACATACACAACTTAAAATAACAACAAAAAACGCCCCAATTTTTAGAACTGTCAGTATACTTGATGAGACTTCTTTTTTCTTTCTTCCTTTATTTCTTTTTAAATACATTTGTCTCTGCCTCCCCCCCACCACTTTCCCTTGCCCCCTCTCTCCTTCCCTCCCTCAGCTCTTCACCTTTGATTTTGTCCATGAGTTCTTGCTATATGTTCCTTGACTTTCCCCTTCCCTTCCCTTTCCCTCCCCGCCCCTCCCTCCTTCCCTCTTCTCTGTTGATTTCCTTTCAGTGTTGCTGGTCATATTTTCCTTGCATCTTTTTATTGTTGGTTAGGTTCCGCTTATAGGTGAGATCATATGGTATTTGTCTTTCACCCCCTGGCTTATTTCGCTTAGCATGATGCTCTCCAGTTCCAGCCATGCTGTCGCGAAGTTTAGTAGTTCTTTTTTCCTTTCTGCTGCATAGTATTCCATTGTGTATATGTACCATTACTTTTTGATCCAATCATCTACTGATGGACACTTACGTTGCTTCCAACACTTGGTTACTGTAAATTGTGCTGCTATGAACATTGGGGTGCATAGGTTCTTTTGTATTGGCATTTTGGTGTTCTTAGGGTATAGTCCCAGCAGGGGAAACATTGGATCAAAAGGCAGTTCCATTTTCAGCTTTTTGAGGAAACTCCACACTGCCTTCCACAGTGGCTGTACAAGTCTGCATTCCCACCCACAGTGTACTACGGTTCCCTTTTCTCCACAGCCTGGCCAGCACCTGTTGTTTGTGGATCTGTTTATGAGGGCCACTCTGACCTGTGTGAGGTGGTACCTCATGGTGGTTTTGACCTGCATTTCTCTGATGGCTAGTGATGCTGAGCATCCTTTCAAATGCCTCTGGGCCCTCTGTATCTCCTCCTTGGAAAAGCATCTGCCCAGGTCCTTTGCCCATTTTTTGATTGGATCATTTGTCTTCTTGGAGTGAAGTCGAGTGAGTTCTTTATATATCTTGGAGATCAAAGCTCTATCTGATGTATCATTAGCGAATATATTTTCCCATAGGGTTGGCTCCCTTTTCATTTTGCTGATATTTTCTTTTGCCATGCAGAAGCTTCTTATTTTGATGAGGTCCCACTTGTTTATTCTTTCCTTTCTGTCCCTTGCTTAAGGAGACATATCAGTGAAAAAATTGCTGCGTGGGATATCTGAGAGTTTCCTGCCAATGTTCTCCTCTAGGACTTTGATGGTGTTGCGACTTATATTTAAGTCTTTTATCCATCTTGAGTTTATTTTTGTGTATGGTGTCAGCTGATGATCCAATTTCAATTTTTTGCATGTAGCCGTCTAGCTCTCCCAACACCATTTGTTGAAGAGGCTATTATGGCTCCATTTTATGCTTCTGCCCCCTTTGTCAAATATTAGATGCCCATAGAGACCTGGCCTTACTTCTGGGCTTTCTATTCTGTTCCACAGGTTTATGGGTCTGGTCTTGTGCCAGTACCAGATTGTTTTGAGTATAGTGGCTTTGTAGTAGAGTTAGATGTCCGGTATTGTGATCCCTCCTACTTTGTGTTTCTTTCTCAAAATTGCTGCAGCTATTCGGGGTCGTTTATGGTTTCCTATAAGTTTTTGAAATGTCTGCTCTATTTCTGTGAAATACGTCATTGGTATCTTAAGAGGGATTGCGTTGAATCTATAAATTGCTTTGGGTAGTATGGACATTTTGAGGATATTAATTCTTCCAATCCATGAGCACGGTATATGCTTCCATTTATTTGTGTCTTCCTTAATTTCTTTTTTCAATGTTATATAGTTTTCTGCATACAGGTCTTTTACATCTTTGGTTAAATTGATGCCTAGGTACTTTATTTTTCTTCTTGCTATATCGAATGGTATTTTTTTCTCTGATTTCTTCTTCTATTGTATTGCTGGTGTACAAAAATGCCTTTGATTTCTGAATGTTGACTTTGTATCCTGCTGTTTTGCCAAATTCACTTATAAGGTTGAGGAGTTTTTTGGTAGAGTCTACAGGGTTCTCTATGTACACTATCATGTCATCTGCAAACAATGATAGCTTTACTTCCTCCTTTCCTATTTGGATGCTTTTTATCTCTTTCTCTTGCTTGACCACTGTGGCTAGGACTTCCAATACGGTGTTGAAAAGAAGCGGTGAGAGCGGACATCCTTGGCGTGTTCCCGATCTTAGTGGGAAAGCTTTCAGTTTTTGCCCTTTGAGTATGATACTGGCTGTAGGTTTTTCATATATGGCCTTTATTATGTTGAGGAATGCCCCATTTATTCGCATTTTGCTGAGTGTTTTGATCATAAATGGGTACTGTACCTTATCGAATGCTTTCTCTGCATCTATCGAGATGATCATGTCGTTTTTGTCTTTTCTTTTATTTCTGTGATGTATCACATTTACTGATTTGCGTATATTGAACCATCCCTGCATCCCTGGGATGAATCCCACTTGATAGTGGTGGATAATCTTTTTAATGTACTCCTGGATGCTGTTTGCCAATATTTTGTGGAGGATTTTAGCATCTATGTTCATCAGCGAAATTGGCCTGTAGTTTTCTTTCTTTGTAGGGTCTTTATCTGGTTTTGGGATCAGGGTGATGCTGGCCTCATAGAAAGAGTCTGGGAGTCTTCCCTCCTCTTGGATTTTTTGGAATAGTCTGAGAAGGACAGGGGTTAGCTCTTCCTTAAATGTTTTGTAAAATTCTCCTGTGAAACCGTCCGGCCCTGGGCTTTTGTGTGCCGGGAGTTTCTTGATAACTGCTTCAATTTCCCCAGCTGTTATCGGTCTGTTCAAGCTTTCTGTTTCTTCCTCCTTCAGTGTTGGAAGATTATACTTTTCTAAAAATTTGTCCATTTCATCAAGATTTTCCAATTTCTTGGCATACAATTGTTCATAATAGTTTCTGATGATCTATGTATTTCTGTGGTATCAGTTGTTATTTCTCCTCTTTCATTTCTGATATTACTAATTTGCGTCCTCTCCCTTTTTTTCTTGATGAGTCTGCTTAACGGCTTGTCAATTTTATTTATCTTTTCAAAGAACCAGCTTCTGCATTGGTTGATCCTCTGAATTGTTCTTTTTGTCTCTATGTCATTGAGTTCTGCTCTAATCTTGACTATTTCCTTCCTTCTACTTGCTCTGGGATTTATTTGTTGTTGTTTCTCCAGTTCTTGAAGTTGTAGTGTTAGGTCTTTTATTTGAAATGCCTTTTTTAGGTAAGCCTGTATTGGTATGAACTTCCCTCTCAGGACTGCCTTTGCTGTGTCCCATTGGTTTTGGACTGTTTTCTGTTCATTTTCATTTGTTTCCAGAAATTTTTTGATTTATTCTCTTATCTCATTATTGACCCATTCATTGTTTAATAGTATACTGTTCAGTCTCCATGAGTTTGCAAGTTTTTGAAGTTTCTCTTTGAGGTTGATTTCCAGTTTCAAGGTCTTGTGGTCCAAGAAAAAGTTTGGTATTATTTCAATTTTCCTGAATTTGCTGAGGCTTGCTTTGTGTCCTATCATGTGGTCTATCTTTGAAAAACTGCCATAAGCATTTGAAAAGAATGTGTATTTTTCTTCTTTGGGATGTAAGGTTCTATATATGTCAGTTAAGTCTCTTTGATTCAGTGTGTCATTCAGTGCCACAATATGTTTATTAATGTTTTGTTTGGAAGATCTGTCTACGTAAATTGTATTCTTCATTTCCTCTTGTCTCTTATTGATAGTTTCTATGTTCTTTTCCTGATATAATTTGCAGTAAGTTCCTCATAGTTTCCTTGTAGTTTTTTGTAGTTCTCTCTGCACTCACTGAGGTCATTGGGCTTCCTTAGAATCATTATTTTGAACTCAGTACCTGATAGTTTATTTGCCTCTATTTCATGTATTTCTCTTTCTGGCATTTCCTCCTTTCCCTTTAACTAGGGGGTGTTTCTTTGCCTTCCCATTTTTTGTGAGACTCTTCTTTTCTGCTTCTTATTGTTAAACTTATCTGTCTTGATTTCCTCATTTTGTGGTGTGAATTTCTATGGTAGGAGACTACTGTTGTTTCTTTCTGGATCTGCCTCTGATGATGCCTGATGTTGACCCTCTCTGACCTTAGGCAGTCTGTTCAAGACTTTCAGGAATCTACTGTCTGTGGCTGTCTCTTTCAGCTTAATCCAGTCCAGTCCAGTTCCACTCAGGAGGCTGGCTTAGAGACAGCACAGGATGGGGCCGTGTTCCTCCTGTGGGTGGGGTTATTGTCTCCTCTCACACTGCTGCCACTCAGGGGAGTGGTCTGCCTGAGCCAGATAGCTGTTGCCATATGAGGGAGGAGTGAGCACCAGTATCTGGCCACTCTCTCATTTCTTTCCCCAAAGCCTCCTTCCCTACTCTCTCCTCAGGCACCCCCAGCCCACTCCGTCCCTGCCTTTGCCAGAGCCCATGGTAAGTGGCTGCAAATAAAACTTTATGCAATGGCCCTTTAAATGGCTCTTTGAATCTCCAGCCACCCATTTCTTGCACAGAGCAACCTTGCTGCTTTTCACAGCTGGCTGTTATCTGTGTAGTTTTGGGGCTCTGGTGCGGTTGACTGGGGACCCGCTTTTCTCAGCGGGATCAAATTGGCCATTTCAATATCCTTCTAGTGCTGCCACCTGTGGGCACTCTGCCCACCTTCTCGATCCTCTACCACACTCCTTACCAGTTAGGTTGTGCTAAAGCTGATTCTTCAGTCTGTCCAAGGTTATAAGGTTCCTTTCTCGCTGTTGTTCAGTTGTTTGTTCCAGGTTATTTCTCCACAATTTAGTTGTAATTCCAGATTGATCCTGGGAGGAGGTCAGTGTGACTTCCACTCACTCCTCCGCCATCTTCACCCACTGAATCACAAATACTTTAAATATGTACAATATTTTAACCATACCTCAATACAGTATTTAATTTGTAGTTTTTCTAAGTCTCTTGAGATTAAATGAATCATGACAATTCCCACTAATATGTTCTTATCATATATTAACAGATTCACACCATATCTTATTAAATTGACACACAATTCATAAGACAAAAACAGAAATAATCATTTACAATGAGATACAGCAAAATATTTAGGAGCCCTGAACATATAATTCAATTGGTTGTAGCATCCTCCTTATACACCAAGGTTGTGGGTTCAATGCCCAGTCAGGGTGCATGCAGGAGGCAGCCAGTGAATACATGAATGGGTTGAGCAACAGATGGATATTTTTCTTTCTCTGTCTCTCTCTCTCTCTCCCCTCAGTAAATAATTTTTTTAATATTTAGAAAAATTTGATGTACATTTTCAGCTTAAGTACAGCAATTAAAATGTTACCACCTAGAAAAATAATCACAGTTATATTTAAGAATACTATGTGGTTTTTAAGAGAACATGGCTGTATTTATAACAGGACAAACTCTATGATAACTTATTTCTGAAAATGATAAATCATTTTACCTGTTTTTAACTAACACATTAAACTTCCTGATTCTATATGATTTCACTATATAATGAGTAAAAAACATGGCTACATGGTAAGAATCCATATTACAATCTCACAATACTTTGTTTTGAAAAAAAATACCCCTACATATTCAACACCCATCTGATGGTATTGATGGAAAGAACTGATTTTTATGTAAACAGTCAAAATATATGTATATTTATTGCACGATCATGATAAATATGAAGATCCTTCCTCAAGCTAGATAATGTATTGCTTTTAGACAGAGAAACCTTCTCTCAGATGGGCCTAGGGCTTACTGAAAAGCATATAACTGCTGATGGACTAAAAGTCCGCTTGCTAAACCTCTTTCCCCAGGATAAGGTCAAAGTAACTTCTCTACCCTGAGGCTGTTTTGAGAACCACACAGCAATTCTACTACATGCTTTTGTTCAGATCTATGAACTCACTGGAGCCAGGCACCAGATGCCTCCAGGGGTATGAGGTATTGGAGTCTCCTGAGGACTGCTGCCCTCAACCTGGAGTACAAGCCTCAGCAGACATCAGGACACAGATCTTCAGAAACTGCCACTTTCAGACGCCTGATAGGACCTCCACCATCAGCATGAGGAGCTGCAGAGAAAGATCCAGAATCACTATGCTTCAGTGGTATAATTGTGTGCCCAGCACCATGCTAGACACTGGGTTAATGACAATAGCACTGATACAAATGGGTCGTGATGAAAACAACCATGTTATAATGGGCTGCTCACAAGGGCCACCTTTTTTTCTCCTTTTCTCCTCTATCCCCTAAGAATGGAGTTGAAAAGTAATAAAATGGGCCTGAATTCACACAGGCATCATGATCCCATAATGACCACAGGGCCGAAGGCTTACTCATGCGTCATCACTGCATGTTCACAGAGATCCTGCAGGTTAAGCATTCTTATCCATGTTTCACAGATGGGAAAACTGGGATTCAGAGTCATTCTGGGTCTTACCTCCTGAATTCTTGCCTTTAGAAGGAAAGCAGCTCCAGGACACCTCTGGGACAGGATACCACACTCACTGGAGCCACACAAGACCAAACCCGCTTTACCTACGAGACAGCCGGTGCACTGAAACGCAGATCAGGAAAGGGGTGACTGGATATGGATCCCCTTTGTCTCCTTACATCCCAGGGAGGCTCATCCACCACTGGCGACCCACACCCTAAGGTGAATCCCAAACACCTGCAGGTGGGTTCTGATCTCCTCATCAGGGCAAGTCTGTCTTTATTAAAAAGCCATCACAAGAAGAAGAAAACAAAAGAAAAAACAAAGTCCTCATGGTGGTCACTTTGAGTTCAGGATTCTATGGCAACCATGATGCTCAGACTGCTCTTCAGCCCCTAAAATTCCAACGCACATCCTTCCACCCCAGGCCCTTAGCTGAAAGCAAAACACCTTATCTCTTTTTTTTAAATCCTTACCTGAGAATATGTTTATTGATTTTAGAGAGGAAGGGAGAGGGAGAGAGAAAGAGAGACATTCAAAAGGTTGCCTCCTGACAACAAGGACATGCTTTGTTCCAACAAACTGGACAGATTTTCACCAATGGCTAGGATTTGTATGGCATCATGACTTATATTTTTTTATCCATTTTGAGTTTATTCTGGTGTATGCTGTAGCTGGTAGTATAATTTTATTTTATTTTTTGCATGTACCAATCCAGTTCTCCCAATACCATTTATTGAAGAGACTATTTTTACTCCATTCTATGCTTCTGCCCTCTTTGTCGAATACTAATTGACCATAGAGACATAGGTTTATTTCAAGGCACCAGATATTTTCTTTTTTTTCATTCAAGACACCAAATACTTGATTCAAACCCATCAGAGAAATGGACTGGTTGGGTCTGTAACAAAGCATCATGTTTTAAACATAGGCCAGTAATTGTATATGAGAGTATATACTACAACATACAAATTTACTGATCAGACCACAATTCTTCAATGTTTAAAACAGAATGGTGGAGTAAAAGTACCACCATTGTGACATTTTAACTTTAGTATTCCTCTCCTTCTTCCTCACCCTCTCCTTTCAACAGAATCTATACCAACCTACTCATAATCCTTCCCAAGTGCAGCCATGTCCTCATGGGCCTCAGAATACTCTCCTTCCTCCATGCCCTCACCCATGTAACAGTGCATAGTGGCACGCTTGCCATATATCAGGTCAAATTTGTGGTCCAGGTGAGCCCAGGCCTCAGTAATACCTGTGATGTTGCTCAGCATGCACATAGCTCGCTGTGCTTTGGCCAGGTCTTCACAATGCGCCACAGCGGGAAGGTGGTAATTAATGCCAAATTTCAAGCCAGTGGAATACCAGTCCACAAACTGAATGGTACATTTGATCTTGACGGTGGCAATAGCAGCACCAACATCTTTGGGAACCACATCGTCATGGTGTAACAGGTAGTAAGCCACATATTTACCATAGCGAGGGTCACATTTCACCATCTGGTTGGCTGGCTCAAAGCATGCATTGGTCATCTCTGCTACAGAAAACTGTTCATGTGAGTCTTTCTCAACAGAGATGGCAGGGGTATATCTGGCCAGAGAGAAGTGGATGCAGGGCTAGGGTACCGGGTTGGTGTGGAATTCAGTCAGATCAACATTCAGAGCTCCATAAAATCTAAGGGAAGCAGTGATGGAGGGCACAATCTGACCTACAAACCTATTCAGGTTAATCATAGGTTGGGTACTCAGTATCAAAGTTTCTACAACAGATGTCATATATGGTCTTGTCGTCAACCATGAAGGCACAGTCAGAGTGCTCTGGGGTGGTGTGGATGGTGAGGATGAAGTTGTAGGGCTCAACTACAGTTGTGTAAACCTGGAGGGCTGGTAAAATGGAGAATTCCAGCTTGGACTTCTGCTGCAATCAACAAAGAGATGTTCCATCTACAGGGAGGTGAACCCATAACCAGTTCCCACACCAAAGCTGTGGAAAGCCAAGAAGCCCTGAAGACCTGTGCACTGGTTGGCCAGTTTCCAGAATTTGGTCCAGGACAAGGTCAATGATCTCCTTCCCATTGGTGTAGTGCCCACAGGCATGGTTATTGGCAGCATCTTCCTCGCCTCTGACAAGCTGCTCAGGATGGAAGAGCTCACAGTAGGTACCAGTGCAAACTTTATCAACAATTATGGGCTTCAGGTCTACAAACACTGCCCTGGACACATGCTTGCCAGCACCTGTCTCACTAAAGAAGGTGTTGAAGGAGTCATTCCCCTCCAAATGGTCTTATCACTTGCCATCTTGCCATCAGACTAGATGCCACGTTCCGGGCAGTAGAGCTCCCAGAAGGCATTGCCCATCTGGACACCAGTGTGGCCAAAGTTAATGGAAATACACTCGCACATTGTTGCTGCTTTGTTGTTGCTGAGCAGATGGCAAAAAGTAAGAACAGAGGTTATATGTTTTCTTACCCAGATCTTTCTTATTGAAGGATCCCTCACTTCCTACAGGGTTCTGGGGCCATATGTCCATTACTTGAGTTCTGTAGATTGAAAATTCTTAGTTCTGGAGTCATCTTGCAATTGTATTTGCATATTGACAGTAATGTCTCTGTAAAATAAGTCAAAGATGCAGAAATAGTGTGCTGTTACACTGTGTCTTCAAAAAGGTCTGTGCTAAGTATTTCAGCTTATTGACACTTGAAAGAGTGCATTTGTGGATACTGACGTCTGAAGTCATTGCTTCAACAACTTTAAAATCATACCAATGGATTCAGTCATGATTTCCAGAATGCTTTTTAGTTGAAAAGCAGATGGGTTCATGAAACTACTGACCCAAGAGCCAGCAGAACAAGAGTCAATTATGTAAGACTGAATGACCTGGTGAGGGATGATTATGGTTTTCATTTGGAATATCATTGATGAAACTGAGGGTCCTTATGACTTTGATTAAATTTAGCTTTTATCCCTGACCATTGTGGCTCAGTTGGGCATCATGTCATGAAGCAAGAGGTTGCTGGTTCTATTTGCCTGGACTGTGGGTTTGGTCCCAGTTGGGAAGTATATCAGAGGCAACCCATCAGTGTTTCTCTCTCACATCAGTGTTTCTCTCCCTCTCTTCCTCCACCCTTTCCCCCTTTCTAAAAATAAATAAATAAAATCTTTTTAAAAATTAGCTTTAAACCTTAGCTCTAGAAATCATACCTTTCTATATATAAACCCCTCAGAGACCTAGCTTTTCCCTGGATAATCAGCAACCTCCAAAGCAACAGAAGACCATACCCCAGATCTGACTAATGATCACATGATCCTGACCTCTGGCAAACTGAAGATAACATCTTGACTGAAGTTATGTTTAGGTTCCTGAATCCTAAAGTGGAAAACACCCTTGGTTACTGTCCCATGAAACCAGACAGAGGGACACTGAAACAGACCTCAAAACTGTCAAGTCCTGAAGAAATGATTTATTACCCTTACCTCACCTCCTCAACCAATCACCTCCCAGCATCACCCCAAATCCCAACATGTCTTATGATTTTGCACTATATAATCTGTAACCTACACATGATTGGGGAGTTCAGGTTTTTGAACATTGACTTCCCATTTTTCTGGGTCATGCTATTCACAATAAATGAGTCAATCTTTCTCCACTGAAATTCTTGATATTAAGTGTTTTGCTCTGTTGGTGCTGGGTAGCTAAACTCTTTCTTTTCAGTAACATCAATGCTGTTTTAGTCTTCTATTCTCTGGATAAATAATGTGGCCCTATGTCTTTCTTACACTATAACCCATAGTGATTTACAAGATGCTACATTTGTAAGCTGAAGTGAAACATTTGTAAATGACTTTCTTTTCTCACTGATTCCCAATCTTCCAGAGAACATACAAACTCTAATTGGGTCGCCTTACTTTTTATGGCAATATTATGATCTGTACATGTTCAATAATAATCTGTTCTCTGCCCTGACTGGTGTGATTCAGTTGGTTGGGTGTTGTCCCACAAAGCAAAAGGTCACTGGTTCAACTCCCAGTCAGGGCACATGCCTGGATTGCGGGTTCAGTCCCTTGTCGGAGTGCAACCAATTGATGTTTCTCTATCACATCAATGTCTCTCTATCTCTCTCCCTCCTTCCCTCTACTCTAAAAATAAATAAATAAAATCTTTAAAAAAAGAATCTGTTCTCCTTTTAACATAATATAATTGGAAACGTTGGCTATACAACTAAGGCCTTACCTGAAACATCACATTTGAGAATGATGTTCATTTAATCAGGGATGACGAGCTATAGTTAGAGATTTAAGATTGACTGTAGAGAGCCCACTGAAGGAAACTGGCTGGACCCTGTAAACCATATAACTGAGAAAGGAAAGTAACTTACTGGCAGTCCAAGAACTCTGAGATAGTTTTGTAACCTTGGAAAAAAAGAATTTGCCCATTTTATACATACTTCAGGTGAAAACTGGTGGAGACAGTTTCTTGGTTTTCCTTCTTGCCCTCAGGACAAGCTAATAATAACAGACTTTTAAAAATCCAATGTGAAAATGCCACAGCTAACATCATCCTCAAAGGTAAAAGAATAAAAACTTGCTTTCTAAGATCAAGAAAGAAACAAAGATGCCTACCTTTGCCACTTTTATTCAACATAGAAGCATATGTTCTATCCAGATCAATTAGGTAATAAGAGTAAATTAAAAGCATCAGAATTAGAAAGGAAGAAGTAAA
This sequence comes from Pteronotus mesoamericanus, assembly GCF_021234165.1. Taxonomy (NCBI): domain Eukaryota; kingdom Metazoa; phylum Chordata; class Mammalia; order Chiroptera; family Mormoopidae; genus Pteronotus; species Pteronotus mesoamericanus. The sequence continues at coordinate 621,171 of NW_026555322.1, read as the reverse complement.
ATTATCTCCGTTCATAGGTGACATGGTCAAATATGTGGGAAAATCTAAAGATTCTTCAAAAGAACTGTTAGAACTAATAAATAGATTCAGCAAAGTTGCAGTATACAAAACCAACACACAAAAATCAGTTGCATTTACCCTAACAACAAACAATCTAAAAAGGAAATTAAGAAAACAATTTTATTTACAATAACATCAGAAAGAATAATATATGTTGGAATGAACTTAACCAAGAAAAACAAAGACTTACACACTAAAAACTACAAAATGTTGCTGGAAAAAAATTAAAGAAGACAGATACAAATGGAAAGACATTTTGTGTTCATGAATTGGAAGACTTAATGTTCTTACGACGTCAGTACTACCCAAAGTGATCTATAGATTCAATGCAATCCCTATCAAAATATGAATGACATCTTTGCAGAAATAGAAAAATCCATCCTAAAATTTATACAGAAATCTTAAGGGACCCTGAAGAACAAAAACAATCTTGAAAAAGAACAAAGTTTGAGGTCTCACACTTCCTGATTTTAAAACTTACCACAAAGCTTCAGTAACCAAAACCATGATGCTGGCATAAATACAGACATGTGTAGACCAATGGAATAGAATAGAGAATCAAGAAATAAATGCTCATAATATGATTAATTGATTTGATTTTCAACAATGGTGCCCAGACCATCCAATGAGAAAAGAATAGTCTTTTCAATAGATGATGCTGGGAAAACTTGATATCTTTATGCAAGAGAATGCTCCTTCATACACCATATATAAAAATTAACTCAAAATGGATTTAAGACCTAAATGCAAGACCTGAAATTATAAAACACTTAGAGGAAAACATAGGAGAGTATTTTGAGGACATGGGATTTGACAATGATGTTGTGGATATGATACAAAAAGCAAAAATACACAAATGGAACTACATCAAACTTGAAAACTTCTGTGCAGCAAAGGAAACAATCAACAGAGTGAAAGACAACCAACTAATTGGGAGAAAATATTTGTAAGCCATATATATGATAAGGGGTCAATATACAGAATATATAAATAACTCCTACACCTCAAAAACAAAAAATACAAATGACCAGATTTAAAAATTGGCAAAGGACTAAATGTCAACCAACAGATAACTGGATAACCTAGAGGGTATTAAGCTAAGTGAAGAGAGTCAGACAGATAAAGATAAATACTACATTATTTCACTGATATATGGAATCTAATGAACAAAATCCACAAACAAAATAGAAACAGGCTCATAGATACAGAGAACAGACTGACAATGGTCAGAGAGAAGGGGGGTTGGAAGGTTGAGCAATAGTGGTAAAGGGATTACAAATTGGTAGTTACAGAGTAGTCACAGAGACATAGATTAAGCATGAGGAAGGTATTCAATAGTGTCATGATAACTATGCATAGCGGTGCTTGGGGTAGTGAAGGGGACCACTCTGTCAGGTGCATGTTTTTCTGGCCATTTTGATATACATTTGAAGCTGATACAGAATAATACTGAATATAAACTGTGATTGAAAAATAAAAAACAAGTAAAGAAAAAGTAGTATGTATACACAATGGAATATTATTTAGCCATAAAAAAGAATGAAACATTTCCATTTGCAATAACGTGGATGGACCTTGAAGGCACTGTGCTAAGAGAAATAAGTCAGGTGGAGAAAGATAAATCCCCTATGACCTTGCTTATATGTGGAATATAAGAAAACAAACAAAACAAAAACAAGATCATAGATAATAGATTGGTCATTGCCAGTTGTGGGTGGTTGCCAGATGGTGGCGGTGGGAGGGGGTGCAGCTGGTGGGCCAAATGGGTGAAGGGAGTAAAAAATTACAAAATTCCAGTTACACAATAAGTCACAGGTATGTAATGTACAGCATGGCAACTATAGTTAATAATACTGAATTGCATATTTGTAAATTGCTAAGGGAGTAAATCTTAAAATTTTTCATCATGAAAAGAAATCCTGTAACTATGTACGGTGAAAATTTTGCAATACATACAAATATCTAATTATTTATTCTGTGTACTTGAAACTAGTATTATGTTGGTATATCAATAATAGTTGAATTAAAAAATAATAATCTTTCTTTAAGATTATTGTTTATCACAAATGGAGAGACTATAGGGAAAACATTGTTCTTCAAAAAAAATTATGTGTACAACCTTCTGGGTTATTTGATTCAGATTCCATGGGAATGATTTATAATTACAAGCTTTAGGCAATGTACAACAATGGAAATACTTCCTGCTAGAAATAGGCAAATGAAATTTGACAAAGTGAGGAAGGAATAGCCATCCCCTCTTGCAGAAAAATTACTGAAAAAAAAATGCTATTTTCAGTTGATCTGATTACACTGCAAACAACACCTGTAGCAATTTTGGTCTCAGAGCACTTCACCAATTTATGTATGTATGTTTGTATTTATTTTTTTAAGATTTTATTTATTTACTCTTAGAGACTGGGGAAGGGAGAGAGAAAGAGAGGCTCTCACAACACATCAGTGTGTGAGAGATACCTCAAACAGTTGCCTCTCACATGCCCCCAACTAGGGACCTGGCCTGCAACCCAGGTATGTGCCCTGACTGGGGATTCAACCTGCAACCTTGTGGTTTGTAGGCCAGCCCTCAATTCACTGAGCTACATCAGCCAGGCAAAAAGAAAATGTTTTAATATTAGCTCCATAACTCTATAGAAATTATGGATTTTAAAATGTTAATGTGAGTTAGCCCTGGCTGGTGTGGCTCAGTGCATGGAGCACCGGACTGCAAAGCTAGGGGTCACCAGTTTGATTCCCAGTCAGGGCACATGCCTGGGTTGCAGGCCAGGTCCCCAGTGGGGGGCACATGAGAGACAGCCACACATTGATGTTTCTCTCCCTCTCTTTCTCCCTCCCTCCTTTCTCTCTAAAAATAAATAAATAAAATCATTAAAAAAAGTTTATGTGAGTTATATCTGTTTGTATTTACTATGTTAATATATAAATTTAGAATTTTAATATACTTGTTTTTAATTAATTTAAAACTTAAACAAAATATCTTTACATCATATAAGCCTAAATTATAAATTCATATGAAAAATATATTCCTTAAAAAAGAGTTGTGAAGTAAGCATTAAAAAGAATATTTGAAAATCTCTTTAATATTTATCTTAATAGATGTCAGTTGGATTCTTAGATCTGTTCTTCACTAAATCTGTTGTCATCATGGTACATAATATAGCTCTGGAAAATTATGCCATACAGTTATGAGAGAATGAGAGTAAAAAAGTAAGTAACATTATCTTACAGACCTGGTAAAAGGTTGACCTAGAATAACTAAAATAATTGACTGTTTAGTAAAGTGGTATAATGTAACATTATTGAACAAAACTCACTATTTTATTTTGAACAAATTAGACCATAGATATATTAAAATAAAGTCAGTTATAATTAATTTATTGTAAGAAAAAATGTTTTTTAAAGACTTTATTCATTTATTTTTAGAGAGAAGGGAAGGGAAAGAGAAAGAGAGGGAGGGAAATATCAATGTGTGGTTGCTTCTCACATGCCCCCAACTGGGGACCTGGGCTGCAACCCAGGCATGTACTGTGACTAAGAATTGAACTGACAACCCTTTGCTTCATAGCCCTGTGTTCAATCCACTGAGCCGCAGCAACCAGGGCAAAAAAAAAAAAAGTTTTAGTATTTACAGAATGCCACAACTTCAAAAAATAAAGTAAATCAAAGCGAAATAAGCCAGGGGGCGAAAGACAAATACCATATGATCTCACATATAAGTGGAACCTAACCAACAATACAAAGATGCAAGGAAAATAAGACCAGCAACACTGAAAGGAAAAGAAACCAACAGAGACAAGAGGGAAGGAGAGGGGGGCCAGGGAAAAAGGAAGGGAAGGGGAAAGTCAAGGAACATATAGCAAGGTCTCATGGACAAAACCAAAGGGGAAGGATTGAGGGAGGGAGGGGGACGGGGCAAGGGAAAGTGCGGGGGGGAAGGCAGAGGCAAATGTATTTGAAAAATAATAAAAAAATAAAATAAATAAAGTAGATCAGACCCTACTGGAATAGTTATTATTATGAAAACTGAGGTGCTCTGAATAGAGCCTTTGGGTTACAATGCACAGGCAGTCTGAGCCAGCTCATTTGCAGCTGGTGTGCCTGAGGACATCCTTGGTAGTCTCGGACACAAGGTGTTTGCCAGTCTCCCCAGGAGTAAGTACATGGCCATCTGCATTTCTCTGGAGGTGACAGTGGAACGCCAAGTGGCTTGGACCCAAGAGGGAGGCATAGTATGAAACACATTCAACAGTATCATTAAGAAAATAATTCATGATGCATTTGATGTTTAATGAGTTACTGATAATGAGGTGAACCTGCCTCAAAAACTTTTAGACATAGGTAGAGTAACTGTCTTAGGGTCAACTGTGTCACCTCTTCCCCTTCTGTTTTGGAAGAGGTTTTCCTGATGCCTTCTTGGAAAAGATAGATTTAGAAGACTCCTCAGCCATGATGGACATTGTTTTCTAGTACTCTGAAATAAGAGAGAAAAGTGATTGGTCAATTAGTGTCTATTTCTATATGTCATGTATGCAGATGAGGTCTTAGATACACACAACATTTGATTGGATGAGATGTAATGCAGGAAACCCTGCCAATACTGTTAAACATGATTGGATAGTTCTACCTGGAAAGAGCTAATTCAAAGGCATGGAATAATCAGATGATCTCAAAACTTCCAGTAGTCTTCATGGAGAGCACTATAACACCTAAACTGTAGAAATTTCAGCTTTTAGTCCTTGAGAGTTCTGACCTCCTGTAACCTTGGTCCATGAATGTTAGAAGAATGACACTGGCTACATTTGGGCCATTTGTCCACCAACTCAGAATCTAATGTCTTGGGCTAAGGCACCCTGGCTTGCGCAGGAACTCTTCAACTTGGGAGACTAGTTCCTGGAAAATGAGGAACCGAGCTGACAAGCCAGTGTCTCCAATTCTCATCAAAAATCTCAGTGAATTGGAAAAAAAGAAAAATAGCAAAACCACTCCCAAATGCAAAACAAGAACAGACATAGATACATTTATAAAAATGTAAAATACCCTCAAACATTAACCAAGATTAAAATTGCTTCTCTCTCCCTGGCTGGGGTGACTTAGTGGACTGAGCACCAGCCTATGAACCAAAGTGTTGCTGGTTTGATTCCCAGTCAGGGCAAATGCCTGGGTTGCAGGCCAGGTCCCCAGTAAGAGGAATGCAGGAGACAACAACACATTGATGTTTCTCTCCCTCTCTCCTTCCCTTTCCCTCTCTCTAAAAATAACTAAATAAAATCTAAAAAAAAAGTTGCTTGTCTTGACAATATTTAAACCATAGCAAAATACCCTAAACTATAAAATTGGTAAATAATATGAGAGCTGTTGACTAGAAAAAATAGTAAATTATACATCTAGGTAACCTCCTTAGAGAGGAAAAAAAGAAATAATATTTAAAAATATTCAATGTAGGAGAGGACTTCAATATAGCAGAAGAGTGAAAGTCACACTGACTTTCTCCCAGGACCAAATTGGAATTGCAACTAAACTGTGGAGACATCACCGGGAAAACAATGGAACGATAGCAAGAGAAGAGCCTTAAAACCTCGGACAGACAGAGGAATTGGCTTTCATACAACCTAACTGGCAAGAAGTGCGGTGGAGGCCCAAGAAGGTGGGCTGGGCGCCCACAGGCAGCAGCGCCAGAGGGATATTGAAATGGCCAGTTGGATCCCCCTAGAAGAACAGGGTCTGAATCGTAAGCAGGGATCTCTGGCCTATAGCACCAGAGCCCAAAAAGCACACAGACAATAGACAGCTGTGAAAGCATAGTGGTGCTCTCTGCCAGAGACAGGCAGCTGGAGACACAAAGAGTCATTTAAAGGGCCAATGCAAAAATTTGCAGTGGGAGCAACTTACCTTGGACTTTGGGCAAAGGCAGGAGCAGAGTGGGCTGGATCCGCCTGAGGAGAAATTGGTGAGGGACGCTTTGGGGAGAGAACTGAGACAATGGCCAGTGGGGCCATGGGGCTGACTGATCTCCCGCTCTGCAGCTTCCATCATGCTCATGCATAAAGGACATAACAGTCTCTCTTTAGGGAGGCTCTGCCCTGGCCAGGTGATGAGTGCAGGCCTGGGTGCTGAGCACAAGGCTGCCAGCACAGATAGTAGAGCCCTGGCTAAAGAGGACACAGAACTGCCTAGAGATGCTTGAGGAGAGACTGGAGATGGAGGCGTTGGGGAGAAAACTGAGGGAGTAGCTGGGGGGATCCAGGTGCTGACTCTTCGCGCACTCCTCAGGGTCCATCTTTCTCAGGCAGCCACTCCCCTGAGTGGCAGTAGCCTAAAAAGACACAATAGCCCTTCTCTCAGGATGCTCTGCCCTGTCGTGTGGAGCCTAAGACTGATGGCTGAGGGCAGAGTGACTAGGCTAACAGTGGCAGGAGACAGAAACAGACAGCTGATTCCTGGAAGTCTTGAAGAGACTGCCTAAGGATAAACAGGGTCAACATCTGACATCATCACAGGCAGACCCAGAAAGAAAGAAAAAAAAGGGCCATTTACTACCATAGAAGTTCACAACACAAAGTCAGGAAATAAAGGCAGATAAATTTAAGAAGCAAAAGCAAAAAGAGAAGAGTGTCACAAATAATGGGAAGACAAAGAAACACTCCCAATTGAAGGGAAAGGAGGAATCCCCCCAAAAAGAACTAAATGAATTAGAGGCAAGTTAACTATTAGATATTGAACTCAAAACAATGGTTCTAAGGAAGCTCAACGAGCTCAAAGAGAATTACCAAAAACTACAGAGAAACTATGAAGAACTTACTGCAAACTATATCAGCATGAAAAAGGACATAGAAACTATCAAGAAGAGGCAAGAGAAAATGAAGAATACAATTTCTGAATTGAAGAATACAGTGGAAGGAATCAAAAGCAGGCTAGACGAAGCAGAGGATCAAATCAGCAAGCTGGAATACAAGGTAGAAAAAAGCTACCAGAAAGAGCAAGAAATTGAAAAAAGACTCAGAAAGAATGAAGAGGCATTTAGGGAAGAACAGGACAACCTGAAACATAATAATGTTAGTTTAATAGGGATACCAGAACGAGAAGAAGAGGAGCAAGGGATAGAGAACCTGTTTGAAACAATTATGATGGAAAACTTCCCTAACTGGAGGAAAGAAAAAGTCATGCAAGTCCAGGAAGCACAGAGAGTCCCATTCAAGTGGAACCCAATGAGGTCCACTCCAAGACACATCATCAGTAAAACGGCAAATATCAAAGACAAACAGAGAATCCTGAATGTAACAAGGGAAAAACAGGTAGTAACATAGAAGGGCATCCCAATACGGCTAGCGGCTGACTTCTCAACAGAAACACTGCAAGCCAGAAGAGAATGGCAAGGAATATTCCAAATAATGAAAAGCAAAGGCCTACAACCAAAACTGCTCTCAATTAATCTGGAAGGTGAAATAAGGAGTTTCCCAGACAAAAGAAGGCTAAAAGAATACATCTCCACCATACCAGCACTGCAAAATATGCTAAAGGGACTGCTTTAAGAAGATGAAGATAGTTAGAAACAGAAGAACACAGGTATAAAGGGGAAAAAATGAATAAGTACATATCAATAATAAATTTAAATGTAAATGGATGAAATGCCTCAATCAAAAGACACAGGACAGCTGAGTGGATGAGAAAACATGACCCACTCATATGCTGCCTATCAGACTCACCTCAGAACAAAGGACCTACACAGTCTGAAAGTAAAGGGATAGAAAAAGGCATTCCAAGAAAATGGACAGGAAAAAAAAGCAGGGGTATCAATACTTATGTCAGACAAAACAGATTTCAAAACAAAGACCATAAAAAGAGACTCACAAGGACACTTTATAATACTTTAAGGAAGAATCCATCAAGAAGGCCTAAACATTGAAATCTTATATGCACCCAACATAGGAGCACCCAAATATATAAGGAAAACTTTGGAGGACTTCAAGAAAGATATAGACAAAAACACACTAATACTAGGGAATTTTAACACCCCATTATCAAATAGGATTAGATCTTCAAAAAAGAAAACCAAAAACAAACAAACATCAAAAAGGATATTGTTGAACTGAACCACACTCTAGATCAAATGGACTTAACTGACATATATAGAACCTTTCATCCCAAAGAAGCAAAATACACATTCTTTTCAAATGCACATGGAACTTTTTCGAAGATAGACCATATGCTAGGAGACAAAACAAATCTCAACAAATTCAGGAAAATTGAAATAATAACAAGCATTTTCTTGCACAAGGGCTTGAAACTGGAAACCAGACTCAAGGGAAAACCTCAAAAACATTCAAACTCATGGAGACTGAATAGCACACTATTAAACAGTAAGTGGATCTATAATGAGATATGAGAAGAAATCAAAAAGTTTCTGGAAACAAATGAAAATGAACACAAAACAGTTCAAAACCAATGGGACACAGCAAAGGCTGTCTTGAGAGGGAAGTTCATAGCAACACAGGTCTACCTTGAAGAGACAGAAACACTTCAAATAAACGATCTAACCTTCCAACTTCAAGAACTGGAGAAACAACAACAAACAAATCCCAGGACAAGTAGAATGAAGGCAATATTCAAATCAAAGCAGAATTGAATGACATAGAGAAAAAAAGAACTATTCAAAGGATCAACGAATCCAGGAACTGGTTCTTTGAAAAGATAAACACAATCTACAAGCCTTTATACAGACTCATCAAGAAAAAAAGGATAGAACTCAAATAAATAAAACCAGAACTGAAAGAAATAACAACTGATACCACAGAAATACAAAGGATTGTAAGAAATTACTATGAACAATTAAATGCCAAGAAATTTGAAAAGCTCTATGAAATGACAAATTTCTAGAAAAATATAACCTTCCAACACTGACTGAAGAAGAAGCACAAAGCCTGAACAGACTGATAAGAGCTGGTGAAATTAAAGCAGTAATCATAAAACTCTCAGCACCCAAGTCCCTAGACTGAGTAATTTCACAGGAGAATTTTACAAAACATTTAAGGAAGAGCTAACCCCTGTCCTTCTCAGACTATTCAAAAAAATCCAAGAAGAGGGAAGACTCCCAAGCTCTTTTTATGAGGTCAGCATCATCCTACTCCCAAAACCAGATAAAGACACAACTAAGAAAGAAAACTTCAAGCCAATATCGCTAATGAACATGGTTGCTAAAATCCTCAACAAAATATAGGCAAACCTCATCCAGCAATACATTAAAACTATTATCCACCCTGATCAAGTGGGATTCATCCCAGAGATGCAAGGATGTTTCAATATTCACAAATCAATACATGTAATATATCACATAAACAAAAGGAGAGACAAAAATCACATGATCATCTCAACAGTTGCAGAAAAAGCATTTGATAAGGTACAGCACCTATTTATTATAAAAACACTCAGAAAAATGGGAATAAAGGGGACATATGTCCACATAATAAAGGCCATATATGAAAAACCTACAGCCAACATCATACTCAACAGGCAAAAACTGAAAGCTTTCCCACTAAGATAGGGCACAAGAAAAGGATGTCTGTTTTAACCACTTCTATTCAACATAGTATTGGAAGTCCTAGCCACAGTAATCAGACAAGGAAAAGAAATAAAAGGCATCCAAATTGGAACGGAGGATTAAAACTATCATTGTTTGCAGATGACATGATAGTGTACATAGAAGACCCTATACACTCCACCAAAAAAACTACTTGACCTTAAGTGAATTTGGAAAAACAGCAGGATACAAAGTCAATATTCAGAAATTGAAGGCATTTTTGTACACCAACAATGAAAAATGAGAAGCAGAAATCAGGGGGAAAAATCTCATTTGCTATAGCAACAAGAAAAATCAACTACCTAGGAATAAATTTAACCAAGGAGGTAAAAGACCTGTACATAGTAAACTGCACAACATTGAAGGAAGGAATTAAGGAAGACACAAATAAATGGAAGCATGTACTGTGTTCATGTATTGGAAGAATTAACATCACCAAATGCCCATACTACCCAAAGCAATTTATAGATCCAATGCAATCCCTATTAAAATACCAAAGATGTATTTCACAGACATAGAAAAGACATTTCAAAAATTTATACAGAACCATAAGTGACCCCGAATAGCTGCAGCAATTTTGAGAAAGAAGAACAAAGTAGGAGGGATCACAATACCAGACATAAAATTATATTAAAAGGCCATCATAATCAAAAGAGTCTGGTACTGGCACAAGAACAGACACATAGATCAGTGGAATAGAATAGAAAGCCCAGAAATAAACTGATGTCTCTGTGGTCAATTAATATTTGACAAAGGAGGTAGACACATAAATTGGAGTAAAAATAGCCTGTTCAACAAATGATGTTGGGAGAGCTGGGCAGCTACATGCAAAAAATTGAAATTTGACAACCAACTGTCAAATATATATAGCCAGCAACACTGAAAGAAAAAAGAAACCAACAGAAGCATGAGGAGGGGAGTGCAGGGAAATAGAAGGGAAGGGTCAAGTCAAGGAACGTGTATAAAGGACCCATGGACAAAGCCAAGGTGGGAAAAGATTGAGGGAGGGAGAGGGGCAGAGGAAAGTAGTGGCAGGAAAATGGAGACAACTGTATTTGAATAGTAAAGAATAAAACAAAAGAAAAAATATTCAATGTAAAGGATCTCTTGAATATCTATAATACAATTGGAAGTATTGATGAAACATATGGATTTCTGCAAAAGATAAATTACAGAAATTAACCCACCAAAAGGAAATTAAGTAAAATAGAAGAAATTTGTGTCTTCAATGAGCTATCACACCGATGGTCTGGCTTCCAAAACTATTTAATGTCAGACCATTAAGAAACAGGGTTTTTTTTTTTCAGTTAATAATATGACAGGTGTCATATTATTTTAAAATTATATTTTAAAAGAGACTGTAATAGAAAAATAACATGCTAAAAAGCGTTCCGAGAAGTTACATTTATTTTACATTTTACTTTATTTTATTTATTTATGTTTAGAGAGGGGAAGGGAGAAAGAGAGGGAAACATCAATGTGTGGTTGCATCTCGTACACCCTCTACTGGGGACCTGGCCTACAACCCAGGCATGTGTCCTGCACTGGGAATCAAACCAGCATCCCTTTGGTTTTCAGGCTGGTGCTCAACCACTGAGCCACACCAGCCAGGGCTGAGCAGTTACACTTATAAATAAGGATATAAAAATTCTACATGAATTATTAGCAGTGAGATCTTGCATCATGATAAAAGATGTGCAAAAAAAGATAAATTAGGATCTATTCAAGAGTACAAAGATGTTTCACCTTCAGGAAAACACAAATATGATTTACAAATGCAAATATGATATTAAAAGGAAAAAATCTTCAATTAATCTCAGTACGTGTTTTTAATCCCTTTGTTAATATGATGTTTGTTTCATGGTGAAATGCTAGTCTTACCATCTTTAGAGACAGGATTCACAAAAATTGAGCCATCTCATCAGCACTATTATTTATCATTATCTGGTATATTAAGAAACCTTTTTAAGAGGACTTGACAAAGGATTTTACTTCAAAGACCTAGAAAAACTATCCCAAAATCATCTGCAAGTAAATCCACTGGGAGGAGGTGGGGACTACCACATGATGGACTTACACATCCAAAATAAAATTTGGGGAAAACAAAGGTTCTTTTCAGAGATGTGTGTGTTCAGAGAAAGAGCTGTGGACATGCTCAGGAAAAAAAAGAAGCATTTCACTAAGTCACTTAATTTATATCATGCTAATTGTTGTCGCTTCAAAATACCAATGTTTGCCATTATGCCATATAAATGTTTCACCAAAATTATGCTAACACACTGGTCTCCTATATACTGTATTAGAAGACATTTAAATATGTCAAATCCATTAGGATAGTTATGTGTTTTTGGCTGTTTTACATTTGTAAATTCAGAACATAAACAGAAGCATTAATAAAAGAATATTTAAAATGCACTATAATTTGGCTGAGAGTGCAGGAGTGACTGAGACAGATGAATCTGGTAAGTAGAGAGAAAAACTGGGCTTCATGTTGAAGACCAGAAAGGAAATGAGTACAGTGGAACCTTGGTTCTTGAATTTAATTCATTCTGGAAAATTGTTCAAGAAGCAATTTGTTCAAAAACTGAATCTCCGTTGTTTGTTGCCTGAGAGACATGTGACTGATCATACAGGTATCAGCATGAAAGGGCTGTCAGGTTAAGATCAAGATCCGAAGTTTTATCAGACAGCCAAGACATTTTTTTCCATAAACAATATGGTTGAGAACCGAATTAAATGTTTGAGAACCAAAATGTTCAACAACCAAGATTTGACGGTACATCTGAATTTTAACCCGGTGGGTGAATAAGGAATAAAGGGAGTACATGAGCAATCATGCTCTAATTCTGTGTTTTATGAAAAAAAAACCTAAATAAGAGAAATGACTTGAAATAAGAGAAATACAGTAAATAACATATTATAAGCATGAATTTGGGGAATAAAAATACCACAAACATAAAAATTTGTTTTAATATATAACACAAACAAAAAGCTCAGAAATTGATAAATAAAAAATTTCAAGAAAAAATATCTTTATCAAGCTCCCTGGACTCTGAAATTACTATTCTATTTCATTCAGATGTATTTGCTTATATTCTTTTCTAGTCTATAATATTTCATTTTAAAAATCACAAACCTTAATGACCTGCAATCATGCATCACTTTGATGAAGAGAATGTCAAATGAAAGGATGAATTTATGTCCTTTTTCTCCACTGGCTCAGCCAGTAAAATACATGCTTCTTACATCATAGTAAGTGAAACATGGTGATCGATCAAGATAAATAAGGGGACTTTTCTCCCACCATCTTTTCTTCAAACTATCTGAATATTGAATTATTTTATTTCTTTCTTTCACCTTCAAACATATATGCCTGAGAAAATAAAACTCAGCACAGTAACTTGGCAAGATGAAAACTTCATCCCAGGACAGTGGCCAGTAAAATGGGATTGGTCCTGATTCCTAATCTGTCATCACTCTTCTCTGTGATCATGGCCTGTCATTTCTGGGTAAGAAGAGAATGTATGGAGTTGGGGAAGAGGAGACTGGAAAAAGTGGCCATTTACTGTTTTACCTTATTATTAGGAACATTAAAAGCAAATCTCAGATCACTGGCAGATATGAGTGGAACATGAGAGCACCTGTACTTCCCTCTACCAAGCCATCAGTCCACTTCTTGCCTTGTTGCCTAGTGTCCATATGAGGGTTGTAACAAGTCCAGTCCTACCCCTCATAGCATCTGCTGTTGCCTACGAATTCTTCTGAGATCCTGAAACCTGTCCTTAATGCAACTAAGACTTCCTTCAAATTCTTCCTACAGAGAGGCGAGGGTCAACAACATCTTCTCTTGGGAGTTGAAATTAGGTAGAGACCATATAATTTTGAGTGGACGTGATATTTGACCAGGTGTTTTGTCATGCAACACTGGGGATTTTGTTTTAATAAAGTGTCAACTGAAGGTGATCACTTCCTATTCAAAGCCAACAGTAATGCCCAATTTGGGGTGTGGTGAGGGGAGAGAGACTTCATTTAGTGCAAACATCTCAATAGTGATATAGCTCAATTATCATACAGCATGGATGTGAAACAACTTGGGCAAGGTGGCCTGGACGAGGCCCACAAACAAGGCCACATAGGTGTTACTAGTAGAGCTCTAGTATTCCAGCTCTACTCTTGTGTTGCAGCTTCAACTTTGGTGTCAGAGCTTCAGCAAGAGAAACACAGTCTCCCATGGAAACTGAAAAGCGTGCTCCACTAAGACAGACAGAAGCTGACTTATATAGAGAGTTCCCATCACTGGTCTCTGATTGGTCCATTCCTTCACAAATGAGGACTCCAAATCCTCACAGTTTGAATGGTCAAAAGAGCAATGTCCTGATTGGTCTGAATGGAGCTGCTCTGATAGGGTGGTAAAGATTCAAATGAGGGTAGCTCCACAACTTCAATTGGATGAGGAGAGTCTCAGTCCTGCTGGTCAAATTTCAAGCCTAGGGGCTTTCTTACAAGAATCAACTCAGAGGGCAGAAGCACAATGCAGGAGGTTTGGCACCCCACTCTGTGGCTTTTCACTGTAATGCAGTATGCATGAGGGGTCTCTGTAAACAATGGCTGCTAGACTTTGGTTATGAATTTGAGCCAAATTAAACCAAAAAGAGTCTTTTTAACACATATATTCCTCTTGGAGTTAATAAAAGCATAGGATTCATAATTATTGTTTTTATTAAAATAATTGGACTGCCATAGTGAATTCTATCCCAGATGAAAACTTCCCAGAAAGGTAAAGGGTCTTACCCAAGGTCCCATAGTTACTGGGTAAGAACTGACACCAGGACCCAGATGATTTCCTGAATCTCACACTAATGCCTGGTCCATAAACATGGTATTAAACCTATCAGAGACTTACAGAAATTGTGCTTCTCTGCATTTAACTGCTTGACAGGAAATGCTTTAAAATAAAAGCTAATTCAGTCTTAATTTGCTTGACCCACCTCAATCTCCATGTGGGTAATTAATTCAAATTAAAATTTGTCAGCATGTTTTTCCCATAAACTCATGGTGATGTCAGATATCAGGTTAAGTTCCACGAGCTGCTTTTGCTTTGCCCACTCCCTGAATTCTTTCTTGTGGCCTCAAATCAGTCCCCGTTTTTGAATACATGGTATGTACTTTTGTAGGCAAGAAGGAGAGGAAGGAATTACAGTGGAAGTAGCAGTGTTATATTTGTGATATTTATCCCATGTTGTTTGTAGCTGTAGTTCATTTTCATTTCTGTATTATAATGCATTATAAGACTGCGACACTTTTCCTGTCGATGGGCGTTTGTGTTGCTTTAAGTTTTGAGCTTAATAATCAGTCTTGTTCATATTTGTTGGTGGGTACAAGGACTCATTTCTGTTGAAATATACCAGAAGTGCAACTGCTGAGTCATAACATACATGAGCGTTTAGCCTTAGTAGATATTGACAGTTTTCCGAAATGATTGTATCAATTTACAATTCCACCTGGAGTTTATACGTGGGTTCCTGTTACTCTATATCCATGTCAATGCTTGATATTGTCAGTCTTTTGACTGCTAGTCATTCTCCCATTTCACAGATGGGCAAACTAACTGGGTCTAAAAGAGATTCAATATTTTTTAAATAACTGCCAAGTCTGAATCATAGACTTCCCACTGCACTAGGCTATAAACTTACATTATGGGTTTCTGGCCATCAAAAAATCATATTAAATAAAAAGTTACTCCCCCTGAATGAATAGAATGGTACCTGTACCCTAACATGCAGCCGTATTGGTCATCATTCAATATCATATCTTAATGCTTATGATTGTGGTGATGTGGAGATTGAGTTGTTCCCTTTGATCTAAGACATGCGCTAACAATATTTTTCTGTAGAGGACCAGATAGTAAATACTTTAGGCTTAGTGCCCTGTTTACAATTTCCTTTACTCCTAGTATGATCATAACCTTTTATACAGGTTGTTCTGGTTACCATTGTTGCATAACAAATCACTCTGCAAGTTAATGGCTTAAAATAATCATTTATATTCAGGACGCCTCTAGCTGCTAAGCTCTTCTTTGGGGTCTCTCTTGATGTTTAGGTCAGATGTCAGCTGGGACAGAGTTATCTGAAAGCTGTACTGGGGTAGACATCCAAGAGGGCTCATTCACATGGCTGGCAGTTACTAGTGGCTGTTGGGTTAGAACTCAGGTGGAGCTGTCAACCAGAGAGATTATAGATGGCCCTTCTGGCATGGTAGTCTCATGTTAGGCAGAATTGTTACATGATGGTTGCTTCCCCGAGAGTGAGCATCCCAAAAGTACCAGGCAGGTGCTTCCTGCTGTTTTCTGACCTAGCTTTAAAAGTCAAAATGATTTCCACTGTACTCTATTGATCAAAATAGTCACAAGTCCTCTGAGATTCAAAGGAGAAAACATAGTCTACATTTACCAATAAGAATAGCAGCAAGGTCACATGTGGAATAGGATATATCATTTTGGAAATTAAATCTGTCCCTAGGTGAATAAATGATGCAATCTGCATATAGATAGATGTTCATTGGAGTGATGTTGTTAATCAATGAGGGTTTGCTTAAATAAATTGTGGTAAATCTAAAGAATAAAATAATATGCAACCATTAAAATTTAGAAGGCAATTCTATCTATACTGACATAGGAATGTGCTGAAGATACACTTTAAAGTAGAAAAATCAGGTAGCAAAACAGTATCTATGGTATACCTCCATTAAATATATAAATTGTGTATATGAAATAAACATAGAAAAAATGAATAATACACAACATACAGATCAACTTTCTACATTATAGGTATTTGCATTTTAATAAAATTTTTATTATTAACAACATGGTTAACTTTTAGCTATATGTGTCAAGAAACCTTAAAATTTTCATAACTTTTAATCTGTCAATTCAGTTTCTCAGAATAAATCCAGAGAAAATGACCAGAGTACCAAGATATAAATACAAAAATATCTTTACTAGAGAAAAAAATATGATCTTATTTCAATCTGTTGTATAGCAAATCTATATAATAAAATACTTTGAAATCATCAAAATTATGACAGATTTTTAAAAACAGCTTTATTGACATATACTTGCCATACACTATAATTCACCTAGAGTGCATATAATTCAATGGTTTTTAGTTATTCAGAGTTGTGCCACCATCACCACAATCAATTGTAGAATCTTTTTATCACTCCCAAAAGAAATCTTATACCCATTAGCAGTCACTACCCATTTCACCCCATCTTCCCCCTGAGCCTTATCCAACTACTAATATACCTTTTTCTCTATGGATATGCCTATTGTAGACAGTTCATATTAATGAAATCATACCATATGTGGCCTTTTATGAATGACTTCTTTCACATAACACAGTTACCAGGTTCATCCATGTTTTAGAATGTATTAGCACTGCATTCCACTTTTATTGCCAAATAATATTCCATTACATGGATACACCAATTTTCATTTATTTATTTATGTATTTATTTAATACTCACCTAAGGATATGTTTTTTGATTTTAGAGAGAGAGGAAAGGGGAAGAGAGAGAGAGAGAAATGTTGATGTGAGAGAGAAACACCAATCGGTTGCCTGCCATACATGTTCTGACCAGGGATTGAACCCACAATCTAGATATGTGCCCTAACCAGGGATTGAATCCACAAACTTTTGGTACACAGGACGGTGTTTCAACCAACTAAGCCATCCAGCCAAGGCCATGGATATACTGATTATTGACCCATTGATCAGGTGATGGACATTTGGGATATTTCCATTTTTTAATTATTATGAATAATGCCATCAAGAATATTTCCATACAAGTTCTCATATGGAAACATTTTTTTCACCTCCCTTATGGACATAATTTTTTATTTCTTTTGTGGGAAAACCTAGAAGGGGAAATGTCAAGTCATATGGTAACTCAATGTTTAACATTTTGAGAAACTGCCATTCAGGCTGTTTTCCACAGTGGCTGCACCATTTGACATTCCCATCATCACTGTGTGATGGCTCCAATTTTTCTACGTATTTGCTACCAGCTGTTATTTTCTGTCCTTTTTAAAATTTTTTAAAATTGATTTTTAGAGGAGAGACAAAGAGGAAGGGAGAGAGAAAAAATTCATTCGTTGTTCTGCTCATTTATGCATTCATTAGTTGATCTTACATGTGCCATGATTGTGGATCGAACCCACAAACTTGGCGCATCAGAATGATGCTCCAACCAACTAAGCAACTCAGCCAGGGCATCTTTTGTTTTGATTATATCCATCCTAGAGTATATAAAGTGGTATCTCATTGTAGTTTTGATTTGCATTTCCCTGATGGTTCATGATGTTGAATATCCTGCTTATTGGCCATATGCACATTCTTTGTAGAAATATCAATCCAGATTCTTTCCCTATTTTCTTAAAATTTATTTTAAAATTATAGTTGACATACAATATTATATTAGTTTCAGGGGTACAATATAGTGATTAGATATATATATACCTTATAAAGTGATCACCATAACTCTAGTAACAATCTGTCACCATACAAAGTTATTATGGTATTATTGACTATATTTCTTATGTGGTACATTACATGACTTATTTTGTAACTGCCTTTGCCCATTTTTAAATCAGATTATTTGGGATTTTAAAAAATTGAGTTGTAAGAGTTTTTTACACATTCTAGATATAAGTCCCTTATCAGATATGTTACTTTCAAAATTTTTCTCCTATTTTGAGGGTTGTCTTTTCACTTTCTTAATGGTGTTCTTCAAATCACAAAAGTTTTGCATTTTGGTGAAGTCCCATCTATCTATAGTTCTTTTGTTGCTTGAGCTTTGGGTGCCCTAAGAAACCATTGCCTATCCACGGTCGTGAATTTCACCTATATTTTCTTCTAAGAGCTTAAGAGGTTTAACTGTTACATTTAGGACTTGGATTTACTTTGAGTTAAATTTTGTATATGGTGTGATGTGAGGGTATATGGGGGACTCCGGCCCGCAACGTCCCCGGATTTGCCACGGATGGAAGGATCATTCCGGACACCTTTTTCCTGTCAAGGAAATGGGAAGGTGATTCCCTCTAGAGGGGAATGCCCCGAGCCCCCATGCTCAATGGCTTTTATTGAGAGGGTTACCAGTGGGGGATAAGTAGCAAGAATGTATAGGTAATCTAATTACATCAGTATCTTAAGTGTACAGAGAGTAGGTGATGTTTGAAGAAGACAAATGGCAGGAACACACCGAATTGCTTGGGTCCCAGATAAGTAAACATTATGGCGCCAAATGGGTTTGGGGTCAGGGTCCAGGAATTATGTAAATTTCCTTCCCAGCGTGAGCTGATTATCTAGTATAATATTAACAGAGCTTGAGGGAGAAACAAAGCATGCCTCAAGGAGTATAATTTACTTCTAGGCCTGATTTCCCCCAGAGGCCCTCGGAGCTATTATCGGGTCCTGCCTTATAACCGCATTACCAGTTTTTCAGCCAAGACTTATGGAGGCTCTCTGAGGCCCCAGCTTGCATGGGACTGCAGTCTCCGATACCACTCAAAGCAGCCCCCTACAGGGGTCCAAATACATTTTTTGGTATGTGGATAGCTAGTTGTCTCAGCATCATTTGTTGAAAAATCTATTTTTTCACCATTGGATTTTCTTGGCATTCTGGTTGAAAGTGAATGGACCGTAAATGTAAGGGATTTATCCGGACTCTCAATTCTGTTCCATTGGTCTATATGTCCTTATGTCATTACTGTACTGTCTTGATTCCTGCAGCTTTATGATAAAGTTTTGAACTCTGGAAGTGTGAGGCCTCTAGCTTTGTTCTTTTCCAAGATTGTATACTGAGTCCCTTGCCTTTCCATACGACTTTTGGGAACAGTTTGTCAATTTCTGCAAAGAAGCCAGCTGAGATTTTTATAGACATTGTGCTGAGTCTGTAAATCAATTTGGGAAATACTGCCCATATTAACAACCTTAAATCTTCTTATCTATGACCATAGGCTGTTTTTCAATTTATTTATTCTTTAATTTTTTCATAATTTTTATAGTTTTTCTGGTACATTGCTGAATTCATTAGTTCTCATAGTTCTTTGGTGGATTCCTTGAGATTTTCTATATACAAAACCAGGTCGTCTGCAAATAAAAATAGTTTTACTTCTTTCCTTCCAACCTGGATGCCCTTTTATTTATTTTTTCTTGTTTACTCTGAAAATAATTTGAGGATATGTCAGAAAATAAAGTTACTTTCCTTTAACTATTTAACTAATTATATAAACATAATTTCTGTAATAACCTATTTTTATAACTGATCAGAAATGCTTCCTTATCGTGTGTTAAACCCTTTTATCCCTGGGGCTCTGTTTTATTCCTCTTACTATGTTTATTCCAGTACTAAACTGAGTTAAGATTGTAGCTTCATAAATCATTCTGCTTCTTTGAAATGTGAAATCCATACCAGCTAAGATCATGTAGATAGCACAGTATTTGGCACATAGGTGGCATTCCTTAGAGAGCAATACCACATCCTGTGGTTCTACATTGTATCCTACTGCCCAGAGTAATTTGGGATTATGGATAGTTAATAATTATATTTACTGTGTATTGAGCACCCAACATAAAAAAAAGATTAATTATTTTTCTAAACCAAACATTAAAAAATAACCAAGGTAAACAAATGTACTAAGAAGATTATGTAATTAAATCTGTACTGATAGACAATTGTGATGTTCGATTTTTTCCATTATAAACAAAGCCTACAGAATCACTCCTATAGCCCTAGTTCCAGCAAAGAATAAATGTATAACAAAAAATTGTTATGGGAATTTTAAAACATAAGATAATATTTTAACAAGTTCTTAATTATCTCACTGGGTAAAATTAGAAGTGGAATTACTGAGCCAAAATATGAAATATTTTTATTTTTTAATGGTGAACTCATTTTTATTTCAATACTTGACAAAATACCCCAGAAAAATCTTACCAATACACTCAACAAGGGCAGGGAAGAGTGCATGTATTCCCCAATCCCTCAGCAAATCTAGTCCACAGTTTCATGTAATTAAAGCAATCACTGCTTTTTTTTATGTGTTCATCTCTTTGTTTTACATTTTTAGAAAGCTTTCCACACAAAAAACCTATGTGGAAACAGGCTACTTATCCAGAGCTTGTTAGAGCAAGAGAGTCAGCTACTATCATTTGCATTTGGCAGAGACTTAAAGGCAGGCAGTGGAATGGGAAAGCTTTAGAGAGAAAGCAGGGAAGACTTCAGGTCTGATTGGAAGTTGTTGGCATGGGGAAACTGGAGGAACACTAACTAGAAACAAGGCATTTTATGATTGGGCTGGCTGCAGTTACTGATGGAATCCTGAAGTTTGAAGCAGAGGCTGTGGTTTGGTTTCCCGGGTTGTTTGTTGCAGAACCAGTGGGTCACAGTTCTATTATTATATATGGTCTGGTTATCGTCTGTGTTATAGTCAATTGTTCTTTTATTCTGCTTCAAATATAATT